>NC_138444.1:11253333-11880000 GCF_040668555.2 Bombus flavifrons | reverse complement strand
GTGATACATACTACAAGTAAGGTTGATGGCGTTCAAGAAAGTCGGAACGGTTGAACGAGTC
Source organism: Bombus flavifrons (assembly GCF_040668555.2). NCBI lineage: Eukaryota > Metazoa > Arthropoda > Insecta > Hymenoptera > Apidae > Bombus > Bombus flavifrons. Next base: position 11,879,939 of record NC_138444.1, on the reverse strand, counting down.
TGAAAACAGGTCATCGAATTAGAACCGAGGAACGAATGAATATGCATAGACCGAATTAACAACGTAATCGCAGAAACGGAAACAAGGATCCGCGTGAAAAGCCGGTGTAAAGAAACATGTTAAGCTTCGGCCAGGCGACATTACCAAACAAAGGGTTAAGGGACAAGTTTAACGTTTTGATACGCGAGTGGTGTTTTTTTTTCCTCTGTATTCGCGTGTAGCGCTACCGTGGTATACGGGCGTATGTATGAGCGCGTGCGCGTGCGCGCGCACTACAATATTTCACGTGGACGTTCGCACAAAAGCGCACGGCGCATTATCATATCGCATTACGGTACTTACACGCGCGTACATCTACTAAATTCCACGTATGCCATCGGGTATAATGTACCCTTCCTATCTACCATTAAATCAAACGCAAACCACCTAGCCGGTCGGACAGTTCATTTGGTTTCGCCAGTCGAGGCAGCGCGCGCGCGCGCGCGCCGCCACCGTATTCACTACGGAAATCGTAGCTTTCGTTCCGCGACCTCCGACGAAAACAATGGTAATCATTTTTCGACCGTGGATAATCACGGGCAATCCCTCGTGAACTTGGCAACGACGTTGCAATTAAATATAGATCGGTATTGTTATACAGGAGAACCATTCCGTGCTAATTACGACAGGTATGGATACGGTGTGAAAACAAATTGATTAGGAGATATATATCTATATCAAGAATCATAAATCGGACGCGAGTCACTTAACATTCACCCGATTTGTTTAATCCTACCAGTAGCAGCAGTCCCTGTCCCACGAGTCCACACCTGTTCCGTGTCGATCAAAACCTAGACCTATTCGATCCCGTGAGAAAAAGGTAGCGATTATACGAACGCGTATGTGTGGATTGCTTTTTCGGTGGTGAAGTTTGTACGAGAGCTCATCGTCGGGGAAAAATCGCAGTATATGTATCTCGTATACCGAAGGACGTGTACGGGTTTAAGCAGGAGATATAGAGGGGACCAGTGACGGAGGGGAAACGAGGAATCGTAGAGGACTACGGGGTAGATGGACCGGTAGACGAGAGGACGGAGGGGTGAGGATGAGAGCGATGGTGCTCGGTGGGGAGAAAAGGGACTCGGAACTCGTGTCGTAGCGGTACGACGTTCGGTCGGGTATCTCCGCATCGTGGGCCACACGCTCGGCCGGTGTCGGCTCGCATACGCGCTCAGTCGTGCTCCGGCCTCGCTTGCGTACAAATGTCAGGCGGGAGCCATTTGATAGGATAACAGCATACGTACACAGTGTTTTCTTCTTCTGTCGTCGTACATACGTGTGCCCGCGAGAGTGCTTACATATACACAGACCTGTGGCAAATATAATACACGTTCGTATATATACGTATATCTAATACGCTCATTTCTCTTTCCCACTTTGTTCTTTGATCATCTCTATCTCGTCTTTTCGCGTAAAAGTCACACGTACTTAGAAGGGACTTAAGGTGTCGCGTGCGAGTACACCGGGAGTAACAATACGACAGTGCTGTATCGAAACGTTATCTTGTGACTGATATTGATATATTATATCTATACATATACTGATAGTGCAGCGACAGCAGTGACGAAGGGACGTCGAGTCTAACGTGCTCCGATTAACTTCGTTCCGTTAGTCAGCCGAGTGTGTGGTAAAGCTGAGAGTGCCTGCGAGAGCAGGAAGGAAGAACAAAGAAGCGACGTCCTCTGCCAGTCGGTGGAAGCAGAGCGGGGCTTGCGAAGACTGTCCCCTTCTGAAGTCTCTCTTCTCTCTGGATCTTCACCCCTTTCTCTGTGGATCTTCATCTCATCGGGTGTTCTCCTTCTCTGGGCTCTGTCTCTGTCTCTTCGCTTTCTTCATTTCTTCGCCATCGACATCGTGTGCACACAGCAACGAGAAGTTGGTTTCGTCTTGAGGTAAAGTGATTTTGTATGACGTCGCGAAAGCGATGTCAAGTTGAGCAACCTCCATCCAACGTACGTCACCTATTTGTTCCCGTACTCTTATGACTCTCTACCCCCTCCATCTTCTACTCACTCCGCTACTCACTCCACCCCTCACCTCTTGCAACCCGGACTCTGTTGATTTCTTTTCCCCCCGCGTCGCGTTAAGTACCGCGCGTGATGATCTTGCGACGAACAAGTACCGATATTATGCGCTTATGCGTATGACACAGCATCTGTTATCAATGGATAACGTAATTCGGGGGAAAACCTCTTAGTACCCTGGGTTTTTTATGTGGGCGTTACTCTCAACGACAGATGAACTGACTTCCTTTTCTTCGAGTAGCTCGTCCAGATAATCGCTCGAAAACACGGGGCTGTACTTTTTGTTCGCGCTGTTGCGGTATTGTCCGAATGAAACGACGAGAACGATGCGAACTTAAGACTAGGACTGCGCAACGAGAATCTATTTTTTCCTCATCGTATATCAAAGCGGAATATATGTGTACAATTGATTTCCTTATGGAGATGAAGTATTTTGTTGATTCAACACCTTACGAGCTTTATGTTTTACGAGGGTTCAACATTTTATTTAAAGTACATATATTTTTTGAAGATTTAAGTAGATTATACAGAGAGCGTCTAGTTTTTTGCAGGTAAGAACGAGACGCTATTCGTTACTGTTTAATCTGCCTTCTATCTAGTGTTGTAGCAACGGTTCGATATATCGTTACGGCGTATCTAAATAGTCCACAGCCTTCGATTTATCACGTTCAGCGGCTGCTTAGGGAATGCCATTAAGTGGATTGCTTAGTCGCTATCGATTTTGTATACTTTAGAGTCGTAACGTGTGATGTTAGCCAATCTGTATATCTCACTCCATTTTTCGATATACGCTCGTTTCCAACTATAATTAAAAACGGTTACTAATTTGATTCAAAATTAACGATCATAAAAAGGCAAGCTATTATCTCGAATCCTTAATAACATTTAATAATAGGTACAACTTAAAATAAACAATTACGCACGAACTAAAAAAAAAACTAAGAAAACGAGCGAAAAATATAAATATGGCAGAGTAGAAAGGGCGACAGAGAATTTCTCAACGCAAACTCATTCAACGTGAGCTGGGCTAGGTCAAGGGATGAATAGCGATGCGATAATATTTTCCCAAGCGTTTTTAGAGGTCGATGAATCGGGAGAGTTTCGTCCCCTGCAATTGTAACTGTACATAGTTGTAACTAGTCTCCACACGAAATCTTTTCGTGTATCGGCCACAGTACCATATAGACAATTAAATCGGGAATCGCTAATAGAATTTCATAGACCAAAGTCGTTTCGATACGATTTTCGTCGCGCTGCTGCGGTTTTCTCGCGCTCCTCCCTCCCTCAATCCCCATTGCTCTCCTAAACGATGTAACATATGCGCGCAGATTTACGAACAGAGCACGTATCGAGTTATTATCACGGCAACCGCATTAACCCCCGACTACTCGACCGGTAACAAGGGCCACCGATACCACCGCCTGTCCGAATCTATTTCGGATAAAGCCATAAAATTACTACTTTAAGTACACTTACTAATAAATTTATATGTCTGAAGATTACAAAGGAAAATAAGTATAACTTAGTTGACCTTTTTAAAATTTTCATATCATTTAATGGTTAAGAAAGTGTATTTTAATACAACGTAATAAAATGAGGAACAACCTACTTGGTTCAAAGCCTTTTAGTATAGAAATAATTAACAGAGCCATAAAGTTCTATGGAAAATTGATGCCTAACCAAATATCTAAGATATGATAACTGGACTGTTTTAAAATTGGTGAATCGGCAAATGGCGAATTGTAGGTTATAGAATTCTTTTATAATTTTACACGTTTAATAAAGTACTTGATATTTAATTGATTTTTGTTAGTATATTGAAATTATTAGAAAGTGAAACTGCCTTCTTATTGGTGCAGTCCATTCAATTGGTGAATTAATGAATTTAGTAATGAATTTTATAGATTTACCGTAATATGTGGATAAAATGTCATTGTCCGATAATTGTTGCGCGATTCGCTCACCAGAGCGCGACCATTCGCGTATCGAAGCCTTTAAGGTCCCTTTATACCGCGTGCGCCGCATTCTTCTTACTGGTTCGCGCCTTGTCTCCACTTACATTCAAGGACGATTCAGACGTAACTGCTCTCTCTCGCGCGCGCGCACCGTATATATTCTTTACACGGTTTTAACTTTGAAATGACAGAAAGGAAAAGTCCGTGAACAGAGAAATATAGAATGACATTCTTATAACGTAAGATGGGGACTTCTCATATAATGTAGAATTGATAATTGTTTGGCAATGTTTCTTGAAATCATATATGTTGTATTTGATATCTCGAATAAGAAATCTTTGTAGTTGACGAATGCGAAGAGAGATATATTATACAAATATTATTCAAATATATTTGTAAGAAATATTGACACGCCATTGTATTTATCCAATAGCATTTACATACTAATTAATTGATTCGAGTATACTAAATTTCGTATCATTTAGCAATACTTTCATACAACTACAAGAATTTCTGACTAGAATGAATGCCAAATATTATGAATACTAAAACCTCAATGTAGAAACTATTAAAAAGCGCTTCATTGGAAAATAAAGATAAGTGGTAAATGCTTTTTGTAGCTGCATTAAGTAGACAGAAAAAGTTTACGTAAAGAGTAGACGTTCGTTTTAACTGCGTAACAGACGGATTAAAGTTACGTTAGTGGCCTCCTTCTGCCGCGGCTAATCTGCATTATTCTACGTGTTATGTATCATCTGGTCGAACGTGCGTGTTCTCTTGACTTAAAATTCAACAACGGCATCGACGTAACTATCTACGACTTTGTCGAGACGGTCCCTCGCGACATCCCACACTCGGTCAACAATAGATAGAGCCTCACATACATAACCTACCGTTTAGATAATGTATCGGTCATCGAGCGTTCGGTATATAGTCCAACTATCGTAATCGCAATTCCACCAAGATTTAATACCGCATATTATACCTTCTCCAACCAAAATCGAATTATCGAGTTGTTGGAAAAGTTCTTAGCATTTTTATTATAAATTTCTTTCAAATAATAAAATATTCGAACGAATACTATTTTTATTTAGATATTACAAACAATTAAGAAGAAACACACGAAAATTCGTTCATAAAACAGGTTTCTGTTTTTTTTTCAATAAAACAATGTCGAGCCTTCTATCCCAAGCAATTTTAAACCGTAAGTGGAATATGCATTCAACTTCATGCATCTTATTCACCGAATATGGTATAACCTTCTTATTATTCATCGTGGTCTTTGCAAATTTTATTCGAAAGACGTAGACAAGAAATGAAATATTGCAAAAGCCTGTAGGAGCTATTCGAATGACATTCGTTATCAGAAAAGTGCAATTTTTCGAGAAAAACTATCTTCGTGAAATTACACATGGCGAAAAGTGTAATTCTAGTTACGAATTATATCTTAGATCAAAGCATACTGAAAATATTTTCAATGTTAAGAACGTCGACGTGATGCTTTCACCATTTTGAATTTTCTCAGTTAGTAGAGGGCGCGCAGGTTGCGATCACAAGTTAATCATCGATCCAAGGAATCGCTGCTCACTTAACGGCGATTTATATGTTTGACTAGCGGATGAAACTCGAATCACGGATAATAAAGGGCGACTAAACAGAGAAAAAAATCGGCGCGGAAATTCGGTGCACGCGTCGAATATCGGGTGAAACGTATCAGAGGCAGACGTTAACTCCGTTTTAAAATTCTACGGCACGAGGCTCGTAACTATTTACGTCCTGGCCGAGAGCATATAGCCACTTTCATAGGGCTACGCGACGCATCTGTTTGACTAGCGAACACACATGCAAGGCCCCGTTTCTCTTTCTGTGCGCGCATCGAGACGACGATCTAGACTTTAAACAAAGGTATTATCGCGCATACCAGATCTGCGTTGAATTACAAAGTAACTTGCGAAAGGGCATCCACTTGGTATCTCTTGTAACCACTTGCAAAAGAACCCAAAGAACAATGGCCAGGTCGCTCAATTAATGATATCAAAAATCCTGTTTCAACGTCAGGATATCTCATAGATAATAAAAGCTTCTGGATCTGAAGTTTAAATATACCGCAATTTAGTACTGTTAATCAGCCTTACAATAAAAATAGATAGTAAAAGATACACAATCGATTGGTGAAGCATATCATTTATTTGATTATATGTAAAATCGATACAAGATATTGGACTCGATTTCGAACCAATATAGAACCAAAAGAAATAATATTTCTAGAATTAATATAGTATTAGTTAAAAAGTGATATCTTTGTAAAAGAATTAAATAAAAGATCGTGTTACAAATCTACGCAGGATTTTACAAGAGATATACTGATTTGCCATATAATATTTTTGTTTGCTACTGGACATTTCATAAATCTCCTTTTATTACGATGTACTTAAATATTCGTATATTCGCGAATATGCAGAGATAAATTTCTTACGTGATATTATTATATCGTTCACGATAAGAGTAATGCCAGACAGATCGCGTCTTTTGATCATCCGACCGAGCTTATTTTGCATCCGACAAGGACGCTGAATAACGATTAGCGACTCCCTACATTTATTAGGTAGGTGTATGATTAATGAGCGGCGCCGCGATTGTTTTTTAACCGAGTACAGCTTCTTTTGTTTGCATACCGGTGATTTCTTCTTTTTCCCGCGACGTTTCCCGGATAGTTATCGATTTCTTTCTGTGGTTGTAACTTAGACATCGACATAGGACGCTTGAACTGGTGGTCGTACCAGTTATGCCATAAACTATATATTGTCGTGGACACTATTGTAACGATGAAAATATTTATAACCGCGCGAAAGCGTTCATAAGCTGGGAACTCGTGACACTTTGACCGTTAATGCTATCGCGTTACGAAATAATCGCCCGGTCGATAAAAAAGTGACGATTGTCTTTCTCATATGCGTAAAAACAGAGTGTGCACTTTGATCAGTTTCGATACAATTTCCGTTTCTTGCCGCGGCCATCTTGTACTCTGTAGGTATATCGGAAAAATTATCAACTAATTAAATATCCCCTTTTCTGCATGTAGGGTGTCTCAGGATTTAACAGCCAAACATTGTAAATGTGTGATGTGTCATGATCAAACATAAAATGTCATGACATATGCTTTTCGAAAGCAATTGTATAGTTGTAGCATTTAAACTTTGCACTTTGCACTTGTAAGACTCAAAGTGCAAATACAATAGCTACGTGACTGTTCCTGAAAAACCAATATTATGATATTCCAGCAGCATAAAGATTTGAAATCTAAAATTCAAACAAAATGTGTAAACATAAAATTTATAAACATGGATCGTTTAAAGCTTTATTGTATATTATACAAAATACAAAGAAAGCAGTAGTTTATCCTCGAATGTCGCCTTCAATTTTGCGCCATTAGACTTTTATGTGTGGATAATTTAAAAAAAAAGTAGATATATCGAACAAGTATTAAATTGATATATTAAGATGAAATGAAATCAAAATGTGGTTCATAAGGTAACAAGCTTTTTTATCGCTGTCACTTTCGTATCGACAGGAACGGTAAACATTTTGAAAGTACCGACAGCTAATGATCAATGTCTTGTAGCGCATAACCGCAAGTTCATTATTGTTCTCTTTGTATTATATATTATTATAACGGTTTTATAAAGCTTTAAATAACTCATATCTGTAATAACATTTCTTACTTGATTATATCCATAAAACATATCGACGAAGTTTGGATGTTAAATCCTAGAACTCTCTATTATATCGAATATCGATAGGATATCGAAGGAATGGTTGAAATTGTCACGGTGCGTAGAAACTCATCGTATTCTTTCGACTCTCGGATGCGGAGAAAAACCCGTTAGAAATTGTTCGATGCTACTCTTGCATGTCGCGAACGGCGGGCGTACACGCTTGCCACAGAGGCTTCGTGTAGCGGTAGTGGTTACTCATGGTGCGTGTGCAACAGCAGCAAGTATGCGCGTCCGCCATAGGCCCTTTCTCATCGTCAAGTTACGAAGGCCGAGTAGCGAGCGCGTCGAAAGAAGAACATCGGCAGCGTGAAAGTAAAGAAAGTGGGCCGCTTCAAGTATCGTTCAACCTAGTACATACTTACATACCTACCCTCCTCTTTTCGCAGGCCACGATTCTTCCTTTTGATTCTTCCAGGATCGTCTAATCATATCAAATTTATGATTATTTGTTAAAAATTTAAGGTGTTTTGTTCAAAATTATGTACATACTTTGATTTTAATTAAAGTTAGAGTTTGTATGTTTGAATGAAACGTTTTAAACATATTATTTTCGAAAAAAGTTTCAACGATTTTGTCGATAAGGTAAACTCATTTGGCGGGTGGTTGAAGAAGGAGATTGTTCTAATCAGGAATTCGACGGGCACAAGTTAGTAAGAGTTTCTTTTAATTCTAACTCGTATTCCATCTCCGGTTTACAACGCAACACGAACAAAACAAATCCGTGCTAATTTCTTAAGAGATTATCGATTACCGATCGGGTCTCGACGCGGCGAGGCTGTGGAGCCCGCGCGCACGATTCCGCCCGTACCGTTCGGTTACTTTTACCAAATAGCATCTCTATTACCATTCGTAACGCTCTGAAATACAAATTAATTGTGTCCCGTCAGAGATTCTAGAAAGTTGTCGTCAAGGCGATTGTTACGAAGCTGGACGCTAGCCAGTATCAACGTAGCTTCACTACTGTCACGCTGAAAATCACTCGACGCGAGATTATCGCGTGATTTGTTATCTATTAGACGTATACATAACCATAGTACCTAGTTGCATATAAGTACCTTTTTTTATTGAACGCATGAAACATAATCGGTTCATAAGCAAATATTTATAAGATATGCTATACAAAGTACGGTATAAAAATAAAGAATGTGTATGACAACGTGCAAACCTAGAAATGTTAACAAATGTATAAAATTAGAACATAAAAATAAGATTAAGATAGGTCTATAAGTGGAGGAATTTTTTTGAGTCTTTTCTTAAGTTAGCACTCGAGGCCTACATATGTGACATAATAATATGTATATATATATATATCCGCTTTTTACTTATTAAACCAATATAACATAACGCCATAACTTTCCTAGTAGGAAATAAGCAACTGCACCTATTATCATTGATAGCTACTTAATATAAATATAAGAGTATTCTATAGTAAAGAAGATGAAAAGTACATTACGTATACTTATTTATACAAGGCTTATTATTAGAAACTTTGCTTCCAGCCTTATTACATACTTGCAAGTAATAATGTGCGTTTAAAACATAATACGACTTGTATTTATGTGTGTACAAGCTGTCTCCTTAAAGTTAATTCCATTTTTACGAATCTCCTCTTGTAACGTTGAAAATTGAAACGAATGTTTTCTACGATGTTCGAAGTTCGTTGCTTTGTCAACGGACGTTGGTGAGGTTAGGTAAACTTCTTACTAATAGTATATAAAATTGAGGTGACGTTTTCCCTTTTTTATGTCAGTATCGGGTTTTCTCGGTACTGAATCTCTTTGAGTGGCAACCAAGTTCGAACATCGGGCAAAGCTTCCCAGGGTCGCGTGAAAAATAATCCAATTAACCATAATTGTCGTAACGCGAGGCGAAACGTGCACTTCCGCGACTCTTGTCAAAGATAACAACGCCGAAATTCCCTCCGCGGATCTTTGTCGCCCCCCCCCCCCCCCCATTTTCATATGTCGCTACTGTGATTCTAACTTAAGACAAAACATATTATGTAGTGTTTACATAAAATTACATAAAATGCAGATGACACGAGTAATTGTTGTTGAGTCGATATTCTATACGCCATATTGATTTAAAGGCATGGTTAGTTTGACTTTTTAATCTTGCTTTTATTGTATATTTTTGGTAAATGTTTGGCAAATTTCAGTTAATGACGTGAAAAAGAAACATTGCCTACAATAGGTATGACACGAATAATTATCCTCTAATTGATCTTAATTTAAATTTAAAATTAATATTTCTAAATTATTTGACTTTTTTAAATCATGAATTCTTTGGGAAATCTAAATTAGTAGTAATAAGAGGTAGAAATTCTTAAATTAGTAGTAACTAAAAATGAAAATTTAAATTAGGGAATAATGAGAAGCAACAATTTTCTGTTTAGGAATTCAATCATCAACGTGAATAATGGTTGTAATCAGGTGGAATGACGAAAAAACAACTGGTTGGTAAAGGTATCGCGATTGCGTGAAACGTTTTGCCGTCATTGTTTCTAACCCCTTTGAATAAAATCGTCAAGGAGTGGATTAGTTGGCACGATTCCACCATCGACTGGCTTCCCGGTACTCCGCACGATTGTTGCAAAGAACATTTTATTCCCTGAACCCATTCTACGAAGAAATAATATACACCCCTATTCTAACATTATTCTGTAAATTACAAGCAGGTAATTTAATATCTTAACATCACAAAATTTATTAAAATAATTCTAAAAAAGCAATGTTTGATTTAACGAAGATTTGAACTGATCATCTTGGGCCGATTGCAATCAAATGTTTTCTTCACTACGCCAAGTTAATTTTTTTTTATTTGATTTTATATTTTTATTCTTATTGATTTTTTATCGTATATTTTTAATGATTTTAATTAAACAAAAGAGTGGTCGTCGTTAAAACACGGTAGAATTCACTGCTATGAAACATTCGTGAAGATTAATCGATTCTTCGAATGTGCATCCGCGACCGTAAGTTACAGTCGAAAAGCAATATCGGTTAATTCGCAATCGAATTCGCAGGAAATTACATTCGACGAAGGTATATTCGCGAGAGGCCTTCGAAATGCAACAGATCAACCGAAACGATCGTTTGCAGCTAACCATTTTATCAAGGTTCAAACAATTTTCTCGGAATATTATTCCTAACTTTTCTTTCCCCCTTTTTTAACAGAATATTTCACGCGATTTTTCGATTCATTGAATCCCGTCGAAATATTTTTCAAGTAGATACACCATCTTTAGGTGTATACTCTTTACGAAAAGAAAAAGCGCGAAAAAGAAACATGGCGGCGATTGAACGTTTTATACTTCGATGGTTATTTTTCTTTCTATCGTTGTAAAAAAAGGTACGCACTTTCTCGCGCGTTTCTTCCTTTGTTATTTGAACACGATGCGGTTGCAACATACAATCCGTCCAGTTATTTCGAACTCACGTACACAAGCGAAACGTATAATAGAACGAGGCGCACGTACACAGCCTGCTACAAAACAGACGTGCACGAGAAAAAGAGGAAGCTTTATTTCTTTTTACCGGCCAATTCGATTACTCAAGGCACGCTTCTCACATGTACATACATATAGTACATATAACCCCCTTTATGATCTTTGAAAAAGTCCCTATACTCTCTACGTTGCGTTTCGTCATATCATGTAGCACTTTTCAACGTGAATTCCATGTAAATAGTTAGCGATTCAGTCATGCTCGTCTAAGCAGTCAGTCGATAATATAAATTCTCCTCTTGAAAAATAACCAACCGGTAGCTCTCGTCTGTTCTTAGTGGAAAAGAGTAAAAATAACCCTATACGTGTCTTTCTTCTTAGGTCTCGTGTCTTGGATGGAACGTGTCGTAGATCCTGTCTTGTTTTTGTAAGCGCAGTTACCGAGCCTTATCCATGCAAACGCACTGGCGATACACACTTAACCGCACGCACACTGAATTCGTTAGACCCGCACGTGCGCGTATTTAACGCACCGCGGACGAGCATCTTTTTCAGGCAACTAGTAAACACATACGCGTGTATATACAGACTCTTTTCCCCCGAGGAAGTTGCCTCTCATTTTTAGACGCCTTCGTTTAAAATCATCCATGCTTTTCGGCGTTTAGACATTTACCAGTGCATAGTCGATAAAGTCGGTAATGAACTTAAAATTTAATATGGCGGAAAGTTATGAATATTTAAACATTTTGGTAGCGTTATAATGAGACACAATTATAGTTATGTCGCTAAAAATTAAGATAAGTCGAAAAATGTATACAGAAACCACAAGATATTTGGTGTATATATTTAAACAATCAAAATTGCTCATTATATTAATAAACTTTAATATTCAGTGGAATCATCTTTAATAACTGTTACATATATGTTTAAAATGGCTCTTCGTATTGTATAGTGATTTTTAACTACATACGTGATGTAACAAGTGTTTCGTAACTTCTATATACATTTTCAAACTGGTCCCAAATTTGACCAACATAATGGTGACAGTCATGTCGTGTCACATTATAATGTTACTGGAATTTAAAACTGTTTTATATAACATACGAGTTTTCGCGAAGACCATCGCGAATTGTGAAATCAGTTCGATCAATTGTATCATCGAAATGTCACTAGACAGCGCGACCCGCTAATAAATACGTTGTTGGCAAGCAAACGCGTTTCCCATAACTCGTTGCACGCGATATACATAATACGCGATGAACCAGTCGTTTCGTGTATACATATATGCTTGCAAATATGAGTTAAAATTACAATTTATCTTCAAACACGTCGGAAACGATACACGATGAAAAAGGATCCTTCTCATAAAGTTCCTTTTACGAACTGAAGGGTGATCGTATACTACATATACTATACATATGCTATACTGGATACAGCCCTGATGGGTTGGTTTCCACGGCAGTGAGGACGGTTACAGCGATTTAAAACGAGTCTATGAAAGCCGCGCAACATCCAGCGAGCATAGCACAGAGAGAGAGAGAGAGAGAGAGAGAGAGAGAGAGAGAGAGAGAGAGAGAGGGAGAGAGAGAGAGAGAGAGAGGGGGGGGAGGATAACATTCCAGCGCGCAAAGAGAGGGATCCGTAGTAAATTTAGCGCACTGATCTCATTCTATGGTGAATCCGTGGACGAAAATAGCGGAGCGGTGAATGTGTTATTAAGGTGCGTTTAGGTCGGACCGACATGTGCGCGTAATCGGTGGCCGACAGTCACGCACCGCGCAGCTTGAATTCGATTCAATAAGACGTTGAACGCGTGCCGCCTCACTTATCGGTCTTGTGTGTAAATTGAACCGCATCTTCGTTCAACAATACACGTATCATATAAATATGGAGACTTATTATATGTATAGGTTAATTTTAATTGGGAAACAAAAAAGATAAAAATATATGTTTCAGAAGAAAGTACGAATTTCATATTGAATAGTCGTCAATATACAAAGTGTTATAAAAAATGGAGCCAGACTTTGTGAACTGACAGTACTCACTGAGAGAAGTAAAAAGAAAGATGTCTAATCAATGTAAATGCTAGTTATGTCAAGTTTTGTTTAGATTTTTATAGTAAATTTATCAGCAATGAATCGATTACAGTCTTTAAGTGACGCTATAAAAAGAAATCTAGAGGATTCAAGTCAGGTAGTTGAGGACTTAACCTTTATCTATTTCGTATCGAAAGTTTGATCTAAATATTGTCTTAAGTGAAAAATATGGGAAATACAAAACTTGATATAATATTGGAAGAATCAACATATTTACCATTAATTAAATATCTTTCACTGTTCTCTCGGTAAGTATTATACCATCAATTCGTTTTTTAATAGCGCCCTGTACAAAGTATTCATAGCAAGAATGTTTCGTTTTCAAGTGTATACTGGTCAGATATCGCCGTAGGTTGTGGCTTTCGCAGCTTGGTGCGTGACAAAGCTTATTAAAGGGTGTAATGGCAACTTAATCTTTCCGTGAACTTTAGGTATAATTAACGTTTACTTCTCGATTTCTCTCCGCTTGTAACGTGGATTTTTATGAACTTGAAGTAATTATCGTTCTCTCTATCGTATAATGACTAGAATAAGTATTGCTACATATCAGATTCTACATTTCGTTTTCATAATATTTTTTCGTAGTCATATGAAAGTATATATTATTAAATGATATAAAGTTTAATATATTTGAATTTAATTAATTAGTATGCGAATGATATAATAAATATACTATAGCGTGTCAATGCTTTTTGTAGCCTCTATATGTTATACTACTCGAAAAAAAAGGAGATTATTTATATTATGGTAACGGTGTTTTAACGAATTAGCGAAAACGTATGTGAGATTTTTCCTTTTATTCGAACCGCTTGTAATCGCATTGGCCTGTAAAAAGGGGTTAATAGCCGGTACCTAAACGCACCTTTACGATGGAAATGTATAATAGAGGAACCGTGCGTACGCGCATCCGTTCGTTCACTTCTGGAATGAGTTTCGAGCCGAGACGAGTAGCGGACTAGCGCCCAGGTGGCGCTGCGGGCGCGACGCCAATCGAAATTTCGGGAGGGCGATGACTGGGCTTCGCCCCCAGAAACTGTGATCTCGTTTTTCTGTCACTGACCTTCCGCGAGCCGCTGGTCCACACACAATCATTGTCGCGCGTAATTTCTGTCAATTAACCAATCATATAATACACTACCTGAACTTCGTTATCAATTTGTCACCCTTTTTTATAATGTATCATAGTTTTTGACAAGAATAAAAAGATGCTAGTTACTAAGACGTGGTGATCGTTATTTTGAAACTATGAATATTGTACAATCATTATATAAATCAGTCGCCTGATATTTTTCATATTTCATTACTGCAAAAAGCTTAATATATATCCTTTGTGTATGAGAAAAACATGTTGTGCACACAATGAGATAACATCTTGATTGTTTATCAACTAAAAGAGTAGTACCTTTTAAGGAATTGTAAACCAGGAATAATAGATATTCTTATACTTACACCACTAAGATTTTCAACATATATGCATCGTCAGGAGCTCGATTAAAACGATGAATTAGAATTTAATTTAGGTTAGGTTACGAAGAAGACTAATTTACTACAAATATTTCTTTGTACAATTTCTTTAAAAATACTTCATTATAATAACTAGAGGGCGCTGTATGGTTTTCTTTTATACGATAACATCTCAAACATGCCAATAGTTTGCAAAGCTATATTTGTGGTGTATATATTCGGCTTAAAGCCGCAGATGCATACGAGCGAAGAAACAAGTAACATACTTGAGCTATTGATGATTCCGAGTCTCGGGGATCACCGAACCATGTGACATCTTTAGAATGCTAAGCATCGCTCACAATGGTAGAAATTCAAAGGAATCCAAAAGTGTAGGCATTCAAAGATCGGCCGCTGTGTCGCTTCGCTCGATTTTATGAATTCCCTTAGGCACGCGTTACTTTCCATCGGCGTGGGCATAAATACCACTGCCGTTGGTGGCGGTCACGCGCGTCACAATCATTATGCCACAATAATTATTAATGTCTGCATTACGTCACGCTTATATACGCGATACGCGCCTTCAGGGAAATCCTACGCGCGTTAACGTCATTAATGTCGTGTGTGTCTTCCAAGCGTTTCACATTAAAACAGGTCAATTCTTTTTCTGAAAATCGTTTTATCAAGAATTTTATTTGTATCTTACACTGACGTATCACAAAATTTCACAATTCGAAATGGGAACGTAAATTTATTTATTAACACATTTACTGGATTCCTACATACGAGCAAATAATTTTCATAGATATCTGTCTCTATGTTCTAGGATTTAATATATGTTATATGATTTAATATATGTAATATAAGTATTATAAAAATTTCTACTACAATTTCGTATTATATATATTTATATTAACCGTGTTGAAATTGTTATCATACACATAACATAAAAATATATACTAGCTCGAAACACATAACCTAAAATTTTTACATGGTAATCGCGTCAACTTATTTTGTCGAGCCAAGAATCAACGAAAGATTAGGAAGCATTGTTTTCATGGAGACGACTAAATCGATTTACGCTGATCGAAAACGGCCCTCATCTGCAACGAAGAGCGTCGGGATCGGATATCTACCAGGTGTTTTCTATTTCCTCAGGTTACGAGGGGCTCGCGTAAAGGCCTGCAAGTTGTACGACAATTTCAAGCGTTATTTGTTAAGTTAGATCTCAATGTCTATATCTTTAATAGTGATTTTACGTATGTATTTAATGAACGAATAATTCGAATATCGTCATAAGATACAGTATATATGGTATCACTACAAGGAGTGATGGGAAGAAAATTGTCAAGGATGATGAATAATATCCGAAAAGTGCGACTCTCGAGATTGGAATAATCGTGATCGAGAATAAGCGAACCAGATGGGTTTCTCTGACGCATCCGCGAGGACGCTCAGCTAGAAATAGAGAATGATTATGCCCGGAGTAATCTCAATAGTGACAAACATTTTCTCCGTCCATAGTTAAAATTAAGACAAATTCTGGTCTTCGATATCGTCGTGTCGAATAATATGATAATCTACTGGGATACATAAAGATCGAACAGCGAGTCACGTATTAATTAAACGCAACAGAAGCGCTTTAATCGGCTTGAGTGCACTTAATTATAGATACGTCTCGTTTACAAGAAGCTACCAATGGATAATCGATCAAATTGAAGTCTGACAAATCAATTTAGAAGAATATCAGATATATTCTCCAATTTTTATTATCGATAATTCTTAATTATAAAGACTCTTATTCAGTTAATAATCCATCGGTAATTTAAAATAATGAGTAAAGATTCTTGGGATAAACGCAAAGTTTCAGTATACACTTGCACCTTCGAATGACGCCGCTTCGTGCTTCAAAAGTTCATAGGTCCCGCAAGTACACACGGGCCCCTTCCCCTCTTCTTGTGTTATCACAGCAAAAACACGGGCATGGCAACAAGGAGAGTGGCGCGTCTCCTAACCAGCTGGTGGAACGCGTGACGTCACGCGTCTACCTACACCGAAGCTACGGCTGTCCTCACCCTCTATCAATACACACTCGATTCTCTCCCCACTACCGATATCACATCTCTCCCACCAACGAGAGGCTGTCAGAAACTAACACACAGTCGGCGTATACGTGCATATTGTCGTATGTGGCACGAGGCACGTGTCAGGGCCGTAGCTCTCGTTGGTGCACCTCCCATGAGAGACTCATTAAATCGTCCTGCTATACTTATTGATAATCGTGACGTGGAAGGGTAGTTAAACCTATTTGTGGTTATATTTATTGCTAACGTAAATTGATTGATTGTGATACATTCAGACGTGCCTATTTTTGGATTTGCACTTTCCTGACATGAGTAAGGTGAACAGTATTTTATACTAAGATGAGATTTTCAGCAAAATTTGACTAATACAACTATTGTTATACGTCGAATGCGAATGTATTTAATATCAGTTGATTTGATTTAATCATTTAATAGTTATATCCTTCAATTGGAATTAGATATCGATCTTGATCAATACGATGGTAATATTAGAACACATAATAGAATTCATTCTTTATTTAAGTGTATCATTTTCGCTATATAAAATGACACGATCGATAAAATCGATCGTCATCGATAGAGAAGGATAAAATAAACAACAATCGTATAGGAAGCACGCGTTTACTGACACGATCCTGAATCGTAGTGGATACACAAGGAGGCTTGTGTGATAGCCGAGTATCGGCGACACGAGCCGATCCGTCCCCACCACTTTACCGACCGATCTCTGGCTCGAGTCTAGAAAAGTGGTAGGGTGGCGGTGGTGGGGATAACATCTGCTCTTAGCGTGATTGCCGTGTATTGATGTGGCTTTATGGCGCGCGGCAGGCTGCGGGCAACAAAGTAAGCTTACGGTCGTTAATGTTCCCTACTACGTGAAATTCGAGGCCGCCTGAATATTGCGCCGCGTACAAGTCGACGTGCTTCACCGCGTTCCAAGCGAGATTCGCAAAGTTACGGCACAGGCCGGCTTCGGCGGGCAAGAAATGCTAAGACCGTTCGGAGGATCGGTTTGATAGTTTGATCGGACCTAAAGATGTTAGGTTAAAGGGTTAGCGTATCTGCGTAGCATCAATATATATGTAGTGTATACAGTGTACATAGACAAGTAGATAGGGTTAAGATTAGTATAGGGACGAATCGCTCGCAGAAACGACATTCCGCGTGATGTCGCAATAAGCGCGTGTAATAGCCATCATAATACTCTTTTGTACATTACATAATAGTTGTGCAATTATTTTTCCCCTCGATATAAATGAATTTATTATTACGCGAGGTTTTATTCATACATAACATAACAATATATAAACGGCGATAATTCTGCCGTCATTTTAACAAAAGTAAATAACGACGATATAAAAATCAGCCTTTTTGCGATCAGATGTCACTACAATGGTGGCATTTAAAATTTGCCTGCAAATTATAAATATTTACTGCTTTAACCAATTGATAATGCCACCAAAAAGATATGCCGACCGCAAAGAGTTAAATTTAAAACAGTGACGCAAACCTCCGTAGCGATCGGTCTGTCATTGATAATGCGATATCTATGTATGACTTGTTGAAGTAATAACGAAAGGGAGGTGATCGATTAGAGGGAGCTCCAGACAGCGTATTTTGCCTGTCGATTTGTCCTCGCTCTCGTATTCGCCGAATCCAGGGTGTGTTGTGTGAAATCAGTGATTCGGAGAAAGTGAAGGGTGACATTCTTTTCGTGCATTCCTCGCTTCCGTGTTACCGATTCGTTTCCAGATGCTTGCGTGTTCGTGCACGTCGGATAGAAAATTCGCCAAAATTTCGCGTCGGAGCTTTTTTCCATCCGTTGAATTTTTCAACCTGTTGCGTCGTGCTCTTTTTTCTCGTTTTATTTTTTAAATACTATTGGGATAATATGCCGGAACGTGTTCTTGTAATATCGAAAGTGAATGCGGTTTTTGTTGTGGCTGTTCCGACGAAACTGTGCGTGAAAAAAATACACGAAAAACAGAAAAACAGCGTAAATATGGAAACAATTTACTTGCAAGTGAATTATCGAGATTTTTATATCGCTTTATTTCACTCGTGCGAACGATTAACAAAAGTGTGTGCATATTTCTCTACCACAAAAAAAAAAAAAAAAAGAAAAAAGGAAGAGAAATATAGAAATATTTGTTTCAAGCGACATTCGTGGAACGATACACAACGAAGACTTGGAAGAAACCAAGGTCGTTTAATCGCCGCTCATGGCTCTTAAACTTAACAAACACGTCACTGGGTCGATTTGATTTTACGTAAGACTAGCTTGCTCTATCTCATATATTCTACAATATGTAATAATTGTAATAATACGTTTCAAGCTCTCCATATTTCATTTTCTGCATCCGTTACTTTAATTTAGTTTCGTAATCATCGAAAAGCATCAATATGCGCATTTTTTAAATTTGTGTCATCGCCGAGTCCTTGGTATGTATATCTAGTTCACGAGAAAGTGGGTCCTCCTCTAGCAAACTAGCAACCTAATTGGTCGCTGTTAGACTTTCTTTTACGATTTATAGGAATTACATGAATTTATACTAGTCTACTTAAAATAATTCTTTATAACCAGTTGATCCAATCGCATTAAATATGAAATCACGTTCTCTACTTCCGTTTACCTTTATGAACTCCCCATAAATATGAAAATCGTCGTTACGCTATCGATATATTAAAACGTCTCCGGTTCAATTGTAAATATATGTTCGAATAAATTCGAAACGATCGAAACTAATCGATCATGGCTGAGTAGCATAGAATCCTAAACGAATAAATGGACTATTATGAGGTTATCTTAAGTGACATTACTTTTTTTCAGAAATCTCGGTTTTGTGTTAGGTTTCTCGGTGATGTCGCTCTAGTCGGGACATCATTACGATAGGTCGCAACACTTTCGTTTACGGTTACTAACAGGGACTATTCTAAATACTAGCAGTTTTTTTTCTCCGATGTCTTCGCTCATTGTGGCTACGAGAGAAAGTCGTCCGAATGGTCACGGCCTATTTAACAATTGGCTGGTGCAATTTCAACGCCATCTTTTTATATAATTTAAATCCGTAGAACTTTCGAAGAAATTTGTTAAATTACGAAAAATTCACATAACCTTAACGATGATATTTTTACATGAATTTGTTAACCACAAAAATTACGTTTTGCATGATTTTGTCGTATAAAAGATGTTTTTTGCTTAAGAAAAAAAAAAAAAAAAGAAAAAAGGAAAGACAGTAACTACAGGAAAAGAGTGCAGAGAAATGGTTGAAAAAGGTCTAACGGGCTTGAGGAAACGGTACCGCGTCCTTCATGGAAACGAGCCTTCTACGAGTCGTGGCTCTATCAGCTTGAATCTTAAAGAATCTTTGTTTCTCGAGCAACGTTATCTCGAGAACATATCTTTCCTCACAAAGAGTATCGTGACATCCACTTCCTTGATGTTCAACTCCTCTCGGAATCGCTAACTACGTTTACACAAAACTAAAATAATCTTTATTTTCCTCAAACACTGTTTAGATCCAATCGGACAATATTTCAACCTGTTCGAATAATTAGCACATTGTCTATCATGCAAATTTTATATATTTTTTAATTTTATCGCTTTAATTTTTTCAAGAGTATTATAAAATATAAAATATTCTGTTGCAATTGTGCATTTTTTCTGACAATGTTACTTAACTCATTTTAGTCATAGTCCATATAATTTATTTTATTTTACTCATTCTAAGAAAATTTAGTAAAACGTAGACCACCGATGACCACTGTGACGGTCATATTAAATTTCATCATTCGATATTTTTATGATGTATTATTAAGTCATGAGAATGTCGAATGTAAAATCTATGGCTCCCGAGTGGTGGTTATCTCTCTTTTTCCGTGGTATTATCAAAGATACGCGCACGCGGTGAGATAAAGCACAAGGTCCGATTTAAAAGAAACGCATTAATTCGAATGAAATTCAAAGGGGCGCTGACGGGTGACGTGCACGACGGTGTGGATGCCTCGAAAAAAGAAACTCGCTTGTTTCATTATTCGAGCCGAGTAAAAGTACTTGCGTTGGCGCAATTAACGAGCTCCGCCAGGAATCTTTTACTCGTGATTCGCGCGCATACGTGTTTATGTATGCACTCGCACCGCTACCTGTTCACTATCGTACAGGGTATCTTCAGTTAAGTGCTTGCCGATGTGTTCGAACAAAAACAAAACGACTAGTATTCCGGAACAACGTTGCTAATAACCCTCTACCGGTAAATGTGCAAAATTACATCGAACGAATGACCGTTTAAACGCCTGAAATTCAACGTCCGTAATTTCATAACCTTAAGTCCTGTCTCCACTGAAACAACAACAATAAAACTTTTTTCTTACTGTTCCATGTTTCTCGAAAAAGTTGCAACTTGTTATCGAATGTTTTTCAAGTTTCTGGGTATTTCTGTTGTCAGTAACAAATGCATTCATGTTGCTGGCAACAAATAGCCTTGAGGCCGAAACAAAACCTAACTATTCCTCAGATTATGTTGCTCCAATGTGGACAAAGTATTTTTATAACTTGCTCTTTGTTGGATATGCAGCAACAAGAGGCGTCAAAATGGTCCTCGTTGTTGCTTCAGTGAGGACAGAGTTTCAAATACACGGATATTAGAGCATAAGAAAAAGTAAATGTTAAACGAATTTGTTCGTGGAATCATCGATTTGTTTGTCTTTTGTAAATATGTATTCCATACGATTCCTTTGCGCAAAAAGAGAAAGTGATAGCATCTTTCTCGTCGCTAAATGTGCACGCTTCGACTGCAAGAACAAACGGCGCGTTGTATGTAGATGTGTGTAAGCTGTGTTCGTTGGTGCGCGCATGCGCGAGCCGCGCGTAGTACACACGGCCAATCGTGACGTCACGCGACGCCCGATAAACACTTTTGTTGTCGTCGGTCTGTCGTCGTACGTATGCCGCGATTACGCGTGATGCACAGTTCAGTCCCAGACATCGACTAAGTCTCATGTGAACTGCGGATTTTGTTCGATTAATTTCGCAATTTTACATCACGTAGATTTTTACATAAAACAAATTTTCTTAGTGATAATCGTAACTTGTTGTTTAAACTTATCAAATGTTTTAAGAACATATTGTTACCAATCACGTCGTTAATCTATCGGATTTCTTTCCATTTTCTTTGGCCGTGTCATTCGAAGGAATGTAGTGAATGTAGGAAAGTGTAGTGAGTGCATGGCCGACGTTACAGTTTTACATAGCTCGAAAGTGAGTTTCAACATCGTCCACTTATAACATTGTTAAATGGTGTATCGCTTTCTTTTTTATCATTCTACAATCGTTTTAGTTAGTCGTTTGTTATTATTAAACGAGTTAAATGTGACGATATGGTGATTCAACAAAATCTATCGAATCAAATTCTGTTACGTCGAATTACTAGTTACATACATACTTCCTTGTAAATCTTGTTATAGATATTCGCAACGAATGTAATATTTCCAGTTATATAGCAATAAAGTGAAACTTTGTGCATCAAAATGTTAAGAGGAAAGCGTAATCTGTAATGAAGTCCTATTTCGATTATAAATATATTTATCAACGTTTAATGAATGCATCACGCGCTCTCCATAAACGCGAAAAATAGGCCCGATAAAACATATTCTCTGTCGATAAAACAGAGTGACCAAAATTTTTAGATTATTCATTAAAGATGGTTATTGACTAATTATTATCTCTGCAATTCATCAAACATTGCATCACGTTATCTCGAAGGAAGTGGAAAAGTACCGAGGACGATATTTCGTAATTTTTTGTCTCGACGGAGAGAACAGAGACGCGATCCATTGTGAAAAAAATAAAGTGAGCGGTGATAATATGAACAATACGCGCAAACGAGCCGGAGCGAGTGATAAGTATCACGGGTGAAATGACAGAAAGTATCACTGATATATCTCTGATTAGCGAGCACAAGAGTATAAATCAGAATTATTAATATAATAATTATAATATTTAATACCAGTATAAATTAGTATGATAATTATTCGTTATAATAAAGTGCAATATGAGATCAGATATTAGGTTTTTGAAACATTATCAAAATTTCAACTGAAAGAGCAGGAAACATGGAAAATTTACTTGTACTACTAAAACAAGCAAAAGATAGCAATGTAGAAAATATTAGTGTACTTATTCGATTGACAAAAATTTTACTTATACTCTTTTGCCTTTCTACCAGAAATGTACACTACTCTGCATATGCGTATTTGGATACTTGATACAATCCAATTAAAACATTAATGTTTGTTGTTATATTTTCTACGTTATGATAGAAGAATATTTTTCTACTATTACATTCTTACAACTGGGATCAAATGTCCTGCTAAATTGAAGCCGAAAGGAAGTATATATCTGTATCAATCAAATTTCATATTTATCTTGATTAAATAGCTGACACTGCAACAAATTTATATAAACTTTTAGAATATGGTTGGAAACACATTCCAATCATCCTTAGATTTCGACATTGAGTAGACATATGTACTTAAAGTATTTAATTTAGGTGTTCCAGTAAAAGTAATTTTGATACACGTTCAATTATTACCTATCTATTTATATTAATTAGTATCAACTATTGTGTTTATCGATACATATCTACTAATATTGTATATGGTGATATGCTTGAGATAAGATCAGAGGCAAAAATTCGACTAAATAGTTTTATTTAAAATATATTTTATACATTTGCAATGATTTGTAAGTATACAAATACTTATGTACGGTAGTGTACATACTTAGGTTCAGCGTCCGCATTTATTTATAAGCATGCAAAAGTGCCTCGGTGATTTCTTTTTAGTTGCGCATTCCTTTCAAGGCCCCTGCAGGGAACAGTCGCGGACAGCAATGGTGTCTGACCCGGCCGTCCCCGTGCACCGACCGCTTTCTACTTTGAACGGTTCAATATGGAGCTCCTCGATGCCCCTTTCCTTATTCACGCTTCATACAGTGGCTCACGAAAGTATTTCAACACTTATAGAAACTTTTTAGAATGACGCGTTTAAATGGATCTAATTCCGACCGAGGTCAAAGCTTCGTTTAATTGCCAAACACTATGTTACTGTGATGTAAGATTAGATGTAACGGCATCGAAGTGACGTAGTTTTTAAAATAATTCTCGTAAGGATTGGATGGTATCCAGTGAAATTGGGGCCTAGAAATTATTGTTCGATCATTATGATCGATCTAGATTTATTCCGGACGAAATCCATGATAATTAAAATCCAAACGATATAGGTTAGAATTATTAGATAGACTGTGGATTTTATGCACTTATAGCATATGCACATAATATGAAAAAATATATAAAACATCCAATATATAATGCTCTTTATAATATTTGGTAGATAAAACAATTTTCTACCGAACTTCCATTCTTTTAATTACATTCCCAGAAATATGAACTTGCATAAAAATTTGCAGCAGCCTAATTGTAGACATTTACATTTTTCCTTTTACTTCGTTAATCTTTTTACGTTTCTCCGGCCATTTCTGATTTTTAATCTAATTAAATTTTTCTAAATATCTTCATTTTAGACAAAGTATGAAGAAAATCTTATTGGTATGCATGATCTCCCGTTTCAATTTTATATTAAATCTTCTTGAAACATAAATTCTTTTTTATTGCTACATTGAGAGTAAGATTCAGATATAAAAATTCGACGGTTTTAATTTTCGTCTAAATCGGATTCATATTATATTTTAACAGATTCGATATTAATTTAATTTAATAATCCGCACATGATCAATGAACTTCCTTTTTCCACTTGAATTTGCTCGCTCGCATAAATAATGTCGATCGTATTGACAGTTATGTTGTTTCAAATAACTGTACCGTATAAAAATGACGAAGGAGCAGAGAGAGAAGGTACAATGTACGAGAAAACGGGGGGCATTATATATGTATGTATGTATGTATGTATGTATGTATATATGTATACGTGCAAGTAAACTTACCGGTGGGAGAAGGGAGAGGACGACGCGCACGAGTCAGCGACTCCATAGCAGACTTTACAGGTTAGGTAACGTGTATCCATGGTGGTTTTTTCCCTGCGGAGAAAGTTAGCTTAGATGCATTTCGAGCGTAAAATCGTCTCTTCGTGTAGCATCAGTCTTCTTTATTTTCCGTCCCGACTTAATTAAATAACCTTTTGATGACAGTTCCGCATCTAATTCCCGTAACCGTACTAGACACTATTGACACTTGTCAAAGAGTCTATTTGTTAGGATCACGCATTTTCAAAATCAGTATTCAATTTTTTGAGGCACCACAATCAATCAATCGATCACATCATAATAAGATTTTCCATTAATTAGCGTTTCATAACGAGATAAAGTTATTTAACAAGTGTCAGCGCGAATTATATATTTTTTCAACTTGTTTAATGTACATGACCGCCATCTTGTTGGCTTGTAAAGGTATTGGAGGTGCCATCTGTCGGCTAATTGAACAATTTATTTTCGGAATTATTTCCGTTTACGTGTGACTCAGACGGTCATTCGCGGAAATCATAGAAATAGAGATTCATCTTCCTACTAAATGTTGATTATTAGATTGGGAAACGCGAATGTGACTCACTTTGTAGGAAGAATGTATAACTGCCAATTAATCACGCGAATATATCGATGGAGGTTAACGATGCATTTCGTAGACCACGGATTTAGTTATTTGCTTTCTACGTAGTTTCTTTGATCCATTACTGTAACGAACGATCTGATTCTGTGTAATTCCTATAGTCAACTTTGTATAACCTAACCTACACGTCTGTCATACGGAACTGTACAATTATTGGAGAAAGAAAACTAAAGTCAAAGTCACTTTGCAAAATTTAAGAGCTCTGTCATGCGTATAGCATGCAACGAAAGTTTCAATCAACTTAGAAGTTACTTCCTCTTTCGAAAGGAAAGCGCGGTACGTTTAAAAAGTCGAATATTTAAATATTGCAAGTGCCTGTTGCAAATGAAAATTTTCCAGGACCTTATTGAAGTGTTAGAAGCTATTTTAAGATATTTTTTTCTGTGAAACTTATTGCAGTGGAGAATCCCGTTGCCATGATACATATAAAAAGTATATGCCCTATAAATAGTATATTACGCATCTCTTAATCGTTCACGCATGCTCGGTGCTTATAGGATCATTGACACCGTATCAATTCGTATACAATCTCCACTTAAACTTAAATAATTATTTTAACAACTTTTTATCAACAGAGTACGTTTTATTGGTTTATTAGGCAGTAAACGAAATGTGTGTAAATGCAACTGTGTATCATCAGTTGGTCGGGCAGATCCGTACGTTACGAAGCGAGGAATTTGTTCTCGTTTTGCGAAATGAATTACGAAAAGTGCAACATCGATCACGAACGCTTATTTGCTCAAGTTGCAGCTACTTATTACGTCCCATTTTCATGGCAACCGTGCAACCGGAGTGAAGTGTGTTAGAACGTCATCGACGAGAAATTTGCAAGCGAATTATTCATAACGAACAGTGTTGACTATCGATATCACTAACCAATTGCTATCTCTGTTTCTTTCTGTCGAGAGTGCTCTAATTTCATGCGATAGAGTTACAAGGATATCATTCTTGCTAATTAGTCAAACCACATAAAACACTGGTTATAATTTATATAAGCAACTAAATTCCCAGCAAGTATATCGTTATATGTTTGATATAGAAATAAAACTGATTTTTAACTTTTTAATATTTTTATTGTTTATAGTTATTATTAAACTCGCCATATATTATGGAATTAATCACAAAACACATATTAATGAAATTTCTTCTCGTGTTTACTGTATTATGGCTCAACAGGAATACATACTCAGTAGATGCAGATCGTTGTATAGCGGAAAAAATGAGAAAATTTGGTCAATTATTGGTATAGAGCGCGCACTACGTAAACACGTAAATACTTACGTACCGCTAGACTGCCCTCTATGGTCGTCGTTTTTACCGCCTCTCGGTAATACCGTTATGTCTACATTTTTTCTCTTGTCTATTACATGTTCAGATTTCTAGATTTAAAGACAATGAACTGATAACAATACAATACCAGAAAAACGCGTATTTCAAATATATAAACTTGTTACTATTTTACTTTTTCATTTGCTTACCTATTCCTTCGAAATGAAATATATTGTATTTTATCAGTAGATTTTTTTATTAACTTTATTGTTCTTCTTGTCTTCTCGTTTGTATGTTTCCTAGTATCTTCTTTTTCTCGAACTACTTTATTCACAGAAAGCAATAGAATACAGAAATGATAATAAAATTAGAAATACATATTTGGATCAGATAAATCTAAGAAACAGGGTTAAAATATGAGCTGTAATTTCGAAAATGAATAATTTTTTGTTCCTTATTTTTCAGACGCTAAGATGAGATTGGAGGAAGACCTTGTGATTCGTAGGAGCAGACCAACGATGATTTCGGCCAAGTACCGTGCGAGGGAGGAACGTCGTCGCTTGCTTAAAATTTCAGCCGGTAAGCTAAGGAGGATCGAGGATCCAGAGGCTAGCCTGTGCAGATCGGTTCTCATAAACAACGCCGTCAGGCGACTGCAACGTGAAAACCGAGACGAAAAGACGAGGAATTACGGGCTTCCGGTGGTCACGTATCTAAATGATTCCACGAAAGAGAATAACGTTTCCAGCAACCTTATCGTCGGAGTAACAGACGATGAAACGTCCTCCAGGAAGAGGTAAGAGAAACTATTTAATCAAAGTTTTCAAATATCAAGGATCCTTGCTGATATCAGTTATAAAACTATAGCAGCGCAATATGCATAAAACTCTACTTAAAATTAGCATTTTTGGATTCTACTTGACAGAAGATATCATATGTTGCAAAAAATGTCACAAATATAGTACGTCCCAAAACGAAGTTTTAGCTGAACATTCGATTATAATTAATTATAGATATATTTTTTGTATTTTATACATAACCTATGTGAACGGTTGCGTTTTCTTGGAAATAGCTTCGAAAGAGGTCAGAGGATGCTCAGAATAACTAATTCGTAGTTGAACTTTCCCGTTCTAGAGGAAGAAGAGTGGCAGATCTTGCTCGCCGTTGTTAAAGATTTGTTTTACATAATATAGATTGCGCAAGTAGCGACAGCTCGCGTGTCGGTTGCGCAATACCTTCGGGCATGGTGTCTACTCTCGCTGCCGTCTCTTAATAATTTCCAAAACAACCCATATCATTTTCGTTTTTTCAGATTAAGCGATGACACGCGGAACGATGGAATCAGCCCCAAGCGACAGAGGCACGATGATCTTGACCTTCAGGACGATGTGTTCAGCGACTTTTACATTCTGCCTCCGACTCCGCGATTACTGTCTCATATAGACGAAGTCCAGGAACCCGAATCTCCGCATCATCACCATCTGGTGTACTCTGAGGACCGTCTGGGCTCCGTAGATGTTCGGTCGACAACAACGATCATCAGCAGTAGCACCGCAAACACAACCACCACCAGCAGCACTAGCACGTCCGCGAGTAGTTGCTGTAACTCCGTCATGTTCCCTACAGAACTAGATGACACTAGCAGTCAACTAACCAGTGTTGCTAGATCTACCGATGTAGGCAGCATAATGGAGGCTTCGGACGTGGTCGACCCTGACAGGATCTGCGATTTTGCAAGGTTCGCAGACTCTGCCAAGAGTCTAGAAGAACGTTTAGTCGAGTTACAATCGCTGGACGAACATTTTGACCTGGCGAAATTCGAGAGGAACAACAATCAGAGTTGTGGCAGAGCGTTCCACGATATCCAGACCTTCCACAGTTTAGTACCTGGACTGGAAACCTAGAAGGGAGCCTCGTGCCTCGAGCACCCTCCTCTCGTCGTGTCTGGCTCGACAGAAAAAGATGACCACGAACACGATAACGACGATGATGCGGGTAGACGGCTTCGCGGCACATACGAGGAACCACGGCGTGGATGAACCTGAGATCTGGGGGGTGAACTTTTTGTCTAGAATATGGCGCCCTCTATGGGGCTTTAACTTGATGACACGAGCATCGTCGACACGGCTGGACGACCTATCAGAGGGTCTCTCTTTGATATTTGGGAAAGCACAAAGGACGAACTTTTGATACCGAGCAGTACCAGTAAGAGAAAGATATATGTAGGCTTGCGTAAGGCTTATTTTCATCGTCCTTGAGTTTTTTTTCGGTCGTTCAGCAGCCGTCAACGATTTAAGACTGCGTGGGGGATAAGTAAAGTACTTTTCGTGGATGAAATGCGTTTTCAACAGTTCTGGGTTCGATGAAAGTCTGGTTTCAATTGAGTGTTGTCGATGTGTACGTCACCAATAGTTGATATAAACGTTGTTGGTTGTACGTGCATCGGTACCAAAATATTCTGAAACACGCATTACATATATAATTTGTATATATTCGAGTACGTTTCTAAGAGCACGTTAACGATTATATTATAGACGAATTTATAGTGGAAATATTTCCGGAGAAAGTGAATAAGCGCCGACACACAAGAGAAAAATGAGACGCGTGCGTCTGTTGTGTATAAATGCCTTTAGGGTAGTTGTAAATCGATGTAAACGTGAAGTGCGCCCGATATCGAATAAATTTCACTATCGCGCGATTATGCCACAATGGGCCTTCGATTTTTGTTAACGATATTTTATCGTTCCTTTCTCTTTCCTTAATTTTTTTTCATGGTTTCCCTTGTGATTCTACAGATAATAAAAAGTGAATTTTAGAACATCGACAGATTACCATTATCCAATGTGTGATTTTTTTTCGTAAATCACAAACAGATAATGTGTCGTCGGATGGCGAAAAATCGTTGGTTGTAAAAAATATATTTCTTTGCTAAACTATTTTATTCCTTTTTTGCGTTTTTTTTTTTCTTTTTTGCGATATTCTTGTTCGGAGTGATAATCGTTGAACGTTTGTGTTTCTCGCGTGGCATTTTCTTTTGTTAACACTTTTTTTCCTTCTTATTCCTAATGATGAAACTCATTAGTTAGTATCAATTTGTATAACGACGAATTTTGTTACGTCGAAATACGCAATCGTACGATTTATATACACGTTGTATGCATACTGTTTATAATCATTGTTTTTAAAAAAGGTATGTAATAAGTTCGGATTTGTAAGATGTACGTTAGCATGGATTCTGCGGACACTGTGCAGTGCAATAGTTTGTCCCTTCTTTCTTCTCACAGAAGAATACCGGAACATGTCGCAAGTCGTTTTCGAACATCGAATATATTATTACTACACAGATACGTGAATACTCGAAATCGATCTGCGACACTTGACCATCTCTGCGTTGATTAATTCGTAACAGTGTCGCCATGATTCTTCTATAAACTCATAATCAGTGCAGTCTAGGTGAATTCCTTGACTATGCCATTTTTAAGCTGATTTGGAAATATACCGTCTTAATCTGTTTCTGTCCCCATTCACAAAAGTGCTAAAAAGGAATTGGACGATCAATGTCACGCGTGCAATCATTTTTTCTACATTTTGTTTAAACTGACCACTTTTATACGTTTTGCACATATTATAAATTTAACGAATCATTCACAGGAATACCCCCTGATCTTTTTGTACAGGATGATAACAGATGCATTTGAATCCTCTGAGCGTCGCGGTGTTGCTTTACGATTCGTGCCGTAATCTGTGAGGGTAGCCGCGAAACTACATATTACGTAATCGATGATTGAATCATTGTACATATAAACATTTGTACCGTTCTGTAAACCCGGTAAGAGGAAATAGAAACAATGACGAAAGCGTGAAAAGCGATGCAAAGAGAAATCCAATCTTCCTTTCGAACGTCTAAACCGCCTTTCGAGGGAAATTTCTCGACGTGAGTCGTATTATCGCGTCGAAGAAGGACCATCTCGATTCGTGGTTTGACGCGTTCACACTGTAAATAGTCACATTAGCACCCTTAAAATAACTATGTATAAAATTTCATACGTTGTTTAGGTTTTTAGTACTAGTTATTCAAGATCAGTTACCAATTATATGAACAAATTGCAAATAAACTGCAGAAATATAATATCTTGTCAGCTTTCCTTTACTCCTCTCCCTTTAATTTCAAAATCAAAGGCTTTACACACCACGTTTTGCCGCTCGTTTTTAAATTGCCATTAAGCGCCGGCTTTCGACCAACTTCGTACGACGTCGTTAATATTCGGTAGCGATTGGATGATTCTGATTGCTCCATTATCTGTCTACGCAAGTCAACATGAAGGGCTCACGATTTTGAAAAAATTCATTCAAATGGTTCCTTTTTCTACACATATCAATCTTTATTTATTAATATTTATTTACTAATATTAATAGACTTTAGTAAGGCTAAATTGAATTTCACATTTTAGTCTAATCCTATATTCTACATAGCGTTTAGTTCTAAATAATAGTTAAAGACATTAAATTACTTCTGTAAAGGGTTCTTTAAAAAAGACTTTATTAAAATAAATGCATGATTTGTATAGGATACGAAAGGTACGAAGAAAATAAGATTATAAATATTTTAAGAAGTTTGATGGAGATCAGTGGAGAGTAGGGAGGTCTCAGGTATTATCAATAACCAAAAATATTTAAACTAAGCTACTAAGTAATTCTTACGTTGCAACATTTTAAATTTTGGTTATATCAGTTATAATCCCTAGTATATTAATATGTCACGTTCCGCGCTGCGCACGCGCCGTAACGTAGACTAAAACTACCAATAGCATGAGTGAGCGTTTCAATTTGAGATTCAAATAAAATTTAACAATTTGCATAGAAACCAAATTCGAGCCTCACAACCCCCACGGAATAACCCGCTACATGACGACCCCTCCATGGTAGACCTAATTATAAATAAGCGTAGCGACATAGAAGACACTGAGATAGACGGAGAGATAATTCCTTAGTTCAGAGTAGTTAATTCCTCGCTTCTGTTGTGATTAGTTCCTCAGTTCTTGGTGATTAATTCCTTGGTTCTTGGCGATCAGTTCCATAATTCTTGGCAAGTAATTTCTTTGTTCATAGCGATTAGTTCTTAGTTCCTTTAGCTCTTAATTTCTCAGTTCCTTTGCCTTTCAATTCTCTAGTTCCTTAGTTTTCAACTCTTAGTTCCTTTAGCTCTTAGTTCTTAAGGTCTTTAGTCCTTTAGTTTTTAGCTTTTAGTTCTTTGTTTCATTAGTTCCCAGTTCTTGTCAGTTTGTTAATCGACGTGTTTGTATTTGTCAATTTGTAAATTATTGTTGCGTGGGGCAACACTCTACCTAAACCAGGCCACACACCGCGGGCAAGATGGTAGCCAGATGTCGTCGGATCCTTATTGCGTACCCTCAATAGCCTCAAGTACCCTCCATAAATCTCGGGAATTTCCTAGTCGAGGTCCTTTCGTTGAATTGTTTCCTAAAGTTTATTGTCCACCACGGGTTGACACGAGAAAGTGGCCTTTTCTCACGTATGAGGCCTCCCACTAGCGACTTTATCTCGAGGCCGGTTAGTATCCTTCCTCACCCACCACCATAGCAAATAACCAATTATCAACGAAGTCTATTTCCTTCACGCTCTTAGCCAAAATCGTCACCAACAAATCCGATGGTCCCGTGCGCTAGACACACCCATCCTTAACTTTCCTCCGCCACAGCATCGTCACCGAACTTCGCTGATCTTCCAGCTTTCAAGCAGTCAACATCCTTTGACCGGGTTTACACCCGTAGATCAGTCACTTACTTATCTTATACATACGCACCAGCGTAACTATCTTCTTCACAAAATTGTTGGAATAAACTGTGATTTCTAACTTATTATATCAGTGTCATATTCAATTAAACCACCTCTATTATTGTTACGCCGGGCGACACTCTGCCTAGACCTGGCCACACATCGCGGGCAAGATGGCAACCAGATGTCCGCTCGTCCTCACTGCGTACCCTCAATATTCTCAAGTACCCTCCATAAATCTCAGCAATTTCCTAGTCGAGGTCCTTGGAAACTAACAAATATTCTTCCGCTGCATTGTTTCCCGAAGTTTATTGCCCACCACGGGTTGACACGGGAAAGTTTCCGTTTCTCACGTATGAGGCCTCCCACTAACGACTTTATCTCGAGGGTGGTGAGCATCCTTCCTCACCCACCACCATAGCAAATAACCAATTAACAACAAAGCCTATTTCCCTTACTCTATTAGCCAAAATCGTCACCAACAAATCCGATGGTCCCGTGTGTTGGACACACCTATCCTTAGCTTTCCTCCGCCGCAGCATCGTCACCGAACGGCACTGATTTTCTCTACTTCAAACAGTCAACATCTTGTTAACCGGGTTCACACCGTAGATCAGTCATTCACGTATCTTATACATACGCATCAGTGTAACTATCTTCTTTACAAGGTTGTTGGAATAAACTGTGATTTCTAACTTATTATATCAGTGTCATATTCAATTAAACCACCTCTATTATCCTAATCGAAATAGGGAATCGATCATTTCGTGGCGTCGATTATCTAATCGTAACGGGAATTTACGACTCCCGTTGACGTGCTTCTTCGCGATCGCGTCTCTCCGCGAGTGGTCGAAACAATTATCCTAATCGAAATAGGGGATCGATCATTTCGTGGCGTCGATTATCTAATCGTAACGGGAATCTACGACTCCCGTTGGCGTGCTTCCTCGCGATCGCGTCTCTCCGCGAGTGATCGAACAATTATTGAAAATCAATTAAATTAAAATCTTGTAATTAATAAGAGCGTAACTTCGAGCATTCGAAATCTCAACGACAATCCTGTCAATACCCAATTAGAATTAGAATAAACATTTGTTGTGAAGATATTTGTCTAATAATATAATAGAATTAAGCGAACATTTATTTTCATCAACTTTGATCCTCTCCCGTGCCAGTACTCCTGCGCGTAGCAGGTTAGCCGAAACGTGCAGTTTAATTGCCAATCGCATTAAACATCAAACAACGCTACCATTTAATCTAAATTCAAAAATTAGCGGCAACATAACCAAAACAAATCAAATAAAAATATATCCTGATATTTGAAATTTGGTATAAGGAAATCAATTATGGCGAAAGGAATAATTCTATATATAATGCATTTTATTTTTTTTTTTTTTTGATACTTTTTTTATTGAGAGTTGCGAATATATACAAAGGATGGCGAACTAATAATAACTATTACATTAGAATCAAATAAACAAAGGTTATCATGATAGTATTAACGTGTGTTAATATTCGTTTAAATAACATAATGTTCGTAATGATGTGTGTATCGAATTTTCAAAAGATGTCATTGCATACGCCACAAAGTGTCACATCGTCGTTTATTTATTCGTATTTTGTTCTTTATATATATATAATATATATAATATATATATAATATATAATATATACATACATATATGTATATATATATTATATGTATACGTGTAGGATTGCTTTCGCGTCACATCGACATCGGTTTCGATACATTCGATCCTCGATAAAAAGGAAAGTTCGAAATCGAAGATCGAATATAGTGTCGAAAATTGCTGCGAAAAAAAGAAAGAAAAGAAAAACAAAAAGAAATCGGATCGGAAATACATGTAAAAATCGACCGGAAATTCGATCGGCTTATCCTGATTATTCTTTCTAAGATAAGTCTAAGAAGGACAAAAGTTCTTCTTTTTATATTTAAAACGATAAATTGGAATTTAGAAAATAAGTAACTACTACATAAGTAGTATTTTTTATCTGTTTTCTTATTTTTCTTCCAAATAAATAGCAATGCATTTTCATGAAATAAACGAATTGTGATTGTGTGGTTTCACGGTTTGCGAATCGGTAGATATATTTACCGCTCTTTTACGATTGGCGGTAAGTTTAAGTATGAAAAGTGAAAAAATTTCTATATCGTTTAAGACTCGCATCCGTGTTCGGCATTTTCCGCCGGGTTATGATTTGTGCGTTTCAATCGCGACAACACGAATTCACTCGATTTGAGAAAGGCGCGATTATTTGACGCAGATATAAAATCGTGTAAAAAAAATGTGAACACGTTTTCGTAGTTAACCGTAGTCGTCGATTGTATCATCAACGAGGATTTATTTCGATTCGCAATCGTGAAAACGTTCGAAACGATTTGAAGCGAGCAAATGATATACTTTCGCATTTCTTTTGCTCTTCTTTTTTTTAATTTCGGTATTTCCATTTAATCGTGTTGCAATGTCGGTGGAGTCCTCGAATATATCATAAAAAAAAAGACAAGAAAAGAGAATAAGAAGAATAAAATTCAATAGAACAAATCGTTTCGTACAAATATCGACTTCGCGAGTACGAAATATCGTGAAGTTAGCGAAGAAACAGCAGAACGATGTGTGCATCGTGTCTAGTTGACGCCAAATATCACTCAAATTCGATTTGTTCTTTTTTTCTTAAATTCACAACATCGAGAAATATTATCAAAGTACTTAACGCGTACTTAATTTCTTGCTTCTTTTTCTTATTGCTTTCTTCCCGTTTGCATTGCCAACATCGTTCACGACTTTTCATTTCATATAATAAAATATCTTTTCCTAAGTATAAATCGATCGATCATTTCAGCACTTATCGTTTCTCGATTTATACGCACCTGTCGTTCATCTCAAAAAATATTTCTTCACTGCAGAAACGCGTCGAATGATTTCTTTTAAAAATTTTTCAATAATTTGTCAAGAGAACATCGACAGTAATATGTAGATAGCAAATTTTTATGGATTCATGCGAAATTAAAAAATGTACATAGTGTAATCTGCAAAAATATGCAAAATATCTAAATATCTAAATTATGCTATGTATAATTAGAACGCGGATTTTTATGCAATTTCATATTTTTATTAATACAATTAAAGTAATGGAACATACATAAATATGTATTTATCCCGTGAAATGCTACGACAAATAGTTCATTTTGAATATTTTTTTATTTTTACATATTATATGCATTTTGTATATTATCGAAACTTCGAATTTCCCATAAATTATATAAAAATCCGCAACTTAATTATAATATTTAGTGTGTAAAGGAAATCTCTAGTTAGATTCTAATTCCATAATTGTGTTAGTAAAAATTTTCATAAAAATCCACAGCCTAGTAATAAACTAAAAATTGAATCGAATAACAGGGGATCTAAGTTTCTTTGTACGTAAGTATTACTGAAGTTTTTGTGTTTTCGATGTGTTTCGCCTTTGTGCATGCCAGAGGCATGCGCTGTCGCATCTACTGCCAGTAGAAACACCATTACACTTTGTCAGACGCTAATCATTGGATACCAATGCTTCTTGGCTCTTTAACGCTCTGTGTGAACCTGCTACTAATCATGTTGCGTGATTATCTTTACGTTAAAACCATACAGGGCATCCTAGAGTTAAACAGCCAAACTTGGTCAGTATATTTTATAAATATAACCAAACAAAAAGTGTTATATGAACATGGATGATTTAAAGCTTTGTTAAAAAGTTACAATAAATATATGAAATATAAGAAAAGGATAATATTTTGGTCTCCAATAGTTTTCAATTCCACGCAATTCGATTTTCATGCGTGCATATCTAAATAAGAAAAATATATCGGACAAAGCATTACATTGATTCATTAGAATTAAATGAACATCGACGTGATCTTCATAGGTTAATAAATCGAAATACTATCGTTGTCTTATAACATAGTAATCGTAAACCAATTATTGTTCCCATTGTATTATATATTTGTATTATAACGTTTTAATAATGTTTGAAATGTTTATATAGTACTTTCTACTTGACTATACACTATACACATATTCGACTATACTCATAGAATACAGCTACAAGATTGGCCTATTAAACGTAAAAGAATGTCTGGGACCACCCTGTATAATCCAAATCATGGTTATTCTTTTGCTTTCTTTTCAGAATAAAGAAGAAATGTCTATTCGATTACATTTCTTTGAGTGAAAATCATTCGACGATTCCTGCCGTCCCTCTCGACTACGATAATTACACTTTTCTTTTCATCACAAAAATAGAATTCTTAAAACTTAAACTCAGTTCACTCTCTCGTACACTGTTTGCCTTCCTCTCTTTTCCTCTATCACTTCCCCTTTCTTTCTTTCCCGATACCTCTCCCTTACTTTCAATTTTCCTTTACGTATAATCGTACTACATACACTTATCGAGCGTTCATTTGCTGAGAAGTATGCAGTTGCTGTTGACAAAAATTAATTGCCGTTATCGGTTCATCGATATAATACACATTCGTCTTTTGTTTTTTTACGGTTCGATCGAATAATTCGAAAAAGAGTACGTTGCGCTATTTAAATAATTCGCCATTGTCGTTAAAAACGTTGCATGTACCAAGGTCGATTCTCATTGTCGCGATAAATATTTGTACAATGTAACAATTCATTGACGCAATTTGGGCATACAAACGTAAACGAGCGTGGACGATTAACAATTAAAAAGTCTTGAGCAATCAATTTAAAAACGGTCGTACTATCCTCTCTTTTTCTTGTATCATACGTTCATTCCATACGTTCTTCTAACGTGCATTATTAACTTATGATGGCGCAGCTGCGATAATTAACACTCACGAAAACTCAATTTCAGGAAAAAAAGAAAAGGTATATTTTAAATGTGAAACTGCCATAGATACACTGACACTTACAATAATTGAAATACGCATCAATTAAATATAGTTGTTGCTTTAAGGAAAGAAAGAAATGGAAAAATTAGATAAAGACAAATGAAGAAAAAATAAAAAGAAAAGAATTGATGCAGTCAAACAAAGGAACGACCTCACAATTCCTCGAATCACCACCACGTCTACGAAGACACGTAACAAAGAAGGGCTGTAACAATTATTCTACAACAATAATCGTACTCCTTTGTGTTGATTGCATCAACGAAGAAAGTGGGAACGAAACGGAAGGATTTGAGACTTCACTAATAGCAGGCAACAGTTCTGTATAAAACAATAAATAAGGGTTAGATATGCTCGATTACATGGTATATCGATTCGAACAAGATCACTGCTCTATACACACAAGCTACTACCATTATCAACGTATCTGTGTATTTTTTCCATTTTTTTTTTTTTTTTAGTCAACCGTCTCTTTTTCTCTCATTTTGTATCTTTCTCGATTCTAGAAAAAAAGATCAAAGACTTAAGGAAAAAGAAAAGAAGAAAAAAAGAGAGCTGGTTAACAATCTTGTCCAGTCGAAATTACTAATAACGGGATTATGTAAGATTCAGAAATTACAATTTGACACGCACTGCACACAGCTCAGTAAATACTTATCTTCATAAATTCTAAACGCTATCGTCCCGTCGATAACAATAATTACATTGATCGTGAGTTCGATCGATTTTAGTTCGAAATACATATATTTATATTTATATTCATATTTATAATATATATATATATATATAGATATATCAAAAATATCCTTAATAAAATAGAGCATTTTAATATGTATAACGTACCATCAAGTACTTTATTGTATTATAATTTTATATACTAATATATATATAATATATATATATTTATTTATAACACACGTTCAGTATTATATATATTTAATATACATATAATACTGACGCCGACATTCTTTCCTATTATTCACGCGCACATGCGCCACACAGTTGTGCACGACTATCCTGTACAGTATGTCCCATGCACGTGTATACGTGTGCCTGTGTTTTCTTTTACGTTTCGCCACGTGAATTTTTTTCAGATTAGATTACGCACACCTCGAGTTCCTGGCCTTCTTCGTTACTTCGTCTAACAGTTACGTCGCTACAACTGTCCTTCTCACTTCATTATATTCAAATTCATATTTCGAAGTGTCAAAATGATATCTTACAATTGTCATTTAATTTATAAAAAAAGAAAAGGTTCAAAGACTAAGCGCTATACTTTAGTAGGAAATTATATTACGATTTACTAAAGCATTACCGTGTCATTGTATGAATGTTCGAAGATATTGCGATATATTACAATATCAGCAGGTCAATAATCTCTTAGTTACAACCTGATATGCCATAATATAGTAATTTAAAAAATGTCTCTAGATTTTCGATATAAATCAGTACTGATCTTCTTCGTCGATAATTATCAACATACAAAATTTGTTTTAACAATGATTTGATAAGTTAAAACGAATGAAGCTGCCAGAACACTCGAGCGAACGATTTCCGCCTGAACTCGACAAAATTCTTTCGTCCGTGCGATATAAAATTTATCTATCCGTCGATCTTCTTTGACCGTTAATCGTCCTAGCTCAACACAGCCAAAATGAAAATTTAAAGAATTAGAACGGATATACGTACTCTTGAACCGATTCCATTTCCGTGCGAACCATTTTTAGTGAACACGTTAACTAGTGCATTTGGTTAAGCAACAATTAAAGGTACAGTTACATATTTGAAAAAAAAAGAAGGTACGAGCAAGAAATGAAGCTAGTTAAATAACAAATAAAGCGTGAAAAAATTTTCAGACTATTTTATTCATCTTTTTTAAAGACACAGAATAAACAGAAAACGAGTTTAGATAATTTTAAGTAGAAATATCTGGAATTCAACAGACGTCACCGCCAGGCTAATCCTCTCGTCAATTTTAATCGGTTCAAAAGTGGGCTTACCCTTAACTCGAATGATTTCCAACGTTTTTTTTATCGTTATAGGATGCACCGTTCAACAAACAATGCTCAAGCATTTCTCATTTCTAATTGCTCATTTTATTTGTCTCGCGAACCGAGGTTCTCCCAGGCGCAATATCTGATTCGAAATGACATTTTTCAAGTTTCACTCTCTCTGCTACTACTATTTACAATCGATCACGCGCATTTCTTTAAGGCAGTAATAACATAACCTCGAAACGACACGCGACAACCGACTGCATACGGTTTGCGTGTCCGAAGGAGGATTTTTCTTCTCTTTCGACAAACATCTTTTTTCGACTTGTTCTTTCCTTCACGCCCTTTCACATGGCGACTTCATACAGAAACAAAAACAAACAAAATGAAGAAAATGAAAAAGAAGAAGAAGAAGGAAACGGATTCATTCTGCTTGTTTCTCTCGCTCTTTCAGTCTTTCGCTCATTCATTCGTTAACCTTTCGATCTTTTATCTTGTGTATCTCTTATCAAAGGAGTTTCGAAATCCTCACATTTCTCTCAAACTCGCGATCGTCTTACACGATTAATGAAGGAATCTTGCACGATGATTAAAATTCACCGTGTCCTATAATAGCAATAGAATTACCGATAATGAAATAATTAATAATATAATAATAATCAATTACAAACTAGAAATAATTATCAGTTATGTACAATGTAATATAATGATATTATAGTAACGTAATAAATAAGCTCGAGGCGTAATAAATCTACACCTACTTTATAGAAATGTATCCATCAATTCATACGACAAACGCTTAGCTTTCTTGCTCAACGATCGCCCCCTGATTAATAAGAATTAATTACAAGTGGTCATTATGCTACTCTCCGATGAGCAGGCCAAAATATATATATATCTATATATTTTTTTCTTCTTTTCTAATGTACAATTGAATCTCTTCGGGTGTCATTATTTTGTCTCGTACCTTACTCACGGCAAAAAAGGTCACGTCCTATCTTTTATCCTTCTATTTCCCTTTCTCTCCAAAATTCCGCGATATTTCTTTTTTTTTTTCACAGGTAGACAAAAATATATTCGGCGTACGGAGAAAAATCGTAAGGAAATCTACACCGTGGCGCCAACCTCGCAGGAATACACGCAATATCATCTCGACACGAATTTTCGACTATATCTCCATCGGGATACGCGGAAAAAGGAACGAACTACCGATTTGAAAGTGCTCTTTGAAGCCTCAAGGACCTCCGCGAGACCTTCAGGTGTAGATCTCAAAGAACGCGTGGGACAGATATGTCTCTAGCATGAATTGTTTTCTTTATCTAACAACAGCAAGGCAAATCGTCAGCTTCTTCTTCATTTCGTTCGTCGGGTATATGTTCTCTCTTATCCTATTCGACCGTTCCTCGTAAAAAAATTCAAAGAAGAGCTGTATTTCTCAATCGAGGATTGATT
Source organism: Bombus flavifrons (assembly GCF_040668555.2). NCBI lineage: Eukaryota > Metazoa > Arthropoda > Insecta > Hymenoptera > Apidae > Bombus > Bombus flavifrons. Next base: position 11,838,970 of record NC_138444.1, on the reverse strand, counting down.
TTTCTGTTTTAGATTTAGAACATATAAACGAAGAAACAAAAGGGGGTGAAATCAAAGCTCCTTGATTCATAAACTTTCAAGATATATGTACCCCCTTCTTCTTTTCTCCCTTAAACTCTTCACTCGTTCGAACGATCGTTCGTTTACCTTCTTTATCTTTATTTGTTGTTTTCTCCTTTTGTTCGTGTATATATATATATGTATGTAGTATACATTATATATATATATATATATATGTGTATGCAGTATATATTATATATATATATATATATTATATATATATATAACCATATGTATAACGTGTGTTTCAAGTCCGTTCAACATAGTATACTTTGCCATTTAAAAACTAACGACTTCGTTCGCGACATACATTTTTTTTAGGCACTTTTCCTTGGAAACAGGTTTTTTACCATGTTTCGCCATATTTTTTTCACACTGATGCTTTGGTTGTTAATGTACAAGATCGTTAACGATTTTAGTTAATGTTCTTTTCTTCGCTGTTGTATCGTTTTTCCGACGAAACTGAAATGATGTTTCTATATATATATATATTATCACGACATATACGCATGCGCGTATGCAAATACACGCAAAATATGACACGTATGATCGTTCATCGTATAACCGTATTTTCTTTTGAGCAGTACAGAGTTTTTCTCTCGTGTACACTTTTCCATTTTTATTTTTTTTCATTTTTTTATACCCTTATAAGGCAAATATTGTCGCTTCTCGCGGTGAGCTAGCCTCGACAAAACTTCCTCAATACCTTTCTTTATCTCCCGCGATCGGCATCGAAACGCAAAATTCGATCAACAATTCTCTCTAGTTGGTCCGTCACGCTCTGCCGATCATTTCCATTTTATTTTACAAACTCTCTCCTTTACACTCAGGATCGGATACGAACCCTCGTGTACATTCTCTCGTCTGAAGGAATTAACATCTATAATTTGTTTACTTACTGTTTACCCCTATTTGTCCACTTGTTTCATTTCTCGGTTGGTCTAGTGACCGTTTGCGGTATCACCGTCAGCGACTTCGGTATTTTTGGCAATATCGGAATCTGGTTTGACGTCTTTGTTGTCACCTGGATTGATTTCGGCAGGTTCAGGTTGTGCAGTAAGTTTTGCGTCGGGCTATTCTCGTTTGCCAACGCGCGAACGTCGCATATTAACGGCTCGAAGTCACTTCTGCTCTGCCGACTCAGCATCTCCTGCTGCATTCTCAGGTGCTTCTGAAACTGTGTGTGCGCAGCTATCTGCGCCTTTTGATACTGCGTCGTCGACTTCACGTTTGCCGAAGAACTCAAATTACCTGTCCCGCCGTTTGAACTGGTCAACTGTTTCTCCGTGAGCATTTGTTGCTTCTGTTTCTTTAGATTTTGTAATCGTTTGAACTCGGGCTCGCTTAAATGAAACACCTTACCACCAGAAGAAGTTGGCAGTTTTTGACCGTCCTTTCGTTTCACGTTACCGTTCGCAGGGTTGGCGCTGGTAGATGGAAGGTTTAGTCGTTGCAGATTAGGGGGTGGTTTCTTAATTATCGACACTCCAGGGTTTAACTTCAGAACCCGAGGAGGACTACTTTTTATAGATTGCGTAGTACTGGTGGACGATGGTTGTTTAGGAGTACTTGTGCTTGGTAAAGAATGCTTATCCCTTTCGAGAACGTAGCCGCCACTCAGTCGACGAGAATTGTGATATTCTGAGGCAATCGGTTCCATTATTGGTTCGTCCATTTTCTCTGGACCTTCGTACGATATTAAACGATTCTGCACAGAAGTCGAGTAATTAATGGCATTCCGTGATGCATTCGGGGCTAACACCAAATCACCAGATCTGTAATATTTTTCCAGAAGTATCAGATGTCTGAGAAACGAGCTCTGATTCCCGTATGGTCTCTGTAGCTCTTGCCAGAGGAGTTTCGTGTCTCTATCATATTGTATCATAGTGGCACACTTTTCCCAACCTTGAGGCGTTATTTCTCGAACATTCGTAAACTCTATATTGGCGTGAAGGTTCATCTCCTCCTCGCCAGGGAAAAGAGTACGTACACTAATGGAAGGATTAGCACCGAGTCTCTGTACAACCGGTGTGATGTCATTATTCGTCCTTGGCCTCTTTGGCAATCTGGTTAGCGTCACCTCCTTGTCCATTGCAAGGATCTCGGCAACCTCGTTGGGATTATCACAAGATATCATTGTATCTGATGTTGTGTATGGGTGCATATCAAGCAGCTTGCGTTTCTTCAGTTTCTCCACGGTGCTTTCAATACCGAGGAACTGCACGTCCATCCCGACGTTTTCGTCGTTCAAGTTTGTCTTCGCGGAACGGTTTTCGTTGTCCATCTCGGAACTCGCTTCCTCGTTTTTGGTGGGTTCTGGAGTAGATTTTTCAGAGGCGGAATTCGTCGTACCATCCGGAGACTTGGAAGTTCCGGTCTTAGGTTGTGTGCTACACTTGGTTTTCTTCTTTTTGTCCTTGTCTTTGTCCTTAGTCTGATTGTGAGAAGAATCTTCGTCTTCGTTTTCCAAAACCTCAATGTCGTGATAGTGTAGGATTCTGAACATACAAAAAGAATAAAAGATAAAAATATAAAGACATAATAAAAGTAAAAATTAAATCTTGTAAATGTATCAAGGGAACCATACCTTTTCCGATAACTCTTGAAGAACGACTTATGATTCGTGTTCATGTTCTCTACATCCTTATACTTCAACTGCAACTGTGTGAAATATCTACACAATTTACAAACGAAAGTACCGGCCGCCAGAATAACAGGAATCCCTTGTTGTCCAAGCAACTGATTTAATTCCTCAGTCTCTGCATTAGCTAGCTGATGAGTGTGGTTTCTCGCCAACCTACGTTTGCATAACGCACAAGTCAAGAATCGTTCGATCTTCGAGTAATGGCTAGCGCAGAACGACATGGACGTGTGTTGACTCGATTCCCAATCAATGTCCACCTGTATAGAAAACATATTTATCACAGATATTTGTAAAAAAAGTAATAATGTAACTGTAGGTATGAAAGTTTGATTAAAATTGGATTTTAAACTTCAGATTGCATTATTTTTTTACCAACTTATACTGGTACACTAACCTGTTTTTGCAGACCAGCTTTTATCTTGAGCAACCATCGACGTTTGACATGATGTCGCGAAGCATCTCTACATTCGCGAGCTGAGCACTTGGACACCATGAGTTGTCTGTGTTGTTTCTGTGGCTTCGTTTGCATATTTGTTGGACTTGTATTTGCCTAAACATCAAGAAATTTTACATAATAAGATTACATATTCAAAGACCGATTAGATGATACTGAAAATTTTATAAATCAAGCTTCCACCTTTCTGTCTACATGACGGTAGCAAGCATCACATAAGCAAGAATCCTTATTCAGATGTCTTTCTATGATTAAAATCTTTTTCCGTCTTTCATCGGACTTCATTTGAGCAAGATGCATCGGTGTGTCCAAAGAACCGAATTTTCCAAAGCAGTAACAACAGACGTCCGCGCACAAGCGTCCAGGATGAATAGAGAAAGAGGAGGACTTCTCTGGAATAACAAGAGACTGACGATCCTTCGGCGTTGTGTCTTCGTTATCTTCATCTGTTGTGACAAAACAATAAGTAATCCAAAATTATTACAGAGCTATACAACAATAAATCTGATGTTCTAATTTAATACTTTGATGAAGTGAGAGCAACTTAATTGGAAGATAATAGGAAAGTTAGAGAATAAATATAATTAATGTTGAAGCAGTAGCGCAAAGTAACATGCTTGTTATAGAAGACTATATAGTTGTTATGATTTGCGGGATCCTTTTTTTTAGGTGATTTATGAATTAAAGAACTGCTTGATACTAGATAGTAACAAAATCGCGATTAAGGAAATAATCGTGCTATAATAAACAAGGGCAATTCGTTAAAAAAATATCAAGCGATTCTTTTCACAATGACGAGAACGTGTGTTTTAAGCAGAAGGACAAGGAATGATTAAGAATGTAGTTATTCCCGCAACCAGGATTACCGCAAGAGTGTCTGTGGTTAGTAGAGAACTTTCGGTTCGCACCAGAGCTGCTATCTCCCCAACCACTGGTTCCAAACTGAAAAATAAAAAGCAATATAATAAGTAACTGATTAAATTTCGTCTTATTCATAGTATATTAATTTATCACATTTGTATAAAACTCACCTCCTTCTGAATAGTGTAAAAATTCTCAGGTGAATCTCCTTCGCCATCTCCACGACCCTGTTTCAACACCATTTTCAATGGTGATCTTGATCGCCTCTTGTCTTTCTCCTTTTCTTTCTGAACACGGATTACAGTTTTCAAGGTACCTGTGTACTGTTCCTTTTTGGCCTTTTGATGGCTCAACCGCTCAGCAGCCTTTTCCAGAGATTCCAAACCGAGAAGTCTCAGAATCGACTCTTTCTTCGCCTTGTCTTCTGGTGTTTCCAAAATCTTTGGAGTAATATTAATGCTGCTAGAGGATTCACCAGACGTAGATGTCTCATCAGAATCTTTCTGTGATGTTTCTGGTGTTTTTACAGGTTTACAATCGGCATTCAGAATGTCCATATTCCCTGACTGCTTGGTCACATGGTTCTCAGATAAATTTCGAGATAATCTGTTCTCACATGTCTTTTTACTAGGCTCTTTCGTGATAATTAAGTCATTTTCTGATTTGCTTCTAATACTATCTGTACTGTCCTGACATTTTTCCAAACTTCCCCTAACCCCTTCTGAGAAACCTCTGAAATTCGTGGCACATTCTGTTCCGTTTTCATATTTGTTTAAAAAGGATCGGTTGTTCTCATTGATCTTTGCTACCTCATTGTCCAATAGTGTCTCCTCCTTATTCTGTTGATCGTATCTCCGTATTTCCCGTTTTGATCGTTTATTTTTTACAGCATTTAGTTGATCCTCTTTGCGTTTCTTCACCTCCCTGCTGCGTCTAGTGCGAGCTTGACGTTCTAACTCGATAGTATCTGTTTCAGTGCTGTTCTGAGAATCATCTATGTCGTCTGTGATCATTTCATGAGCCTTTTCTTCCAAATCCTGTGTATCTTCCTCATTATGAGAACTCTGCAATATTTGAGAACTTTCCTCTTCCGTTTTAATTTTTGGAGCACCTTCGATGCGTTCTTTGTTACAAGATGTTTGTCCCTTTTCGAGCTTTTTCGTTTTATCGCGAGCTCTTAATACTCGTTTTTTGTTATCATCGCCAGCAGATTTTTGCTCTTCCACGGTATTGTCTGATATTTCTATTTCTTCCTTTACTATAGTTGTATCATTATTCTCTGAATTATCCTTTAACGAAATTACTTTTTTCTCAGTATTATTATTACCAGCGTTATTGTTATCTGTATTATTACTCGATTTACATTTCTCGTCCTTTTCATTCTCATCTATATCTTTTTTTATATCTTCGATAGGATTACACGCATCGCTAGAAACAGGACTCGCGGTGCATTTAAAGTTCGTTGTGGAATCGGAAGTAGGTGGTACTCTGCAATTATTCTTGTCCTTCTTTGCAACTTGTGTTACTTCTGACACGCTTTCTTCAGATTTTTCAATTTCTTTGGTATTCTCTATTACCTTAGGTTTATTTTGTGCATCGCTATTTTCTGATTCATCCACTTTGGCAGGACTTATTTCCTGTTTTTCAATATCTGTGATACGTAACGTACTAGGTAATGGAGAAATGTCTGTTGTAGTTTTGCTTGCTGATTCTTGCCTGTATTGTATTTCGTTCATACTCGTTTGCAGTTGATTGCTAGATTGATCCTCTGCTACCAATCTTTCTACTTCCTTAGAGATACTTTCTAAAGTCTCTACATCATCAGATTGCACAGTAACATTTGCAGAAATCTTAGCCTCATCTTCGATTGTTTGATCTGTTTTTGCTTCCTCTTCTGTAACTTCTTCTTGTACCTGCTTCGACACGATTACCGTGCAAACAATTGAAGATTCTAAACTAGCCGCTTTATTTGTCGATTCGTTCTTAGGTGGCTCGTCATTCGAAGCAGTTTCCTCAGAAACAGGTTTACTGGAGTTCTCCAAAGACTCTTCACAGTTTTCAGACTTTTGGGCTATTCTATTTAATACTCTACCTAATTTTTTAACAGTTTCGTTGTTTTCGAGATGACCTTTATCCGTTATTCTCGGAGATTTTTTGCTAAGACCAGATCTTTTACCATCATCCAAAGTCTTTATCTGATCGTCTATAACTTGTTCCACGTCCTTTTTAGACTCCTCTGCCGAATTAGAAATATCATTCGATTCCTCCTGTTGATTCATAGCTTTGCAGGTGCTATCATTGTTCTCTGTTATCTGTACAGAACCTGCTTCAGAAGCATTATGAGGGTTGCAGCTTGCATCATTGTCAGAAGAATCGCTCTCTTGTACGTTCTGAGAATGTGTTTCAGCTAGTTCAATATCACCCATGACTAGTTTTTCAATTTCTTTGGCAGTATCGGCCACTTTTGGCTTCAGTTCAGCCACTGAATTTTCTGAATTGTCCGATTTAATCTCATTCTTGGAAATAGTAGACTTATCCTCGTCTGTATTGTCCTCCAACCCTAATTTCTGCGACTCCGCACTCAGCGGTGCAATTATTTCCTCGATTTTTGGTACTTCAAAATTTTTATTCAATCCGAGACCCTTCTCCGGCCCAAAGATTTTACTCTCGATAGATTTGGCGATCGTAAGCTTGATATTTTCTATCATTTGATCTATCTGAGACTTCGGATTACCGTCCGACTTATCCGTACCATAAAACGAATTGACCGTCTTCTTCATATCTATGTTTAAACTGCTTCTTCGACCCTTAGATTTGTCAGAAAGTTTCGCTAAAATATTATCTTTCCTAACTTGATCTAAATTACTCGTTTTCTTCAGCTCTTCTTGCACTTCCGCGTTTTTCGGTATTATTCGTGTATATTCGCCTTTGATATTGTCATTTTTTATTTCGATCTCGGTACTTTTGGCTTTAGTTTTCGAACGAAGAGTAGGTCCAATCTCTGTTGTCCTATCTACTCTATCACTATTGTTATTATTTTCTATTTCCGATACAATTTGCGAACTGTCTTCGAAATTTTTTAGTGTTTCTTGTTTTAAGCAAAGTTCATCTTTAGTTGATACCATAACCGTCTGAGAATCGTTACCGCTAGATTCAGAAAAACAAGATTCGGTATCGATATTACTATCTGCGATATTATCCGTGGAAACTTCCGAACTAACAGGGTCGTCCGAATTCAATCTTCGACGTTTTTTAAGCTCCAAATCGGTAGAGATAACAGAATCCGCCTGTCGTAACTTGCCATTCCGCAAACTTCTTTGACTAATCGATGCGTTCGACCTTTTCCTCAATTGAATTGCACTTTGAACAGATTCTGTTTCCAAATTCTCCCCATCAGAAGTAATTTTGATATCTTCACTGTCTGGTTCTTTTTTTATCTCAATATCCGGGACTATATTCTCTTCTACCAACATCTTTTTCCTCCTTGTTACTTTCCCTTCTATTTTCTCTGTTATTCCTTGCTGATTATCTATTTCTGAATCGCTCAACATTGAAGCTATCACTTCGTCTATGGTAAGATCTATAGAACTCTTGGTGTCCAGAAGTGACTTTGAAACTCTTATATTAGTGCAATCTATATCCCTGGTACTCTTTCTTCCTTTTGTATATTTAATATCACCTTCTGACTTTATGAAAGTGTCTTTCTCTTTGATACTATTCCTTTTAAATCCCGAAAATTTGGTAGATTTAACACCCCTAGGTAAAGAATCTAAATTTTCCAAGCTTCTACCTTTCCTATTAAGTTTTGGACTGCTCTTGATACTGGATCCAGCAACTGAATCTGTATCTTTGTCCACAATGTCCTCACTCTCCAATTCGCTACTTTTTGGTATAAACTTGGTCTTTTTAGTCCTGAGATTATTCTTGGCACTTCTATTACCTCCTTCTGTCCCTATACTTTCACCCTCCGCTTCGTTTATGTGGTTCTCTAAAGTTTTTGTATTGATATCAGATGTCTTAGCACTGTTTTCTTCTGATAATTTGGCTCTTTTAGCCCTCACACCCTTCTTAATATCAGAAGTTATTCTGCATAAATTTCTACTGGTCACCTTCCTTGTAACTTTTGACTTAATTAAATTGGCCTTTGTTACTCTTAGCTTTTGTTTACGTTTAAGGTTCCTGAGAACCTTTTTACGTGGAAGGGTTGCCTCTAATTTTGGAGGAAGTTGACTACCAGTCGCCACAGCCTCTATTATGTCCCGTGCAAGTTGCTGTTGCTTTAGATTCGACAAAGTCTTGCCTTTTCTACTTTTAATTTCATTCGATGGCAAGCCAGAATCATTATTCGCCTTCTGTTTTGCTTTGGAAGGCGCTAAGGGTTTCTTTTCCCTGGATGCCATCTCACTTCCACCCACATTGGGCTCCTGCAATTTCATTCATAATATGAAATTGCAAGCAGATTACTGATCAAATGATAATTGCTATTACCATTGTAGCATTCAGAGTAATTTGTCAATTCTCCTATTAATAAAACAATATATATTTTAAAAGTGAAAAGAAATCTTGGATTTATTTATAATATTGTACTCTGAAAGATTACTATATATTTCCATCTTTAAAAAAATGATCAAAACATTGAATTAAAAGTTAACTCTATCTCTTTTTCCATCCAAAAAATATTTATACAATGGCAATAAAAAGTATTTACACATACCATTATCTTCCAATGAAATATTCTTTTATTAGGTATCAAATTTTTCGAATTATGTAAAAATGTTACTAAATAATATGAAATTTAATATACATGGATCTAATTAATTAATATACAAACGCTATAATAAATACAGTGATATGAGAATACTTTTTACAGCTGTTGAATATATATATATATATAGCAACTATAAAAAATATTTGTATGCACCCCTACTTTCCAATAAAGCATTATTTTATCAGGTTCCACACTTAATTCCATAGTATTAAATTTTTGTAGTCATACAAAAGTACAATCAAATAACATGGAATTTAATATACTTGAAGTCAATTAATTATTATATAAATACTATAATAAATACAATAGTATACAAATACTTTTTACAGTTGCTCTCTCTCTCTCTCTCTCTCTCTCTCTCTCTCTCTCTCTCTCTCTCTCTCTCTCTCTCTCCACACACACGCGCTCGCTCGCACGCACGCACGCACGCACACGCACACACACACACACACGCGCGCGCGCGCATAAAAGCGCGCGCGCGACAAAAAGGATAAAATTATAAATGAAAAAAATATACCTTTCCTCTTTTAAGCAAGACAGGAACAAATTGACTGTATACCAAGTGGAAAAACTACATAATTCGTCTTAGATGTGAGTAGGTGAGCGGCCGGCCGGATAGTGGGGTTGATAGATGCGGCCCTGGCGGTCAGAAAAATTACGTGACAAACTTTGCATTTACACGGATACACGGAGCGCCTCTTCTCGGTCAGGGAATATCACTTTGAAATATTTACCACGATATCTCAACAATCACCTAACGGATCCTACAAAATTTCGCCTCGACGGAAAGAACGGATCACATATTAACTGCCCATGATAAAAATTGGGGTTTAAGCGGGCGAGAATCATCGAAAATCACGCAGCAAATCATCGCGAAAAAATCGCCACGAATAAACAAAAGGTCGGACCCGATTCAAGATTTCCGAGGTTTACTGCAGGCTTATTAAGAGGTTATCCAGAGAATTTATAATTTCGATACTCGATTCGTCGATTGTACTTACCTCTGGAACGAAAAATCACAGTAAAAGAGCGTGGTTTTTGCGGGAAAACGCGGAAAACAATCCTGTGAAAAACACAGTCCCGTTGCAGGGTGTCTATACGATGTCCCACTGTTTTGAGGCTACCGCCACCTGACGGTAGAACACGCGACCTCTCCCAGGTCCATAGTCCATTCGTGCTAATTCATCCAGTTATTTTCAATGAATTCCACCCTTCTAGCTTTACGCAACCCCGTTTCCGCTACACGTTCGCTTAACAAAAAACTTATACTTACTAACAAACCGAAAAACTACTCGAAAAAAGTATGATATATACTGACAATACTCCAGCAAAATTTGGAACAACGCGGCACTTCGAAATCTATATACTATTTCTGATAACTTAACCCCGCGTTATTTGGCGAATTTTACAGAATCACGATCGCTCAATGACACGTTCGTCTATTAGGATCGAGACCGACCGAGATGATCCTTCTACTGAGAACGAAAAACGGTAGAAATACGAGCGCGTCGCTGGGAAATATCCGATCTGGCACGAGAACGAAAAGGAAGACGCGCCCGTGCGCACCAATGGCGGCCACCGACCCTTATTTACTCAAGTCAAAATGGCTGCCCTTCGACTTTTCACACGCTCGAAACTTTCCACGATTATCCTCTCCTATTCTAATGAACTTTATTCATCAAACGGAGTTTTGCCAGTTATTACTCAGGTATTTTACGTTAATGTAGTTTATTGAGATTAATATTAGGAATAATATTAAGATAAGCTCCCGCGAAAGCTCTTATACGTTTCCATAATGATTACTTTAGAGATAAAGCAACGAAGGGCCATGCTAGACCCAAGTCACGCGAGGTATTTATGTCTGCGGTTTTTATTTACTTTTATCTTTGAGGAATTTTGTTTTGCTCTTTTTTTCTAATGTCAGGAACGCTCGTACATAGATCAACAAGGTATTTTTGCGTTTGCTAATTTTTGTTGTAAATCTCTATTATTTGAAAGATAGGAACGTAAAGATTAATGGATATTCTGAAATGAATGTTGAATAGCAAAATCTGTTAGAGATGAAAATATTGTGCAAAATGAAATGTACGCCATATTATTCTGAAGAAAAATGTATGAGATAAATTAAAACATATTTAGTAAAATTTAGAAACATAGACTTCTTTGGAATGAAGGCTGATATATATTTGTGATAAAATTTTTATTTATCTGGTTTTATACAATGACCTACAAATATTTATATAACCGTAATAACGATATTAAACAATAATACATCATTGGAAAAATCATTTTACTTCTCATAATAATCATTATGTATGATTCAATTTTAATGAAAAACTTTATCTGAAATATATTGTGTTATATGCAGAAAAGATGGAGCTCCTACAATAGTTCACCCAAATATACAGACCCTTCCAACTATACTGATTATGAAGTATCAAAAGATCCAAAAGAATGGGAATATGTAGAACGTTTACTCAAACCAAAAGTCATACCTACTCCTTACCTAGAAAAAAAGGAATATCCATCTGGATGGAAACCACCTGTTGGTAAGTTGTTTTCAGTAATGTATTAATATATATGTTACAATAAAATTTATAATAAAATTTTCTATTTTATTTAATTATTTAATAGCCAAACCACATGAATATCCATACTATATACAACGTACAAGAAATTATATGCAACCTGTTTATCTTGAAATTAGTCAACGAGGATTACGAAGATTGACCATTGTTCGTAAAATTCATGGAGATATTTGGGCATTAGAATCGGAATTAAAGCAATATTTACAGGAAAAGGCATGCAGACCAATTGGTATTCGTACAAATGAACTGTTGGGACAAATTGTATTCAGAGGAGATTATGTAAATATTGTTAAAGAGTGGATGGATGAAAAAGGGTTTTAAATATTATAATACTTGTTGTAAACAAGCGATTTTTTGTAAATATAATATAAAGAACATTTTGTTATTGTAATTATTTGTTGAAACTTGAAAATAAATAATTGAAACGATCTTTGTGCTCTTTTAGAATATTTAGAATATTTGATATTTAAATATCAATACAAAGTGTGTGAAATATAGAAATTTATTGTAATAGTCGAAAAATCAACAACTTCATTTTTTGTAAAAATATGCATTATATTTGAAACTATAGTTCACACAAACTAGTATATGGAAGATGAATTATAGTACGTATAGCAGCATACTTAAGTGTATAGTGTATTCATAATTTTTCTGTTTCTATCAAAAATCATGCTATATGCTTTTTTATTAAACAATAACAAATGAACAAAGTAACTTCTTAAGTACTATTAAATTACTGTTGTTTATGACATACATTAAAAGCAATTTATAAATTAAATAATTTAACGCATTGTATGAAGAAGGAATTTCTACGAATATATATGCCGAGATGATATATTATGTCCATCGTATTTCATTGCAAAATTAACGATATTCGTACGATGTTAGAATAAATCCAAATACTGAAAAAAGTGCGTTAAAATTAATTTTAGAATGATATTTCAATACAAACGCGATATAAACTTAAAAGATAAAAGCATCAAGTTGTTAGAATAGTGACCTATGGAAAGGAACATTCTTCTTTTTCTGTAAATCACCTTATTTCAATACAGGATTCTAAGGGTTTGCATGTAAACTTTGATAATATTTTATCAGATTTTTTACGTTTATTTCATGCGAACAAAGTGTTCTGTTTAATAATAAGCATATGGCAAATTTTTACTTGAAAATTTTTCCCTGAATAAATTTACGTCCCTCCTTATCAGTACCGGTCCAGATGAAGTACTGTTTAACCAGTTGTTTTGTTTCTTCTTTAGTTGCATCTAATTTAGTCCAAGTGTATGATTCGTAATCTACCTGCCAGTCTGGACACAACTGTTTTAAAAAATGTGATTGTTATTTGGAATTGCAGAATTACAAAAATATAATAAACGTTATAAAGAAAAGCACCAACCGTGAAAGCAAGATCGTGTCCACGCCAAATCCAAATACCACTAATGCTACTGTCATTTTCCATACCGAAGAGACAGACGCTCGCAAATGCGGCTTTTCGCATTTTGTCTAATCGTTGAAACATTCCACTTATGAGATTGCAAGACATGAAAACCTGTAAAAAATAAATAAAAAATATATCAAAATGCAGAGACATAATAAAAATATGATGCTGTTCTTATTTAAACATTCCTGTTTTACCTTTGTTAGTTCATTGTTATATTTGTATTCGCCAAGCCAAATACTATAATGTTCCGAATCGAACTTTTGCCAGAAGTAAAGTACAGACTCCAGTTCGTCTTCGTTACTATAGAATCTTTTAAAATCATCAAGATCAAAAGTGCCTTTAGGTAATGCATCAAAAGGATTTCGGGTTACAGGTTCAGCGGCTAAAGCAGCATCTGCTGGATCCAGTTCTTCAACGGCTTCTTTCTTAGACTCTTTTGTTTCTTTTGATTCTTTTTTTTCCTTTTCCTTTTCCTTCTCCTTTTTCTCTTTCTTTGAAGACTACAAACATTATAATTTATTATTATAATATTACACATAGGCATTTTTATGAAATAATAAAAGAAATAATACAAACTTTTCCTTGAGTTTCTGCAAATTTCTTTGGATCATACTCAAGAGTTTTCTCAGCTAATTTAAAGAGACCAATTACAGCTATTGACTCAGGCTGATGTATGACAGTTTGGAACCATCGATTCACATTTTGGTACGGTTTACGTAGATTTGGGTCCAGAATATACTGATATAAATGAAGTAACGTCATAGCTACACTAATATCTGCTAATGTCAATTGTTCTCCAACTAAATAAGTACGTGTAAGTAAATGAGAATTAAGGGCAGTCAGTGCTTTCTTCACATCATCCTTAGCATGTTCTACATTCTGCAATTTTTATCATAAATCACTTACTTTCGATTGTAAAAGCTATAAAGAAGAATTTAAATTTGTATGCATATTGTTTGATACATATGTAAGAATCATATGCATTTAATAATATGCTAATACTTATATATCTCCTTGAGTTACAAAAATAATTAGAACATTCAATCATTTTTGCCTTTAATGGAGAATTTACGAAAAATTAATTTATTCATACCTGTTTATGATATGGCATAATTCCAAGCAATGGGAACACCCATGCACAACTAGCAGGAAGGATTTCAGAATCTGCAAATCCAAACCATTGGATGATTTCTGCACGTTCAAGATCAGTTTTGCCTCTTAACTGGTCATTAGCCACTGTGAGAAATAAAAATTCTTATTATATACCAAATAATATCACTTATACAAATGTCATATTATATGAGCTTACCATAGTAAGCAATTGCATTGCTTTCTGTGATACATTTTCCATCGCATGTTTCAAATGCTGGAACCTAAGATAAGAAATAATATGTATCATTAAATCTCTGATAAATAACTGAAAAATAAAAACCAACAAAATAACACAATTATTTAAATAAGATAGAAATAAATCAAATAACAAAGGATTCAAAAATTAATGTTCTAATAATAATTTCTTACACAATTTAATACGAAACATTCATCTGTTAATGTTTCTATAGAAAACATACCAGCTGGTTTATCAAGAAAGACGTAACATAAATAAAGGATGAAAATATGTAAAATTAAAGGTAGCCCTACCTTGCCCAGTGGGAACTTCTTTAAAAATGCTTCAGTTTTATTTGTTTCGCCGAAAACGAAATCATATGCGATATTGACTTGGGCACCGGAATATTGAGCTGCAATGAGCACCTTGTAAGCTCTGAAGTTTTCCGGGTACGTGTAAAGTGTCTGAAATAAATCGAGACTCCATTAGTTGATTACCACGTTAAGTTCCATTTCTGCTGAGACTCATGTTTCTATTTGTTCATCATAATGACGATGTTTAGTAGTTCGAATTACATGAGACAAACTTACTCCAGACGCCATTATATCCAGTTACGGGAAGAGGAAGTTGAAGGCCGGTAAAGATCGTTTCTCTCAAGTACATCAAGTCCCTGCACAGCAATAGATATTAACCTTAAGACGTAGCCACAACGCGCGCATTTTTCTACTTTCATGAAATATTTTGGAAATTGTCAATTAACTCGAAACATCGGAATTAGGATAAGAGAAATATTTCTGGTTCAATTTCATAGTTAATATAGATTTCTTTTATCTTGATACTAATTTAATGTTAATTATAAACTGTATGTTTCTATCAGTGATAATTAATTAAATGTATTATTCCTATTATCTAAAAGTTTATACTTTGTATCTGTTGTGAAACAGTTGAATACTTCTTTTATAAAAAATTTGCTTATCAAGAATTTTTCCAAATGTTTACATATTGACTATTAAACTTTTAAATTAATATTAACTTTTTAAATATATAAAATAGCAAAAATTATACATAAAGCTCAATTTATATGATCGAATTTTTGTTATGTATATTGTGTCCATAGAATTAATAAATAATTTGAATTTGTTTTCTTGCACCTTGAATCTTAGTTTTTTTTTAGTGGTGAGTATCTATATAGAATTTATACTGTATGATTGCAGTGTGTCCAAAAATGGCAGCGTTGAAGGATGTTGTTCCTGTATATAAAAACTTGAAAGAAGAATGGGCGGCGACTCCGTGTAATTTGAAGAAATGTGGTGAATTACTTAATCAATTAAAGGTGATCTATATAAAATACATAAAGTTATTTGAAAGTATTTTTAACATTTTCAATGTGTAAACGACATCAATATAACCTTGCTTATGCTGTCAAAAGTGTGTTGTCATCGTATTTTGACTACGTAATACATTTTAATTATTCTAATAGTACATTTTAATTATTAAACAATTAATTTCTATAGGTTGGTCTTACACATTTGATGTTTCTTCCAACATCTAATAACACAGCTAGTCAAAATGAATTACTTATAGCTCGTAAGTATTAATATACATATAATTTTGAAAGGAAATATTTACTAAAGTTTTGTCATTATTATTATATTTAATTATGATTACAGGTGATATTTTAGAAATTGGTGCACAATGGAGTATAGTAACCGAAGATATACCTTCTTTTGAACGTTATATGGCACAATTAAAGTGTTACTATTTTGATTACAAATCAGGATTAATGGAGTCTGCATATAAATACCATCTTCTTGGTTTAAATCTCTTATTCTTACTGTCTCAGAATCGCGTGGCCGAATTTCACACAGAATTAGAACTGTTGCCTTCCGATCAAATACAATCTAATGTTTATATCAGACATCCTTTGAGTTTAGAACAATATTTAATGGAAGGTTCATATAACAAGATATTCTTAGCAAAAGGCAATGTACCCGCAGCATCTTACAATTTTTTCATAGATATTTTATTAAACACTGTTCGGGATGAAATAGGAGCGTGTATGGAAAGTGCATATGATAAGATCTCTATACAAGATGCCTCGAGGATGTTGAACTTGAATTCTGAGGCAGATATGAAAGCATTCGCTGCAAAAAAGAACTGGAATTTAGCGAAAGATGATTACTTTTACTTTAGTACAACTAGTGAAAAGAAAACTGAAGAACCAATTCCCAGTGCAGATTTGGCTACATTAGCAATTGACTATGCAAGAGAACTTGAAATGATTGTTTAAATATATGAATTTTTCTGTATTTTATAAATAAATAAAGTTTGTCATATAATTATTACAAATTAATAGTTTATTATTACAAATAATGAAGAATAATAATAAATATACAAATACATAGATAATGATAATTTTAAGTACATAAAAACAAAAAATATCCAAAGATAGGAAACTTTTTTTTATGTTTTGAGTAATAAATCACATATCTTCTTGATCAAACTTTAAATGTAAAGGCAAGTTTACAATCACTTGTAATTTTTATGTTTCTTTCTAACATTAAATACAAATAAAGACAGAAACATCTGTTAATCTAAACGTTTAAAGGTTTTCCCAATTGATTTATATTTGTATAATATTCGTATTATTTTAATATTAGATCAATGCCCTTTTAGGTTATGTTACAATAGTATAACGGAATATAACAGAAAGAAACAATCTGTCAAAATGCTTCGTAGTTATGAAGGCCTCCGATTTCTTTCGGACAAGCAAATGGTGATATTCGATATTGGTAGCGCATACACAAAGTACGTGCATTTATTTTTACGCAAAAAGAATTCTAATATGTTAATATTTACTAATACATAATTTGGAAATAGATTTGGTTACGCGGGCGAACCTACTCCACGCGGTATAATAAGAACGGAAATTAAGTGTCCAGAAACTAGAGAACTCCGCAGAATTTACGATTATAAAGATACGGAGGATTTGTATCAATTACTCGTCGAATTCCTTCATGCCTTATTCTTCAGGTACAGATTGTACATTTGACACGCCATTTTTGTTTTATCATATTTATTTTAATGTCTAATGCGCATTAGTATTATATCTTTTGACACAGGCATGTCGTAATAAGTCCAAAGGATTCAAGGATTGTAATTTTGGAATCCATATTAGCTCCGACACAATTTAGAGACACATTGGTTAAAGTATTATTTAGGCACTTTGAAATCGGATCATTGATGTTATTACCTACTCATTTAGCAACTATCAGCACCCTGGGTATCAATTCAGCTATAGTTTTGGACGTTGGATATAAGGAAGCTACATTAATTCCTATTTATGAGGGTGAACCAATTCTAAAGGCATGGCAGGCTCTTCCTTTGGGTGGTCAAATTGTACACGAGTCAGTTAAATATTTAATAATTAATATTGTATTAATGTCACTTATTTGATAACATTCATATTTTTGGAGCAGGTATTTGATGAGATTTCTAAGGAAGATATATCCTAATGTAAATATTACAGAGAAGCATATAGAAGATATAAAAGTAAGAACGTGTTTTGTTACTACTATGGAAAGATCATCTAAATTAGGAACAGCACATGCTCCTAAGCCTCCTCCAGCAGTTAAATACCCTGGTATTAAAAGTATTAATATACCTGGTGAAATTAGAGAAAAAGCATTTGAAGTACTATGGGAAAGGGATAATGATAATCTTAGTATACCTACAATGATTCTAGATGCTATTATTCAGGTATAACTTTAATATACAAATATTAAAATTTTTTATTTTCTTCAATCTGGGTTTAAGGAAGTGCATTTTTTATTGTAGTGTCCAATAGACATTAGACGAACTTTAGCAGAAAACATACTTTTAATTGGCGGCACAACAATGGCAAAAGGCTTTGCAAGTCGTCTTAAATCTGAGCTTTTAACACTTGTAAAAAGTAATCTTTATTCAGAAAAGTTGAAAATTCAAACATTTATGTTTCATACTGCACCCAGTAAACCAAATTACACAGCATGGCTAGGCGGTGCTATATATGGAACTGTAGATCTGCCACTGAGATGTCTGACAAAAGAGAATTATTTGAAACTTGATAGAGTTCCAGATTGGGTCAGTTTGATAGATAATCAGAGAGACGAATCATCCGTCTGCGAAACTTAATACATTGCCTAAATCAATAAAGTGATATCTTTTTTGTAATGATTGTATTTATATATGTATATAAAATATAACAACTTTATTTATTCCTTATTTCTTACTTATCATATTAACATCTATCAAATCTACAAACATTATTGTAATTAACGATAAAATAAAACGATAAAAATTTGAAAATTTAAAATGTATTTTATTCATACAAATTGCGTTACAGAATTTTGGGAATTATGTTGCAAAATTTATAGAGTTGTGAGCAATGTAAGTTTCTCGTTAAGCTGAAGCTGCGTTTTTATCAATTGTGAGAGTGCAACGACCATCAATAAATCCTTCACATTGCTGTTAAACATCTCGTCAAATTGATCGCTCGACATTTTAGGCACTGAATGTACCATGTCAAGAAGAGCACGACCAACCTAAAAAACATAATAATTTATAACAGTTATATGAAAAGAATACTTCAATAATTTATGTTCAATTAAGTACTTGATTGTCTGGTGGTTGTTTTCCAGTTAACACATCATCAACATATGCAAGTACTTGTTCCAACATGGATGAAAGTTTAGCACTAGCTTCTGCTATTTGGGAGAGATCCATCATTGGTTCTATGCCTCCTCCTGTTTTTACACCAGTTATTTGTGCATGTGCTGGTAATTGAGTTTTAGAACAGAGCTGTAGCCCAACAATTTCTGGCTCATAACATGTAATCTGTAAAAATAAATATAGTCAATGTTTAAAAATCATATAATACTTGTTTTGTGTTATTCATATTATACAAAATATAACATACTTGTACTTTAACTGGTGTGAACATAGAACCTTGTTTCCCATTAGGTACTCCTAATGGAACACAAACATAAGCTTTGATTCCCATTCTAGTAGTGTTTGCTAATGTTGTATCAACAGTTAAATGAACGGGATTATTGCATTCACGAACATAGTATTCATGGATAACAGAAGAATGGGTAGTAACCTGTAAAAATTGTTTCAATAAAGTATTATCGTTTTTATTGAAGAGTACATGTTATTTTTAGTGAAAATTACCTCGTTTCCAGTTGCCCACCATCCGACAATATTTTCCTGAGCATTAACCCTATGATTCAATTCGTACAGATCGATTCCATATGTTAAATCAGCTTCAACTTGACTTTCAGATTCTTTGTGTGGTACACAAAAACAGTTTGTAACTTCAACCATACCTTTCTCCGCGGTACCTACGTATATTAATTTATAAAAAACATTTTTTGTAAAACTTAGAAACTGTCAGATCTCGCAACCTTACATCATAACCGGGATTTTACATTTATATAAATACAAAATGAAAAATTACCTAACAGTGTACCGATAACACGGTGGGATTCCGCTTTTCGACGTTCATAAGCATCAACAATTTGAAATAAAACAACAGGATGAACTTTCACAGTCAGGTTAAGCGCCATGTTTCGCACTTCTATATACCTGTACCAGTACTATATATCACATACGACAAAAAGCTTGGCCACGTTATTTTTTCTAGCTTAAAATAACATTAATATAGAGAGGAATATGCAATTGTTAATTCTTTATCCAATCACCTAATCATTAAACTATCTCACTAAAAAAAGAAAGAAAAGAATGAAATGTAAAATTTTGTACTTATTTTTACTCAAAATAGAGGGTGCTTTTTATTTCAATATTGTATAAATTATAAAAATTTTAGTTGAACTGATATGTGGTACGTTGACGTCGTAAAAAAGAACATACTTCTAAATCAACATGCAGCACTCTCATGACAATTATGGAAATTGTATATTTAATCTGGTAGGCGTGATTTCGATGCAAGATGCTCTTACTAGTCAAAGATAATAGGTGGTACAGTACTCGGTGGTACGATTAGAACTCATTCAGTGTTAGTGAAGAGAGAAAAAAAAAGGAGAAGAAAAGTACACTGTATATTTAGAAAAATAGTACGCAACGTGATCGCGAGTCGTGCAATGCCATTAACATTTACGTAAATGGAATGCATTGCTGTCATGTAGTACGTACAATGACGTATAGACGTCAAGAGAATACAAAGTACTTATTTTTTTTTCACTGTTATCATGGGTTCCAGATTGAGGTAAGTACATTCTTTATTTTTAACTATTCCCAAAAGACATCGTTTTAGACGGATGTTTTAAACGTTCAATTTTTCTTCTTGATAGTTTTATTATACCATTGAACTGCTCCTTCAATAATGATACATAAAATAAGTGAAAGTACCCCCTGTTTGAAATATATTACCCAAATGTGTTTCTCAATCAATGTTCTATGTATCACGATCAACAGATTGAGTTTATGCACTGAGAATTATAATTACAACAATATATTGATATTTTTAGGGACAATGTGCAACATCTTTTTGAATGTTTCTGCGAGGTAGCTGCACCATTGGGAGAAAAACCACCTTGGATACTGCAAAAGTATCCAACTTCTTTTTTAGATGAGGAAATACTTAAATCTGTCCCTAAATTTGCCTACCCATGTGAGATTGAAAAGTAAGTTTTTAAAGCTGTTTAAAGTAAATATATGTTGTATAAAGTAAATATAATGTAATATTATAATATTTGCATTTTGTTTCCAGTTTGATGGTGCAACATTTTTCATTTGTACTCACTAGTATAGATTCAAAATGGACATTTGGATTTTGCAGACACGATCCTAAGACAGATACAGCATTAGTAATTTTAAGTGTCTTACCATGGCATGAAATATTTTACAAGTTAGTATTCTAACTACTTATAGCTTATGATATGATAAATATTTATGTAACATATAATAAATATATATAATATGTAATTAAATATGTAATTTATTGTTTGTGAGCAGGCTTTTAAATAATATTGCAACTTTAATGAGCAATGGCACTGGAGAAGATCTTTGGAAATTTCTTGAAACTGTATATAAAAGTCCAGTACCCATCCCTGGTAGTTCTATCTCTATTCCTGTACCAAATTCTAAAGTGGTAAATTATTTAATAGATTTATATCTGAGATATATTATTATATATTGCATACTATCCATTTTTATTAATAATTTTTAGAATTTCGTTTGCCAAAGTCCAAAACAATTTCAATTACCAAGCATACCTGAGAATGTAAGTAAGAGAAGTTAGCTTTAATGTTTAGGGGAATTATTTAACTAGTTAACTGCATTTGACGTGTATACTCTTCATCCCAAAACTCTTCTTATAAATTGAGTTGATTATTTTCTCCAATGCATCAGCCATTTCTCAAATTGTTTTGAGTACTTCACTGCGTATATCGGCTATTCCTCGAATTGTTTTGTGTATTTGTACTCCGTGAGGAGTCACGTTACTGGTGCTAGACCTACGAAGTGCCACTTTGTGTGGTACCTTGCTTTGAAAAATACCACACCGATTGAGTTTCATAAATTTTTTCCTTAATTTTTCTTGTTTATGAATTTTATTATTTTTTGGCAATTTTTAAGATTTTAATAACAATACCTTTTTTAACAATGAATTGTTAACTTTCATTGAGTAAAAATGTAATCTTTTCTCGTTTTGCTTTTCTTTTTTCGTAAAATTTATAATAGCAGCATTTGTCCTGCGTTCAACGTGTATATTCGTGTAATACTTGCTTGGTTTTAATTACACACTCTGTAAGAGATTTTTAAAACTACACTCTGCAGTTAACTGGTTAAATAGAGAACTGCATATGTGACAACTTCTTGATTTTAGAGAAACTTGACCGAATATTATAGTGCTGTCGATGCCCACAATATGATGATTATATTTGCTTCCATGTTATACGAGCGTCGAATTATTTTCACTTCAAAACGTCTTTCAAGATTAAGCGCTTGCGTTCAAGCATGTAACGCCTTAATTTATCCTATGATTTGGCAACATATATATATTCCAGTTTTACCATTGTCTTTAATTGATTATTTATTGGCGCCGATGCCGTTTTTGATCGGCGTACCCACCCTAACGCTTCAGGTATTTGCATAATCTCTATTAATTATAAAAATAAATGATTTACATGTTTATTCTTCAATGTTTTTCATGATATTCTTTAGAGAGTACGTAAAAGTGATCTAGGAGAAGTAGTTATATTGGACGCCGACATTAACACCGTAGAGTCCCCGTTTCAAGATTTGGAATCTTTGCCTCAGGATGTAGTTCGTATAAAAAAATGACTTTACTCGTGGAATAAGAAAGTTATTCTTAAGAATTGAAACACATCTTAAATAATAAAATAAAGAGTTTCTTTGTCCCAGGTGACAAACTTGAAAAAGGCATTACGTAATAGATCCGCCCTACTCGGAGACGGTGTGTCAAGGGCATTTTTACGAGCGTTAGTACAATTAACAGCTGGCTATAGGGACGCATTAACGTTAGAGCAAGGACAGAGTATTACGTTCAATCAGAATGCATTTGTGGAGAGCAGACCATCGTCGATGCAACCTTTTTTAAGAAAAATGTTGGAACTACAAATATTTCAACAAGTATAAATGGATATCTTTCTTCTTTGATTATCAAAAAAATTTTGAATAAAATATATAAATTTAGTAATGATAATAATTCTAGTTTATAGAAGAAAGACTGAATATGCTTAATTCGGGACTTGGCTTTTCTGATGAATTTGAAATGGAGGCCTGCAGCTATTCTGCTAAATCTGGTAGCAAATTTATGCAGCAATATCGAGAATGGACTTACGCTATGCGAAAGGAAAGCTCTGCATTTTTCCGCAGTGTGAAAGACAAGGTGTGTTACTTTCATTCATTTTTGTTTTAAGACATTGCGGAGATCAGCTATCAAATTAAAATACGTGAAATCAAATCATATTTTGTGTTCTTGATTGCCTTCAATTCCAGGCCAATCCAGCTGTAAAATATGCAGTTAAATCAGTAAGTTTAGTGTAAAAATTAAATTAGTTTCTTTGATTATGTATTCTTTCATTAATTATACTAATCACTGTTTCTTTCGCTCTGTCTGTGTGTGTGTGTGTGTGTGCGCGCGCGCGCGTGTGTGTGTGTGTGTACAAAAATAACTGCTAACAAAAGCGGTGCAATAAAAACAATGGCTCTAATATTATACTATTTATCAACTAAATTAATTTCTGTAAAAGTTCTATTAAGTTTTCTTTACATTTTACGTTTACTATTAACAGAAATTATATTTGCAGGTAAAAGACAAAGGGAAGGATATGAAAACAGCATATAAGGGATTAAAGTGGAAAGGTATGACAAAATTTTACAAACTTCCTTACTTACTAGATGATATATCAATCAATTCTATACCTATTCTTAGGACGATCAAATAGAAACGATACTAGTATGAGATTCCATCAACCAAGATCAGCGCCTAGTTCACCTACGTCGGATAGAAGGCCTATCGATTTTACATCTCCACCAAAATCACCAAATGGTTTTACAGCTACTACTAGTTATAGAAAAGATCTTCGAATACGTAACAGTAATTTCGCCGATCCAAGGTTTATTTCTATAGTTTCATGTGTTTCTGCTTTGTAATATCAATATTTATTATTTATTGCAAAACCCAATATGCATTGTTTAAATTACAGTAGGAAACAGTATTCGCCACTAAGTCCTAGTTCTCCAGAAGAATCCGATTTTCCACCAGAGAGAGTGAATATTGATCTGATGCAAGAACTCCGTCATGTGATATTTCCCAATACACCTCCCGTTGATAGAACGGTGAGTATATTTTTAGTTTCCATTAGCTATGTATAAATGTATAGAAATTTCTAATAAGCAATTTGCAAATATTTCAATGATCAAGGTAACACTAGTTCATATGAAACATTTAACTTCAGTGGTGTAAAAATGTTCTTGTTTGTAATTTTAATGTATCGCAAAACGTTGCTTACTGTAATGTATATCTGTATGCAATCAACATCAATAGTATGATAATGATCGTGATTCATTATCATCCTTGATAGAATTAATTAGGGTGATAATAATGATTTACATGTAATTACATATTCATATGTAAATCATGCATGTATGATTTCTAGATATCTTAATATGTATTATATAAAATAATACAACATGTAGATTTCTATTATATTAAAATGTTATGAGAAAAATTATTATTTAGCATAATCAAAAAAAAAAAATAGTTTTGAAGTATTATCTAAGTGTGCATGTAAAATAAAGAATGTATGGCAATATCAAATAGCATATATGTACTATTCATATATAGAGAATCGTATTAAACACTTTTTTATTCATTCTTTATAATAAGAATGTTTCGTGCATCACTTTCAGTTGAAACCAGTGCGCAGTTTAGACAGCTTGAGACCTGCATGGAGTGGGCATATACGGCACGGCCCTCCACCTAGTACAATTGTCACAAACCAAACTGTTACTCCTTCTACAAAAACTACATCCTGTACTCCACATTCCACCACTTTGATTAGTCCAGTTGATCAATCAAATATTTTGCTAAATACCAATGATATGTCAAATTCTCAAATTAGTGCAAATAATAGCACGTTTCCATTTGATGCTATGGGATCGAAACCAAATAAAACGCGAGAAGAAACCGATAAATCATTACTTCTTCCCGCTTTACAGAGATGTAATGATAATGTTCAAACGAGTAACATTTCACATAAGATTCATACAACTGAATTTATGAAATATAATACTTCATTATATTCTCGAAAAGCTGATGTAGAGCAACGTAAAAATGATCTTGAAAATTCGACAAAAAACTCTACGTTTTATACCGACAATATTTTTCCAAATCATGATTCTGATCTTTATCCGAAAGAAAATGATCCTTTTGATACTAGTAAAGTGTTTATGCCTTCCTATTTGCAACCACCCATCTTTCAAGCTACAAATGCATCGTTGTCTGTTAATTGTCACGTTCCATCCCATGCATACAATAGTACATCTTGTTCTGCATATTCAAAGGTAAACATCATCATTCATTATTTGTTTTGTGAATCTATAGTCACTTTTTCACAATCATTATACAGGCATTTTAACATATATTGTGCATTTATCGTTCCCTGTATGAAGAAATCCTCTGTTTTGCTAAAAAGGTTTAGCTTTTTTCTTTTATAATATGTGCTATAATATTTCTTTAAGAATAAGCCGATATTTTTATTTTTAACAAAACATTTCTGTTATTGTTCATAGGAATCTCCTGAAGTGCCAGATTTGATTAGATTAGATTCGACAACGAGCAACGATGACTTCGACCCATTGCTTTCTAAATCATCAGAATTCGCGAGTTCTAAACAAATGACTCAATCATTGCATATACCTGAAATGGGCGAAGGTCTTAGCAACCCGTTATATCCTTATTTCCAACCATTGCACAAAAGTAACGATAAGCCACAAAAATCTTCCGATAATACCGGCGATTTGGATCTGTTGCAAGCCTACGGTTTGGATTTTAATAAATTTAGTATAAGTAATGGTGATTCACCATCGAGAAATTCTACAATATGCAACTCATCCGAAAGCAGTATTAATATCGATAGTCCGTTCAGCTTAGGGCCTGCCATTAAGTCACAAAATAATTGGACAAAATTTGAATAGGTAATAAATTCAATTACTATTCACATATCACAATTGTATATATAATGTTAATACTGTTTTCTTGTTTTGTTATTCATGTAAACATAAATATCATCGAACGCCTACAAGAACATAGTTGTGAATAGGAGTTTTACAGTAAAATAATAATAGAGTTCAATGAATTATAATTCTCTAGCCAGTAGGTAAAACGGAATACAATTTGGATTTGGCTTTGTAGCACAAATGTAATACTATATCCTTATACATTTTTTATATTGAAAACTGACAGAATAAGATTTACAATATTCTCGAATTTGATTTTGCGCAATTTCTAAGTCATTAGTTTTCCAGATTTAATTATAAATTTAGCTATGAAATTTGTTTCAATCGATATGTTTAATTGAAATATGAAATGCAGCTACAACTTGAAGTATTATTTAATATTATTGAGATGAATTCTTACAATATTTATGTATATTAATGTTATAACAATTACGTTGTAAAATTATAGTAAGATGACAGATAATACTGATAGAGTAATGCATATAATTCATATCATTTCATTAAACTTTTCTTTAGCATAATCGTTTTCATAAATTAGTTGCATTTGTTCATGACTGATAATTATAAATCTACTAAGAATAATCGATCGGAACAAATTAAGTACCTTTATTGAAATTAATAGCTCACCCTTGTTAGATTTTAAATATACTAAATTTCATAGTTATTGCATTTATTGGCAATGCTTTATAATAAATCAATATGAAAAGCAATTTCTTTTGTAATGCTAGAATTATTCACGCTTCCTACATTGTTAATTTTATTTTATAAAATACTAATTTAAAAAATTGCTAATTGATCTTCTAAATAAGTCTATCTTTTTGATCTCTAGATGCTACTTTAATTTATAAAAGTATTCATCGATAAATAAAAATAACAGACGTTTGATAAAATATAATTTAATAAATAAGAAAGTAATGTGATAGTGAAATTATGACACCTAAATAATTTAAGTGTTACATTGCACGTAGCGCTGATAACGCATCAGTGATTCGTCGCAATTCTCCTTCATTATTTTTCAGCTTTTCTTTGTTATTATTTTGTACATCGAATGGTACTTTAATGTTATAATCAGGAACTTCCATAGCTTGTTTGGTTTTACGAA
This sequence comes from Bombus flavifrons, assembly GCF_040668555.2. Taxonomy (NCBI): domain Eukaryota; kingdom Metazoa; phylum Arthropoda; class Insecta; order Hymenoptera; family Apidae; genus Bombus; species Bombus flavifrons. Next base: position 11,811,962 of record NC_138444.1, on the reverse strand, counting down.
TAGTATCTATTAATTGCTCCTCCTTCTTGCTAAGTTTCTCTAGTTCTTTCTTTGGATCAATTAAACCCTTGAACACGTACAAATTTTATAATTAAACCCAACTGCTATATATTAACATTAGCTTTTTAATTTATCTTAGTAATAATAATTATTTTTACCTTCAATAGTAGATGTACTTGAACTTTATCTGTGACAGTAATGATAGCACATCCTGTTGGTGGTTCCTCCATATTAAGTTTAGAATAAGCAAGGGTTTCTATCAATAATCTATATTCCAGAAGCTTTTCTTTCAAGTTATTACTACTACATACAAGAAATGCTTCAGTCTTTATTTTGTTCGGTAAGTTATACGTTGCACGCGCTGATCGAATATTCTTTATTACTTTGTTGGCAAAATCAACGTCTTTCTCTATTTCTTCGTTTCTCCAATCACACTATAAATCGATCATACAATCATATACTTTTATATATACAGAAGTTGTGACAAATGAAACAAAAAATATGCTAATACCTCTGATACTTCTGGATATGGACTAACGCAAACACTGGGATAAAGCTGCTTCTTGCGAGGTAAACGTTGATAAAGTTCTTCCGTTATAAATGGCATGAAGGGACTTAACAACCTCAATCCTACATCTAGCGTCTTAAATAAGACTTTTCTTGCTGCATACTGTCTCTTGTTATTATTACCTTGAAAGACTGGTTTCAAATACTCCTAAATAGTAATACATACTAATAATATAATAATTGTATAAGAAAATTATGAATTAAGAAACTTAAATATATAATTATATACAAACCAAGTAAACATCACATAAATCATACAACCAAAGATTATAGCAGGCAGTAGTGGCAGTTGGAAAATCATATTGTGCCATTGCTTCGTCACAGATTTTTACTGCATAACTTACACGAGAGAGCATCCAAGAGTCTATATTCGTTTCACAATGTAGCTAATGATACAAAAATCGATATTTTTATCTAAGTGTATTGATTTTTTATACTGATTTATTGGAATATTATTTACCTGTTTTCTACTGTTATTGTGATCGTGTATTTTACAACCACACTGAGGTAATATTTTACCTTCTTCTACACGAAACATAGATCGTTCTTGTTCACTGTAAGATGCCACATGTTTATACCAACGATGTAAATGAGGATAGTTTCTTAAATCAGTACCCAATGTGGTAAAATATTGGTGAACTTTTGTGTCAATTTGTGAAGGGTTATATCCATCTAAATAAGGATAGTCTGCCAAGTAATTATTTAACGCATCTTGCACGCAGTTTTCTTTTAAAGTGTTTTGATACCAATCATTATCACCTATCATATTATCATTGCGGACATCATCAATTGTCTACAATAAAGAAAATGGTAACAATTTTGAAAACCTTCTATGATTAAGAGTGTTAAAATTAAGTTTTACCGATTGAACGTCTTCATCGTAATCGAAATTAGAGTCTAGGTACATGAGAGAGAATTTCGTCGCATTCCATATTTTATTACAGAAAAATCGATATCCTTGTACGCGAAGAATATCAAGATTAATATCGCGACCTTGCATGGTGTAAGCGCAAAGTGCAAACCTTAAAGCATCGGTCCCACACTCAGGAATTCCTTGTGGATAGTCACGTTTTTGTCCCTCTATAGCATATTTAAGTTCTTTTGGATCCAAATTTGAATCCATCAGTTGTTTATGAAGATTCTAAATGAAAGTAATATTTAGCTAACAAATAACCTCGCCGAAGTGAAAAAAGAAATGGCAGATAAAATGTATACCTCCAATGATATCCCATTAATCACATCCATAGGATCTATAACATTTCCCAACGATTTGCTCATTTTCCTTCCATGAGCATCTCGTACCATAGCATGCAAATATACTTCTCTGTAAAAGCATTCTTTTAGATGTATAATTATGAAAAATTAAATATAAGAATAAAAATATGTACCTAAACGGTAATTTCCCTAATAACTTCTGACCCAAAAAGACCATCCTCGCCACCCAGAAAAATAAGATATCATGTCCAGTTTCTAGTAATGTACCAGGATAAAATGCTTCAAGTTCTTCTGTCTAAAGTATAATTATTTTATTTTAATATTAAACAATGAAACTAACTAGTACATAAGTAAGTTAATGAAAGAAATAATTTGTATGTATACCTTATCTGGCCACCCAAATATCGAGAATGGAAAGAGACCTGAAGAGAACCATGTATCCAGTACGTCAGGATCTTGCTCAATAATAATATTATCTACATTTGTACCTAACTGCTTTGCAGCTTTTTCCTTAGCTTCATTTTCTGAATGTGCACTCACCCAATAATCATCTAACTAAGGAATATGAATTTGTATGATAAGTGCAAAGAAACTTAATTTGATATTTTAATTACCTTTATGTTTTCGGGTATATTAATTATTTTGACACAATAAGCAGGAATACGATGACCCCACCATAATTGACGAGATATACACCAATCTCTTATATTTTCCATCCAATGATACCAAATTTTCTTGTACTGATCAGGAATAATTTTTAGTTCACCAGATTTCACTGCGTCCATTGCTTTTGCAGCCATTTCACTACATTTTACATACCTAATAATAAAAACGATAAATGTAATTTATTCTATTATGTGTTTTAATGATTATAAATGTGTAACTATTAAACTACCATTGAGGCTTCATCAAAGGTTCAACAACGTCTTTAGATCTACTACATATTGGCACTACCATAGGATTGTCCTTGATTTCAATGAACAAATTTCTTGCAGTTAATTCTTTTATTATAGCTGTTCTGGCATGGAATCGTTTCATTCCCTGAACAAAGAAAACATGTTAAAGATGTCAATTCAATTTTAAATCAAAAAATAAAACATGATGTATAATTTTATACTGTAAATTGTCCATAATCTCCAATAATATTTCCATTATCGTCAAAGATAGTAATAAATGGTAAATTATATCTCTTCCCCACTTCATAATCATTAGGATCATGAGCTGGTGTAATCTTTACAGCACCTGTAAAAAAAGAATTTTAAATTAACATTGCTTTAATAAGAATTCTTATTAGATCAGTAGTACTGACCTGTTCCAAATTCCATTTCAACAAATTCATCGGGTATAATTGGTAACTTTCTGTCACAAAATGGATGTTGTACATATTTTCCAATTAAATGAGCATATCTAGTATCTTTTGGATGAACAGCAACAGCTGTATCCCCAAGCATTGTTTCAATACGGGTGGTAGCTACTATTATTTTCTCTTCAGAACCTATCACTTTATAGGCGAATAATACTAAAACTCCAAATTCTATTTTTTCTTGATATCCAGGAATTGAAAGCAATGTCCGACCAGTTAATTCAAGTTTATCAACCTACATAAAGTAAATGTTAAATTCAGAAAGAAACAATCGTAAAGTTAATGGTCATTTGGTATTTGGTCAAAGATATTTACTTCTATATCGGATATAGCGCTTTTTAATGTGCATGACCAATTGACTAATCTATTGCTTCTATAAATTACACCTTCATCGTGCAACCTTATAAATGCTTCTGTAACAGCATAACATAATTTTGGATCCATAGTAAAACAAACCCTGTCCCAATCAAATGATCCTCCCAGTTTCTTCAACTGCAAGTAAATTCTGTTTCCTTTTCTAAAATGTATAATATATATAGATGTGTCATATATTTACATTATACATAATCTATTTAAACATACTCTTCTTTCCACTTCCAAACTTTTTCTATGAAATTTTCTCTTCCTATATCATGACGTGTCTTCTTTTCCTCTCTCCAAAGTTTCTTTTCAACCACCACTTGAGTAGCAATACCTGCATGATCGCAACCTGGATTCCACAGTGTTGTACGTCCTTTCATACGATTCCTTGTAAATTAGAAAAAATTTTTGCACAAGATTATTATCTACAAATGATTAAATTACAATACTTGAGCAAAACAAGTTATATTGTTTTACATTTCCACGCAATCAACTACATATTTCTATACAATTTATACTATAGTTCAGGCATTATTTTACCATCTTGTAATAGCATCTTCTACAGCATTAGTTAAAGCATGTCCAAGATGAAGAAATCCAGTTACATTAGGAGGAGGTATCACCATGACAAACTTTCCTTTAGGGTTTAATTGCAATATATTCTTTCTCTGCATATAAAAATTATAAAATGAGACAAAGAAAGCAAGCTCTGGACTAATTCTTTATTAAAATATGTTTCTGTTACATACACCATATTCTGGCTTAAAGAAACCTTCCTTTTCCCACCATGCATACCATGCAGCTTCAACATATTTTGGACTGTATGCATCAGGCATCGCACATGTAGTATCTTTCTTATCTCCCAAAGGTGTATTTACCATGTATATAGCTGATTCTTTGCATTCCTTTTTCTTTTCAATTTTCTGAAAAGTAAAAACATTTTAAAAATTAAAAACAGAAACAAAACTTTTTTGTTAACGAAAAGGTTACGAATTGCGTAACAAAAAAAAGAAGGCCATATGGATAATATGAAACTTAATAATTGAAAATAGGTGAAGGTGAAAGATTTTAATAATCTTACTTCGTTCTTTTCTTTTATTTTTGGAGCTTTGTCACTTTCTTTCTTTTCCTGTTTCTGTTTGAACTTGTCTAATTTTGCCTGTTTTTTCGCCTCCTTCTGTAATTGTTTCGCACTCTTTTGCGGGGTTTCAGTTTCCCCGTTTATTTCCTCAGTTTTCATATCAACCATCTTGCCAATTTTAATTTACGTTCTTTCTGAACATTCAATTACTGTAACATGAATCGACTGACGACACACTTTCAAAAATTATAACATCAACCACGCACTTTCTCCACACTACCTATTAACAGGAGACTGCAGCCAATTCATTGTTGTAACCACATACCGCACGTACATACCCAACAAAGTACGTGTATTTATACATACTTATTCTGTTGCATTTCTTTCGATAAACACAAGGTGGCACGGAGATAAAAATTAAGTTGCAGTTCTAGATTATAGTTTTATTCAAAGGAATAGAAATAAAAAACCTAAAATCCCTAGACGTATGGATCATGGAGCACGACCATATAAACAGGTCCCAACTCTTATTTACTAAAACCACAGATGAAATTTTCTCTTCAGAGAAAACCGTCCGAAAATTGAGTCGTAAAAAATTAACATGGAAGACAACAAAGCTTTCGTTCTTGTGAGGTAGACAAGTGCCTTTGTCTCTATCTGAGACATTCATAACTTGCCATGCATGTGTAGAACGAGAACCTTCTTGTCTTCAATATTGATTTTCACGACTCAATTTTCGAACGGTTTTCCCTAGACTGTAGTATATGAATGTCGAGATCTGTTTATGAAATTATATGGAGATTATTCGAAATATTTATAGCTATGTAAGGTCATGGCACTTTCTAACAAAAAATGTTAATTGAAACTCAAGTAACATAGCAAGCCGTTACGTACAGGTGTACTTAAAATAAATAAAATGAAACGCTACAAATAACGTGGACATATTATTATTATTTCCTATGTTCATGGTACGCCAAATGCTTATATCTGGTAAAATTTCTAATCAACCTTATTTCTCCCTAGATTTTGATCACATGGTTTTATTTATTTCTCCTAACTCAACTTATTCGACAATATATGAAATTATACATAAAATTTAGAATGTTCAATGAGAAATAGAGAAGCGAGTAAATCATTTATTTCATTTAGTGAATTATCAGTTGTGTATATTTATTGTAAATTTTACTTTATATTGAAAATTTTCGTTAAACACTGTTAGTGTCTGCGTTTATTTAACTCTATCATTTATTGTTCGTGCCAAGCACATGTAATCGTTTTACCGGTTCATGCATATGAAAAAATAACCTATATAATATTGTATACATAGAGAAATTAGTGAAAAATTGTTATGCAATTTAGAATATTAATTGATAAACCGATTTCTTTGATGTCAAGTTTTTAAACAAAGAACAAACTATAATGGATCGTACGAGTATAGGAAATTCACTAGGAAGAAATTTGACGTCTCCGCGAAAACGCATGTCAATCGTTCAATCCTTAAGAAAAAATAATTCGTTAGTTTTTTTATAAATATTACAAATTTAGATTAATGGAACTTTGATTATAAATTAGTATTTCTATGGATCTGCCTTATCTTTTTTTGTAGAGCGATAAGTGTATCCGGACGATCGAATCAGTCAGTACAGATAATATGTAAAACGCCGAACCATGTTGTAGAAAGTTTCGGATCCTCCTTGCCTGTACTTGTTACGGAAGCTTTAACATTTGTAGATAGAAACACAGCTGTTAGCGTTAATATTTCAATAGATGGTTGGGCTTGGCTTGTATGTGGTCGTAGACTGCTTGTGTGGCAATGTAAGGCCACTATCCATGATTCAAAACAAAGAAGAACTTTTAAGAGCCAATGCAGAGAGTTATTGTTACCTCAAAGTGATTTAGCTCACAAAGCAGAATGCATAGCTGTGTGGTTGCCTCCAGGCCATCAGGTATTTAAATTAAGCATTAACTAAAGATTATTATTATTAACATCTAATTTTTTAAATCATTAGGTGCCTAGTTGCATGGCTGTTTCTCCTGAAGGTATTGTACGGTTCTGGGTTAGCGTTGCCCATGAAGGATCTTCTGTAGAAACAAGTGCAGAACTTGCTGGGCAAGAAGTTGATTGTCTTACTTATATTCCTGGTCATGGTTGTATTTTAGCCACAACCACATGCACAGTAGCATTGTTACAACCACAGTTTATAGGTGGTAAGAATAGTATCAACTGTCAAGTTCTTAGAACAAGTCAAGGATGGCTAGGTGGTATAGGAAGAAGAATGACTTCTCTTATATTTGGAGCTATACCTCAATCTCCAGTCACAGAAACTGTAAACTTTACATAATTATATATATATATATAACTACATTTTTAATAACAGATATAATACAAAAAATATAAAATACAGCAAATGTGTTTTTGTTTCATAGAAATTAGTAAAAGTTACTTGCACAACCTTAGGAGATAGAGGATCAAGGGTTCTTATTTTAGCTGGCTCATCTTTGCAATATTGGTCTTTCCCGCATAATGAGCAAGAGAAGATGGAGTTTGATGAAGATATTGGGTACATTATTTCACAAACTTTCCAACGAGAAATTTGGGTATGTAGAATGTTATACATATAAAGAGTATTATGTTTATTCATTTATTTTATTTTAGAAATCAAGTGCATGCAACCCACAAAATATGGAAACCTGGTTGATTGATATGCAACCATGTAATGAAGGAATAGTTTTTTTAATGGCAGCCCATTGTGCTGATGCATCACCTCTTATTGAATTTGCGCTTGGTAATAATTGAAAAAATTTAGATTCACTTTATTATAGTTTTTATTACACAAAATAATCAAATATGTCGTAGGTTTGATACAGCTATCTGGTATAACGTTAGCAAATACATTTAAATGGTTTATACCAGTTAAAATTGATTCCATTTCGTATCATAATGATGTTGAATCAACTTTAGTTTCTTATCATTTTATACTACATGGTTGGGAAGCCATTATATACAATCAGTATGAAGTGCTTGTTGTGAACTGTAAGTTAAAATTTATTGTAGGATTTTATGTAGAATTCTTTTATAGTGTTAAATAAAAACATTTTAGGTATATCTGAGCACGAGCAAGATAAGATAGATTTAGTGCGAGGCGGAGAAGATAGTATTCTTGGTGGTGCACTATGTTCAGGAACTCCAGTTTTATTTACTAAGAATTTCGGATTAGTTTCCGTCATACCGTCGGATTTTATATCGCAAGATTTTAATTTGTTCGTTTTTGTTTTACATACACCTTAAAAGCAAATAATTTTATTAAGAATAAAATCAATAAATTTTTTAGGAGTTATACAGACAATGTTAATACAAGTGTGGATTATAATTATCGACCTAGTTCAGCTGCACAAAATTTTAATAGTCTTATCAGTAATGAAGAAGTTCAAGATATGTATTACAGTTCTGATTGTGCTACACAATTACGTGCTGCATTTCTCCTTAGTTTACGGCAAAGTGAGGTAAATTTGTTTTACATCGTTTTAAGGTCAATAGTTGTTAACATAATCATTCTGTTGCAGGCTCAGTGTGAAGATATTTTATTACAACTCTTTCCTTTGCAAGAAGAACCAGTAATGGATATAGATGCTAATCTCGACACACTGGTTTTAAAAGTTGCTAGAGATCTGATAGACGATTATCCAGCAAATGATCCACGTTGGTCAAATCACAGAGATTTGTGTAATTAAATTTTATATATTTCGTATTTAAATACAAGACATGTTTTCGCAAATTTCAATAATCATATATTGTTATAGCTATGACGATAAATGCGGTCACCTCTATGCAAATACCTAATCAACTAGAAGGGAAACAGAAAGCCATAGATTTATTTACAACATTTCTAAAAGAGCATGATCTATGGAACAGAGTAAGTTTGTTCATCATAATATTATAATTAAATATATAAAACATATGAATATAATATTGTTTGTTTCAGTTCTGTGCTGTTACATATAGAGGACTAATTATGTCTACACCACACGTTCTTGCAGAATATGCAGAAAAGATAGTTGCGGCACTAACTATATATAATCTCCAGAACAAGTAAATTTTTTCAATATGTATTTTTGTATATGAGCTTTCTTTCTATGAATAAATTGTCATTTTTGTTTATTTCAAGGTATACAGATATTATAGATACTATAATAGAACAAACTTTAAGCCCTGAAGCTTACATATCTGACGAATTAACAGCGCGTGATATATTTTATCGTCAAGTCAGTACTGTACATCGTTTTCTTCCTACTTTAGTAAACAATGCATCAGAAGTAACTCAATCTGAAAGACCCATCCAACAAGTAGCACATTATATTATGCAAGTAAACGCTATATTATTAGTAAGTATATATCCAATACGACTTTAGTAATAAAACAGAAAAAACAATGTTAAAGTACAATTGTTAAATACATGCTGCTAATAGGGTATCCTACATGAAGTGGTGAAATACCGGCAACATAATGCTGAACGATTTATTCCTACGAGATGTTCGAACGGAATAACCGAGTATCTTCCATGGACAGCTGCAGTTGGAAAACATGGGTTAAGAAATTGTCTCAACACAATGGTTAATATTTATATATTATAACTTTTCATAGCAAAAATAAGAAAATCATTATTAGAGAAAGATTTCTTCAGTATTTAATTTTTTATTTCAGTATAATGTAACTCTCAAGCATGGCATAACTGGAAGCAACGATTCAACAGTGAGAAATGAATTATATGAACAATTAGTAAGTTATATAGACCTAATATTAGATGGCCGAAAATGTCATTTAGAAAGTGTTAAGGGTACAGAAAAGTTTGAAATACTTTTGAAGCAATACGAAACAGATCGAATGAATCTAATTCAACCTCTAAGTATGTATTCTTTGTTAATTATAATTTATGTAGATAGAACTAGATATTCATACTAAATAATTTGCAGTAAAGGAAGAACAATATGATAGTGCTGCAATGTTAGCTGAAAAGTATTGCGATTTTGCGTCCCTGATACAGATATGCGAATTAACTAACAATAAAAGCCAACTGGATGGATATATGAAAAAATTTGCAGCTCAAGATTTCGTAGGATTTTTATTCTCATGGTAAGCTTCTTTTATAGACAATGATATAGGAACAAATATCTTTATTTGTATTATAATATTTTTTTATCATAGGTACGTGAAAGATGGTCGCCAGGGTCAGTTGGTAGAGAAATGTAGACGCGGAGGTACCATTGAATTGTCAGAAAAGTTGGCAGAACATCCAACTCTATCATGGGTACAATCTGCTCTCACGGACGATTTACGCTTTGCTGCTAATACGCTTTATTCTTTAGCAATTCAAGAAAGTGAATTAGTGACACGTAAGAAGGTACACACTCGTTATATTCTATCTTTTAAGCTGTTTAAATATTTTTATTTATGAACTACTCATCTTTTTCACAGTCCATACTTTCTTTAGCAAAATTGGCCCTTCTTGCTTCGGATGATTTAGAAGAAGAAGTGAAAGACTGTGTAAAAAGAATCAATAATGAATTGGCGCTAGTAGCTTATCAAGAAGAATTACCAACTCAAGTACTTACTACATATGGTTATGATGTAGAAAAATTACAAGTATTTACACCGACTGAATTAATTACGGTACTTCATTCGACTATAAAATACATTTATTTTATAAAACACTTGATATAAATATCACATATATAATTGATGTAGTTGTACACATCTGAGGATAATATTGATGCAAATGAGTACGACTTCAAGAAAGCTCTTGATTTGCTTGAGTATGTGGAGCAAGAAGATGAAAAAGTATCATTGAAATTGCAAATTTGGGCACGAGCTGCTAAACGGGATCAGTGGGATACCCTAGGAAAGAATCCTGAACAACAAGTACAAGAAACAATATTTTTTAAATTAATGGACCTTGCACATTTTACTGGTACCTTATTAATTTTCGATTTGAAAAAATAATTTAATTATTTAAGTTAAGTAATATATACCAATAAAATATATTCTGTTTTATTTATAACAAGGTGATCAAGTAAACGAATTTCTTCCGCCAGTTGATATGCTTTTGGTAGAACCTGAATTGGGAGATCTTGCTGCATCGAGTAATTTTCAATTCCTCATCAAATTTGTGTATGAGTATGCATATAGCAATTATTAATCTACCTGAACAATTGTAAGTAAAGACAAAATTTGTATTTTTCTAAGTAATAAATAAATTTCTACGCAATATAATAGTATAAATTTTATAGTAAAAAATTTTATAAGTATCCACAGAAAAACTTGAAATATAATAAATTTTACATGAATACTCGAAATACAAATAAGGCTAAAATATTTAATGAGATCAATACTGCATTTTTATCTGCAGAATTATCATAATGAACATTTTGCTGATTCGTTCTTATGATATATCTTACTTGATCCGGTGTTTTACAGTCTATTTCTGAAATTTTTATTATATTAAAAGACTTTGCTAGATGTATTATTCGTAATACCTAATAGTTACCTGCACATTTATATAAAGAAGTTACGTTTTGCGTACGAAGATAAAAATTAGGACAAGACGAAGTACTAGTACATTTAAAGTGATCAGTTAATGTAACTTCTTTGTAACCAGATAATTCTGCACATTGTAAATTTTGTTTATCATTAGGTTCAAATCCTACCCATATACAGGCATTCATTGTACCATAGCCAAAAGTATGAATCTGAAAAATTAATATTATAATAAGAATGAAAAGCAAAGTAACGGTATTTGTAAAATAGTCCGTTTTTTTTAACACGTTCTTCGCCCAGCGTGTTTCGGCTATGTTTCCTGCGCGGCCCAAATCCGACCGTGGCTACGTCCAGTGACCCGTTATGTCACTTCGAGCCCGAACCCATCGTCATAAAGCCAGATTGGAACATTAAAACTATTTCTTATTTTTATTACTTAAGTGTAGATATAGTAAAAGTCTGGACTAGGGTATTGGGGTTTTTCCCCAACATTCCAGACGGGAAATCCCGATGTTCTTTCATCTCCGACAAATATATTTAGTTCTGAAATGAAGAAAGCGATAAACTTTCCAGCTAGAGTATTCCGAGGGATCTCATGGCAGATATCTCAGATCTTTGATTTAGTTGAAAAGCATACTTGTGAGACGTACATCAGTGTTTTTTTCATCCTCAAAATGTTCAGTAAACAGTGTGAAAATATATTTGAAAGTGAGGAGAGTAGTGATGACGAAGTAGTGAATTTTAGAAAAAAATTATAAATAGATTTCATCGAGTTCGAATATTGAGGAAATCACGGTCGGATTTGGGCCCCGCAGGAAACATAGCCGAAACATGCTGGGCGACGAACGTGTTAACTCGTGGGCCCCCACGGAAGTATACCCGTCGCACGAATATGTGCGACGTGGCGACGAACGTGTTAAATACAAACCGTAACTACTATCTTTTTCATATTTCGTTTCCAGTGTGAATGTATTCTGTAAGTAATAGATTTTGAAGGACTAATATAATCTTCCCATTGGGGAATGACATTTTTATTCATATTTACATCTGCAACTGTCGCAGGTCGTAGTGTTCGTGGAACTAAAAATGTACAGAGAGAAAGAGAGAAGAAAATAAATATTTTACATTTAAAATTTTATGATATATATCATATTGATTACTTAAGTAATAAAACGTACTTCTCGATACGTATTGAGTAATAGTGTCAATATTGGAATTTTTTATTATATAATCTCCCTCCCATAAAGTAAATGATTCAAATAAATTTTCGTTATATGGGGATACATAATATACAAAATGAACTTCTGAAAAGTTAATGGAAAAAGAGATTATTGAAATTAACCTTTTGTAATTCATGTTTTAAATTTATATATTTACCTGGATGAGCATGTTTTAGTTGATGCAATAATATTATTACTGATTCTTTCTCATTATTGGACATGTGAGCTAATGGAATTAAGAGTATAACTACCTGACCAAAATTTCCAATTATTTGATTTTTGTAATTGTACTCCCAAGTTCTTTTCAAGTAAATAGATACCGTTTCCAAAACTCGGGTATAATTAAATTTCGTAGGCCCTATAAATATATTATTCACAATCACATAAAAGAAAGTAATAAATATTTTTATGAAACAATCAATCTTACACGTTGTATTAGTAAAATTGTTTAATGCTTGAAACGCGATTGATGGACTGTTTGTAACATTTAACAACCATTCTCCTGAAGTACCATGTATTATTCCCATTTTTGATCCATACATTGATACATCCAAATCTTGTATAAGAGTTCTAAAACATACAGAGTTGTAGAAATAAAAATATGAAATACAATATGAAATATGATATACACTGTAGCTTACGAAAGAAAGTCTATTGTATATTCTATTGTCCATGCACCATCGAATACAATCAGTGCTTCTACTTGAGGTTGATTTATTTGATGACAAGGTAACTTAGGGAACAAATGATTCCTTGCATAAGTATAAAACTTTTCAATTGCAATATCAACCAGTTGTTGCAATGCTTCAGGAGAAATATACGCAATGCTTTTACGATAAGCTAACATCTGAGCTATGGCATAAGTCTTACAAACGATATTTGCAAATTAAAATATAGGATAATATAGATATAAATATACTATAATTTTATTGATAATTATAAGTAACCTGTTCATTTAAAATAGTCTTTGGCACTGCATATAAAAAGGCTTGTGCTCGATCACAAGCTTTCACGTTTGCATTAAACGTGACACCTTCATATGAGTAATACATTTCCAAAATTTGACTAAGTCGAAGGCTGTAAAAGTCCTGAATCCAGGTTGGTAAATAAGTTGCAATAATCATCCCTGAAAAATTTTACAGATAAATATTTGATAGCTATTTAAAAATACAAAAGATATCGTTAATTTACCATCAATGCCTCCTATTAATTCAGCTCGAGTTGCATCAAAATTGTTATGTAAACTTGTAAGATAATAAATTGTTGGACGCATCATACTTTGCCAGAATCCTGTTGCACCGAGAGTCATATTATTTGCTAGTAAAGGTCCTTGGTACACAACCATTTCCGCTAATTCGCCTAATTAAACGGGATCTTCGGTACATTAATACTATATAACACATGTATATCATTATATAGTATGTAATGTAAAGTATAACATAACAATATTTTATACCTGCAATTGTTGTCAACCATATATTATCAATTTTCATAGATGAAACATTTAAAGTATTGTACCACATAAATGGTTTATGAATCGCTCGACTTCTTGGAAGAACAAAATCGACCTCTTCATCATTAAATTGTAAACTATATGTATCTGTAGAATTCATTTCTAATGTAAAAGGAACATTATCAAATGAAACTTTATGATAAAAACAAGTATAATGATGTTATACCTGAAGGAGGTATATCCAAACTTGTGATTAATTGATTTACAGCAACATTTTGATGTTGGAGAGATGCAGCAATTGCTCCTATAATTGCACCAGGAGTAATAGTACCATATTGTGTTAGAACCACTCCTTGTTGTCTTGGACAATTCCATGTATCATTAAACATAGTATTACCTGAATAATAATTTTTTATTCTTATTACTTTAAATATCTTCTTCCCTTTTTAATAATTACCTGTTAGTTTTTCTATGATATGTCTACATGATTTATGTTTGCTTTTATTGTAAGGTTCCAAAATTGTATTTGAAACAGCTTCATGAAGCATACATCGCTCTTCTTGTGAAAGTATATGAACTGGCAAAGCTTTTGTATTTCCTGGAACTAATTCTTCTATCAATTCATGTTTAATATGTTGTGTTCCAGTTCCACTGAATGGAAGTACATCTTCTGAAACTTGAATATTCTGTTGATATTCAACACCATCGAACTTAAATCTGTAATTTATAAAATATATTTACTATTTTGCAATAAAACAAACAGATATTAATAATTATATGTTACTAATTAGATTGACCTGTGTAATATTGATGAAGACATTATTCTCATATCTGTTATTGAATAAGATTGTTTTTCCATCTTTTGTATGATGTCTACTAATATACGCAAGTTCAATGGAAGTCGGGGATTTAATATTGCATTATTTCTATAACATTCTCTGAGTGATTTTGGTATAGTTGTTTGCGACCATATTAATTGTAATTCTATTATGAAAAAAAATGCTTAGTATAAAATTGTAATTTTACAACTATTGTATTTTACAACTAATATATATATTAATATATATTGTAACAACTTACCGCACCATATTATCAATAATACAATTTTATTAAATGCCATAATTACATTATTAAAAAGCCATACTATATTACTGAAAATCTAACATTTACACTTTGTTCATATCTATTTGAATCTTATAATGATTCACTGACATGTACAAATCAAAAAAACTCATCGTCTATTTGATACTTGATAAGATAATAATAAGTAGAAACACCTAGATTTTTTAAATGAAATTCTTAAGTTTACAAAGAGATTTTTAATTATTAACAATTCTAGTCGGTTATTATACTATAAATATTAATTTAAATTTAAATTAGGAAGGAATTATTATATTGCTTTAATAAAAATTTATTTATTTATGTAATAAAATATACTAATATTTAATTTTTAAAGAATATAATATATACAAACAATAATAGACAAAATTATTTAATTAATTAATTTAATTATTGATTGACTCTATTTGTTTTGGAATTTTGAAAATACCTGTTTCAGTAAAGATACCTGTAATAAAGTTGGAGTTGTTACTCATGTATTATCTTATCTAATAGGTATCATGATATCTTTGGATAGGTGTGGTATATTGCTTTGCTGAACAGAGTTGGAAAGATATCATACATTCTGTATTGGAAGTAACTGAAAATCATTTGCCGTAAGTATTTTATAATTTCCTAAATGTAATTTCATTCAATATCAAGTATCTTCAAGTATAAAATATATTTAGCTAAATACAATATATTCATATATATTTTTATATTAGCTTGTATTACTTTGTGGTAATCAATATAATATTTATGAACTATTAAATTATAGGAAGTTAATATTAATTTCACATTTTATACAAATCCAGTTGCAGTAAAATGGCAAAATTTTGGTATTTTCTTATCTTTATCACTTTAAGTAAGTACTTTTTATCAATAAATTATGAAGTCCAAAGCTATATAGCTTGTTACAAAATTTTATTATTGTTTAATTTTAGCTGTACGTGCACAAGAGAATGCAGCTCGAAATCTCTCACCATCTCTTCGAGAATGTTATGACAACAAATATCTTTTGGAAAGAGATAATAGGCTGCCACACACTTTAAATACGTTCATTGCGATACTTCGTAAAATTGAAAATACAGAAGGTCTTAATATGGATCTGAGAAGTTTATCTGTTGCACTTCTGCATCGGTAAGTTCAATATATGTTTTAGAGAAATAGTAATATTGAGTAAAGAGATAATTTTATTGATTCTGATTTACAGTTTTCGACAAGATGGTATTGCTCCGAATCCTGCTATTCCTAATCAAGATGGAATATCACCCTTTGCACCAATTGCTCATCAATTTTATCGTTTTGCTCAAACTCTACGTCTTATACCAGGAGATGCTCTCACGTTTCCTAATAATAGTATCACAGATGTTGAAAGGGTATGTATGTAATTTAGACTGTCATATTATTTTGTATATATTTCCCTAATAGTTAACTATTACATTGCAGTGTACATTACACTTTATGTTATCAAGTAGTATTGAAATTTTTCAAAGAGGGGACGAAACAAAAGTTTGTAGACTTGCTGATACGTACAGATATCCGAGGGATATTAAAAATAACGATAAGGCAATGATTAAAAATACTGCTAATGATGTAGAAACTTTATCATCTGATGAAATGTAAGTAGAAAAAGTCCGCATAATGTAATTAATATCAGAAATAAAATATAATTTTTATACAGAAAAAGTATGACTAACGGGAGAAATGAAGGTAACAATGTTACGGTTGATCCAAACTCGCGATACCCAGAAGTACCGCCTAATCATCCAGATAGTGCACGGTATAGAGGTACAGAACCACTATCTCTTAGTGAATGCCCTGTAGAAAATGGTGTTATAAAAACTCCGTAAGTTAATAATTTATTGAAACAATTAGATGAATTTAATTCATTATTTCATTAAAATATATACGTTTTTAGATGGGGTACAACTTCTTTTGGCTTAGTATTAGCTGGAATAGCTGCAGCTACACAACCAGAAACAACCAGACTTCCCGAGTTGCTCTCAGCGGATGTTTTAAAAAAGAACAATTCAGATGTAATGGATCGATCTTTAGAAAACAAGTGGCTTGCGACTCTAGCTGGTAATATTAATCTTTTGAGATATAAATCATTAATAAATTACTCTATAAAATACATGATATTCATTATTGAAATTATAGGAGATTTGGCAGAAGTAGCTTTAAGGCAAGGCCCTAAAAATAAAGATATCAAACTTAATGTTGGATTAAATGGCCATTGGAATTCCACTGCTTTGCCACGATGGTATTTCTTGAATTCTAACAGTAATTATGAGATGACAACAGCAGAAATCAGAGGAGATTTAGATGGCTTAATTTTGGCCAATGAAACTGGCAAATGGTATTCTAGAATACCTAATTTGAGGCTATCACAAATTTTTGACATGTACTATAGTCCAGTAGGATTCTTTGACTCATCTATTAGAGCATGCAATCGGAGAACACTGTTCACATCTGTTGCACCAAATGAAACATTGGTTGCACAGGTAAGTTAATTTTATATCTCAATATTAAAATGTTTAATTAGTTTATAAAACAAACATTTTTTGTTATTGTTAATATTCATTTTTTCAGACATATAGTGCTTCTATATTGTTAGAGGATCTAGCACACGCAACGCTTGAATATCCGATAATTGAAAAATTGTCAGTGCAAGCAGTAAACGAATTAGTGAAATATGTGCGTAAGTATTAGAGATGAAATTTCATATAAACGATTCAGATATATATGTTAGATTAAACATAAAAGATTTATTTGATATAATATTTTTATAGCTTCATCCATGAATAAAGATCTTTCATGTACTGACACGGATAAATTATGTAGTTTCAATCAAATGTCTGTTGATTTAACGATTATTTTGGACACAAATTGGGAATTCTCCATAATAAAACCTATTCTTGCACATTTATTGGAAAATATAAACATAAATCAATTTAATTCCAACTTCACATTAATAAATGGTCGAGATGGAACACCAATGATTAATAGTACTTCTAACATTTTGGATTTCCACGCCTATAATTCATCTCATTACTATGGAAATAGTATGTACTAAACATAAATTAATAATAAGTGATAAATTACAACAAAATTCACTGTGAAATGATCTTTTTCAGGTACTCGTGGTTTTGATTTAGCTAAGTCGCTCAAAGAATTGGAAGCATATCTAAAGAATAAACTGAATGCCGAACGTGCTCGTGGTGTTGGTGGAGCACGTTCTGATATTGTTTTAATTGTTCCATATATTTCTGATATATCTAAAAATGACAAGCAATATTGCTTGCAAACTATATTGCGAATACGAGAATATATTCCAGGTAAAATTTTATATCACTACAATAAACTTTTGAATTAGATGAATACTTGTATAGTTTATTATTAATTATTCTTTCAGATACAATCATACTTTTTATGGCCTCATCCAAAGATCCGTGGTCCGATCTAGTACAAAATCGTATGACAGATTTATTCTCTATTAGTACTTCTATTGGTAAAGACACAGAAGAAGCTTTAGAACCAATAACCAACGTAGTTTCAAGAATGAAGCAAGGTAAAACAAAGAAATATCAAACTGACATTAAACTTTTCATATATAAATTAAAAGAATGACCATGGTGTAAAATTTGTTATAGTTCCCAAGCGTTTATTTAATTCCGAGTGTGGATCAGATTATATTTCATCTGGATCTTTGAATTCATATGATGATTATATTGTACCAAACGGTATTAGTTTTTATAAATTACATCCCAATTACTTTTTTAACCATAATACAGCAACAGTAAAAGTAAGTTCCTTTTTTTTTTTTAAATATTATTAGTTATTCTATACTATATATACACAACTAATCTAAAGACGAAAATCTAGAATAATAAAATTGCGTTGAAGACCTTATTTTCAAGAAAATCAACTTTACAAACTTTTCGAGTATACCATGTATAGCATATCATGTATGTATAGTATACCATATACCAATTGTACATGTACAGGGTGGTTGATAACTGGTGGTACAAGCGGAAAGGGGGTGATTCTACGCGAAAAAAGAAGTCAAAAATATAGAATAAAAATTTTTTTTTTAATTTCTTTTTTTTTTAATTTTTTTTTTAAATCTACAGTGAGATCCGTTATAACGAGACGTGATAAAGTGCACGCGTACCGAGCGAAAATTCAAAGTCGATTTTCTCAAAAACAAAGCCTCAAACGAAAAATTTTTAATCTATATTTTCGACTTCTTTTTTCGCGTAGAATCACCCTCTTTCCGCTTGTACCACCAATTACCAACCACCCTGTATATATATCATGTATATGCGTAATTTCTGGCTGGACAAGGGACAATGGACAAGGGGTTGTTCTACATACAAAAATAAATCGAAAAAACTCAATAAAATTTTGTTGTTTAAGGTTTCCTTTTGCAGAAAATAGAGTTCTGTTATTCTTGATTTTGTATTATTTTGAGGTATAAAATTTCTTTCGACTTTACTTTATTTGGAATTTAGGACCACGGTATATATTATAGTAATATTATTAATATTATATCATTATAAGTAATTATTTTCAGATCCAGGGCTCCGAATCAGATAGTTTAGTTGTGTGTTCATCACGAGCACCATTATACGCCAATGCAACAGAATCATCACAATCATGTGCATCAATATCCAATGATGTACATAGTATTACAGTTTCTTGTGCTGATGCTACTTTCATTCGTGATTGTCCACCACTATATATATCAGTAGCTTCAAACTCCACAAGTATTTCTTATAAATGTACTGGTAAGTACATTGACTCATTTTAAATTAAAATGATACAAAAATAATTTAATTGATGTTGATGATAAATAACATTTCCTTTTTAGATCCACGAGTTTGCAGAATTCCTACTATGATAAAATACACTATATCTTATGAAAACATGGTGTGTGCCAATGAAGCAATTAGACTTACATTTAATATTTCTATTTTGATGATAGTTTTAGTTGTATTAAATATGTAACAATTGGCAAATTTTATATATAAATTTAATGAAATGACTAATCATATGAAAGTTTTTGAAACAAGCTTTAAGTGATGAAGGAAGATTTTATATCGAATATGTCCGTTTTTAAATAACGACATTCTACATAAAGATATGCATTCATTATTTATCAATTAGATTTTTGCAATATATCATAATATGAAAAGCAATTAGCTACATATACAATGTCTTTATACAACAGATTAAAATAACAATTTGTACATAAGTTTTATAAATAGTATATTACCTCTTATAACAGAAAATATACTATGCTTCAAATAAAAGGTTTACAAAGAGTAACTGTATGATCTATTCCACAGGCTACCTTCTTTACTTGTGCTCCTACAGTTACCTATAATACAAATTATCGTTCTTTATTACTATACTATTTTTTAATGACGAATATAATTTCTTTACCTTCAGTGGAAAATACTGGTCTTTCAAATCTCCTAATCCTAAAGACCCAAATTTGTTACAACCCCACATATACAAATCACCTGTATTCGTCAAAGCTGCAAGATGACTCATGCCACAAAATATCTTTACCACCTAGAAAAAAAAATGTAATTACATCGCTCTTTTTCCTTCTATAACCTTAGAGTGAACTTACTTTTGTATTCTTCTGGTATACATTATTTCCAAAAAGTACAGATGGAATTTTAATTGGTTGTTGAGATTTTTTGACTTCAGGACCAAAACCAAGAATACCATAACCCCATACATAAACTTCACCTGTATCTAATAAATTCACATATACAAATTGTATGATGTACGATTATAAAAATAATTAAACAATTGGATAAATACTTACTATTTAAAATCATGCAAAAGCAACCACCACAGGCAATGTCTACAATATGACCTAATTTTTTCAATGCACTTAACTCTGTAGCTATGTTTATCTGTTGATTTTCACCTTCCATAAGTAACTGTGCATATTCAGAATTACCCCAACCAAATACATTTCCTTTATCTGTAACCATATGTTCAAATAATTGTATAATATCTTGTTACTGTCTATTTTTACTCAAAATAAGACTGTATTAATACATGAATATTGCAGATACCGCTGAGTGCTAATACGCAATCTGCAACGCATGCAACTTTTATAATATGTTGGCCAGCCAAATCTCCTTTCACCAAACTTGGTCTATGCTCATTTCGATAATGTGCCAATCCAGTTTGTCCATCTGCACCCCAACCAAAGGTATACACTTCACCGGATTCTGTCAAGAGTATGCTATCATATACCAGTAAGGAAGAATTCTCAAATATTGTAATGAACTATATGTAAAGTATTAAGAATTTCCATACCTATGATCTTGACCAGCTGTTACAGCTTTTATCTTTTTTTCCTTAATATTAGGTATATGATGAACAACTCTACTATTCTCATAATTTTCATTTGATATTATAGGGCGACCACATTGTCCATATGCATTATTTCCTAATGTGAATACACCTTCATTTGTTAATACCAACAAATGTGCTCTTCCAGCTGACATATCTAGGACTTTAGTAGAAGAATCTTTAATTGGTAAATTAATAGGTCTTGGTTCAGTTATTAATCCATTTGGGAATTTTTTATCTTTTTCATTGAAACCTAGTAGCATATTCAAAATTATATTTTAATATGAAGACATTTTTGATGAATTTATTGCTAAAAATAAAAGATGGCTTAAATCATAATTTTCTTACCAAGCTGGGAATCTGTATTTATTCCACTCCCATATAAAATATTTTTATCTTTGGATTTTACTGCAAAAGCAGTAAACCCATAACCACAAGTTATGTCTGTTACATCATGCCTTTCTCCAAAAACTAATCTTTTAGGTCTCGGAATATAAGAAATACCATTTTTGAAAATCGTTGTTTTTAACGTACCAAGAGCACCATGTTCTGCCAAACCCCAAACATATATTCTATGTTCTCTTTCGTTACTTATCGGATACTGAAAAACTATATATCATAAATTAATAATTATTAACAAAAAAGAAAAGGAATGTGTGCATATATGTATGCAGCACTTTCTCATTGATAAATATTTATGTTTAGAAATTTGTGCTCCATGTTTTGTACATTTTATTAAAATTTTCTTATAGTTATTTTCTTTACCTGGCAAAGGTTTTGAAAGTGGTATTTTATTCTTGATTTCACTAAATTCTATAATTCTGCTCGGTTGTTGTACATTTTTTTTCAAACTTGTTTTTATTATGTTCAACATGTTTGTAGCCGTTTACTGCTTAAGAAATTTTATAAATGTGTCATAAGCATCAAAAGTTAATGATTCGGATAAATTTCCTTGAATGATCAAGTTATCAATTTTTCGATAAATTTAATAAATTATAAAGCGTGTTTATTTTCAATCATCTTCTGAATACCGACTTGTATACTCTGTGAAACTTGTTAATAGCATAGATTTGATTTTCTCGTTGTTTTCCGATTTCCTTCTCACTACAGAATTAAAGGTTGTATCTCATGTGTAGCGATTACCAGCGGAGTATTGTATGTCAACGACATTTAAACGCGCATAACTTGAATAATGAAATCATTTGATGTTTCATGAAAAAAATTATAACGCATATACTATTATCGTATTATATTATAGAATATAAAAACAATAAAAAATGAAATAATTTGGACGAAATTGAAATATTTATTATATTACATTGAATTTATTCCTTCATTTTTACTGAAATGTTTAGTTTATGATGAAACGTTATTCCGAATTTTGATTAATGATACGATAACTGCTTTAAAATATGCAAATGGATAAATAACAGGATAGGATATTTAGTTGGCAAAGAATTTATGTAACATTCAAACAAGTAGAGATAATAAAAATGCGGTATGAAAAGGAATAAAAATCAGGAGAATTGTGATCAGCATGTTTCTATGGATAAGGATGGAAGGATAGTAACTATGGTTATTTCTCGACAATGCACCTAGATCGTGGATGAAAATAGATTTTTAGTTGTGAAGTCACACGGATGCTCTAGATATAATTCGTGGCAATTCCGTGAGTGAATTGGCAGCCATTTTTAAACTGCTTACTTAGTATAATAGAGTAGGAAGGATATGAATAATGAGAAATCGGATCACGAGATAATAATATGTAAACGCGTGATAGATTAAATGTAGCGTGAATCGGGCGTGAAGACGCAGGAAAGGACGATACGGAATTTGTCGAAGTGTGAATATTCGTTTCGAGTGGACGGTACTCGAGCGAATATACTTCTTCCCCGTGAAAATTGATGAAATGGTGAACTGTCAACACCTCTACAAAATGAGAATATGAATATAATTCGAACAACCGTAAAGAATAATAATCGGTCGGGTCTGAAAGGTAATCGTGACGATTTTTAATAGGGATTATAGTTCAAAGCCGAGAGGCCCCGGCTAAGAGCGATGTCGGTTTTAACATGCAAGAGAACAACGAATGCAAAGATCGTGGCTCTCGAATGCTAAGTTCCTATAATAATGGCAGATAATGTACACAGAAAATCGCATAAGCTATCGGATGGTAGTAGAAAAATATCGAATCCAGTGCATCGTACGACCACCGAGACGATTCGGTTAGGAGAGCCAGAGAAATTGTACCAGCCGGTTAGTTTGACCAGTTCGAGCAACGTGACGGCCAGTAACCAGTGTCGAAAAAAGACATCCTCCTTCCAAATAACAAGCGTTACCGTTGGTTCTCGTATGAGCAATGATGCCGGCGAAGATTCGAACGATGATCTCGATGAGTCGCATACGGAGGACAATTCAGTCGAACACTCGCGTACCACCGACATGGACATTGAAACACCTAGCTATTCGGAAGACACCTTCTCCAAAGAGGATGTATTCTTTAATACAAGTAACGCTGCCCTCAGCACTGCTCCGGTGATTCCTACAAGTTCACAGTATGGTCTGGCAATCGTGCCCTCAGAAGGCAATAACGTTAGTAATTCGGTAAATGATAGTAATATCAATACATTGGATATTACGTCTGTTACTGACAACAATATTATCAATTTACTTTCGAGTAATGCTAAACAAGATGCAGATCTACGTGAAGTACATTCGCATGGTAGAAACGAGAGATTTAAAGTGGTCAAGATCGAAAGTACTGAACCTTTTAAAAGGGGCAGATGGACTTGCATGGATTATTTGGATCATACATCGGTTAATCAACCAACAGCAATCAGTACACCTAAAGTGTCTGATCCAAATGAGGTATGCATATCGTATGGGGTTACAGACAGTGGAATCGTTATACCTGATGCACCCAAACAATCAGTCGTATCCGAAGATAAAGGTATGGGCATTGATGCTAATGGACAAGTATCTGTACATACAGATGTGCATACATCGATCGGTGTACCAAACAACCCTACACCAGTTTCAAGTGCTAATTATGCAGTAAGCAATTCCATTCCTCCCAATGCACAGCATAATCCAACGCAAGTTCAAACGCAAACTAAAGTTCAACCACCTTCGCAAATTCCCCAATATTTTCAATCTTCTGCTCAACAATTGGCACCTCAGCAACAACAACAAACTGGACAAGGTTCCACGTTACCTTCCAATCTGCAGCCAACCCATCCCAGTAATTTGACTCAACCTCAAAGTATGCCCCAAGGTTCTATTCCTATTATAACACAGACTGGCAATAGCAATGTGACACCCCAACAAAACATACCTCATTCAAAAGAAGATACATATGTGACAGTGAGCACACAAAATCAGTCATTACCAGTTCAAAACGTTTGTCAACCCTCTGTGCAGCAAACACCTGTACCAACATCCCAGGCACCTAATATTCTTGTTACGCAGCAACAGCAACAACACGCTGCTCAACAGCAGCAACAGCAACATCCTCCAACTCAGCAGCAGCCACAACAGCAGCAACAACCCCAACAGCAGCAGCAACAGCAGCCTCAACCTCAACAACCATTACAAACACAAAAACCAATGACTCAAATATCTGAGCCGTTGACTGCCATACAAGGAATGCAGGGCATCCAAAATATTCATAAAGTTCCTCAAACAGGTGCACAGCAAACTTCATCAACTATTCATGCTCCTGGAGCACCAGTGCAATCCCAAGTGATACCACCATCTCAAATGCAATCTTCAACTTCTGGTAGCAACGCCCAAGTACAAATGGCACAGGTATCAGCTACCTGCCAAAATGTTGTAGGAGGTATGCAGCAGGGAAATATGACATTTCATCAACCAGATCCGGAGCAGGATTCTATTTCAGGCATTGTAGCTGGATCCACCACTCAATCAGCTGATACAACCCTTTTAGAATCACTAACTGAAGTCACTCAAGGCAGCGATGAACATCATACCCTCGAAGATAATGAAAGGTACAGTTTATTAAATGTACCTTCAATCACTGAAATTATGTATTCATTAAAACATTACGTATATCTAGTATTATTGGCTAAAGGAATATTCAATTGAAATTTCTTCTTTTAGAAACAGAAAAATAGTTTTTAACAAGATTGTGAATTTACTTGCTGTTGCATATACGTATTTTATCAATAAAATTTTGCATGTAACTTTTATTGCAGTATGTCGGGGACTAGTGCTGTAGCAATTGATAATAAGATCGAACAAGCCATGGTGAGTGTGTTTTGCTGTAGGGATAATTATCCGATGACAATAAAAAGCAATAATATTGAAGTTAATAGAGTATTTTCTTATAGGATCTTGTCAAGAGTCACTTGATGTTTGCTGTACGGGAAGAAGTTGAAGTACTCAAAGAAAAAATAGCCGAGCTTATGGATCGTATAAATCAATTGGAAGCTGAAAATTCAATCCTGAAAGCACACGCGACTCCAGAAACATTGGCTCAATTGAGCCAATCAACAGCAAAATTACCCCAAAACAATTCAGGAAGTGGTCAATAGGTAACCATTGTACATAAGTTTCTATTAATACTTTGTCAAGTACATAACGGATAATATAATTATTGTATATAACTTTACGATTTTTAGAAATTTATAAACGATGAGATTTATTATATTATACATATTAACATTAGTAATCTTTTTTTTAAGTAAATTAAAGATAATAGATTATTTTTTACTATTTCAGTTTACTGTTTAGGAAATATATATATATATATAAATAATAATTTAAATCTGTAAATTCAATTTTCTTTCAAAATGATAATCATTTTGGAAATATATATTGTTACGATCCTAGACAGAAACAAGGACATATATTGAGTGCATGCCAAGATTAAGCAGCATAAATAATGGAGTTGATATTGTTTTATGATAGATTCAAGATTTTGAACATGTTAAAAAAAGAAAGTATATAACAATATGAAATAGGCAGCTAGACATTCCTAGATTATTTTTCCTATTACCTTCGCATTTGGCCAAATTCATTCACCATAAATTTGATTGAAAAGAAAAAATTGATAATTCAACCTAAGAGTTTAATGTTCAAGGAACATTTGTATCATTTTAAATTACATGTGATTTTACATTGATATTTTGTTATCATTTTCGGTCGTAAAAACAGGTTTTTTACGTAAAACTATGTAATTTCCAATATCATTAAACATCAAGTCTCATATTTTGTAATCTGTACTCTCGTGTTGTAGTCTCATTTTTAAAATATGTATTATAATCAACATGCTGAAATCCAGGGAAGCAATTACTACTGGTATGCATTAAAAGAAAAATTCTACAATTTCCTGTCAACATTTTATGTTACATCTTAAACATGCCTAATAAAAAATTTTTAATTGTATAATAATTTGTTAAAATTCCTAATAAAGTAGAAAGAGTATTGTTATGATATGCAAAAGAAAAGGAAACGGAACAAATTTTAAGACAATCGTTTCTGATGATACGGGGTTGCCATTAATCCATTTTCTTCCATGACTTTTAAGATGTTTTTTATTCACTAAAATGATCACTATAATGACTAAAGATGACACTTTAATATAAAATCTTATTATGATGGAAACCACGTCTTTTTGTTCAGTAAAAGAAATCAGAATTCATAATTACACCTTATAAATTTATAAATGTTATAAATTTTTTTAGGAAGGAAAAAAATAACAACATACAACTTCTTTTTCGTTTCTTATATCATTATCAATAATGTGACTTCTTTTTAGAGCTATTGCGCACAAACATGGTCACATAGCATATATAATATACATAATATATATATAATATGTTACATTATATATATCTTATGTATACATATAATTATATATATAATTTTTTATATATAATATATATTATATATTATATATTATATATAATATATATATAATATATATATATATATATAATATATATATATATATATATGGAATCTATATATTCATACAAATCCGAAATTCTTTGTCTGAATAGCAAGTAGTAGTTTATGTCTTAATATGTGACGAGAGCTGTACAATGGAAGATATAGTCGGGAAATACATGTATTTGCAGTTGGTAGATGATCATCTGCTGGTCGTAATGTCACACTTGGCATTGGTTGAAAACCATCTTCACTTGCTGGTAGTGCTGGAGATCCTGTCCAGAAATATACCTAAAATACAAGTGTAAAGAGATAAAAGATGCATCAATTATAAAAAGTAGAGCGAAGACAATTTTTTCTTACTAGTAAAAATGTTTGAGTGTGATTTCTTACCAAGTCTTGTCGTTCTGAATGAGACATTTTCTCAACAATAGACCACAACCAGCGTTTAAATTTAGCTAATCTATCGGCAGGTTCTCCTGATTCGTCGTTGAAGGAAGTATACGATATCAAAACGGAAACGTTAATATCACCGACCCCATTTAACAGAAGCCTTAAATCTTCGGATGTTAAACCATCGAGCGCTCCTTCGGGTAGTACGTCAAACACTCCTTCTCTCATAGCATGCAAAGCTTTCTCTTGTACCTTAATCATACGAACTTCCGCGTATTTGCGTACATAATCGTAAACATTACTTGCTGTCACTTCTATATCACGTCCGTTAGTAATTAGTTCAATCGATCCACCTCCTTCTTCGGGACACAAATCAATACTAGAACAATCAAGAGTGTTATATACCATAGCTAAGACAAAATGCGAGAAATATTAGAAACGACTCTTCGAAAACAAGCAATTGAAATATTTCAGGTACACGCTTACCTGAATGTAAGATCAAGAGCAGAGAATAGACTGTTACTATCCTTGGTTTCGGAATCAATAACGAGTTGCCTTAAGCTTTCATAAATTACAGAGTCAAAAAATGCAAGATCGTGGAAACGGATCGGTCTTCCCAAAATGTATTTTATTACATGACGATTCAAAAATATTGGGCACAACTCGTTTTGCAAAAGACACAATCCTATAAGTCTGATAACAAATTTTTCTTTCAATTTCACCATTAATAGTTTACGATTATTTTTATTTTTATTATATTATAATTTGATCAATTGTTATTTATATCATTACCAACCTGCCCACATTTCTGAATGCGTTCAATCGCTCGTAACTGGCTCTTCCCTGTCGTGGAGTGTAAAAACCTCTCTTTCCCGGGGAATAGAAAAGAGGAGCATTGTCTTCGGTATCATCCAAAATACTGTTCTCAATCTTTTTCTTATTAGCCCCACAACGTGCGATCAAGCTGAATACATCGAGATCCAACAACGCTTCCCTTGCTGACTCCTGACTATGACTACGGATTAATTCAAATGCTTCCTCTACTTTTTGCCGCAGAGCGTCTTCTGAAGCTAGTAACATCAACAGCTGTGCAGGGGACAACTCTAACAGCATACCAGTTATTTTAGCAGCTAATGCGGGTTGCAATGCATAAACCTGTACAAGGTAACAATAGTGTGTTATTGTGAAAAACTAAGTACTATCATTATTATTAATTACTTTTGGATATAGCCTGTCCCCGAGTTGTTGTTGATGCATGGTCAAGTGATCATTATTTGGGTGACTAACAGGTAACGGATGGGAATTGGAGGATGAACTACCAGCTCCAGAGTTACCGCTTCCTTCAACAGAACTGGATGGATGAAAAACTCGAGCTTCAAAAGACAATGCTCTACGCGTCTCTCGACATTTTCCAGAAGATCGAGGATTCTGAAATAAGATATCTCTTGTAAAAAAAGAAGAACAGAAGAACATTACCTTTCTTCTTTTTTATTTTTTATAATAATTATACTTACTTGTCGTCTTAAATCATGATCACGATCTCTACTTTTTAGCTTCCGAAGTACATTATATTGTGTATATTTTGATCCCACTTGTGCTGCTTCAAGATTAGGCAGTTTTTCATTTGCAAGCAATGCCTTTAAAAAGAATGTACGTGTACGCTATATTTTTAAGATAAGAAACAAAGATAATTCCTATTGTAATATTACAAACCTCGGCAATCGCGGTATAAAAACTTCTAGTTACACCAGTTCCTTCACCAGGTTCATCCTTGAAAGTCACTTTAACACGATGCACGGCTAACGGCGGTGCATTAGTGGCACGCCTATTATATAAATTGTAATGTGTATTTAATTCCTTCATCGTTTGCACTAATAGTTGTGTTCTGTCCCGTTCGACCTTTAAAAAGTTTAATTTATATTATACTCAATATATTTTATTCGTTTAAATAATTAAAAATTATTGTACTTAATTACTTTTAACAGATTAATGTCTCTTTGCTGTGCATTCCGAAGTTTCTCCATATCTCTACGGAATTTCGCTTCTTTTACTTGGAAACCTCCTAATTCGGAAACAACTGAACCTGCTTCTAATCCTACATCCTCCATGAAAACTCGTCCAAACAAATCAAGAGACAAGCTCCAACGACCCAATAAAATGTTATGTGATATATTAGATCCAATAGACGAGACTGGATTTGTTTCAACCATTTCATGAGTCATGGACGCATCTTGATTTGAACCAGATGTGTCCATCTCCTCCGTTACATTCTGTATTGCTTCATTTGTTGTAGACATCATTTCTGACGCACCAGCTTTATTTAAACTCGATTCCTTTAAAATTGAAACACAACATTATTGCACCTAATTTACCAGAAGAACTTTTCTTTTGTGTGTTCATGAATTTCTGTAATTTGTAACTCTCTCTTATCATAACTTTATTAAAAGCAAATTCTATATATTTACCGAAACAGTTCCAGCTCTAACAATAACGCTTCTATTTGTTTTACAGATATCTTTATTGGTTTTGGTACTTCCCGATGCTTGATCGCTTTGATTATTAGTAGAAACGATGATTGGAGCTCGATCAATTTGCTCCGCAGCAAATGTGTGATTGAATGATTTTGCCTTTTCCTATAATATTGAAAGTAAATCTACATATTTTATCTTTCAACGAAAGGAACTGTGCCATAAAAGATTTAGTAGAAATGTAAGAATGACATCCTATTGTTGCAAAAATAATAACTTAAAAATAGAATTACTTACAACAATAGGATAAAATTTAGACTAAAGTAAACGCCGTTTTCCGTGCAAAAATTTTAACACAAAGATAAAAAAATTAAAAAATAAAATAAAAAAAATAAAAAATATAAATGTCGTGAGTGGATAAATTTAATTAGCTTTCCTATGTAAAAGGAACATTACCGTATGCTTTGTAGACGTCGAATCTCCGATCGTTACAGAGGTACGTCTTGCATCTGACGATGCAAAGGCAGATCTTTGAATAATTTGACTAAATGTCGGTGTGGGGATATTCTGATTATCAGCACCACGTGCAGACAGACTAAGTCTTGTGGGTAATCCCTCTAACGGATTTTGATTAGGACCTGCACTTGTTGCTGGTTGTCTTGGTATACCAAAGAGATCCTCTCGCTTTGAATGGGGTTGCAATAGATGTGGTTGATCAGCTAATGGTAAGGCCTCGCTCATGACAGTATCAAAGGGATCAAGGGGAGGGCAACCAAGACATAAGGTGGAGTCTGATCTTTGTAAAAATGGATGCTTTCTTCCTTTTGGTGTACTGTTACTATTATTTCCTGATCCGCAACTAGGAACCTGAAGTAAATCAGGATAATCAACGGAATCTGTCTCCAATGCAGTGGGAACTGGAGAACTATATTCTTCTCCCTCGTCATTATCATTTTCATCCTGTAATGTGAAATATCATAATCTGTGTTAAATACACGTTGATTACAAGGAAAACCCAATTCAATACAAACCTGATCGTTCCAACTTGAATAATTTGACGATTCCTTTTGAGTCTCTCCTCGTGATGACATTGGTTCTGATAGTGGCGAACGCATATAATATACTAACGCATCAAAAACGTATGCTACATGTCTTAGTGCAGAAACATCTAATACTGGCAAGCTATCCCTGTGTTCGGCATTGTGAGCACGCATTAAGGACAGGCAATAAGACAAAAATTCACGTCTTGCCAAGTATACATCGCCACCTAAGAATAATACTTATTAGCCACTATTCTATTCCCAAAAATGTAATTGCAACGCATTTGAGTATTTCTTAAAGGGAAAATTTCATTAGAATGATAAAGATAACAGATGATACCTTCGCGTTCTCTACTATTTCTTGAAGGTTCGCCAACGCCTGCAAAACCAACGGTGAGTCTTGTAGAAGCTTGTGGAGTGGAGATATTGGAGCTCGTAGCGATACCACTGCGTTGATTCCGACCTGTATTGGATTGTAGCGTCAACGACAGAGCCGCTGTATTTAACAATCCAGAGAAATTGCCTCCAGGCAAAGATGAAGCATTGTTTAGTGGATGTTCTGGATGCGTAGGATCCGCACTACGTGTCAGAGACACACCAAATCTTAGTTGTGCCTCCGTGGCATCCATAACTGTGAGCAGCCAATCCCACGTGGGTTTCAAGTGCCCCTCGAGATACATCTGTAATCATCAAAATTATCATGTTGTTCTAAATTTATTCAATTTTAACCGTTTGAGTCCCAGGGGTCTTTGAAGAAACAGGGTTGAAAAATCCTGAACAGCGCGATAGCGCTTGTCTTAATCGAAATAAGCGGCGCAATAGCGCTCGTCATATTTGTTATTTTTATGAAATACATTTATATTATTATATATGCGTACTATTAGTTTATAAATATTTGAAATTTTGTTCAATAAAAATTATAGAGAAGATAACAATGAAATACAAAATACCGTCAGTCATCCGTAGCGTTTAAATGTACGAAGACTTTTGGACACAAAATCTAAATAGCGCGATCGCGCTGCTTGGGACTCAAACGCTTAATTATTAAATGTCATATTATAAAAAAGATATACCTGCAGGTTGAGCGCATCTTGATAAGTAATTTCCATTAATCGCGGCAAAGAAGGCGCTAATGTTTTATAATCTTGCATCATAACCAAAAGATCAGCTATCTGTCGAATAACAATTCCAAATGCACGTGCCAAACAAGTAGTACTAGTACCCATAATTATAGGTTCTTGTGCAGCTGCAACAGCAGATGTTGCAGTAGTGCGTCTTAAAGATGTAGAGTCAATAAAAACCAGATTACTGCCACCTGTTACCCGTAATCCAGCTGTACGCATACTTGAATCGCGATTACGTATCGCCCATTGCATAGAAACAGGCGCGAGATTATTACGATGTAAATGGCCAGATGAACCACTGTAATCAAGTATCAGTAACATAAAAATGATTTTTACAAATGTGCTTAGAAGAGAGATTAATGTTTTAATTTTAAGGGCATTGCTGCAAAATTCTTTTAATGTATCTGTGCAATGCATATATAATACAGTACCTATAGTTGATTTAGAAAATATAGCGAGATTATATATACATTTGTAGTTTTCGACTCAATTGGTTTTTCGACCTTGCTATATTTCTTGAATGAGTACAAGACCATCGATGTTACTTGAGAGAAAGACAATAGTTTTACCTTCGTCGTTCCAATTGATCATCACCAATCTGAAAATCTTCGTTATCTTGTTCGTCAGTTTCTCCTGCTTCACTTTCATCGTCTTCCTGCTGACTTGATTCTCCAGATTCGTCTTCCGGGAATAATAAGATAGATCCCATTCCACCATCAGAACCTGCTGTAGCACCAGTTTGTACACTACGCTGCGCTGACGCTGCATCTTGATTGCTATGATTGTCATCGGAGTCCGACTCTGTTTCCGCTTCAGCCAAAAGATCGAGCTCTGTATCGGATTCGCCATCTCCTGCCTGTTCCTCACCTACACCTCCGCCATTGCTATCAATCTCACCTAATGGTTGACCAGGGACAGTTCCAGAAACCCCAGATTCTTCATGTTCGCTAATGTCGCCATCAACATCCATAGGAACTTCTATTCACACGTAAAGATTATTATAGAATCAAAATTAGAGAAAATTAAATATAATTTTATAATATTTTAAGCAGGATAACGGGGGTACAAAATTAACGTAATCAATAAGATTTGATAATGGAAATACTACCGATTCAAAATAATTTTTTGAAGAAAATGGACATTTCTATCATTTCTAATAATTTTTTAGATGTAAAACTCCGGGTTACATTATTTTTATATTAATTTATACATTAATTCGCAAGACATACCTTCACCAGTTTCTGCCTCATCCATAGCAGAAACGTCCCTGGCAATAGTAATATTATTATTTCCTTGTTGCGTTTGTAAAGTAGCATCCAGAGTTTGGGAACTAACACCACTATGAGGTATTAGTGGCTCGATAGAAAACAACTCTTCAGAGCCATTGATTACTTCCATTGCTGAGCTCGTTAATGTAAATGGTGCTGTCGGGCGAGCAACACCTAATCTCACGGGTGCTATAAGTGAATCGGCAGTTTCACATAATTCTTCAACAGCTAATTTAATCAATGCTTGGAACACTTTACGACATTTCATTAGAGGTTGCAATGCCTGGCTAGTACTGAAATATGTTTTAAAACATCTGAATAGATAAAAAAAATAAAAATCGCTTAGCTAAAGTAAAATATATCGTACTTTCTTCGTTTTGTCGTATTCGGTGCCATTTCTATTGTGAAGATCACAAATATTCGGGCCACAGATCGAACAAATCGGCGAGCAACATTATTTGCTTCTTCTTGTCGTCCGGATATAGTATCATTTTGTAATTCTCGTATTAGAGTTGTCAGAAGAGTATCGAGCATCTGCAAAAAAATTATATTACATTATGAATGTTTTCTAATATATTAGACATATAAGATGAAACTAATATTTTTTTACCTCTGCACTACACTTAAATAATAGCGAGTGAGTAAATTTATCGAGTAGAGCAGTACCGCTTTGACGACATAATTGGCCTTGATCTCCAAATAACTGCTCATTTCCATGTGCAGAAACTCCTGACATAATCATACATTGAACAGCTGGCCAATCATCCAATAATCTTTCCAACGCTTTTCGATTAAAGCGAGGAGGTTCTAAATCGTGATCTGGCATATCTGGTACATAAGTATCTAATCCTGTTAATGATTAGCTTTTAACTTCTATTTTTTATATAAATTACTCTTTTTCTAAGTAAAAAATGTTACCATCTGAGGAAGGCCCTTTTCGACTTGCAGATGCTGAGCGTTGCCGCAGTGCAGAACGGTACTGCCGTTGTTCGATTAATTGTCTTCCAACAGTCTGAACCAAGAAGAGTAAAATACTTTCTCCCCTATAAAATTAAGAAAAATAATTTATTTTAATTTTATTAATCAATTTATCGCATATTTATTTACCGTGAGTTTATCTTCGTGACAAGATCAGTATTCACTACGAGACGACAAAGGAGTTCGTAACGAGCACCTTGATGGCCCGCAATGAGCGCTCGACATTTGCACTTTTCCCAGCAATCACAATAAGCTGTAGGGGATGTTATCTTTATTCTGCAATCATGTCCTCTGTGACAAACGCGAGCACATTCTGTACAGCAACACAAAGATCCAATCAAGCCGCAAGTTTTGCATTCGAAAATATCTTGGTCGATGTGTTGAGTCCCAGTCCATGTGAAACTGCATGTATCGTTGCAACATGTAACGAATAATGGCGATAAATCTGGATTAGCATCCGCAGGAAGTATCATAGCTGAACATTCTTTCTGATCTCTTCCAACTCTTTGAATAATGTCTAATAAAATGAGAGCTGCGTGATATGCCCGAACTGATACAGCAAGCATTAATGGTGTCTGACCTTGAATATCCCTGTTAAAACAAACATTCAAATATTTTTTTCCAACTATAAAAATATTTTACTCATTAATAATTGATATAATTACTTTGCCGTGAGTAGTTCTTTCAGGTGAGGTGCTAACACGCTACTTTCACACATATACTTTAATATAAGTAATGCATTATTTCTTCTTTCCACAGAGTCTATGATGTAGGTGTTATTTGATGTTGCTCCGACACCTGAAAGCAGCAAGATATTTATTTAGCAATGTGTAACAGAAGTTAAAAATTACAAAAAAAAAGAATAAAAAGGCGTTTGATACACTTTTACCTGATTTGTTCATCATTGATATGCTGGCAGTACCAATGCTAAGCAAACTGTCTTCTTCTCCTGACGTATTATCAAAAGCTTCCGGTGGCCAACTTAAAGTTGGAATTGGTTCCTCAATAGGTGCAGATGGACCATCAACAGTGTTTGAAACTAATTCACGTTCAATACCTTCCAAACAAAATAATAAATTAAAATAAACAATTTTTCATATATTTATATTAAAGAACAAATTTAATACCTTGATCATTTTCTTTATTCGAGGTTGGTGAGCACATACTAATGCAAGCATGCAAAATATTGCGATTACCATCGCAACGTTCCATTAATATTGATTGAATCTGTGCTGCATTGTTTTTGTGATCTTGTTCCAAATTGCAAAATACTTGCTTAATACTCTCATAATCGCACCTTAATATTCGTGGCATTAATAAGAGATTATCAAATACTAATGCAATAACTGCAACTTGATTTTTCATATTGGTTGAATTTGAACAAGTCGGTATGGGAATAGTTGAAGCACCAATGCACAGAACTGGAACTAAATCCAACCAATTTGGATCACGGATAGCATCGGCGCAATCCTTTGCTAATGGATAGATAGTATTATTTCCATCTCTAAGTATCATGGAACACTCTATGTTCTCTCCTGAACTTGTCAGGCTGATATTTTGAGGCTGCAGACCCAAGAATGATGATACATCCGATGGAATATAACAATCTTGTACATATCTTCCAGTACTTAAATTATACACGACGTAACTTAATTTGTTTGCACTTTTTACTATTGCATGGATTCCTTGTCCATCAGTAGCAATGCTCAAAATGCTATCATTTGATCCTTCAACAATATTCACTCTTCTGGGAGTTCGTTGGAAACAGTCTGGAGCTCTTGGATTCATGGATGATTTTATTACCTGTATTTCATCTTTCCTTAATAATCTACAATCAGCTAACAATTTAATTAACTCTTCAGTTGTTAAATCTTTAAAATCTGAAGTACTGAAATCTTTTTCTTTAATTTCCTTTTCCTTTGCATCTTTTGAGAAGAATTTTACAGCGACATAACAACCGTCAACTTTTATAACTTTACCAATGGGAACTGTTTTTACATCTTCTACAAAAACAACATCCTTTAATTGCCATTCTTCTTCATCTTTTCGCTCTGACTCTCCCTCACTTCGAGGTGCAGCTCGCTTTTGTCTCTTATGACTTGTCGTGATACTGCCAGTATCACTACATGTGCTCGAAGCTGGTGAGGGTGGAGGAGGCATATCAAGGCGATCAGTAGTTTCTTTGTGATTTGTCTTATTAATATTACCCGTTCCGTTATTTCCATTCGTTTCTCGTTTTTCTGTATTAACATTGGGCAAATGAGTTCCAGCTGGTAATATCTTAAATCTGTAAGTGCTATCTAAATTCCATGCTGCTCCTAATAACTGTCCTACTTTTGGAACTCCATTGGCAATGGTAAAACCTTGAAAATATATCATTTTAGAATATTATAAAATATTATTTTTAAGCAAATCATAAATACAATTTATTATTTAACAAATTACCTATTGCTCCAGGATGATATATGGGACTATTTTTCATACAAACATGTGCGCCATAACTAATATCGTTTGATGAAACTGTGGATGATCTATGTTTGCGCGATTTAGCCTTATATTTTTCCCATAATTTTTTACGTTGTGCAAAAGGTAATACACCCCTGAAAATATAACAATCGACATCAGTTTTTTGTATTTGAAATAAAAATAGTTAAAAAAAATTGTAATATTTCAACTTACCACCAATACAATGCACCACTTTCAAGTTTAGCAACCGTATACAAAGCACAGGTATGAAGGGATACTATTTTGTCCAATGTAAATTCTGTAAAAGTTTGAGCTGGATGTTCGAGACGAGAAGCGACATGACCTACAAGTTCATCAAGCCAAGTAGCTACTTTGCCAGATTCAGTACTAATAGAACATCGAATAGCTGTTGCAGATATATTAACTATCTTTTCTGTGGTTACTGCCAACCATGGAGCTTTCGGATGATGTATATTTGGATTCTACAATGAGCATTATTTTAATTTTTTCTTTGTTTTCAATTTATAATATTGCTCACATAAAATACTGAAACAAAATTTATTTTAAATACCTCTGCGTGTTTGTATGGTTCAGATTCCGACCATTTCCACTGATACAATTGTCCCCCAGCAGAAACAGCGATTAATTCACTATACAGCGAGGCGATTTGTACAAAACGAGGGGCAAGATCACTACTACGTTCATGCCACCACTCTAATTCTTCTGATATCCATAATGGACTTTGAGCAGCTAACTCTTTTTTTTTATTATCTAAGAAATTTTTCAAATGTATAATCAAAATATCCGTGGTTACAATTCGTAGATATTAAAAAATAATTTTCTAAAATTTTAATTGTACCAGAATCTTTGTCCCAAGAATCTTTAAGTGCTGATTCCAGCCAACGTCTTGGACCGCAATATTGACGATCTCTCCATTTACTGAAATTGTCTCGATCTCTATCCCGCTCAGAAGTACGTTCACCTTCTCTGTCATTACCTATTCTGCGTGAAGAACTACCTCGGCTAAAAAATGCAAACATTAAAAATATACATCTCTCACAAACAATTTCAAAAGCAATTCGGACTAATTACTTTCTCATTCCTGTATATCCAAACATGTCTTCAGGAAACATAGAATCTGCATCAATGATAACAGAATGCTCATTGCTGAATCCGCCATCTAGTAATGAAATGAGATCTTCCGGAACATAGGTATCTGCTGCATCTTCAGCATCATCACCTTCCTCATCATCCCGTGACAGTAAATTATTTACTGCTAAGTTTACATCTAAATTTGTACGCTACAAAATATATTTCAATATTAAACTAGCAAAATCTTAATGATACAAGGATCGGTACACTAATTTCTTCAATCGGACAAACCTGTAATTCTCTAATAATAAGATTGCGACTTTTTCCCTGTAATACCACTTGAGCCTGTGTAATAAGATCTTCTGGTACAAATGGAGCTGGTACAGATGCAATAGGACGCGAACTGCTACCACTTCCTCCACCCATAATTACACCTGGAGGACCTATCCTGCCTCCACTGCTACTTCCTCCATTACTACCACCTCCACGAATGGCAGAACTGCCACGCATGATCCGTGCACGTGATCTGGACATTCCTGCTCTACTTCCACTTCCACTACTAGTACCACCATTTGGTGCTGAATTGGAGTTATCAACATGGTTTTTGTTTGTACTAGGATAATAGAAGAATATGTATGTTATTTCATTTGTGGGATAACACAGTGAATATGTTGTTCACAACTAATCACAACAACATTGTCAATAAATTTCATTTCTTTTTATAACTTACTTTCGATTTGGTTCATTTTTGCTTAAATCCAATCTATCTGATAATACTGTAAATGCAACTCTACAAATTTTATGGTCTTCTGTGAGAAGAGCAATGTGTGTTGGGCCAACCACAATATGTTTTACTGCAACCTTCAATCCACTAAATGCTGGTAATGTTACAAATCCATATCTGTTGATTTTTTCTGCCACTTCCTTCAATCTAAAAAAACATGTAAAAGAAAAATTATTAAATTAACTACTCCAGTAACATATGTGCTCACTTTAACTAAGGTTTATTTATTATATATAAATAAATATTCACATTACTAGAACATACGAATACATGTATCATAGTATTTTATGATAAATATTGAAAAAATCCTTTTTCAATTTTATACTGTGTAGCAACAAAAAATATACCAATTTTTGGATAACAATATAGGGTACTATTGTTGTATACATAATAAATACTATGTATAAATTTGTATTATATATGAAAACATTAGAATGTATGGATGGAACAATAAATTATTCTTCTCCTACTTCACACAAAATTAAATTATACAAAACCGTATTAAAATATTAAATACAAAAAATATAAAATAAGAAAATGATGATACAACATTACATAAAAATTTACAAATATTTATTGAATGAAATAGGAAGGTCATTATCTATGGATATATTTGATCATAAATAATTATATTTACAGAAACTACATTTTGTCCTTGTAACCTACAAATGTATCCAATAATAGAAACAAATGGAACAAAACATTTATTACCATTTATGTATGCCACATATATAAAATATATTACATATGATTATATATATAATTTTACATAATGTAATATATAATGTGATAATATATAACATGTATATATTTATATATAATGTACATATATAACGTGTATGTGTTTATTATATATATAATATATATAATAAATAATATAAACACACACACGCACACACATACACACACACAGGGTAATATATGTATAATATATATAATATACACCTATACAGTAAAGAGAATAATTTTTAAACTAATATATTCAACATTTTATTCTAGATATGTGCATGCTTAATATTTAATACAAACATAACGATGTGACACAAACTTTTAACTTTCAAACGATACATCATCTAACATGCCATTGAATTATACGACACAATGGGCGAGGACCGTTTTAAAATTCAGAAAAGACGAAAAAGCATATAGAACACTATGCTAATTGATATGAGCAAGCATATTTTAGGGTCGAATAATGAACGACGATGATTTCAATACGGAGGAGAGACAGACATGCCAAAAAGATATATTATAATAGGAAACCGATAACGGATACATTTTTCCTTACCTATCGTTTAACTGATCATCTGTTCCAGGTAAGGGATGTACAACAAAGTGTATCGACGTCATTTTATCAATGCTATAAACGTATTTCAATATCAGGGATATCGTTTTAATAATTCTGTACACACAATTTCACCACACCGTCGAAATGATATTCAGCCATGTTTCTGAAGAAACAACGAGTTACGTGTTCTTGAAAGTGAACGAACCGAACTTAAGTTCTCCACGTATTCGTAAATGCATTAAAAAATCACGCACACAGGGATTCGATGGCAATCGTTGAGTGAACAAAAATCACGTGTAAAACGAAATATTCGAAGAATGCGTAAGCGTCTTTAACGAAATGCAACCGATCGTCCAGATGCTTCTATTACGTTACTGTATTGGTGTTACAGAAGGAGAATATGTATCATGGCGACCCTCGATTAATGGCGGACTCAACTATTTCACGATCGTTATTTAGATTATACAATGATATCACATTGGAAGATCTTTGAAGATATTTTTAATTCACTACTCATTTAATTAATCGATATAATATAGAAATATTTTTTTCAGCTTCACAATTATCATCATTTAGATGTTATATCATGTTTGTATGTACTAACAATAGTTTCATTACACCACTTTTTCTATAACGTTCAATTGCATACAATGGTTAATACAAGTTATATAATCGTAGTACAATAAATATATTATACTATATATTTACAATAAAATCACGCACGATTTACAATGATTTTAAGGAAATTCTTTTATGGCAAATGTAGTTGAGATGAAGAAACGAATACTGACATGTAATCAAATTTTAACTTCCTATGAGACGAGCGTAAAACTAGCCAATCAGAGAAGAGTTTCACTACACTCCAAGAGAATTAATATTTCATTGAATTGTATATAAAAAAAATTTTTATTTTTAAATAGTTCCATTGATATCAGGTTTAATTAGATTTAATAGGGGATTTTCAAAAAAATTAAATTGTGTATTCTGGAATGAAAGGAATTAATTATGAATAAAAATGTCAGTGTATTTTTAATTGAACATTACAAAATTTTTTGAATACCTTTCAATTGTTTACAAAGTTATATAGAAGAAAGAAGAAGGAAGAAGATTAAGTTACAGTCTACATTCCTATTTCTCAAAACATCTATTTTTCTTTAATTTTTACATATTGAATTCATTTATACAATACATTATCGTTTATAATCTTACTGAAATTTAAAAGCAAGTGTTTTCATTTTGTATATTACAAATTTAAAAAATAATGAGTGATTGTATTAATAAACTATGCACTGTAGTCCATTATTATAGACACGAAAAATATGTACAATCTCTGTTTAATTGTAAAATGTTTACACATTCCCTCATTTTTATGATATAATTTGTGTAAGACAAATATTTGGCATTCAATATGCAGGGTGGTTGGTACCTGGTGGTACAAGCGGAAAGGGGGTGATTCTACGCGAAAAAAGAAGTCGAAAATATAGAATAAAAATTTTTCGTTTGAGACTTTGTTTTCGAGAAAATCGACTTTGAATTTTCGCTCGGTACGCATGCACTTTATCACGTCTCGTTATAACGGATCTCACTGTAGATCGTTGTCTCGATGGAAAAATTAAAAAAAAAAAAAAATTAAAAAAAAATTTTCATTCTATATTTTCGACTTCTTTTTTCGCGTAGAATCACCCCCTTTCCGCTTGTACCACCAGTTACCAATCAATCTGTATATATCTTGTTAGGCTCTATTTTTTAACATTTTAATATCAATATTTAAATATGTACAGAAACAAGTTAGTAAAATTTGTGTATACTTCATGCATTTTAGCCCAGATGATGTAACATATGGATTATAAAACATGATAGAACAATAATTTATATTTGTAATTAATTAATTGTTCTGGTGTATAAAGATAATTATAACCCTAAGTATAAACAATCAAATTTTTATAATCTACATTTTAATAATGTAAATAACATTTGATTATTCTATACAAACGCATAAATCAAAAATTTATATATGGAAGATTTTACAAAGATCCTGTAGCTTCAAGCTACATAGAATTGAACGTCTAATTTAAGTCACAGAGATTAACATCCATCATCTATGAATTAATATAAAGGTCGCGAATCTCGATAAGAATCTTCTCTTTCAATACCAGTTGCATTGAAAACCATAAAAAAACATGTCAGTTCTCACTTATTCTTCAGTCACAGTAGTATACACATCAATTTTTTCTTAAAGCTTTAACTAAATTCATACCTAAACTATACACTATACAAATTGTTCAGTACTAGTAGCACTAAGATCAAGTAAACGCCATGCAGCTTTTGGATTAAGTTCGGTAGGGTCGCGACATAATACCCATATATAATTGACACGCATTACTTTCTCAGGATCTCCTTCAATAACATTTTTCTTGCCATCTCTCACACACATGATTTGTTGGCATTGGAAACTGATTATTAAAACTGGTCCTTGTTCCATTACTTTACCCATTATTAAATCTATGTTGTTGATATCTGAAATTGAAATATTTAGCTTTATCTGGAATAACCGCATAAAACTAAACGTTTTATATGAAATGTAAAAAGTACCTAAAATTTTATTGTCTAATTTATATCCCAGTTTTTCTACTTGTAACAGTGGTTGTGCTATTACTTTGTATGGAGCTTCGTGACACCAGTCTTTTAAAATTTCAAGATCCCCCCTTACCATAGCTTCCAGAATATTTGGAATAATGTCTGTTTCACAATATTTTAAAAATTGTATTCTATCGAAGCTGGGATCTAGTCTACAAATTTCTGTTAGTGTTGCAGACAAATCTGTCTTTTGAAACAATCCACCAACTATATCCGTAACCTTTTCCGTCAGTAGCCTAGAGGCACGAATGACAGGATTATCGGATTCTTCATATTTGATCTTCCATTCTAATATTTTATTCACATATGGATTTTTATCCTTGGAAAAATATAATTATTACAAACATCTGCAGTGCTGCAAATATGTAATATAATTCGATTATCTTAATTATGTACCTTAAAGTTTTGCCATGATTGATAAAATTTAGAATCTTTATGCAATTCAACATCCATAGCCTGTTCATTTGGTTGGACAACTTTGCTATCTACTGATTCTACCACATCTTTTCTTTTCCGCAATACCTTGGGAGCAACATATACTTTTCCTGCAATTTTGATTTAAAAAAACATATTATTATAAAGCCTCGTATTTATTTGCAAAAATTGCCTTACCATGCATTCCTTGATGATCTAATTCCTCGCGTACAGCTTCTGCAGTTTGTGATATTGTTTGAAATGCACTTGTTTTACCTAAAGCTTGACTTTTTTCAGATATTGTCTCTGCTGCTCCTTTTGCAGACTTTGTTATTTCCTCACTCAGTTGACCAGCTTTCTTCCCTAATTCTGTTTTACTTGCTTCTTCAAGAACTTCTTGTACCTATGTGACATTATTCAATTAACTTCCATAACACATATTCTCAACTAACAAATACTAACAAATATTTTCCAATCGTACCTTTCCTTTT
The DNA here is from genome assembly GCF_040668555.2 of Bombus flavifrons. NCBI lineage: Eukaryota > Metazoa > Arthropoda > Insecta > Hymenoptera > Apidae > Bombus > Bombus flavifrons. The sequence goes on along the minus strand of NC_138444.1, from coordinate 11,768,336 downwards.
AAGGATTCTAACTTTTCTTTAAGAGCTTCAGATCCTTTGGTAGCTTCAGATTCAACTGCTTGAAATTTCTGTCTGGCAGAACGCAATGCTTCTGACTGTTCTAGTTTCTCTGCTTCTTCCCTGAACTTTTTCAAAGACTCCTTCATCTCTTTATTCTTTTGCAATTCATGTTTGATATTTTCAAGAAACTGAGAAAAGAAACTGGGTCTCCTCGCTGGATTCGAATAGAATCTGACCTAAAAAAAAACACATGGTAATTAATCAGACCTATATACCTTTTTGAAGATATTTTAAAGGGAAACTCACTGATAATCCTTGTATATTTGTGATTTGTGGTAATTGAGACCGTAGTACAACATTGTAAATATGTATTGTTGAACCATCTCTGGGAAGTTTTTTTTTAGATCGGGCAGATCTTGTGATACCAATAAGGCTAGCTCTAGACACAGAAAAATTCTGAAACTATACAAAAAAGATATACATGCATTTCAAGTTCATAGAAAATGAATCTCCTTTCACATAGATAATAATTTACATGGTACAATTTAAAATGATTCTTTTTAATATAATTCTTTTTATATCAAAATATAATATTATTTACTATTTTTTTCTGAGGGAGATATATAGGAATAGGAATTAAGGATTGATAAATTTTTATTATATACAGTAGATAATTATTACTATGTTATGCAAGTTTATTTCTTTCGCGTATAATTATTTATATCATTGTTATTTCGTTAAGAAATTCTTTAGAGGCAGAAAATAATATCGCAATTTCGAAAAACTAAACTTTATGATGCAACGGTACCGGAAGTATGAAAGTTATTCAAAGGAACATAACCTAGTTGTGAGAAAAAAATGTGACCGGCTAGCGAATTAAACATTCATGACCTCAGATTAATATAGGAAAAAAAGGACAAGCACGCTTATTTCGTGCCTTCACGTGATTAGAAGATTATGATTCAGTTAGCAATTAGGATTATTTACCATTTTACGAACGATTTATCTGCAACATCGAATATCTTCATAAAATATATTGCGAATAGTGAGAAGGACATCTATCGACAAAAATTAGGACAAATCATGAATATATAATAATTGTATATGTGCCAATGTTATAATTTTATTCAGAAGTATCATATTATCAAGTATATAATTAGTAAAAGTTTTCTTATAAATAAAAAGTATACATATTTTTATTTAATAACTTTCACACATTTATATAATCTTAAATATTTATATTATTGTAATATGTATATATATTACAATAAATGGTATCTACAATAATAAAACTATAAATATAGCAAATTATTATATGATTAATATAATGATCAATCTCCCCTTAATCCTGGTATTCTATATAAAAATTCTCCATCATAATCATAATAACAATCCTTTATCCTATATGTCTTGCCTTTTTTGTAAACACTTTGAGGAATTTTTATATGTTTTGTATATTCGAAATCTGTATCCATATATGAGATTCGCTCTTTTACATACGTATCCAAGCTTGCACTTTTGATTTCTGCTTTGGTTGCTACTTCGGATTCAGTTGCATTTGTTCTAACATCCAGCATATTTTCATCAGATAAGTTCTTTAGAGTGTTAACACATTTTTCTTCAATATTAGTATCTTTTGTAGTATTATTTAATATGTTAGGTCTTACATCTTCTAAATTCTTAGATTCTATATATTTTTTATAAGTATCCAACAATGTTGTCTTTTCTTCATATGATGTCTCATCTGAATTATGTAATTTGTGTTTCAAGAATTCTTCAAAGAGTAATGTTTCCTGTTTTATATCATGCTTTTTTGCATTGTGGATTTTGCTACTTTCAGAGTCATTGCTTGTTTTTGTGACTAAGCTTAAATTTTCCTCATTTACTATAGATTTTTTTCTATCTCTATTTGTATTGTTATGTGAGGAAATTACCAGTTCATTTTTCATGATCGCTTTTTCATTATACATTTCTCTATGTATAGGATTATTGCTTGTTTTCTTGACTAATCTAGAATCTTTCTCTTTCATTGCATTGGTTATCTTTCTATCTTTGTTTGGAGGATTTTGTGAAGAAATTAATACTTTATCTTCTGCGATTGGTTTCCCCTCAACAGAATCTGCTATAATACTACAAAAAAATGAACTTCTGGGTTTTGGAAATTCTATCTTTGCTGGTATATATTTTTCTGCCAAAGTTTTCCTGTCTGTTAAACTAATTTTTCTGTCTTTAAATTTCATTAAATGCTCTTTTAAGTTAGAATTCACTGGTAATTTTCCAGTTTTAAATTGTTTCCAATTTTTAATAACTTTATTGTCGTATTCAAGAATCCTTTCTACTGATTTTGATTTCCATCTTGATTTCAAGATTTTTTTTATGGTTTCAGGTAAAGCTGGAAAACTTTCACTGAGTCTTTCAGGTGTCCACTCATCAGGATTTTCGTCATGTAGCTTCTGTATTTGATCTTTTTCAACGTATGTAAGAAAATTTGGTTCTACCTCCTTAAAATATTTGCTTTTAGTGATACGATATTTCAGTAGATTACAATCCTTTTCAGTTTGCCTATAAATTACAATATATTGAAAATATAATTGATATATATATAACTTGATATTTATTTATATATACCTGTCATGATCTGTATAAGACTCAATAATGTCAGCAAAATCGGTTTCGTATTGTTCCACATCATTTTGATCAAGTTCTTCAAGATTATCTTTAAATTTTCTATTATTTTCGATTTTCATTAGACGTACTTTTCCTCTTACTCCAGCAATTTCAGGTTTAGGTTTAGTGGCATATCTTCTTAACAGCTTAAACGTAATTGCTCTAATGTTATTCATCTTTAAACTCGTTCATTTCTTTTACTATATTATGTAAAAAAATTATCTATATGATACTTGCATACACATAATTTTGGTTATAACCAATATTAACATAAGTTATATATCATATAAGTACTTTATGTCTAAGTATTAACTGAAATAATATATGTGAACCGCGCTAACTATAAGTTTTAAGTGTATTTTAAACATTTCCATGTGCATGATTTAAAATTATGATAAACAGCAATACTTTTTACCATTTTATTTTATTAATTTTTAATAGTTAATAAATTAAAATTAAATTAGACAACTTTTTTAGTTTAGTTTAGTTTAGTTTTTTATCTTTTATGGTTTACTAAAAAAGAAATTTTTCTCCGATTTACTTTCAAGTCTTAAGAGCAGTTCATAAGGAAACATTGAATTTTTTTGTTATTAAATGTATTGAAGCTAGATTTAAAAGATTATATTCTCAATGATATATCTATTAATTACATTTATTGTTTGTAAGATATTATTATAAATATGGTTCTTGAAATATAACAATATTGTGGAATAATTCTAATTCTATTGGAAAACTATAGGTAGCGTTGTAATTCTTTATGAATTATGTTAGTTTCCATTCTACCTATGTTATTGAGTGTGGTCAAAGTAAATCTGAAATGGGACAAAGTTGGTTGCTTTGTATGGTTGTTGATTTATGAAGAACAGAATTATCTACTAGCATCGTATTTAAAGTTGAAAAATATTTTCAGCTGCAAGGTGAAATAATTTTCGTAACCTTATTCTATATTTAAGAATTACTATATTTTTTTATTTTATATTTAATTTAACGTTTAAAAGTTCATTTACGTACATGCTATGAAGCTTTTTTATTTCCATTCTTAAATTTTAATTCTACACGTGCAGCAGATGACTTTTATTAATATTTTTTAACATTTTTGTTGATCTAATTAATAAATTTATATTTATTCGATAAATATCTAAATGCTTGTTGTTCAGTAAGATCGAAGTTCGCGTTATAAGTTAATGTTCATTTTTTACTCCTTTTTACTGTCTTATGTGAAATTATTCTTGTATTCCTATGTTATAATAGTTTTCTATTTTTAAATGCATTAGATTATGCTTTTCGTTCTTTTATAAAAAAAATATTAATTTGCAACAATTTAATTTTATCTATAATATTCATTACAGAATGGATGTAGGTTTTTTATTTCAATGAAAAGTGTCACATTTTCCTACCTAGTGGTTGATTGAACAATAAGAAAAGGCCACAAAGATGTATTTGTACAACTTGACTCTTCAACGAGCCACGGGTATCACCCATGCTGTGCATGGTAATTTCTCTGGTAGTAAAATGCAAGAAATTCTGGTTTCACGTGGAAAGTCATTGGAACTATTAAGACCTGATCCAAACACAGGAAAAGTTCATACTCTTTTGACTGTAGAAGTCTTTGGAATCATAAGATCTTTAATGGCCTTCAGATTAACTGGTGGTACAAAAGACTATATTGTTGTTGGATCAGATTCTGGGCGCATTGTAATTTTAGAATATATCCCTGCCAAAAATGTTTTCGAGAAAGTACATCAGGAAACATTTGGGAAAAGTGGATGTAGACGCATTGTACCTGGACAATATTTAGCTATAGATCCCAAAGGAAGAGCTGTAATGATAGGTAATGCATATATTGTTAAATAATTCTATAAATTGTGCAGATGTAATTAGATATCTTTTTGTACCAACTGATTATTTAGTTATGTCCGTGTTTCAACTGATTAACTTTGATTATAATCACACTTAATGATGGTACATTCTAGTCATGAAAATGTTCTTAGTGATATAATTCATCCATAATTCAAAAGAAAATATATTTATTTTAGGTGCAATTGAGAAACAAAAGCTTGTTTATATTTTAAATAGAGATCCAGAAGCTCGTCTTACAATTTCTTCACCTTTGGAGGCACATAAGAGTAACACATTAGTTTATCATACTGTGGGAGTAGATGTGGGTTTTGAAAATCCTATGTTTGCTTGTCTAGAAATTGATTATGAGGTAATACTCCAACATATGCGAAAAATACACAGTACTCCATAATATTGACAATTTTGTTTATGTTACTCAGGAAGCTGATAATGACCCTACGGGAGATGCAGCGGTAAAGACGCAACAAACATTGACTTTGTATGAACTTGATTTGGGTTTAAATCATGTTGTACGCAAATATAGTGAACCTTTAGAAGAACACGCAAATTTTCTCGTGTCTGTCCCTGGAGGGAATGACGGGCCAAGTGGTGTTCTTATTTGCTCTGAGAATTATTTAACATACAAAAATTTAGGAGATCAACACGATATTCGTTGTCCGATTCCGAGAAGACGTAATGATTTAGATGATCCCGAAAGAGGCATGATATTTGTATGTTCTGCTACTCACAAGACAAAGAGCATGTTCTTCTTTTTGGCTCAAACCGAGCAAGGGGATATTTTTAAAATTACACTCGAGACAGACGAAGATATGGTGACTGAAATTAAATTAAAATACTTTGACACTGTACCTGTTGCAGCAAGCATGTGCGTTTTGAAAACTGGTTTCTTATTTGTAGCCTCGGAATTTGGTAACCAGTAAGTGTATTACATATATTTAAAGAATTATATTTTTGAATTGAATTACATTTTAAACAATTTTTTTTTAGTTACCTTTACCAAATTGCACATTTAGGAGATGATGACGACGAACCAGAGTTTAGCTCTGCCATGCCTCTTGAAGAAGGTGATACGTTCTTTTTTGCACCAAGACCACTTAGAAATTTGGTACTGGTCGATGAAATGGATAGCTTATCGCCGATAATGGCATGTCAGGTAAATTTTTATCAGTACTATTAATATACTTGAAACTAAAATTTAATGCACCTTTAAAGTAGGAAAGTTATACTTGATGTGTTCTTTTTCTGTAGAGAGGTGCAATAGTAAAATATTCTTAGTCGCCTTCAATTTGTCTTTGCAAATTGAAGTTGAACCTAAGAATTACAAATGTAAAAAGATGTAAGTACAGTAATTCCAGGATACTTAGTTATTGCTTATCTGGAATTTACTGTATATCTTTTCGATAAATTTTCATTTATAAGATGATTTGTTATTTTATATAGGTAGCTGATTTAGCAAACGAGGATACTCCTGAATTATATATAACTTGTGGTAGAGGACCACGATCAACTTTACGGGTATTACGGCACGGTTTGGAAGTATCCGAAATGGCTGTCAGTGAACTGCCTGGTAATCCAAATGCTGTGTGGACTGTTAAAAGAAGAGTCGATGGTTAGTTTAAAAATATCTTTGACAGTAGTTGTTTGCATGTCCCTTTCTCTTTTTTCTTTCCTTCTCCACTATACGCTTAAGCGACAGTGCAGAATAAATTTTACCAGCTTCGTTTTGTTTTCTGCATCGATGATACACACCTTTTTATCAATTGTGATTATATTATTTACACATTAATTAGTTTGATCATCCTACTATACTATACAGCAATTTCTTGCAATAGTTTTTATTTAAATTCAATTACAATAAGTTGGAATATTACTTAAGTGAAAAACGAATATCTTTAAATATATAAGAATATTAATTTTCTGAATATTTTTTATAATTAAGAGATATTCGTAATAATTAAAAAAATAAATGATGTTAAAAAATTGTGGAGATATTTAGAATAAGACTTCGTTCGTAATTATTTTTATTATATGTAAAAAAATTTCTTTTGAATGACTAAAAAAAAATAGGAAAGTAATAATTATTTGTATAAATCCCATTAAACCATTTACTTCCCAAAGAAGAGAAATTATTTTATTACTTATTCTAGTTTAACTCTACAATTTTTCAATACAAAAACAAAATGCAAAAGAGAACAAAAAAGTTGATTTTGTAAATGATACTAATGAATCTGGTGGCTTGATACACTCTTATCAAACACCAGTTCTCTCTTTCAGGCTACTGGCATGCTATTGGTTGAACTACAGAACACAGAAAGTGACAGAAAGGTAAGGACTGTGAAAATTGCTGGAGATTAAAGAAATTGAATTTGCATCCAAAAAACCGTCTACTCTTTGCGTGTAGGATGAAAAAAAAAAAAAAAACAGCGTGTTCGACCGTCTACGAAGAAACGATTTCTATTATTTTATCGAATTTCGTTCTTACACCTTTACTTTTATGAGATACTCAGAGTGAGCTTTGTAATTTTGATTACAGAGGAGTATGATGCTTACATCATAGTGTCCTTCGTCAATGCTACTCTTGTACTTAGTATTGGAGAAACTGTAGAAGAAGTGACTGATTCTGGATTTCTTGGTACTACGCCAACACTGAGTTGCTCTGCTTTGGGAGAAGATGCCCTAGTACAAGTACGTTGTTTAATTATGCAATTTGTTTTTAATGCACTACGGTATCTCCGACTCCTGGTCGACCACGAGTCGGTCGCAATAAATAGTGCTATATTATACAGAGTTTTCGCATCGTTGAGTGCTTAGATAATTGTTCTAAACATGTCTGGTAAATGAAACTCGACATAATTACCATTACTAAAACATTTGTTTCTCTAATTACCATTTTTCGTATTTTACGATAACTTTGTCATATTTTGCTTAGGTATATCCTGATGGGATACGTCATATTCGAGCAGACAAACGTGTGAACGAATGGAAAGCTCCTGGTAAAAAAACTATAGTGAAATGTGCAGTAAATCAACGTCAGGTTGTAATTGCACTAACGGGAGGAGAATTGGTATACTTCGAAATGGACCCTGTATGTATACTAGCTTTCCGTTTATATCTGCTAAAATTGTATTATTATCTTTTAATCGCATCATTTGTTCTCTCTACGGTACTAATTATCTTCAGAGATGTAAAAGATGCGTAAAATATGTCACTTCCTTCATCTCATTTAGTGAAATATTAATTATTTAAACTAGATGAAAAGTGGACAACTTTGAAATCCAGTGTATCACGAATCCTTCTCAATCCAAATTCCATTTATATTTAATAATTTTCGTCATTTTGTACTTCCTAGACGGGGCAATTGAATGAATATACAGAACGAAAAAAGATGCCATCGGAAGTAATGTGTATGGCGCTCGGTAACGTAGCAGTTGGTGAACAAAGGTCATGGTTCTTGGCTGTCGGTCTTCAAGATAATACAGTAAGGATTATTTCCCTGGACCCTTCTGATTGTTTAGCACCCAGGAGTATGCAAGCTTTACCGGCGGCCGCGGAAAGTTTATGTATCGTTGAAATGGGTGCTAAAGATGCAAATAATTCTGAAGATTTATCACCTCAACAATCCAGTCTCTATTTAAATATAGGTAAACAACAGCAATATTATAGCTGCAAAATTGTTTTTTACTTTATTATAATTAGTTAAATATATACTCGCAGGTTTACAAAATGGCGTTTTGCTAAGAACAGTATTAGATCCCATTTCGGGCGATCTCGCAGATACACGAACTCGATATTTGGGTTCTCGACCTGTTAAACTGTTTAGGATAAAAATGCAGGGAAATCAAGCTGTGCTTGCAATGAGTAGCAGATCATGGTTGAGTTACTATTATCAAAATCGTTTTCATTTAACGCCACTGTCATACGAAAGTTTAGAATTTGCATCAGGCTTCAGTTCTGAACAGTGTCCGGAAGGAATTGTGGCCATTTCGACGAATACGCTTAGAATCCTTGCTCTCGAAAAGTTAGGTGCGGTGTTCAACCAAATTAGCTTTCCTTTGGAATATACTCCGAGAAAATTTGCAATTCACACGGACTCTGCACATCTGATAATTATTGAAACGGAACACAATGCGTATACTGAAGAAACGAAACAACAGAGAAGGTTACAAATGGCAGAAGAAATGCAAGAAGCTGCAGGAGCAGAAGAGGCTGTGGTAGCGAGAGAATTGGCTGAAGCTTTCTTATCCGAGGAACCCAATGAAGCCGTGTTTGGTGCACCAAGAGCTGGACCTGGTTTATGGGCGTCGTTAATAAGGATAATAGCTCCCACAACAGGGCAAACGTTTGAAGTACATCGACTCGAACAAAATTTAGCTGCTTTATGGTAAGAATATAGAAAATATCAATATCTTAAACAAACATTTGGGAGTAAGGAAAATTACTACATTTTTTTTTAATGAATTTATGTTATAGTTTGAGCCTTGTGAAATTTTCTAATCAGGGAGATCAGCTGTTTCTCATAGTTGGTATCGCGAAAGAGTTCCAATTGAATCCAAGAGTTAGCAGCGGTGGCTTTTTATATACATACAGGTAAGTACTTGCTCTAATACGTTTAATAAGATAAAAGATGTATTAAACAATTTTTGTGATGAAAAATACACACAATTACTGTAATGTAATTTGATGAAATTCCTGCAGTACTGAAATTTAAATTCCACATGAAGTATGTAGTTAAAAAAAAGAACGAGTACAAAAGTAAATATTCTTTTGTAGAGTGAATAGTGAATGTACCAATCTTGAATTGGTGCATAAAACCACTTTGGATGAAGTACCTTTGGCCATATGTCCATACCAAGGAAGGGTATTAGTTGGTGTCGGTAGAATGTTGCGTTTGTATGATATGGGCAAGAAGAAATTGTTGAGAAAATGTGAAAACAAACATATTCCTAATGCTGTTGTCTCTATCAATGCAATTGGGCAAAGAATTTATGTAAGTGATGTTCAGGAATCCGTATATGCTGTTAGATATAAACGCCAAGAAAATCAGCTTATAGTCTTCGCCGATGATACGCACCCGAGATGGATAACGACAACGTGCGTTCTAGATTATGATACCGTTGCCACTGCCGACAAATTTGGAAACATTGCTGTTGTAAGTAACACTGTATATTTCAGTAATTAAATAGGTACTAATAAAATTGTTCGGATAAGTATGTAAATTTTTCATATTTTTTAACAGATACGCTTAGCAAGTGGAATTAACGACGATGTGGACGAAGATCCAACTGGAAACAAAGCCTTATGGGATAGGGGTTTATTAAATGGAGCCAGTCAGAAGGCAGACACAGTTGCGTGCTTTCATGTTGGTGAAACTGTTATGTCTTTGCAAAAGGCAACTCTTATTCCCGGTGGTTCTGAAAGTTTGGTGTATACGACATTAAGTGGAACAGTTGGCGTCCTCGTCCCCTTTACGAGTCACGAGGACCATGATTTTTTCCAACATTTGGAAATGCATATGCGCTCGGAGCATCCACCACTTTGTGGAAGAGATCATTTATCATTTAGATCGTATTATTATCCTGTAAAGAATGTAATAGACGGAGATCTTTGCGAACAATTCAATTCTATCGAACCGACAAAACAGAAAAGTATATCTGGCGATCTCGAACGAACAGCTTCCGAAGTGTCAAAAAAACTTGAGGATATTCGTACGCGATATGCTTTCTAAGCTTTGGAATATAATTTATTATCGAATTATTACGAACTTGCATTCCGTTTTTATGAACTCAACATATTTTTCATAATAATGAATGAATACGCACTAATTAAATTATTTGTAAAAAAGAAAACACTACGTACATATTGTTTTTAATAAGCAGACTAAAAGGAAAATGTATAAAGACGTCAACGCGTATTATGTAATAAGTATGAATAATGTTTTATGTATCATATAATCACATTGAATGTGATGGTAGAAGATCGTAAACGGAAATTGTTTAAATTGAAAGAAAGGAAGTTTATTTCTGGTAAACAAATAGGTCTCTAAATTACTTTGTGTAAATTCTTACTTTATTTGTTTATCGTTTCATCCTGCTTAAGAAAACACTGTAACGAAAACTAGTTTTTTATTGAAAAATTATTAAAAAAAATTAAAATTATTGAAAAATTAGTAAAATTATTGTATATCCAATTGATTTCTATGATTAGATGTGTATATGCATCGAGTGTGTATGTGATTTTCGTCAATAATATTTTATGGTCTCAAAAAAACATTACTCCTAAGTATTTTTTACATTATTAATTAGCATTATCGATGAAACATCATAATATAACTTTTTTAGTTCATACTTGTTACAGCTTAGCGAGAAAAAAGAGCTCTGATGATGAAAAAACTGAGCTCTGATATCTAGCGAAGAAAAAATAGAAAACACTTCGTCGACCTATTTTAGCATTATAAATACAGTATGCATATAAGACTGAACATACTGTCTCAACAATTCTTCAACTAAAAATAGATAATGGTCAAAACAGATATTTGAGTAATGATTAATTCGACAAATAAAAGAATTATATGATGTATGCTTCTCGAAATTAAAGTGTAATATTCTATTTAAAAACGAAAAGAAAAATATTTCAATTTTTTATCTTTTTAAAAAATATGTTCATTGTACAATGCATATACTTATAAACTAGACAAGAGACAACGTTGTATCGAATAAATTTCTTCCCAAAAAATAGAACAAAAGTCGAGTGTTTCAAGCATGTATAGGTTTTCAATGTATTATTATTCCCCTTTTTGCGAGCATTCTGCGAGCTCATTTCTCTGCTCTACTATTGCGTCTTCTGTCTGTGTGCATCCCTTTCGACCTACAATTCGTCGCCAATAGCGCTCAGGGTTGTAGCTCGCATTTTTCTCCGTGAGCTTTGAAGCGCGAAGTTAATCCGCGTGCCGAAGCGTATTGAGGGTATAACGCAACGTTATTACCCCCGTTTAACCTTCAGACAACTACAAGTATGTTACGGGGTATGAAGTTTAGATGCCCCATTTAAAAAAAGGCAAATATGCAGGACAGAAGATTATGATTAATGATGATTTTAATGTATCATATTGGATCAATAAACAAAGAAGACGAAGTATTGGTATTTATCATTTTTTATCTCAAATAGTCCTTTTCTTCATAGGACATCTCTACTACGTATGATTTTTTGTTCGCATAATAGGAATTCGCGTTTAGATAAGTAAATTCAATTTGTAACTCATTTACTAAATACACTAACTACATTTTCATTCCATTGTATTGACTTTAAAGCCTTAATATCTCAGAGAGTATTAGGTAACACATTATATCTCTAAATCTTTAGTAATGGACAAGACTCTCCCTTGGTAGCTGACCAGATTTGATTCCGAACCGTGGCTAGGGCCCTCTTGTTCAATTTTATGAGTCACAAGATACCAATATTAATAACATCATCAAATTTGGTAACAAAATTAATGAAATTTTATAAATTACAAATTATTTTATTTAAAAATTGTAAAATCATAAAAAGTCTATATGTTATTATTCATCGATTAACTAGTATTATTAGCGGTAAATTGTTGTATAAGAAAGCCCAGAGGAGCTGCTGTCTCAATTATTTTACTTAATATTTACTGAAATTTCATTTTCATTTTGGGTGATTTAAAGAAAAGCGTGGTTAATGACTACGAGAGACCTAGTGCAGCCGGGTATTGTGATCGTTAGCTACGTCAGTGCGATACGTAGCGTGGTTTAGGGCGTTGAAACGGAGAGAAAAGGACCAAACGGCGATCGATGCATTGAGGTGCCAGGCCCCTGAGCTCAGCCCCGTTTCGTTCCATCACCCTTACCCCGGTATGCCCTGCAGCGAAGCTGCCCTCCGGGCTTTTCTCTTTACTGTGCAGTGTGCAGTTGCGCATCAACCTTTTAACAGTGTAGAGTTGCATTCGGTCACTGGACTTTCTGCCTCGTATAAACGTTACCCTCTTTCGAACTCTTATTCTCTGTTGTGACTTACGATATCTTTGTCATTGTTACTAAGTGTGTAGTACATTCTAAAAAAAAAAGAAGAGAAAACGAAAGAGTGAATCTCTCGTGTTGGTGACTGAATTTTTTATTTTATATAGCACATTTAGTGAGCATAAATTAATTCGGTGGTGATGTTAATTAACAATGTGATCCGTTATTATAATTATGTCGGCTGTCATTATTGTCAAGAGTCACGGTTTCGACGTGCTTGAACCACTTTCCAGGCATATGATCCCTCGAGCGTAGAACTTTGATTTGGTGTCATCGATTCAGGCTTGCTGTTGTGATGTTCGTTTCACTGACAGATGATTATGGTAAATGGATTCACACGTTAATAAATCAAAAAATGTTTTTTAAACAAGAACCTTTGCGTGCATCGTTTTACAAGTTGGCACACTCATTCTGGATCTCTATAAACATTGTCATTGTTTTTTCTATGAAGATTATTATATCCTTACATCTCATATACGTAATATATCATCATATACGTAATTTTTGTATTGTTAACTTTTTAATTTTTCTGGTAGTTTTATTTATCACTACTGATGTGCTAAACATGTTAATGGCCACTGGTGTATTATTCGGTTTTTTCACCTTAGTTGATTCCGAGGAAAGGGAAATTTTTTATGGTAATCAATTAGATGCGGATGTTTATGCAATTTCATATTTTTATGAATGTAACTCAGGAAATAGAGATTTGCTCCACCCATTAAATACCGCAATAACCTCTATTTTGGATATCTTTTATATTTTTGCATATTAAGTGTATTCTATATATCTTTAAATTTTTTAATTATTTTAAAATGCATAAACATCTGCAGTCTAACTATTATTATTAATTCATGATATTTGAAATTAACTACAAAAATTATTGAATTTTAAAATTTCCAGCCACAAATATGTTAATATAGATCTACATGTATTTGGTGTCAAAAAGACCGGTAATGTATCTTAAGTTATATCGTGAAAAATAAAAAACGATTTCACGCAAGAATGCATACAGATAAGTATGAAAGTGAAAAGCACATCAAAAGCTAGATTTTATCTCGAGAGAGATTTCGTTCCGATTCGTTTCAACGAAGTCATTCGTGATAAAATTCGCCGTTTAATGTAAGCAACATTGAATGTGTATGTATGTGTATGCTTTTCATTATCTTCACGTATATAGAGCTATCCATAGTAAGTGTTTGACAGGACAGTTTAAAATCACAAACAGCAATCATAAAGAGAAGTCTATCAAGATGAAAAAATTTCACGCTTGAAGTATCTTTATTTGTACAAAGTATTTGTGTAAATATATAAAAGATAAGAGAGGTAATTAAGTGCCATCTCCTGGATTGAAATGCATTGTTTGCTGGTACACTTTTGGCCTTTATACAGTGCGGTCCAAGTATTTGATTTAACTTGTTCACCTACTTCGGTAAATGGTTCTTTCCCCCCCTTTTACGTGACAGTGCTCTATAGTGATAGAATTGATTGTTAATATGTCGAAAAGTAGGTTGAACGTATTATAAAATTTGTGAAGTACTTCCGTAAAACGAATACCTATGTAATTTATTGAACTATGCTATTAGGATATTAACAAAAAATTATTTCATCACTACATCACTATTTCACACATTAATAATTTTTGAACAACAATTTTTAAAGAAAATACTCATAAAGTCATAGATAGGAGGAAGTCTAATTATTAATTATAGTTGTTAAATCTTTTTTAACATTCACTACGAATTTTCTAAATAATCTTACTCTATCTACAACGAAAAACTTTATGAACGCTTGTTCACAGGAGATAGCTGATGCTGGAGGTGGTTACAAACGATTTCGTGTAACTGTTCTAGTTCTGTTCATACTTTTATTCGGTTGGACAGACCGTGTGGCAGCTGGCGATTGCGGTCTGGCCGAGTTAACTTGCCGGGATGGGCATTGTGTACCGATTGACGCGTACTGTAATGGACGAGATGATTGCGGAGATAATAGTGACGAGCCAGCGATGTGTACACCCTGTAATCGTACGTATCATGGACGCGAAGGACGTACATACAAATTGGATCTTCCGAGACCTAGCGAGGAACGTCTACCATTCCTTTGTCATTTAACGTTCACCGCTGCTGGCCAGGGGTACGGTGAACTTGTACAACTTTTGTGGGATGCGTTCAGCGTGGGCAGAGTAGACCCAAACACTGATAGCTTCGTTACCAGCTGTCCTGAAGGATCGTTACAATTAGCAGAATTAGGTAGACACTTTACGGGTGGCTCGTGGTGTGGAGTTGGAGAAGGGAAAGCTTCTTACTATAGCGAGACGAGTACAGTCACGGCGTCTATACGATTGTTTCACGCACCTTCCAGCGTACCTTTTGAATTTCGTTTAAGGTACAGATTTGTGGCGCGCAACGAAGCCGTGGCTAGACTAGGAAAGCCTGAGCTTCCGATCGAAAGGGGCTCCCCCGTGCCGGGTACTTACTGTTCTAGAAACTTTTATGAATGTCATTTGAAGCAGTGTAGACTACAGAGTCCCAACTATCCCGGGGAATATCCGAGAAACGCCAGCTGCTCGATAACTATACGACAGAAGGAGGTGCCCACCTGTAAGCATGCTATGATTTCGGTGAAATCTACGCCGACTGGTCCAGTCGGGATTACCACAGCCAATAGTACTTTAAGTGTATGGCAAGATTGCCGCCCGGAGAAAGATCATCTTATCTTTCGAGACGGGGTTAGACCAGAAGATTCGATTTTATTGGTTTATTGCGGGGGACCTTTACCCAGGATCACTGCCAGAGGTCCAACTATGCAAGTGGAGTTCCGAAGTTCCCCGATAGCCATCCCCCTTGGTGCCTCTGCTTTGAGGCTTGAACTCGAGATTCAAGTAGTTTACGTCGACTCTGATGGCCTCGACTACGCCAAGGGCCCTCAAGGTTGCCATTTTTTTGTAAATGGTACTAACAAAAGGAGCGGCGTACTGAGAGCGCCGCTTCACGCACTGCCACCAAATTCCAGCTGTACTTGGAATATCAAAGGATCCGCTGGGGACAGAGTGTGGATTTACTTTTCCTCGTACTCGCAACGGGACTTAACGGGTAGCGTCGAGAACAACGCCAGTTCTCAGTCGGATGTACCTTGCGCGATAAAGCTGATATTTTGGGATGGTACACCGTCCACTGGACTTCCAATGGCCACGCTTTGTGACGACACACCTAAGCTGTGTGCACACGCGGCTCTGAGGAATGTCACTAGAAGCACGAGGCCGTGTACAGAGGATGAAAGTTACATCACAGTCGCGCCATCTTTAACGTTACGTATGGAAACGTTGTTGGGTACTGCACTTCATACGGTTAACTTTAATGTAAGCTAATAATATCATCGTTATTGACCCCAATTCGGTGTTATCTTTATCGAGAAATTATTAGGACATATTCTATCATTTTCTATATTATCCTATTTATTCGCACAGGCACAGTATGAATTTATTTCGACCACTCAAGTTGGCGAACCCTGGGGAGACGGAGTTTGCAGCAGAGTATGGCGCAAAGTTCGAAGCGGCGAGGTAACATCACCTCGTGATGTTCGTCTTTTTGGAAGAGGTGGATCCCCAAAATTAGACTGTAGATATCGTATAGAGGCTGGTGCGGACGAGAGGGTGCGATTGACGTTGCACAACGTCAGTCTAGGCGAGTCTACCATTTGCACGAGCGAGCCAGACCCTCATACTGGCCGACCACGTTGTGTTCAAGAAGTGGGTTCCAGAGAAGCTCGTTTAGTTTTATACGAAGCGCCCTGGCGGGATGTAAAGCTTCCGAGAGCTTGTTTATGTGATAACACGTCGCATCTTCCATTGACGCACATCTCTTCGAGCAGAGCTTTAGAGATTACGTTTTTAATCGAACAACAAGCTCCGCACGAAGACTTTGAAACTCTTTTTTTTTATGCTAGCTTCGAACTTGTTCGTGCACCCGAGTGTCCCAGAAAGCAAAGAGTACGCGGAGAAGGTTGTTATTTCATTACTCAATTTGTCAATGTACAGAAAACATGTACAAAATTGTATATTATATTTATCTCTATAAGTAATTTAAAGATTTTATTTTATCGTTAATTTGAATTCTATTTTTATTATTGTAAAGTCATTATGAAGATATTTAGTAAACACAATTTTAATTACACAATTTGTTTCATAAAATAAAAAGTTATAATTTTAAAACCTTATACAGTTTTGTACTGGTTTGTCATCACAGTCACAGATTATTCAAGTATATTAACAATTTCTCTTTTTTGCAGGTGGTGAATTACGATTCGTGGCTCCACCATTATCGAGACCGGATATTTATTGCGAAGGACTTCCATGGTTAGTGGAGGCACGCGAAAATAGGTCCCTTTTCGTTTTAACTTGGGGCTGGTTTCTGCCCCTAGAACCATCGCCGATATCAGAAATGAACGAACAAAGCAAATGTCCAACCACCAACAGAATCCTCCTTTACTCCGGTTGGCCGCCAAAACTTCTAAAAGTAGTGTGTCCCGCTGAACCAGGTGCAAGAGAGTTCACCGTTCACGTCTTCTCCGAAGAGTGGCTAGGAGGCACCGGCGAGGGTAAATGGCCAGGTCCACCACGACCTCCTGCGCTTTTGTTGGACTTTGTTGCAAGAGAATCTGGTCAGGCTGCAGCCTCGTGGTTAGAAATTTCGAAGAGCAGAGCTGCATTACGTAGACAGCTACGTTTACCCGAAAGAGGAATAGAGAATGAGACATTGGCTAACGGAGACTGTCCCCATAAGTGTCCCGAATTAAGCGCTTGCATTGCCGCGAGTCTTTGGTGTGATGGGAGAGCTCATTGTCCGTCCGGGCACGATGAGGCGAATTGTGGTAACGGGGCGAAATTACTTGGATTATTACCTTCGGAAATGTGGCTGGTATTAGCCGGTGTCGCTGGAATTATCGCTGCCTTTGCGTGCTTCTTTGTGGTACTGATTAGCAGGTATTATCACAAAGCATGAGAGATAGAGAGAGAGAGAGAGAGAGAGAGAGAGGGAGAGAGAAAGGAGAGAGCCTATATAGTTATTAATTTTTTATTTTTATTCCAGGTCAAAAGCGCGTACGAAAAGACTTCACTATAAGGGTACAAAAAAAAGCAATAGACCGAGGCGAGCGCCGACAGAGGAGACGCTACTGGGAGCAGCATCCTGACAACAACAGCCCGGTTTCGTGGAATATATCCATGTAGACCGGGAAACAACCGTTTAGCAATATTTCTCTGTGCTTTACCGTCCACTAACTTAACACTATCCCCAGGCATCGTAAACCAAATGTCGAAGTATCTTTCTTTCTAAAATAGCATTTATCTATTTTTTTGTTACGTTTAATTCATTATATATTTTAAACTTGCAGCTGTTGCTTAATTGTAATTGTTATAAATATTTGTTCGTTTACATGTTCCTATTTTTTTTAGATACTACATATAACTGTAACGTGTTATCACGATTAAACAGTGCAATAGGGATGGGACGCAAAAACGATGCTTTCTGTTTCTTTGGAAAACTATTTCAAGTTTGAATAACGTAGCTTATCACTTTGTTGTACGGACAGTTAGAGTGATGGCAGTATCAGTGTTCTCATTCATGCATAATGAGTGTATGAATAGTGAGAAGTGAATGGTAATACGCATCGTCACAGAAACTGCTTTATAAAAACTAGAATACTTCTGAAGGTATAATGTAAAATTGTATACCAAAAGTGTACGGCTAAGTTACGTTATGACACTGTAACTTCATTCATTGACACGATGTTTTATAAACCAGAGAGATAGTAAATGCAATTAATATAATATACAGGAATAAATCTATAATTTAAAAAATATCACACATATTGCTCAAAGAATATTGTAACTGCCAAAAAGAAAAAGATATTTTAATTTCGATTAGCTGATATAACATTTTTAGCAGCAATAGAAAAGAAAAAAAAAATAGACGAAGTATTTCAAACGCAGAAGAGGATAACTTTTTTATATTTTAATGTAGGAGAAACAAAGTTAAATTTAAATAAAAATGGGAAGATCAACATTGATTACATAATCATAGTTACATCTATCGACGATGCCAAAAAGTTAATTTTAACGTGTTCAGTATCTATATTTCTCCTGAGATTTTTAAACATATTTTTATGACTTTTGCTCAGATATTTAATTATATATTTTAAATAAGTTACATTGGAAATAAAGAGAGAGAGCTGTAAAAAGTAAAAATAGTTATTTAACTTGAAAGCTTATTGAATTTGCTAAACAAAAATTGTCGACATTGATGATATTGATATCTATTATTTTTCATTTGCTAAATAGAAAATATATTACAAAAGTACTATATTTATAAGGGAACAATTGTAGGTCAAGTTCCAGCGCACAAGAGATTGTGAGAAAAAAGAAGGAAACGAAAAAGAATTAGTTGAAATTTATGGTACAATATTATATAACAGTGTTTTCTTCATTTCTTTATATTAATTACTTAATTTTCCATTTTAATTTGCGATTTCGATAAATAGAATTCATTTATGATCGTACACAATATCTTAGAAATTGTATCTCTTATTGCATATTTATGTATTTATTCATTTACAATTTACGTTTCTTTAAAAGTTAACTAACTAGTTTGCAACAATATATACAAGTTAGTAAAATATATTCTTATTAACCAGATGAAAACCAATCGAACTAAATAAAGTATAGAAAAATAGAAGGAATTAGAGGATATTTCTGAAAATATTCTAAAAATGATAAAAAAAAGAAGGATCATTCATAAAAATCGCTGTTATACAATATTTAGTACTACAGTTTATAGATGCACTTACAAAATAAAGTTAAACATAGCTGTGACACAAAGTGTTGGAAGATACTGATATAATTTACGATTATAAAGCACTCGATAATGTTAAAATGTTGTTATTAAAATATAATTGCTGTTACAACTGAACAACTAATACGTATTATTTGAATAAAAGGGAAGGAGATATTCGCCTATCCGGTTATTTATAATTAGATGATTCGTACACGAACGATTTAATCAATTGAATATTTTAAAGCGAAAAATTTAATCTTAGATGCACGAATTACGATTCAGAGGAATAAATCAAACATAGTTTTTAATTCAAAGTAACTATGATAATAGATTATGGTACATGAATATATCAAGTAAGAGGATATAAATTAAGCATCACTATAAGGACTGAAAGTAAAATTGCGAGATGCGGCGATTAAATAAAAAAAAAAAAAGGAAAAAAGAAAAAGCAAAAGACGTAATGATAAGTGCTATTCGAAAGTTAACAGTTAATGTATTATATATCTAGCCTTTAGAGGACGTACATACAAATTAGAAGTGGAATATCTAATACCTGGGATCTGTATCACACTATACGTGAATTCCTTGCAAAATTTATCTTTTTTCTTTTTTCTAAAATTCTTACAAGATGTTTTACAACAATCGTGATTATAAACCATTCTTCCTATACATTTAAAGAAAAGAGTAATGACAACATTTTCGAAAATTCGCAACGAATTTCGGAATTGTGAAATGGATTCGATATGAAAAAAGATGCACTTCCATGTATGTAATAATATATGAGAACTGAATGTACATACCATGGTCTGCTTAAAAGATTTCTAATTGTGATATCTAAATATGGTATTATACATCGCGTTATACAATGATTTTATTCATTTGCTTTCTGCAGAAAGAGCATAATGACATGTATATAAAAAAAAACAAAAGAAGATAAAGGGTTTTAGATTTTTAATATTTTGTTCTTCGATCATCAGAAAATTAATTCTTCAGAATTTTATATCTTAACTAGAAGCACTATGTATTATTATTTTAATGGATGTGTGTTCATCGTTTTACCATTCCATATAAATAATTTGACGTAGTTTCGTTTTATATAGGCTGTGTTGTTTTTATGTAATCAGATATCCGAGTGATATTAATTTACGCAGACCATGTAGCTCAATATAAGTAGCGAGTATTAGAAACAAGGAAACTTTTACGGGAGAATTCGATACCGCGTGTCGTCTCCTTTAAACTATTCTAATCCAAATACACGACTTAGAGTTTTGAGAGAAATACATTTTATGAAGAGTAAAAGAGAAAAAGAGTATACTTATACTAGGCTCTACTTTAGTAACGAATTTACTTAAGAGGAAAAAGAATCCAAATATTATATATATATATATATATATATTTAAGACTTATACCCAGATCGTGTACCCGTTCGTTTAAAATTTGTAGAATAAACAAAAATTGATCTATTATTAAGGGATTTACTCTTAAAGAATAGAGTACAGAACATATTGCCTTTTACAAAATAAGAATGACACGAGGTCGCGCATAATCTCATCTAAGAGTAAAGAGTGACATTACCGATTATTCCACTACACTTTAATCGTAGAACTAGCTGCCAAACCATACGAGTTAACATATTCTAAAAATATTCTCCTCTATTCTTTTCATTAATTTATTTAGAAACCCTTCCAGGGGAAAACATGTACAATCTTCTACGTTCAGTTCTATCACTGCCTCAAGAAAAAAAATAGAATCAGAAAGAGATACAGTAAGGGGATTGTAAAACGACAAAAGTTCTATTCTTTGCAGAAATGTATTTTAATCTTTATTAATTCAAATTTACGTAATCATGTTTCTCCAATTCATTTTCTTGAAACTCTATGTCATTATGTCGATGATGCAATTACAGTTCATAAACTGTTATTCTAATGACGAAGTGATTGTGGTGAAATGCAGAGGCGAAGAATATAAGTGCGAAGAGAAGAAAGAATTATTGATTTTCCTTGAGCACACGTTTGTATCGATACTTTCAATTTTAAATAAATACGAGAAATTTCAGATAGTCCCTAATTATCTACCCTAATCATTGCACTATATGTATTTCTTACATTACTAGATTTTTAAATTTTGAGACTTTTTAAAGAGAGCTCTGCGCGATTATATTTGTCGTATCGTCTTCCAGACTTATTTCTCTAGTGTTCTTTAAATAAGACAGGTGTGCTTGCTCCCGAAGAGATTGTGCCATAGTTACTCCTGTGTTGTTTACCATATTCGAGAAAATTCCTTCGGGCTTGTCTCGCAATAATTCATGAGGGCAACCAAATTCCTGTTTTAATAGATATAACATATATTATAATGTTAATCCATAAATATGTATATATATATACACACACACACATATATATATATATATAAAGTTGTAATACAAAGCCCTGTTCTTATTTCTCTCAATCAATTTAAATTATTGAACTCAAGTATGAACACATATGTGTAAAAACAAAACAAATTTATGTTACAATTCAGTATTTATAGTTACCAATTTAGAGTCTTTTTACTCTAGAATATAAATTATTGGATCTCAATGAATCTCTATTATTCTCAAGTAAACTAGTATGTCAATGATACGATCTCGATGAATCTCTATTATTCTCAAGTAAACAAGTATGTCAATGATACGATCTCGATGGCACCTATACGTGTTCATATTTCCAGTTAATTTTAAAATGAATCGTACCGCTATATAACCGTTGTCCATTACTATAATTCTGTCACTATCAATAATAGTGTGCAGACGATGAGCAATTGTAATGACAGTACAGTCAGCAAATCTCGTTCTTATGGTTTTTTGAATTAGTTCATCCGTGCTTAAAAAAATTATAGTTAAATATATAAGAAACTAAAATTTCTAGTGAACGTGAAAGTTATACAAGATATTAAAATTACTGCGTATCGATATTAGCTGTAGCCTCATCCAAGACCAATATTCGGTTGTTTCTTAAAACTGCTCTAGCCAAGCATATCAACTGTCTCTGTCCAATACTCAAATTACTTCCGCCATTCATTACCCTTTGATCCAGTACAAGATTGTTCAATTCGACCTGTCGAAGACTATCCCATAATAGCACGTCGTTATAAATATGGGATGGGTCCAGATTGTAACGCAATGATTCGGAGAACAAAAATGGGTGTTGAGGAATAATCGATATTCGCGAACGTAACTCATGCAAACCTAATGTACTACTATCTCTCCCATCAATTTTAATCTCTCCTTGCAATCCTTCGGCAAATAGCCGGAAAAGCGCTGATATTAAAGACGATTTTCCTGCGCCAGTTCTACCTACGACACCAACTTTCCATCCCGCTTCTATCGTCAAATTTAAGTTCTATGAAAATAGAAGAAGTTACGGATAAATAATTAGAATTTCATAATTCCATTAAAATAATATTCGTCTAATAATTCTTGCATAATATTTGTTCTTGTCTCATCACCTTTAATACAGGAGTTTCATCTTGGTCATATTTCATGCTAACATTCTTCAGAGTCAATTGTCCATGTTTTGGCCAATCTGCTGGTGGTGGATTGTCGCTGGTCCATGGATCTTCCTTAGGCAAATTAATATATTGTAAGATTCTCTCTACGGATGTTATGTGAGCTATCATTTCGCCACTTTGTCTCATCCCGTGTTGCAAAGTGCCAACTATAATTAACGACTGCGATATAGCTAAACCGACGTTACCACCAAGGACGTTACCTATGATCAGAAATATCAAACACATTTTAAGTGAAAATTTACAAAAATAAAATTCTAATTTCTTTTCTTCTATATTACCTGTATCCACTAGGATAAAAGACAAGCAGACACACGCAACGAACATTATCGCGACAAAATCTAGATACAGTCCAAAAGTTTCAGGGATGCTTATGGTCATGCACCATGCACCTGTATGCACATCTTGTAAATCGTCGAACTGTTTTTGCACTAACTCCACGATATTCGAGCCACTGCTTCTGATAGTGGTTAATCCACTTAATGTAGCGTTTACATGGGAGAATATTGGACTCTTTGCTGCAGATTTATTAGAATTATGTAGCTCTTTATAATGAATTTTTTTTATTAATTAATTATATTTATAACAATTAATTATAAATAGACTAATATAAATAATATAACAGACTTAATTACAAATAGACTTTTCTAAACAGAAACCTGTTTCATCCATTAAATATTATAATAATTAATTTGAGTTTTTACACCTTGATATTTCATAAAAATGCATAAATATTCGCAATCTAATTATGAAATACTTGCCTATACCCTCAAGACGCTTGATACTTTGAGCGGTTCTTAGATACGTATTCCTTGTAAGATAAAATAGAATAAGAAATACCGTTAGTGGAATGAGCATCCAATAATTCATGGCTACTACCATGAAATTAATGCCGATTATCACAAGAAATACTTGGATGGTCTCTAACATCACCTTCGGCAATATTTCATCCATGGAACCCATATCCTTGGAAAATCTATTTAAAATCCTTCCTGTAGTAACAAATTCACATCATTTAATTTACATTGACATTTTCACATAAATAAACACTTTTAAAATATATATGATAATTCACTAATAAATTCTACTATATAGAAAATTTTAAAGCGATATCTACCAGAAGCGTTACGATGGAAAAAGGTCATCGTCGCTTGCAATATATTAGAGAACATCGTGTCGTGAAGATTTTTACTAGCGTTCATGCAAATCTTCATGAACGATATATTCCTAGCGAATACTGTCACGATGCAAGCTATGATGCAAAAGGTATACACATATATGGCGTTAGATGTAGTTAAGAGACCATATTTGTCCAAAGTGAACACATGCGACAGTATCGTGTTATTCATTAAGTAAAGCGAATATTGAGGTTTAAGTGGTTGGCTTTCATTTAAGGAATTTCTTATGATTTCAAGGTTCGTCCAATAGGAAACCCAATAATCGTTTCCACTAGTTGCTACTTGGGATATAATTATGGTAAATAATAAAGTGAGTAGTGCATAAATGGAGCCACCATATTGAAAGTATTTCTTGTAAACTTTGTTGGAGACACGACCTGATGCTATAGCTTCATCATTATCTGGCGCTGATATTTTGTCTTCATAGTCGTAGGAAACCTAAAAATGATTATATCAGATACTAATTTCTTAACGTTGCAAAATATATATTATAATTACCACGCTACTGTTAGTGGATACTACGGAAGACAATCTACGGACACCACTTCTACTGGGTCTCTTCTCCGCAAAGGAGTTTTCAGAAGCTTCTAGAATTTCGCTCTCTTTTCTAGCTTCCGTTGATGTTTTAATGCGATTCATCATATTTACAAAGTCTTCGTTAAATTTGGATAATTCTGCATACGTTCCATACATGCTTATGCAACCCTTGAAAAATACGGAAGATGATTAGAAACAATTCTTTTTTCAATTTGTAGAAAGTTTATGTCACAATTTTAAAACTATTCTTTATGAATAAATTATATTAAAGTTATTTTTGTTTAATAAAAATATTTACGCGATCCAATACTGCAATGGTGTCAACCTGTTTGATAAATTGCAATTGATGGGTGACCAAAATTCTGGTCGTTCCATGAAGATAGTTTTTGATACACCTGTGGAAGAGATGTTTAGCCACGCGTGAATCCACTGCGCTCAAAGGATCGTCTAATAAATAGACATCCGCTTTTCTGTAAACGGCTCGCGCCAGATTTATTCGCGCCTTTTGCCCCCCGGATAAAGAGGACCCGCTTTCTCCTACGTTGCTCATGTCACCATAGGGGAGTTGCTGAAAATCTTTTGTCAGAGCACAAGCTCTCGTTACCTAAAACGTATCGATTCTTCATATAATTAACTCGGAACATCACTTAATTACATTTAATACAATTAGAAAATCTAAAAAGTATTAAAATAAAATTTTTTGTGGAATTCTTAGGTAGACTTGAAAATTAAATATGTAGCTTTCCAATAGTCCATTTTAAATAATCTATTAAAAACTAATAATCTATTAAAACTAAATAAACTAAATAATCAATTTCTGTCTTCTGGAATAAGCTCTATTATTAGCTTTTTAATGAATCTATTACAACTTTTAATACAAAAAGTATATCAGTAGAACTTACAGCCATGTATCTGTCCTTGTCATAAGGTTGTCCAAAGAGAATATTGTCCCTAACAGATCCAGAGAAAAGCCAAGCTTCCTGACTGGCGTAAGAAATCCTCAAATTCGGAATATTTGACGCGTACCCTTCTTTATCGTATTCAACATCCTGGAATGGTTTACCATATAGCTTTATCCTTCCAGCTCCCAAAGGAAGTTCCTTTAATAGAAGCTGTAAAATCGAAGATTTTCCTGAGCCTACTGGGCCCACCAAAGCACACAATTCCCCATTTTCGATCTTCATAGAAATGTTACACAAAGTGGGCGGCAGTTGCTTGAGCACCCAGTTCGCCGATACTCGTTCCAATACTATCGAAACTTGTACTTGTTCATCAACATTGTTTAAATTCGAATTTTGGTTTCCATTCATTATTCTAATAGATTCTACATTTTCTTCCTTTGTCTTTCTTCTCTTAAACTTTAAGACTCCGCTTGGATGAGTTTGGCCAAGCATTCTTCCTTCATTTGATCGTTCTTCTAATAATAAAAATTGCTGGAAAAAGAGGGATAATCTGTTTTTAGTAAAAGATAAGCGATTGTATTAAAATAATTGTATTGTAATTATATTTTGAACAACTTCTAATCTTTTAATGGACACCAATGTTTCTCCAGCCATTAGAAGAGCTTGAGGAAAAAATAGCGTGGTTGTGAGCTGAAGGATCTCGAAGTAGCTAGACAACATGAACGTTATTTCTGGCTGTAGATTGTATCCCAGTAGAACGTACGATAGGAGAGTTAGGAACAGAATTATACGATTTGTAAAAACCATAAGGGCCAGATATACCGCACGAACGTATGAAGTATTTCCTATTTTCTTGATTTCAATGGATCGTGCAGCTGTAACGATCTTTTCAAATGGCTTTTCCCAGGCGTACATTTTGATTACCTGGACAGATATCGAATTTTTTATGACGTGTTTAAATATAGACATACGTAAATTATACGATTCTATAGAGTGACACAAAAGTACAGCACTTAAACATTTTTAATTTGAATAATTTATAAAATATTCAATTGAAAAATTCTTCAAATATCTAAACTTTCTACATTTATTCTTTGGTTACCTGAATACCACTTATAAATTCATTCATATGCTGCATTCTTTTATCCATGAAGAAAGCGGCAACTTTTCTAAATCGTCGGGTCATTGTAAGGAATATAAAATGAGTGGGAACAGTCATTAGCAAAAGAGCTCCGACACCAATTATACTTGGAACTCCTATTTTGTGCCACATTATCACGGTCACGACGGTAAGCTAGAAATTAATTACAGGAGGATAAGTTAAAAATAAATATAAAAATTTGAAGAAATATCTCTCTTGTAATTAAAATTACTTGAATGGGTGTTATCCAGAGAAAGTTTAAATAATAAGTTAATTCGTCGAAACGACTGACATCGTTGCTGAGTAGATTTACCACCTGACCAGAACTGATTTGAGACAAGGAGTTTTTACTAAGCCTTAGTATCTACAACAGGAACATATACCACAAATATACACGTCAAGCGAACAAAATTTTGAAAGCTCAAGGATATCTTTAATTTAGCGAAGACTATATGACGGCGATAGCAGCTACAATAATAGTATTTATAATCAGCGTAAGCGAACCCGTTAATTTATGTTAACTACGTTATCAATATACTTTGAAGGATATATTGACGATAAAATGTTAATTATCGATGCATCATTCATACCTAAAAAACTCCTATGATATTTTTTAACAAATATTTTATTATTTGAATAATTACTTTTACTCTATTATACCTTTTCAAACTATAATTATACAAACTTTCAAAATTAATAAATTAATAAAATCACGAAAATTTTAATTCTTACTTTTCTATAAATTAACGAGCAACAAGCGATCCTCATCTTCATGCCTATCTTTCGCGATAGTAGAGTAGAATGATGCAAAATAAACACTGAAATTACTAAGCACATTATTAGATAACCAACATAAGCTAAAACTTCATTTTTTGTGATGGGTTTGATGTCATCACTGATTCTAAAGTAGGTGATAATCCACGACACTATAATTGGGCTCAATATAATTAGAATTGTGAATTGAAGTGAGAATAGGAGGCCAATGCAGATATATTCTTTCCAAAATGTACGAATCAAAGCTTTTTCTAAACGAGGAGAGTCGTTGCCTTTGCTTAATTGCTTGTAATGGTGCGTTTCTTTTTCCTTTTGTTCCCATTTTTGAAGTTCCTGGTTCCAGGATCTATATATAACAAATGGAGAAAACAAATAACTTTCTTTTTATTTTTATTGTAAAAATGGAATTTAGATAAAATTAAAAATATCAATCATTGTCACTTGCTCATATTATTCTGAATGTTAAAATTTTCTAATAAAACTAATGAACGTTCTACAAACGTAGAATGTGTAAATTCAGAAGTCCGTCCAAACCCGAAAGAGCAAGGCTAGATATAATTACTAAATAAATGATAAATAAGTAACAAACAACGTAGGACTTCGAAATTTGAAACTCATAGTGACAATAGATTCTAAATTGCTAATTGCGACTTTAAAGAATTTATTGCGTTGCTCACTCTTGTAATAGATCCGTGACTGTTTTGGATGTATCTGATTTTAAGGGCTGATATAGATCTGCTAACGTGAGATCCCTTTTAGTACCACTCATGAATATGTCCTTCATCCATCTAAAATATTATAACAAACATCGTAAATAATATACAATTATTTTTAAAACGTATAAAATAATATTATAAAAATTATACCCAAAAAGTAATCGACTAATTGGATTTGCAGTTTCTTGCGGATTTTGTTTAGTGTACATGAATTTTACTTCCATTTTTCTGTTGCTTTAATATATGTCCACCGCGTAATTTTTCAACCAACTAACGTCCACACGGTATTTACTGCAGTACTTATAACAGCTGATAAATTCGGAATAATGAATTTAAAAAATAAAAGTTACCTTGAACGAACGTAAACGTATATTCATTGTCTCTACGTACAAAGTTACTTTAAATTTCGATTAAAACAAATTGCGTAACGTACAATACACTCTGTAACAGATTTTTGTCTAAAAAATAACATTAAAACATTTTTATATTTGTAACAATACATATATAATATTCGAAGGATTTAAAAATTCGCGCGGTCTACCCCACGATCTATTGTATGACTTACCTTGATTGTTTGTATTTAGTACAAGTTTGAACTTTATTGCGCGTGAGTGTGTTAGGCACTGTTATTTTGTATTAATTATACTGAAGCAAAATGTGATCGATCAAAACGAATATAGGATTCCTTTAAATAAATATCCTTTAGGAAACTATTTTTCTACGATACGTATCACTGTCCTAGAAGAATGAAACTTCCACTTGACATGTGTAAACTGTTACGTACTGTGAATTATTAAAATAAATTATTTCCATTAGTAGAATTTTATTTACAGTTCCATGGTGTACGAACATGAGTGCCATTGTTTTAAAAGAATAGAACTGCTATCTAATACACGTGAACTGGTAAGTACTATGAATTATTTCCATTAAGGTATAAATGTAAAGGCTTTTATTTACAGTTAGATATAATTTATGTATACATAAAAAATATAACAATATAATTTTCGAAAATATATAGCAAATTGCAATGAACACTGTATTTCTGTATAATTCTCACGAATATATTCTTTATTCGATCGAACTTATCAATTTATCGACGGATTTATCGAGCACTGTATACATAATAGATTAATCAATTCTCGATCTCTATCATAACAATATACTGTAGTACATATATATATATAACTATATTATATAATTATTAATATTATATATATATATATATATCTATATACATATATATAGTATTAACTTTGTGTAGAAAAGTACTATAAACGTTGCATTTTCACTTACGATGATAAAAATAATATTTTAAGAAATCTTGATTCTTATTGCTAACTTAAATGTTTAATTTTGGTATCTACGCAAACGTCCAAAATTATTGAAAATTCATTTGCTTCCTTTTCCTTTTTTTCCTATTGCACACGGCATATATTATAAAATTTTTCATGATGTAAAACATAACATAAATATGTAAAGTATGAAGTACAAGAATGAAGTACATTTATAGATATTTGTAAGTTTGATACGCCGCGCAGCAGCGTCCTATTTATATAAGTACGGAAGTAAGTTTACGGATTTTCATGCATTTATGACAAACTTTAACGTATAAAAATACATAAAATTTCCAAAGGAAATTTTTTGGTATAATATTTAGAAGGTGAACAAAATTTCTATTTAGATTTCGTTTCTTTAGTTGTATTCGTAGACATATGAGTTTGCATAAAAATCTGCAAGAAAGTTTTCGTTGTATAAGGAAGTTCTTGGAATAACAATCGTAATAATTTGCGTACAGAGATATATAAAAATATGCTTCCTCGGATATTATATACCGCTCACGACTATATTATATTATACTATATTAATTATATAACTACATTGTATACGCTTGTAATAATACTTGGTAGGATTAAAATTAAAAACGTGATTTGCGTATTGCACAAGCCCTATCGCTTGGTAATTAAAAGAACTGCTACAATAAAAATAATAGTTTCCAGCATTAAGTAATAGCTTCTAATCTCAATTCAAAATCAATCACAATCAAAATACATTTTGAAACGTGATAAAATTCATAGCTAAATAATACTTTTAGTAATAAGCTATTGCATCTTTGGATGTAACAGCTATACTTTTCTTTCTTTTGAAATAAACACAATTCATATATTGGAGTTGTTTTCATATTGCTGCAAACCCTTTTTCATGATCAAGCTGTTATTTAATAATCATCGTTTTCCGTATATTCCAATGTAAGATTGTTTTGCTACTTTCACTAATTGGTCGTACATAGCACGATCACTTTCTTTAACTAGTGATTTGAATTGACTGTAATCGTTTTGTAATAGTATATAAGGATGATCATATTCCTGCAAATTAAAATATTATTTTTTTATAATTGATTAATTTTTATGCAGAAGAGCTTAATTATTTAACATATTAATGTATTAAAGCTAATTAAATGACCAATATCAGATCATATTTAAAGCTAAGTAGATAAATAATAAATTCTACTTACAGCCATGCGTCCTTTATCCATGACTAAAACCTTATTGCTATCCATGATAGTATTTAACCTATGGGCAATGGTAAGAACAGTGCATTTGGCAAATTTCCTTCGTATTGTATGCTGGATCAGGGCATCTGTTTGTGGATCCACATTGGCTGTAGCTTCATCGAGCATAAGTATTCTATTATTTCTTAATATAGCTCTTGCCAAACAAACCAACTGTCTTTGACCTACACTATAGTTACTGCCCCTATCCAAAACACGGCTTTCCAAGCCTGTTCCAGCAGTAATTACAGCATCCTTCAGTTCTACCTTTATAATATGATAAAAGAGATTGTTAAAGCCCTTATCTATAAAAAAAGAAGAAAAGAAAGACAGATCGTGTACTACAATTTACCTCATCAAGTACTTCCCAAAGATCTTTATCCGTAAATTCGTCGAAAGGATCCAAATTACGTCTTAAGGTACCAGAGAATAGAACTGGATCTTGGGGAATGATCGATATATTACGTCGTAAATCTTCTAAACAAATGGACCCAGTGTCTATACCATCGATTTCTATGACACCTTCAATTTTGGCTAGTCTAAACAGAGCTGATATTAACGATGATTTTCCAGCTCCTGTTCTTCCCACTATACCTATCTTTTCTCCAGGGTTAATGACGAGATTCAGTCCTTTTAATACTGGAGGATCATCCTCTACGTATTTCAAATAAACGCTTCTGAACCTGATCATTCCATCTGTTGGCCAATTCTTTGGTGCATTAGCAGGTAGCGGAAGTTGCTTCTCGATTTTCTTTGCAAACTTTCCCCTGTCACGTAAATTCGGTTCAGGCACAATTTGCGTATACTCCAACACACGTTCCACAGACATCATCTGGTTTTCCACTTCAGCATTCTGTCTCATTCCCCACTGAATCATTCCTGTCATGGCCATTACCTGCGTGATGGCCAAGCCTACCTCTCCGCCAGAAAATGATTGTTGCAATAAGAGGAAACTGAAAATAACTAGAGATGTGAAGACGAAGCAAAATACGTCCAACGAGAATCCAAAGCCAGTGCTCGCCACTATATACATGTAAACTGCGGAGGTATGGACATCTTGCAGTTTGTCAAATTCTTTTTTTAATATATCCTGTGCACAGTATGCTCTTATGGTACTCAATCCATTTAAAGTAGCGTTTAAATGAGTAAACACAGGGGATCGAGTCATACCCTCCATTCTTTTAATGTTCTTGCTAGTCCTCAAAAATACCTTCCTTATCCAATAAAAGACAGTACCCAAAAATACTATAGGAATTAAGAAAAGGGGATTGATTATACATGATACTGCTAAAGACCCAAACATCATCATGCATATTTGACCAGCATCAAGTATAGCCTTTGGTAACAATTCATCAATGGCTCCCATGTCTTTAGAAAATCTATTGAGAATTCGGCCACTAGGATTCGTATCAAAGAACCTCATGCCTGTCCTAATTAAGGCACTAAACGCCATATCATGCAACTTTTGACTGCATAATATGCACACTTTATAGAAGATTAATGATCTAGTAATACCAATGCAAAATAATCCAACGATAATAGCGGTATAAACGTACATGCTATTATACATAGAGGAAATATCCTGGTTTTCAATCGAAGTATTATTGGTAGCGTTTAACTTAGCTTGTGCAATGTAATAATGTCGTGTTTCTTCTTCATTTACTCTGAAAATATTTATTTTATAAAATGATATCTTAAAGAAATAGAAATTGCCCCAATGTTTGTTGATACTTACAAAATAGGAACAAAATAATCGTTGAGACTAGCCGTAAACTGTGTACATATAAACAATAGGAGTACCGTACAGGCTAGGCATAAATTGGCACCTGTTTGGAAGTACTTAATGAATATTGATCCTTTGACTACACCACGAGAGGTTCCTTCTAAACCATCGTTAAATTTCTCAGAATTTTTGTCTTCTTCTTCGTCGTCTGTTCCTCCACTACTTGCTTCCGGAGTTCGACTCTATTGCAATAAATCTATTAATATATTTCACGAAAGATTACACAGCTGTAAAAAATAAAAGGTCAAGGTACTGGGTAATTAGTTCCTCACCGATTTCAATGCCCTTGAAATATGTCGTTAAGGTCATCATTTTGAACAACTTTTTCCTATACATATAACGGGTGGCCGACTTTAGTCTTCCAGTTATACATAGAAGTTATACATATGTTTGGTATCATATATTTTGCGTGAAGCTGTCGACGTGTTACCTCCTCATGAATCTTAACGGGATTTTTTTTAAATATCTTCATCACTATGAAGATATTTAATCTCTATGAAGATATTTAATCTCTATTTAATCACTATGATCACTGATGCATGAACAATAAAAAAACAAAAATAAAAATTCCAGTCACTGAATTCCAGATGGAAAGGAACAGGTAGGATTGAGCTACTTAAATGGTGACGGCTCAAGTAAGCGAGCCACGTGGGCAATGCCGGTAATGGTGGACAGTTATAATTTGGACACACACACACATATACACAGGCAATAACTATAATATCTCGTGCACAATTTTGTATAAAATATAGCAAGAAAGTATATAAATGATACCAAACATGCTTTGTCTTTAACTCAAAAACTAAACCCGACCATCTTATATTTCATATAGCAAAAAGTTGTTCAATTAATGGTGACCATAACAAAATATTTCAAGGGCATCGAAATCGGTGAGGAGGTAACTATTCGGCACCTTTATCTAATAAAATAATCTTACTCTAGTGCTTGATGATGAAAATTGTCTTTTCATACTACTCTTCTCTAAAGAGCTATCCTCGGTAGAGTCTGATTCCGCTGCTAGCAATTCCGCATACTCTGGTCGTTGACTTAGTAAGTCTTGAAATTGGGAAAATACCGTGACCTTTCCTTGCTCTATAAGTATAATAGCATCCACATTTTTCACATACTGCAACTGGTGAGTAGCCAAAATCCGCGTTTTTCCAGCTAAATATTTTTGTATACATTCTTCAAATAAATGTTTGCTGACATGGGTGTCAACCTAAAATTTATAAAATAATATACATCTTTGCACTTAAATTATTTTAAAATGTAATCATTTCTTTTAAAATACTCACAGCACTCAGTGGATCATCTAGTAAATAAATATCCGCCTGTCTATATAAAGATCTAGCTAAATTAATCCTAGCTTTCTGTCCTCCTGACAAAGAACTACCTCTTTCTCCGACAACTGTTTGATCTCCTTGGGGAAATTGCTTAAAATCTCTTTGAAGAGAACAAGCTTTCACAACCTTCTGATATAATTGACGATCATAAGGTTGTCCAAAAAGAATATTCTGTCTAACAGTGGACCCAAAGACCCAAGCTTCTTGTCCAGCATAGCTCAGACTTCCATTCACTTTCACGTGACCTCCAGTTACTTCTATTTCTCCAAGAATAGCGGACAGAAAAGAACTCTTTCCGGCTCCGACCATACCTATTATGGCGTATATCTTTCCTTTTTGTATTTCAAGATTTACATCTTCAAGAGTGTTTTCAGATTGACTTGCTTCCCATTTAGCCGTTAAGTGGCTCATCTTTACTGCGTATGTTTCCTGATTCATTGTTGAAAAAGGTTTCTTTTCTATAAGAAAACAAATATTAAAAAAAATGCTTTTGTATTCCATATCACTAGACTGCGGAAGCATTTATGACAAATTTAATGTGCAAAAACGCACAAAATATACATAATGCGCAAAAATGTATAAAATACCCAAAGTATAATGCTTATATTTGCATAAACATCCGCAGTCTATACACAATATATCAAATGTTTACCGCCTAACATATTCGCCGTATTCTTAAGCAAGTCGCTAGCAACAACCACTAAACCATTGTGTCTTCTTTTCTCTGAAGAATCATCCAGATTCTCATAACCGTCTATTTCATCATCAATATATGGTATATCGGGCTTCGAAGTTTTGTTGGAAGCATGCTTTGAGATGCTATTGATGCTACCATTAATGCTAGTTGTAAAATTGCTTAAAATATGACCACTGTCTTGAAATTCCTCGTACATCAAAAAGTATTTTAATCTTCTCACAGCCACCAAGCATTCGGCAATTTCAGCAAAACCCCGTACGAACATTCCAGACATAGTATGCGCCAGAATATTAAAATAGGAAGAAAAAACGAATACTTTATCGACTGATAATTCATCGCCAAATAGGAGCATACTAATTAAAGTACAAAAGAGGGCCATTCTTGTAGTGAACAAGTTGAAGGTCATGTAGATGCCTCGGATATAAGCACTTTTAGACACCACTTGCAATTCTAATTTACGGGCAGTTTCGATTAAAGCACAGAATGGTTTTTCCCATGCATACATCTTAATGACTTGAACTCCTGATATAATTTCGTCCATTAAACGAACTCTCTCATCAGTTTTCATGGCAGTCTGTAACCGAAACTTGGAGGACAGCTTTCCCGTATATGCTAAAATATAAATTTCACATTGAAAATATACAATATTTCATAAATTTTAAAGTTTATAGCTTTACTAGTATCTAATTCAAGGCATTGCGCTTGCATGTTTACAAAAAAAATAATTAATTAATACAGTAGAATGTTTTAATTAATAGACTACTTTCATGAATAGAATATTTTACAAAATATCGTAAGTAAACTATGTAATATTTTACAAGTGCAAGAGCTCGAGCTTTTCCAGCTTGACAATGGAATCATCATTGCCAGAAACTCACATTGAATCGGTACAACAACGAAGACCGCAGCGATACCAATTAATCCAGCGTATCCCGCTTCGATATAAAGAAAGTACGCTATAATTAACGTAGAAAGTGGTGCAGACCACATATGATGTATGAAAATGGAAACGAGATCAAATCTATTCACATCATTGGCCACCAAATTGACCACTTTCCCTGGTGCCGTTTCACCAAGCGCAGTTTTGCTAAGCCGTAACGCCTAAAAACAAATACATTGATATTGTCGTTTTATACACGCAATGGTTAGTAAAGATTTCGTATCGCACATGTATTTCAAAAGTATCACAATTCGAAATAATTCAATACTATGCTACAAGAACATTAACAGCGTTAAAAATGGATTTGAAGAACTAAGAAGAGATGATTACAAAAATATTTAACCATTTTCTAGATCTTAGAGTAATCATTTTTCCAACATTATGTGTTTAATATAAATGATTTTTTGTAAGCTTCCAAATAGTTTCTCGCTTCTTCTGAAACACTAGTTTGACATTGTAACACTTCAAAAATACACGCGCGATATAATTTTATTATTTAACTGAGATAAGTAGTCTTTGAAAGTAAAGCCTCACTGCTGATTACATTTCCTGTATTACCTTCCGATATACTACAGAACAAGTAGCGACCCTAATTCTCGCGCCAACATGAAACGCGCCGAAAACCATTTGATTGAGAGCGATTACATTTATAGCTGTTGCTATACAAATTCCACCCGCGTATAGTAACGCAGTTTCATAAGTTTCGGTCGTGTTCTTTTTGAAGTAACGCAGAAGCCCACCCAGAAGCATCGGTGTCCCTAATCTTCAAACGGATACAAGACATCATAATCGTGTAAGGATATTGAAATAGGTACAACATTTTCTTGCATTATGATCAGAGATCGATATTGGATCTGCTTAGAATTAAAAATTTTCTTTAAATAGATAAATAGATAGACATTTATCAATGTTTTTAGATACATATCGCCAGAATTCCGTTCACGAAAGTAATCCCAAGAAACGATAAGAGAAACGTTAGTTACAACACGAGATAAAATCTGTGGTCACAATAAAAGAAAATAGTGTAATTATTATTACATGAATATTTTGCACTCAGTATTATCTATATATAGAAATATTACTAATAATAATAGAAATATTACTAATTATTATTTCCAATTCTTTCTTTTTCATGAAAATAATTTTCTATCCAAAAAAAGAAGATTATCAAGTACAAGCAATACTCCTAATTGAAAATACCAAGTACAACGAATTAGAAAACAAAAGATATACCGAATGAAAAATTCGTTTAATATCTGCATCAAAGCAAGTACGGTGTACTCCCATAAAAAGGTACGAAAGATAGCTCTCAACAGGCTGGCCTTCCTTTTGTATTTCCTCGAATTTTCTAATTCGATTTTCCATCGTCTGAAAATCATACATTTCATAATTCAAGCACTGATTATTTTTTCATTAAATCAAATAATAATTATTTATTGAATTGTACAAACTTTTCTAATCGATCTCCAAGGTAGCTTGACTGATCGGTTTTCAAAGGACTATATAAATCTTCCGTTTGCAGAACCTTCCTGTAGCCTGTCTTGAACAAGTCTATCGTCCACCTGCGTATCATTAAATACAATAGGTAACATACACATGTATGGAGAAACGAACAATTATATTTAACGGGATGCTCTACGCAATTGATAGTTAGATGCGACGATGATAATACAGTTTGGGTACGTTCACCCAATAACGGCTAACACCTCCCACAATCAATCTGCTCCAGAATATCATTAATTACCGTATTAATATTAATTATATATTATATATATATATATATTAATTATATTAAATATATTGAAAAAAAATATATATTTTTTAATACTATACTATACTAGTAATACACGTTATAATATTTAGTAAACGAAACACATCCCTACTTAAGTTCCATTTTTTAAATTATAGTATTCGCGAAAATAGCAATTTGCATAAACATCCGTCGTCAAATAAGAATAGTCGAAGTGTTGTTTGAAATCTCGAATATGAAATTAATTTTGCTACATTTTTTAGTCATTTTCGGCTCGATCATATTTTCTTATCGTTAAAGACTTATTGAGGTAGAGTTTGAGGAAAATATGAAAGAATAGTTAACAATGTACGTGACTTCTCGTTTTAATTTTATGGTTACAATTTTGTTAAGAAATTAAAAGTATTTTAAGGAGACATAAAAATTCAAGGACTATAACAGGACTAATCGCGACGATGGAAGTAAACGGAAAAGCAATTTCGCAAACGTAAAATCTCGATGCGTGACGCGATTAGTGACAAACAACTGTGTATTTATTTTCCTTCCTGAAATATGCTTGAGCCATCTTGCGAAAGCTATTCGAACGATTGAACTTAAATACTCATATCATTAAAAGTTTTCTCTACTTGAATATTTCTCAATATGGATACTTCGAATTTAAATTGAAATTTGAAAATTAATGTAGTATTAATTATTTCTTCTTCTACTATTTCAAACTCATATCGTTTAACTCCTTGCCTTGTGATTTCTTCATCTGTCTAATCCTGTATCGGATAACACAATTGGAATATTCTATATTACATATATAGGTTATATTTAATCAATTGAATAAAAGGTTTAAATTGCATTTTTCTATTAGAAATTCAATTTATTTTTACTAAATTGGAATGAAGGCAAGAGGTGGAGAATCTTTTCTTTTCAAAAATGTTATTTTCGAACGGTATATGAAACTGTTGTACATTTTTATCAGATATTCGAAATACGTTAAGAGTTCATCGCTCCAGCCTACTTTTGGATTGCGGGACGAGTATAGGGCAAAAAAATATTGCTTGTCTCAACGGGTATAGTTCAGGCCAAGATAAAGCGAGCTTCCGATGTTGTAAATTTAACCTATCAAGAATTGGTATTGATAGCATATTGGCGATCACTGATTATTTGACATGGTATTAACTTTTTGGCTCCAGGCTCACTTACAATTTTATTTAATATTTTAAACTTCTACATATTAAAAAAATGACTACTTATGACTTCATCTACAAGTAGAAAAATTGCAAATATTAATTATTATTGCAGTAAAATAAAAAAAGAGAAAAAGCAAAAATGTAATAGATATATAAAGTATTATTTCAACATTCTGTAGAAAATACATTGATTCCGCATTCAAAGTTTCTCCCTACGGCCCTAACCGAGATTTCAGGCACTGTGTATATTCTTATTCTGTATTCTTATATTTTTGTCAATTAATAATCTACGTATAAAATATATATTAGATTGCCCAAAGGTTTCTTTCGTTTTATAAGAAAATAATAGATGCACAATATTTTTTGTTTTAGATTATTTTATTGAATTATGTATAGTCCATTTCAAAATGGATCCATTTATCCCAATGATCCATTTCATCTATTATTTCCTTATAAAACGAAAGGAACTTTTGGGACAACCTAACTTTTTAATAATAAATAACTAATATGTACATATGTATAGTGACTCAGTTACTTCTTGAATACTTAGCATAGAAAATTCTTATGTATACATTGTACAGTTTGAAATTTCGTCACTGTAATAAGGCATGACTGTCATGATTATATTGACTTAATGATTATATGACGACAAATTTCACACCAATCTGAAAATGTATATGAAAAACAACTGAAACTACAAGATTAATTACTGCAAATATACATTTAGTAAAAAAAAGAATATACATAAGCATGTACAATTACCTTAAGCACGTGATAAACGTTAAAAACGATATCTACTGAATATGGAGACATTACCATAACGGATAATTGATTGTTCAAGTACCTTTGTACTTATGTATGAATTTATACTAAATATATTGTAATTTCTATATACATCTTCAGATTTATTTCAAATTTCACCAATATGGTTATGATTGTCGGTCTTATTACAGATAACATGTTCATAGAATATTCCTACAAGCGATGGAATATTTTCATATGCCAATGTATATGTAATATATTTTTGTCAATTAACATCCCAAACTTATAATCGTACGAAACTTACCACCAAAACAACACCGACAGCAAGCTGGCCTTCACCCGCGGATTTGGTTTCGATTTTAAATTGCTCGAGTCCATCTTTCTTCGTACGCTGCATTAACTCGTCTTTCAAATCGATCCTTTGATCACTAGTCGATAGCTATTCAACTGATGATCGATTTTACGAGGAAGAAAACGAATCGCGAGCACTCGCATCGAAATCAAAGTCACACGATCAAAAATGGAAAAGATCTCCTCAGAATGACACGTTCTTATCATTCAAGTAGCTTATCTGTTTAAGAACCTTCTAAGAGGCTAGATTAATTGCTAACTGATTGGGCAATGATTTGAAAATTGACACAATACAGATACAATAAGATACGATAAAAACTCTCGAAGAATCTTAAAGATAGTGATCAGTAAATTTACGACAATGTTGTGGAAATACTTGACCGATAAATCTTGATTAGTCAAATCCGATGTAGTTATCCAGAACGATAGTTCTCATCGAAGTTCTCTTGATTTCGCGTGGAACCGTATCGTGGAGAAGAACAAGACACGTCTGGATCGAACACCTGTATTTAAGACAGAAAGAGATCATGTATCTGGGCGAATTCCTTACATGTGTTCGTTTCGTCTCTTTATCTCGATACTTGCTTCGTCACTAATCAAACAGTGGCTGGAAGATTGTAACGATGTTTTTGACTTTTAAACGATGTGTTACACATCTGCATTTGATCTTACTATCTGATGACTGTATAAATATATACATATATATATGTTATTTAAAAGTTTCTCGATCAAAGGCAACAATACGAAGTTGAATAATTTCTTATCTTGCATATGCTAAGTTCTACGAAATTAAAATTAGGATATTTTTCAAATTAATCGTTTTCATACACAAGCATCTTAATACCTACTATTAATGCATTAATCGATGCACAGATTAGTTGAACGTATCTGGAAATCATTTATAAGCCAGATACGAACCATCCAATGGATTTATTAAAATATATACTAAGAGATCACTATTATATATGATCGATTGAAAATCATAATGTTGCAAGTCAAAATACTAAGAATATGAATTCACGTTCATGTATTTTAACTTTTAAATCTATCCCCTCTTTAATTTCATAATTGATAAAGTTATAATTTTGTTCTCTATCAGGATACGTTTTTATTACTTGAAAATAATATGATCAATTTTTTTGTAATAATAAATGGAGAATACTATTTTATGGAAGCTAGCAGCGAGCTGACTTATGTCAATCCACTTATATTACGAATGAATATCAGATAATACTAGGCAAATGGAATGAAATAGATCAATATAATGGAATCTCATAAATACTTCGTTCATATTTTGTTCATTGTATTTATTAAATACATCTATTATTACAGTGTGCACATTACAAATATATTATTGCCAGAATTAGTTTAATAAAAATAATTATTATCTAAGATACAAAATCGTTTGGGTAATGAAACAAGTGCAATTAAAATGTAAAAATCGATAAATTCGACTTATAACTCGAAGAAAATGTGATTCGATACATTTATATTCTCCTGTTACTAATATACATAACCTAACGGATTATCAGATTACCAAAAACGTTGAGTTATGCATGCATATATAAAAACCAGTTATTCGTCGTTCTGATTGTATCATATATGCAGCAATTATTTAATAATTAAAAATACGTTAATCTACCACTTCACTTGCAACTCATTGTTTTTATTTGAGTCACATTATAGAATTTTACCGAACCTATATTGTAATTATAGATTAAGCTACGATTTGCTACGAAATTTTGAAGTATTATAAATATTAATATTATACATATTAATTATAAAGTATTAAAGATAAATCAAAGTATTTTATATCACTATGATATAAATACTATCTTCTTCGAATTATGAAAATTCTTTTTATATTTTTGATTTGTGTAACGTACTTTTGTAATATATGTATTTTAATAAATTTTTGTATTTCAATAACTCACAATAATAACTCACTTGATATAACTTAATAAATTAATATACTTATGTATTTACCGCACCTAATGCATTATTATTTTGTATATATATGATGTATTTAATACGTTATTAATACATCACCTTGGACTTGTCTCTACTCATAAAATACTATAGAATTGAATCTTATAAATACGTTACGACCTAATTAAAATTCATTAATCGTGTTAAAGCGATGTGCTAGATTCTAATGAGTTGGGTAATGTGTTGTAACTTGCTGACGCCTTTTTAATTTCACCAGCGTAGTGTAGCTGTTCATGTAGTATAATATTGTCCAATCGAAGAGATAGAAATTAATGTAACTATGTATAATACATTATGTACATATGAATATGTACATGGGAAGATAATGAGCTAACATTGTCAACATTGTTTCAATAACATAAAACACGAAGTACAGGAAATAAAAGATACTTATAATTATTTAGAAATTTGTAGAAATTCTTTTTTCAAATAAGTGTTTGTTATTTAACTAATTGTATGACTATTGGCATCGATACATATCATATATGTATGTAGTTAAGCATAATGATAAGAATGATGTCAGTCATCTTTGTCATTCATGACTCAATATCTGATTCAGTGTATGTAGTTGAAAATATCTGTGTAGTTGAACTAGATCTCGGCTAAATTTATTTGAAATAATAATTTCTAAATAAATATTTCAATAATATCAATGCTAAGTGTCTCCTAATTGATGTTATGTGAATAATTCTAATTTGAACCATCATTTAAAGTTTGAGATCAGAAAATCCTCGTGTACCTATGACTAAATTGTTGATGTTTATGCATTTATAAGAAATTTAAACGTGCAAGAATCTCTAGAATACATATAATATTAAAAAATATGCATAATTAATTGTTATAATATTTTAATATATTATAGATAGAACAATGAAACAATCGTCTATCTAGATTCCATATTTTGTATTATATTTGTAAAAATATGAATTTACATAAATATCCGCACTCTACTTATAACAGATGTACGAAAATACAAAAAAGATGATTTCTAAAATGCTGATTTTATTTATTTTGTGTATCCATATTTACAAGGTAAAGTACATATTAAGTATAAATTCGTCTCTCTGGTTCACGATACGCAAGGTTACCACGCGAATAGAATGTATTCGTCATGGTTATTCAGCAGAAAATTTGATATGTCTACTGTTTAATCTTTAGGAATTCCTACTTATATAATTTTACATAATCTATCCAAAATAGGAAACATTTTACCCGAATAAATAAAAAAAGAAAATTACATATACATATTACGTTATTGAAAAAAAGTAATATTTCTATAGTACATATATGTACATTATTTTCTTTTGAAATCTTCTTCCAAGAAATGCAATAAATCAGCAATAATTCAACACAATAACTATACCAAGAGATTTATTGTATTCTTATCAGTTCCATAAACTCTCTGAGATTTTACGTGTTATCAGTGCAGAATACGATTTTACAATTTCGTAATGGTTTATGATATGCGATACTAATTTTTAAAAACCCTAGAAATTATTATTCGTGTCAAATTAAAACACAGAAAATCTTGTTTCGTAATTGTTGCTTTTAGAACAAGGAGAAAAAGACAGATGACGCTCCGTCGGCAAAGTTAAGGCTGCAATTCTCAATTCTACTTTATATATGCGGATGTGTACACAACGTGTCGTAAAACAACTTAGGAGGAAGGTAAACGGACCATTATACCCCATCATCTTAAAGATTTTCGCTAATTTATGCAATCAAATTTATGCAGTATGAGAAGCCATGAGTTGAATATGAAATGGTAGTTAAATTATATCAAATAAATGATTAATTATTTTTGGAACTTCTAAATAACAATCTTAATGTCATAATATTGTTTCCATGTATATTTCCATACAAATATATTTCCAAACTTAAAAAAAAAAGTGTTTTTAACAAACAGTGACAATGATATCACAAAAATATAAATTAATTAATGATTGTTGAAATGAAACACGAAGGTTCGTCGAGAACAATTGAAAGGCGTTATGCAACAAAAAGTCAACTCGACAAGTTGTTAGGACGAAACAACACCACGAAAATGCATAAAAAGAATTACGATACGAAATAACTTTCAATAAATATTTCAGCGAATGTTTTCACAAAGATGATAATTTTTCCAGCTGTT
Organism: Bombus flavifrons; assembly: GCF_040668555.2. Lineage (NCBI taxonomy): Eukaryota > Metazoa > Arthropoda > Insecta > Hymenoptera > Apidae > Bombus > Bombus flavifrons. The sequence continues at coordinate 11,724,680 of NC_138444.1, read as the reverse complement.
GTCGCCGTCTAAAAATAATCATTTCTCGTATTATTATTGTTATTAATCGTAAGCGGCGGATGCCTTCTAGTTGTATAACGTAGTCAGGCTAATGGTCGCATTAAATGATGGCAAGCAAAATTGTTATCGAGACAGAGAGAAGCTGAGAAAGGGTCAATTGTGTACGGCACGTGATGCGTAATGTTCAGCCTGATATATCACTATTCCTTTCAATTTGATTTAATACGTATAAGAACTACTACATATATAGCCAATCAACAACTCGTCAACATTGTAGGTTTGTAAAAGACAAGTCAAATTTTCCGGTTTCTTAGAAGTCACATAATTCTATCGCCTAGAGTACGGATTGTTACGCATGTGTAAGAAATCTAAAAGAGCAAAATTGCACAGGATGCATATAATATACAACAATATATAAAATATCCTAAGTAGAATATATATTATAATATTTAATAGATGAAGGACATGTCTGTTTAAATTCCATTTCTTTAGTTCTGTTTATAAAAATATAAAACTGTTAAAAACTCACAATCTACTTATGGCGTTATATAAATTAACGTTATATTTCTAGGACGCATGCTCGTTAAACAATTTCGCGGAAAACACGTGGTTTTCATCACACGCCAACTTGTCTTTTAGTTACCGATATCTAATGAGTGAAACTCATTCCAAGATTATTTTTTCAAAAGACGTCAATTCTGTTAAACGAAGATATTTTCAGCTTAAGGGGTAAGAATGTCTTTACTTTGTACGTAGTAGCCTTGATGTTAACATGGCAGCATTTCGTGTATACAATAGTTACGATTCAAAGAGGTACTTCGATCGAAAATAGTCGAATGAAATATACGTACACGAAATACATCCAATAAGTGCTTTTACTCAATTTCTGTACCTGTACCGTTTGTCTTCTACCCAACGAGGAAACGTTACCGATGTGTGTCACATTCTACAAATTGGATCGAGTTACGAACTTGAACGAACCAAAACAACATACGCGTGATTAGCGCAAAGCCTGCGCCACTACTGAATACAATTCTTGCTCGACTTTCCTTTGCTTGCCTTTACCTCTTCGTTCTGTGACGTATACGCAACACACCACTGCATTTAGCTGTCATTTGTCAATATAATAGGCTTGTGTACATTTCCTTGATAATAGCGTGTACCATTCTCCTTGTTATTTTCCATTATTTTTGTACTTTGATTAGAATGTATGACATAATTATACTTCTATGTGGATTGGAAATTGTTTAACTAAAAAATTTCCTTTCTATTATGTAATATTTTCCTTTAAAATAGATGGTAGATTTTAGGTATTTCAACCTCATTTTGATTTTATCCAGAAATTTACTTTTTTATATTTTTTATTTAAATATTGATATATATATTATGGAACCTGAAAGATTTCAGTTCTTATTTTCATTACAATTTTTAATTGAAAATTTGCAATAGAGATAAATCTATACAGTTGCAATAAAATTATAAAAGGTGTGTGTATGTACATATGTACTTACATGTGTAAGGATATTATCTAGCCTAACCTAATTCAGACCTGTTTTAATTTTAATTGATGGCTGCGAAATTTGAAATTCAACAAGTTTAAGAATGGAAACACTTTATTTTATTTTCAAAACGATGTCATAAGCTACTTACAAAAATAATACTATCGATATAATTTATTATTTAATACAATAAATGCTTATATGATATGTATTGGGTATAGTGCCATGAGATGTTTGTATGTATGTATGTACATTTGTATATATTCGTTCCTTTCTTATTTCCATATATCTTGTTAAAGTAATATTTAGAATATGAATTTAAGTCTTATATAAATATTGTCATTCGTTCTGACATTCTATTTCACATTTCATTTTACAATTCCTTAAGTGCCGCACCCAAATTTTACAATTAAAAAATAATTCGTACGTTGCTCTTGCAAAATCAAGAGAATCAGAAATTTCAGTACCTTTTCAATGGTGTGCATGACGCGCAAACACACTCTATACACACATCAGTAGACCTAACTTTGGTCTGATGAAAATGGGGTGAAAAAGATTTGTTGTTGGAATATGTACGACTTGGAATATCACTGAAGATTAGGCCATTCATTTTTCCTTCCACATTATAAAAATAGACAAATGTTAAATTGCACTACTCCATCAAAACAATATTGACCAGCTAATGTTCACACTTTATTATTCTTGGTGCGTATATGGAGTAACGAATATCGTGGCAAAATACTTAAATTTAAATGTTTGTTCATTCATAAAATTGTCAAAATACAAATTATTACAAAAAGGACTATAACCATAATTTAATTGTCCACATTAATATAAAAATTACGAAGGCTTACTTTAGCTATAAGAAAAAATCCCCTAATAGATAAGTTGTTTGCATGATCTGTATATGTTTTGTTTGGATGTTATAATATAAACACCTAGCAAAATTTCAATATATTTCTATAAAATAAAATAAAAATAAAATAACTAATTAGTCGTATTTGTTATTCGCTAAATATGAAGAAATTATCTTTACTAAAAAAGAAGGGCATAGTAGTTCTAAGATATACTGTGTATCAGAATTGTTCATTCCCTAAATCGATTGGCTTCAAGCTATGATTATCGAGTTTGGGGATTCGATAACATTAATAGAAGCTTTTCGTAGGCGTACGCTAAATTTTTAGCCAAACCTTTACAACATCCGTTTTCTTGTATAGTTTGGAATCTATAAGTTTTGAAATTTTTCTCTGTGTCTATATACGTAACAGCTGCCATTAATGGACACATAATAATTTTTGTATGGTCTAGGAAATTTATCTGAAAGTGAAATGTTATAAATTAAATATTTTGTATTACATTCGAAAATTCGAAACTTAAACAGAGATATGACTTAAAATGTTTAATTACTTACCTGTACTGTTCCATTAGTCAATTGCATAACTACAGCACTCTGCGTCCTAAACCACTGATGCATATAAGGTATCCTAGACATCGCATCGCATGGTTTCACAGCAACAGAGCTTCCAGCTTTCATCAAATGTTCTTTCATGTACTTTAAGAAGAAGTTCATTAGCCTCATTTTCTTATCTAATTCAGAGGGATATTCTCTGACTGTGTAATACAATTCATCTCCTTCGCGATTTATATAGTGGATATTGAAACAATTAGCCAGCATTATTAAACGAGTCCCATCGTTGAACATTACACCCACACCATCATCAGAAAGTTGGTATCCGAATCCATATTTATCCGAGTAATCAACCCATTTGCTTATCCAAAGTACAGGTTGCGCAGCAGGGTCAGTCATTTCATCTATACAGTTAAACATGTACATATACAGAATGAATTACATAAAATATATTTGTCAATTATTAGACCAATTATTTTATACAATATTTTCATTATTTAAATAAATGTTAATTTTAATGTATAGGAAAATGAAAGGGAGATGTGATTCGTGCCTGAGATTTCCATAAATATCTGATAGGGTCTTGAATATTCTGCATCAGGAAATAATTTCCGTCAGTATAAATGATAATTTCCATGCAAAACGTGATAATAATATTTAATCCCTGGATGGTTGTACCTGTTGACGAAGTTGTCTCTCGACATGGTTTAGACTTTAATACAGCACTCAACTGCTCTCTCAATGTCTGAAGCATCTTTTTAATATCAAGATTCAGTTTTTGGACTTCGTTTATTGCATCCGCAGGCTTCGTTTTACGCGCCGGACTGTTAGGTACACGGAATACGAAGTCTTGTCCCTCTCCTCCTACATTAGTATTCATTTCAGATAATGGCTTACGTTGATTATGCATTTCCAGCAGGTCTAAGCGTGGTGCCATTGTTAAACATGACAGTGGTAAACTATGTGGCATAAAACCTATAATAATATTGAATAGATTATCAGTGAAAAATATTTCATACATATAATGACAATGATTTATAATTTTGACAAAACTTGATGTTACTTACCAGAAGAAAAAAATGGATCTTTAATTAATTTTGTTATGGAAGGGCGTTTGGATGGATTTCCTTGTAACATATTAGAAATCATGCTCATCGCAACTGTACCAATATAATTAGGAATTTTGTATTGGACTTGTTTTATTCTAGCATAGGTTTCCCTTAAACTCGATGTTTCAAATGGTGGTTTTCCCACAAGTAAAGTGTACATAATGCATCCAATGCTCCATATGTCAACTTCATAAGAATGTCCAACTTTAGTTAAAATTTCTGGTGCTATATAATTAGGTGTTCCACACAGTGTTCTATTAATGAAATCAAAGTTAATTTTTCTATTACATTAAATGTTAAGGTATATACTAAAATAAACAAAACAGTTACTTTTTACGTTCTCCTTCATGCTCTAGTCTGGTAGCCAAACCAAAATCACCGATCTTAACCTGCAGATCATCGCTTAAAAACAAATTACCTAATTTTAGATCTCTGTGAATTATTTTATTTTGGTGCAAGTAATTTACACCATCTAAAATTTGCTTCATATAATATCTCGTTTCACATTCTGTTAGTGCTTTTCTACGTTTATGTAATTCCATCATTGACTGAAAAGTACAATTGTCATTTCATTTTGAAAAAAGTCTAATAAATAGATTATTTATATGTTTGTCCTTATATTTATCTTATATAGAATATTTACCCTTTTTCTGCACAGCTCCAAAATTATATATACATTCTGTGGATCGTCAAAAAAACCATAAAAGCCAACAATATTTTTATGGTTCAAAGTTTGATGAATGGAAATCTCTTGCGTCATTTTCTCTCTATGATTGCTCTTTGTGATTTGTGATTTTGGCACAATTTTCCCAGCAAATACACGATGTGACTTTGATTCTCTGATTTCGTAACATTTTGCAAAACCACCCTACAATAAAAAAATGTATAAAATATAGAAAGATACTAAGTGAAAGGACTAAAACTGTAAATCATAAAGGACATACAAAAATGTATGATACAGCAACTTATTATGTTACACAATTCTACATTGAATAGCATATAATACAGCAAATTTAAACCAAAATCATCCAAAAATTTGTTTTATGCAGTTAATAAAATTAATGTTAATATATAATAAAATAAGAATAATAAAATTGTTTGTTAATTATACAAGTTAATTATACTACATATTTTACCAAGAATTTCACAAAATTTGTGGAAGAAAGTAACACATACTAACAGTTAGCACATACTGAACGAAAAATTGTCTGATTAGAAAAATCCCAAAGTCAAAAATGTTTAATTATTATGAAATTTCCAAGACAAAAAAATATAAAAGAAGGATTTACTGTAGGAAGATATTACTAACTTTCCCAAAAAATCGTCCCTTGATATAACTTTTTCCCGAGTTTACGTCGTATATTACGTCAGGAATAACGCATTCTTTCTCATCTTTTGACATTTTGTACTATCTTTTTCGCTGGATCGTGCAGTATATCACAAGAAACGTCGTGTTCTGATTAATAATGCTCACGTTAGTTGTACGTTCCACTAAAAAAATATACTCAGCGCTAACTTCCTTCTCAAATACAAATTTTCCTGTTTTTGTCATGCGGAAGACAAGCAACGGATTTCAATATTTAAATCTCAATACTTTAACCAATCCCGCGTTTCCCTAAGCGCATGACCAACTGTACATGGGTACTTGTTACTATACCTATAGTAACGTTAAATTACGTTTCTATAAAACTGATTGCTGTTCATTTTTCTTTAACAAAAATATCTAATATTCTACTTAACTTTAAGATTTTTTTTCGAATAATTAAACATATTTTAAATATGGATTAATTATCATAAATAATAAATTAATTAATATAAAAATTAAATAACAAATTTGTTATTAATTTTATAAAGCACATATTTTAAAAAAAATAAGTTACTGAATATAAAACAACATAATATATAACAACATAAATAGAATATTACATTTAAAATGTTCAATAATTACATATAATAATCTTGAAATTTTACATTTACTATTCTAAAAAAGAGAAAATTAAGTACAGAAATTTTAAATAAAGATTATAAGAATAAAAATTCATATTTATGTCAAATTGAATTAAATTCAAGTTAAATTAAATATTTTCTTCAGTGAAATTCTTAACATAAGATTCTACATAAGAACGCATCGTAATGAAAAGGATATCCGGTAATGTCAGTACAATAGTATTGCAGCGGGGTGGTCGATGCTTCTTTTTCCGGCAACCGGCATCCATTTTCGTTATTGGCTTGTCTAAGATTGGCGCGTTTAGCATCTATGAACGGATTGTTTAACGATAAGTGAAATGTAAGTATATTTTTAATAGGAATGTAACGTGCATTTTATTAGAATTTTTTTTACAATTTATTTACCACTTTCGATATATTAGAGAAATCGTTGTGATTGAAAAAAACCTCGTGACTCATATTGAAAATATTGAGTAGCGTCTATGGTGTAATCAATGAAGACTGTCGCTTATGGAGAAATTTTACTGAATTTTACTCAATTACTCAATTTTAGATATACCGATAAATGGAAGGCGCACCAGCCAGTAGAGGTGGATTTCGTGGAGGACGTGGTGGACCAGGCGGCCCTATGAGAGGACGCGGAGGTTTTGGAGACAGGGGAAGGTACGTGTGTATATATTTGCTATCAACTTTACGAATATGAAATGTATATAACCTGTGAATGAACCTCTCACTATCTAATTTATAAATTTTTCCTCCAAATTTCTCAATTTCAACGTTAATATTACAAAACAATGTTTCAGTATTATATCCTCTTCATATTTCCTAATTTATAGAATTGATCAGTGTGGCTTCCATAAGGTTCAAATATTGTAATACATGAAACTATTTAAAAACATATTATAGGAAACTTCTATGGATATATTATATCTCTGATGGGCAATCAAAAGGATATAAGTCAAATGTTAAACAAAACAGATATTCTTGCTGTCTTTTGCTTGTGGTTCTGATAATACAAGTCAATTTCCCTTTTTTCTTACATTTTTACCTAAGGTTCTAATAGCATATGCAAAATTTAACATTTAATATTGCATTGCATCTCAAATATTAGAAGTGTTACTCTGCAGAACTAATGATTCTGACTTATACTCTTTTGCTTTTATCAGAGACATATAACATGATGTATTTATATTCTTTAATTTACTTTTTATCAAACCTATGTAAGTAATGCAATAAATTGTAACATTCTATTATGTTTTTGATGTTCAATAGGGGTGGCCCTCCTAGAGGAGGTGGTATGATGAGAGGTGGCCGAGCTAGCGGACCTGGAGGTGGAATGAGAGGTGGACCACCTGGAATGAGAGGCAGAGGTGGTCCACCTGGAAGAGGTGGCCGCGGTGGACATTTTCCTCCTGGGTATTTATATATGAAGTTATTTTTCATTTAATTACCTTATTGTATTTTTTTTAAATGGATTTATACTGTTATATCAGAGGTCCACCAGAACCAGGAATGTCTAGTGGTCCAGGAGGTGGTGGACCACCACCACCAGGAATGGGAGGACCACCACGTGGTGGCAGTAGGGGAGGTGGAAGCAGTGGTTTCCGAGGTAGAGGAAGAGGTGATTTTGGTAGAGGCGACAATCGTGGTGGTAGTAGTAATTTCCGTGGACGGGGAATGGATAGAGGCAGTAGAGGGGGATCTAGGTAAAATATTTAATTTATTTTGAATTTAAAGTTATATGTACAAAATACCATATAATTCAACTTTTATATATTTTCAGGGGAGGATCTGGTAGAGGTGGTCCAGGTGGTAGAGGTTTTGGAGATCGTGGGAGTAGAGGAGGTAGTGGGCGCGGTGGCGGTGGCCCATCGAAAAGAGGAGGTGGACCACCAGGTTCAAGTGGACCTTCAAAAAGGCCGAGATTTGATCAGCCATCTTCACAACCTGCGAATGGTTATGCAACTCAACCACCGAGGTAATTATTATTTTTAATTAGCTCAGAAAATGTTGTTCTAGTAAAAGTGTAAGATTTTATTATTTTTTTATCGAAATATTGTTGGGACAGTCAAGGTGGATATGGAGGAGGTGCCAGTAATGCTTATGGTGGAGGACAGCAGCAACCACAACAGCAACAGGCAGTAGGATATGGTGGTGGTTACGGATCGCAAAACTATCCTCAATCTTCATATCAGAGTTATGAGAGTTATCAGCAACCTCCAGATTATGGTCAAACAGCTGTAAGCTAACTCATATTATACATTCAAAATTAAGAGGAGTGGGGAATTTCTAAATAATGTATATAATTTTCTTCAGGGATATCCACCTTCAGCAGCTACTGATAGTAGGTATGGTGGAGCCCCTACTGTACCAGCTACAGGAGCTTTCAGTGCTGGTGATCCTTATAGCTATGGCAAAGCACCACCATCAGGTTAGTATATATGATAGTATGATATGAATTGTTTTATAGCTTAAATATTTTCATTGAAGTTGAAGAACAGAACAACTAAAAAAGTCTGTTACGCAAATGAGATAGAGGGCAATATTCCTGTTAACGTGATGATGTAATTAATGTAATATACTGCGTGCACAGCCAATTACCAGCAGGAGGCAGTGGCAGCAGGGGGTGGGGGTGCAGGTTATGCCACTGTTAACCCTTACGATGACCGAACTTCTAATGCCACTTCTATGAGCAACAGGGGTGGTTACTCGACGCAACTTTATGGTTAGTTTTTTCCGTTGGACACCACATTTTACAACACGTATTTATCTTCTCCTCTGTTTCATCTGAAGAAAAGAGAACGAACGAAGGAGGGAAAATCAGTAATCGATAATACCTTGTCCTTATAGTTTTTAATTATTAGCACTTGTTATGCTCAAATATCAATCGATTCAGACGAGAAACGTTTAATTATAAAGAAACTGAAATTTCTCTTTTTGTTTTAATTTTCTTTTTTTTTCTTTTTTCCTTTTTTTGTTACATAAGAATAGATTTGGTTTCACTTTTTCCTTAAACTTGTTGTTTGAAATCAAGAGTTGCGTTTCATAACTACTCCTATTAAAAAGAAAGTGAGAATAGAAATTGGTAAGGTGAAGAAAAATGTGGATATTATGAATATTTTCATCTGGATACCAGCACTCCAACACTGCCTCCTGCTATTCTTCATTCCAGAATGATACTGTACCTGAACAAAAAGATCTTAATAATTTACGAAATTCATTTTGACGTAGGTAAATAGTTGAACCTTTAAATTTAATGAGTTACAGATTTTTCTCGTCTGAGTCACATCTACATTACTCAAAGCAGTATCGTTAATCAGCAATTTGTAATTCATATTTATTATACTTGCAGATTACTCGAGTCAAGATGGTGTATACGGAAAACAAGATTATGGTAAGTACAATTTACAATTCAGATGAGCTTTTTAATTTCTGAGAGGCAATGTTTAATAAAGTACAAAATACTTAGGACCGAGTTTAAACATACCGTTAAGAAAACGATCATATTTGTTAAATAAACCGAATACTTGAAAGACACTGAAAACGAAGTTCCATTGTGGATTTTTCAATTCATATAAATAAATTTAAAATGGATTAATATTAATTTGAAGAAGTAAAAGATTATAGGACAGGATTGTTTTTTATACATTTCTAGAAACAGATACGAATATAACGATAAATCATAATTTCGGTAATAAATTATAACTATCGAACGAAGTGGCAAGTGCAGATATTGTGCGATTTGTTTTTTGTACAATTTAAAACAGAGTTAACATAATGAATAGTAGTGATCAAAAAAAAGTGAAAGATGCCCCCGACGAAAGTAGGCGAATAATATATGTATATTCCTCAATTTTATATGACGATTAATGTTGTATATAATATAAAATTAAGTACAGAATCAGATTTAAAAAAACAAAACTGTATACTTAAAAAGATGATTGAACGGAGGAGCTATGGTTGTTTACAGGTGGCAGTGCTGGTTACCAAAACGCCCAGTCTCAGCGACGTTATTAAATTACACATGCAACTATTTAATTTTACACATTTAGATATTATTTCATTTCCAAATTTAAAAAAACAAACAAGTCGTTCCTAGCGCGTGAAAAAGTTGGTCAAATATCATTTGTCGTGAACTCTAAGTGTTCTGTAATTAATAATTTGTCGAGAAGAGATTTTTACATTGAAATGAAGAAAGTAAAACGATAGAAAAGGATTTAAATGAATGTGATTTTCTATCTTTGTCGCGCGCATGGGAAGCTCATTAAATTGTGCATTAAGTGCAAATGATTGTTTAATTACAATTTAAAGAAGGAAGTATAAATAACATGAGTGTTTTATACCTGACTTAGTAGTATAACATTCTATTTTCGTCATACTTGGCTAACAATATTGCTTTAGGATTAAGTTTAGTTGATGTACAGTTCATTTTCCTTTTTCTTTATCTTAAAAATCAACCTGCGATTCTAAGATATAAAATTGTAATTATTAAGGATAAAGATATTTACCTATTTGTAAAGTCATTAATTGGTTGATCATTGTGAACACAGAAACACGTAAAGCTCAATAACATTAACGGAATATTAGGTGTAGACAAATGAATATCTTATCATTCTGCGTGAAGAAAAAAAAAGAAAACAATTGTATATTATGGTGTATTTTGTTTTACATTTAACTATGAAGTGGTGAAAAAGAATCTTGTATCAAAATATACCGCCCCTGTTTTATGCGTTTAATAATGTGAATTTTTCATTCTGACAATATTTCTACAGATAACAAATTTATAATATAATGAATCAGTCTTACTGTTGCGACATTTCATTTCGTATATACACATATACCTACACATATTTTTAATTTATGGAGCTCAATTTTTGTGTGAATTATGTGTAAAATGCTCTGCTTAGAGGTGACAAAAAGATTTTTTTGTTTTTGAAATATCAAATGAAAAATGTTAGAAAATTTAACTATAATTTTAGGAGTTTGTTTTAATAGTTATGTAAGTAGTAATTGTATATTGAAATGTCACACCGGCAGAGACAATCAAAACAACATATTAATAATTAAAAGAAAAAAAAATAGATATTTATATGGAATCAAGAAACAATGTATCTATTCAAGGCTCGATGTATATGAGTACGAAACATTTGTCCCAACCAATTGTGTATATTAAAATATAGAGTAATTATATAGGGCAGGTGATGTGGTTTTATATTCTGTTTATTATTATAAATTGCAATGAAATTGTCTAAACTATGTTAAAAGTTATCGTCGCATGTCACTGGTATAGTGATAGTGAATCAATTTAATATTGTAAGAACTAGAGTAATAACAACCAAAATGAAAAGAAACTTTGAAACAAAGAACCATAAAAAATAACCAGTAATATTTTTCACGTTTATTATTTCCTCACCTTTAATATGAAAGACTATATGGACTGAATTACAAAGAACATTTACCAATGAAAAGGGGGAAACCAGCAACTGCCTTAGAAAACCACATATACATTAAAAATAGTAGTTCAACTGAAAAGAATACAGTGTATTCTTATAAAATAACGTAGGTATGAAACTTTTGTTAAAATCAATAATCCTTTGAAAAGCAAATTTTTTGTACATGAAGAAACTGAATGGAATTATTATTCTTTTTTATTTTATTGTATATAGTTTATTCAAAGGATATTTTATATTCAAAATGAAGTATATTATCAATATATATATATATATATATATCTATATATAATAACAGTATTAATGGACAGTTCTAGACATATAACAAAAAAATTGACAAAAACTGAGTTTATTTCACAGGCGTAACAACAACCTGAGATACTTAGGGAACAGAATGAAAGAAAGAGAGAGTACCTTCCCTCTGTTACCAGCAAGGAGAATACCAATTCAAATAGCAATACGATATTATATGAATAAATGACGACTGATATGATAAATGTTATTAATGTCCGATGGCATCAGGTATCACATAAACGAAACTTAGAAAGTATTGTTTTTTCTGTTAGAGTATATCATATAGTATGTTTCATTAATTAGAATATCTTTGTTTGATTTTTCTAAGCGAGTGACCTGTAATAAATAGCGTTTGATCTTCTTTGTGGTGCACCTCATTTTTTTCATTCAAAATATTGTTGCAATTCTTTTTCAATGTAAATAGTCAGCATCACTTCAATCTATTGTTTTCCAAGTTACCACACGTAAAGACTTAGTTGCATCTTGTACATAATATATATATGATATAGAGAAAGAAAACGAAAAATGTTTAAACGAAAAAAAAAAAGAAAAATGCAAATAGTATATAGAAATAAACAAACAAACAAAAACTATCAATGGAAAAGCAAGCAACAAGAGTATCGAATTAAATTTATGCTAACATGTATTACGATCGTATATATTAAAAGACAAATGCTCGAGTAAACCTCAACTCAAATTCAGGTGAGTAAAATAAATCTATCCGTTTTTTATAAAAAAAAACCAGTCTACAAATTTATTACAAAGCAAATGTTAGCAAGGATAATAATAATAATTAGATCTGCATTTATCGAGTGTAAAGTGGAACTTCAAAATATGTAAGGTAATTTCATTCATACTGCCCTTAAAAAATAAAGAAGATACAATTTAGATAATCAATATGATACACATACATCAAAAATTCTTTTTTCATGAACGTCGAACCGCTTTATACGTACGATACCTGCAGCATATTTTTTAATCACGATAATGACGATAAGGTAACAATCGAAAGGTACGAATTGAAAATTCTTTTAAAGAATACGTTACTTCACAAGAACCAAGTATGATTTATTGTGACGTTAACATAAAATGAAAATGAAAAAGCAGGGAAGGAATGTACCGAATATTTATGAAAAAGGAGTCTCAGAACATATGTTTCTATGATTTAAATTGATAATGAAATAATAACAATTCGAATACTAAATATAAATGCGTTAATGATAGGTATATTTGTAAGATTTCAATACTTCTGTGTTATCTACCACTTTCTAATTTTTTATTGTTAATTTCTTTAGGTTGATAACGACTATGCTGTCACAGATGGTCGTACTACCAATTCAATGAGCCAAGCAACATCTGCCACATGACTGGCATCAACGTTGTTCTCCAAGAAGACTCCAGTGCTTTTTTATATTTTACATTGGCGAGTATTGTAAGATGGCACGGACGAAATATCGTACTTTTCACATAAGTTACCAAAAGACTGAATTTTTGAGATTTGTAAGTTTATAATAATTGATTGTAATAATACGTCACATGATAAAAGAATACATATTTTTTTACAAATAAAAACTTACAATTTATGCAGATGGCATAAACAATTTGATGTTTTAATTACATGCGATATGTTTCGCCGTTTCTAGTACATTGTTTATATATATATTGTTTATTTATAAAATATAATAAAAAATGTATAAATACGTTATAAATTACAATTGGATTCTTTATTTTTGTAATCTTTCAAAATGATTGTTTAACAATAAGGCGATTTTCCGGTATAAAATTGTAGTTACACGGTATGACTCTTAAAACGTAACATCATATCTTCGATTTCTTAAAAATTAAAACGAGTGTACAAAAGTATAATATCAGCATACATACATATGTGAACTAACTTGAGCTATATAACTATTTTATAAAGAATAAATTCCAACATTATTTTTCCGTATAGTCCTTACGCATTATGTATTTCTAACATTTAATATCGTATAAAATTTAAACTTACATTATATTAAAAAAGTAACAAAAATAAGAGTAACATAAAAAAAATTTTTTACATGTATCCTTAAAATGAAAGAATCAGTTGCACAAGAAACTCGTAAACTTGATCCTTGTTTGATTTTTCTTTCTTACTTCTATTTAAATCGAAATGTAGGATCACATTTAAAAGAATAGATTTCTTTTGCGTTATTTATGGCACATCTTTTAATTACTACACGCTTCGTTATCGTAAACGTTTCTTACAGACATTATTAGATAGAAGTACTAGTTGTATATAACTATGTCCCTCCCGCATATTTATTAATCTAAAAAATATTTAAATACTTTATAAGAAAAGATAATCCTATCTTTAAATTAATTACATACCTATCTCTCTCCTGTTGCTGAATGTGAACTCTGTCGCCTCTTTGCAATGGAGTTATTACACTTGTATAACAGGATACTTCTGTGGCCGATGTAGAAGAGGCTGTGGAACATTTCACAAGTTTTTGTGTAGTGGATTTGCCTTCTGAACTTAGTAGTATCCAATACGAATAATTTGTTGGTTCTCCAAAATAGAAAATCTAAAAGTGAAATGAAAATTGTGAAAACATTTAGTACAACTGTAAATTGATTTTGAATACCAAATAATAACACATGCGGTTTTTTACCTGTGCGGAAATCATGTACAAACCAGTTGCTGTAACTTCTATAGATTTCTTGTCTTCTACCAGATGGAATTTATTTAAATTATATTGAGTATTGTTTTTAGTACTTTTGACCCATGGACCGATGTAAACTAAAAGATATCAAATATCATACTATATAAGAATTTAATTAAATATATAATATATGTAGTAATAGTTTTACATATACCTGTATCTGTAATATGTTGCTCAGGAACTGCTCCCACAAACGTTGCTACCAAGGGTCCTAAACAAACATTCATTGTTTACCTTTTCATATTTAACAAAATATAATACTAAGCAAGCAGAATTAATAGTCCACACAGAAATTCGCAACCGCGTTATATAGAATTTAAATTTAGGTTTTATAGCTCTTGCAACATTTAATTAATTTCTATTACTTTAGTATCTTACCAAATAAAAAAAGACTCATATTGTTATATTGAGATTTTCTAGATACAATGTATCTCTTTGAATTAAAGAATCGCATGCTAACTAAATAATACTAAATACCCAATCGCCTGTGACTGCGTTTGGGCCGCCTTTTGTTCTTTCCTCGTTTTTTACCTCTTCCCTCCGCTCTTCTTGATCTTCCTGAACGGGGTTCTCTCCAGAAATCTAAGTCATCACCATCACTATAGTAATCGTCATTCACGTTATTATCGATGTTTTCACGTATTTCTTCTTCAGTTAAGTTCCGTTTTTGTAGCGTTAGTGCCGCTCTTTCGATACGTAAATTACTATTACTCATGTTATCTTTGTTACTCTTTAACTTCATAAATAGCTTGGAAGTTGCAATATTATTTCCATTATTTGTACCATACGCGTTATCACGTGACATATACATGTCTTTAGAATTCTTCATTGAATTTATATATGGAATTATAACATTGTAAGTATAAGGATTTACATCGACTCTACTATTTCGAACTTCACTAATTTCGCTGGCTTTAGATATCGATGATGCTCCTTGTAATAGTATTCTTACATCGTGAAGCTTTTTATTTTCGAGAAGCCTTTCGGATCTGTGGATCCAGGCTCGATTTACACTTCGATTTATCCTATCGTATTTGGACGTTAGTAACAATAAATTTACATTTAAAGATTGCACCTGAAAATAATAAAAAAAGATTGTTTCAGTAAATTTAATTGATGGTTAAAGGAGACCCCTCATGGATGAGTTCTCATCATTAGACTACGGGTCTTAATGCATTTATAGAGTATTTGAAAGTGCAAAATTCCACAGAATGCATGTTATATGAAAAAATAAATAAAGTATCCGAAGTATAGTATTTTCTATAATACTTGGTAAGTAAACAAATTTTCTATCGAGATTCTACTTTTCTAATTATATTCTCAAATATATGAATTTGCATAAAAATCCACAGTCTACTCATCACGTTATAAGTTATGCTGTAGATGTCAACAAATTAGCTCATAGAATTGTATTCTAATTGCTAATCTAATAAAAAAAATTTATTCTAATATTAATTTGTTTATATCACATTGTATAAATGAGAAAATAAAAATTTGTTTTATTAGTTTACTTGTATTTGCAAGGCACGCACTTCCTTCCTTAAATGAGACAGTATAATAGCGAAGATAATCGCTACAAAAAATATAACGATGGTGCGGAATCTTTGGAACATCTTTGACTTTTTCACGTTAGACACGGTAACTTTCATGTCAACGTTCCATTCAATTAAATTTGCCGCGTTTTTCGATCGATTTCGATCAACCTGCAGATCGATGTCATCTTGAACGTGTTCCATTGTGATTTTCGTTGCCATCGATCACCGACACTGTATCGATTAATCGCAGAAAAACGCGTTATGGACTAGTTTGAATATTATATATATATATATCATATCACAAATGACCTGAAACATCACATAATTTGATAGTAACACTTTATTTGGAAACAAAATTGTCATTAGCTTATAATCTTACTTTTCTTCCGATAAGTCAATATCAAGCTAATATTTTTCACTCACATCGTTGAAGGAAGAAAAAGAATGGTAACTATTAGATATTAGTAATTTTTTATATAGAAAAATCATGTTTAATGTTAATATTGAATTTAAAAATTAAGTGTAATTAATTTGTACTTTCATTTTTTACTAAATAAGGTAACGTGCTATTATTTTTCACTCACTTCGTTAAAAGAGGAAAAAGGAAAAGAAGAGATAATTGTCACAGATCGATAATTGATAATACGGATGATAAATCTTTTCTATCTTTTCCTATTCGATAATCGTAAAGATACATATACTTGAATGTTGCAACGAGATCATTGGAAATAACTACAAGATAATAACAAAGATAGAAAAGACAGCACGTGTATCATTAGAACGATTTTTTTGCGCGCGTATATTTATTGAAAGGCTTTGACACTGATTAAACGAATTTAAAAAGTGGAGAAATATATATAAAGTCATTTATTCGTCATTCAACCCAACTCTGCTGACTTGTATTCACGTCATGGGCACGCAGGTGTGTCAGTGATAGAAACGAAGAAAAGTAACAGAGGAAACGGTAAATGTTGTAAGTGTTAGGAGTGGAGATTTTAGATAGCGTATGAATAAGAAATATGTTTGTTTAAGATTGACTCTTCATTTTAGAGCTTCTGTTTACGATAAATTTAAGAGTTGAAATAAATTATTCTAATACTTACAACATTTATGATATACTATGAATAGTATAGTATTTATTATTAGTATCTATATGTAATCTACATTCTCTCTCGCTAAAAAAATTATTTTTTATTTTTTTGGCACGTATGTCGTTTACGAATTAAACTCCACGATCGTTTCACCTCCATACTCTCTGTTATACAGCACCAATATTTCTTATTCAAATCTTACAACTTTAGTTTCTTTATTATCTTCAGAATAAGATATGTTTTTGTTCATTCTAAAAATGAACAAATATCTATCCCAAAAGATTATCTCAACACTTGACAATATACAATTCACTATTTCACAGGAATTCGATTGAATTGAAAAAATGAGAAAAGAAAAAGGAGATATCCTATAGTATGGATACATAAGAAACCAAAGAATTTGTTCCTTACCTGAGTGACATTTTTTCTTGTCGATTCTCCAGCGATCGCGAGAGCCACAGATGAGATCAATTAATTCGCGAATCAATTCACTCGCGTATTGTCGCTGGAAGAGGCTCACCCTCTGCAGACCTGAACGTGGACGACGCTGTTCCGTAGCATCTTTTGTTTACCTAGTCAGCTTGTACCCGAAAGCGTCTCCGAGCGTTACGAGTTAGGAGTTACGACGACTCCACTCGACCGGTTTGGCGGCTGTTGGGCCTGAGTGGTGCCAACATTCGCTTGGCAAGACACTATGACTAATTCTTTCTTTCGCTTTCGTCGAGCTCTCTCATTCCTTCTCGATAAACACGTGCAAAGAATGACTAACAATGATATCGTACGGTAACTTCATTTAACTCTATAGGATATATTAAAACATGAACGATTCGCAATTGTTTTCAATGTATGTTATATTTGTTATAGTTGGGCATGGGTAACACTATATTTATACCGAAGATAAGAAATCGCGACCCTTTGGTAAAATTTTATCGTTCCTTATCTGTCACGTTGTTGCAATATAAGATAAAGATAAGGTTACGCTTAGAAAGGATTGTTTGGAGGATATAGAAAGCTTTGAGGGAACACGTTATATTGAATTCTGGGCTGATGTCGGAACTCGTTTTCAAGGATAATAGATCCTGCTTTCGCATTTGAGCGACCTGGATTCTTGGTTTGAAAGCAGACCCTCGATCTGCAGGTCCTTTCTAGGATTCTTAATTAAATCCCTATTACTTAGCAAACTTTCGCAGTTTTTTTTTTTTCTTGATTCCATATTTGTGCTTCAACAATTTATTTTATCTCACTCAGTTTTGATAAAAAGGAAATTTAGATATCAACAAAAATACAGATACAATACAAAGAAATACAAATACAAATACAGAATACTGATACTATATTCTTTTTCTTAGGTCTTGATCCTCTAAAATGCATTTATGACGCAGACAAGCAAGCGGTTTCTTATTTACTCTTACGAGTTCATATTTTCAATCATACGCTATTCTACAAATATTGTATTCGATTTTTTCATACATGTCGACGTCGTCTTTAAGCAAGCTTTCGCTATCGTCCGCTTCTACTTCTACGACATATTGAATTATGATGACAAGTAAGTATCTATACGATTCATAGAAATATTAAAGAGTGACTTACAAATATATCCTTATTCTTGTTACTACACTTCGCATTTTTAATGTAAATATTACCAAATTTTAGAATAAGAAGCATTAATAAACTAAAATTTATTCAGAATACTATGATTTCACAAACGATAACAACCAGCTGAATATGAGTGCAGAACATAAATATAATGAATATTAAGTAGCACAATCAGTCATTCAGAATTGTGTTTCTAAATATAAAGATTTCCTCAATGATTAGAATCTTCCTTAAAAGATATCAGATTATTATAATTAAATGTATAAATACTCTGATCTTATTAAAAATTAAAAAATATGATTTAAACTTCATTTCAGTTCTTGTTTTTCCATATAAAATGATTCCAAGATATGGAAAACATGATACACAGAATCATAATGAAACTTAAATGTCAATGACAAGAGAATAGAAATAAAATTAGAGTGTAGAGAAAATAATTACGAAACATGCGTATGAGTGCAAATGATGAATAAAAAACAAACTGGCGTTTCGTACGAAGGTCTGAGAATTTTTAGATGGTAGAACATTTCTTTCTTTGTATTGCACATATTTCTCCGCTATATTTAGCGAGTAGTTTCGCTACTCCGGATTAATGCAATGGCGTCGATCGACGAAATCGTAATCAGAGTTTCATGTCATCTCTGCTGGGTTCGATTCATGTCATCTCCGTTGGGGGAGGTTTAAACGGCAGCTAGTTAATAACAATTTCGTTGCATGTGTGGGAAAACAATTGATGCGATTATTGCGTGTAATACATCACATATGTAATACTTCGTTAATGCAGGAAGTAGAGGTCGTTCCCCAATGAAGTATAAAACATGTGTGTATATTGAATCTTCTTTTTATCATTTTTCCTTCGTCACGTTCTAAATTGCTCTCCATAATTGAATTTTCTTTTCTCGTGATTCAGATCTCGTGACCAGTGTGTAAGAAAGCCATGGAAACAGCGAGTAGGCAGTTACTAAACGAGGAGAAAGGGTGGATTAAATAATTGGCAGGCCACGAACGACACGCTTCGGCTCATCAGTCGTAAATTGATCCAGATATCTCGAATTTTGTCATCTTCCTACACGAATCGGCTCAATTACATACTTGGAACACGATGATTAATTAGGACCGTGACTGCTGGAATTTCTGATAATATCATTATTAAGAATGTAACGTGAAACTGTTCCACATTCTGTTTTCCTAAATCGACATGAAGAATAATATGATAATTTTCTTCACAAAGAGAATTAATCAATTTTCTTGCGATTTCGTATATATTATTTCGTATATATATAATTGTAATATTTGAGTCACAAAGATAAGATCGATAGAAAGATATTAATTTATGAGAACGGAATTTGGATGACGATAGTGGAACGAAATGCACCAGTGATGACACTTACAAGATATGATATGATACACAGATGTTGCGAATATGTTCTAGAGATTCTTAAGGAATTCTCTTATCGGAAGTATGAACAAAGCGTCTTGATATTCCATGACATTAACGTATCTCATCTTAATTCGTGTCTAATTACAATGAAACGTCGGTTAATTCAGGTAATTCAGATTCTAAGAATACCAGTTATTTTCATTAACTATTAATATATTAATAATTATAGGAACTTTAAGGATGACATTGTTATCATTATTATTATTTTTGTACAAATTCGATGACTAAAGGAAGATAAACATTATATTTGTTTTTTTAAAATTACTAATTTTTATAATGATAATTCAACTCATTTTAAATTCACTCCATCTCAAAATCTTCAGGATCATTACCAATATTGATTTCTTCGAAACCAAGAGACAGTTTACATGTCAGCTGTTATAATCTACTTCCTGTGTTGTTATTAACACGCTGCTCGATTACTGATAACGATAACCTGTGAGTGATAATTTTCATTGAAACGAAACGAGATCTGTAACTTCCCCAAGAAATTCCTTCGATTCGTTCTCACGACGTTTTTTCACAGGAGGAGGCTGTTCTTGGAGCCAGCAAGTATCAAATTCAATGATTCCAGGTCGTCAAATAAGGTCGGAATTGGAGATATCTGGTTGTAATAATAATGCGAAGCCCGTTGACGATAAAATTCCACACTGAAGGATTTTTTCGTGGAACGTCATATGGGAAACCATCCCAGTCCTTGACCATTCAAACGCTCGTTCGAGATAAGCAATATTGCAGAATGCGTTTATATAACATATTGTAATATACACGATCGAATTACTGTTCGGAAGCATATTGATTGTAAGCTTCAAGTTTGATCGACTGTTTTTAATACGTTTGAGAGTCCTGTGTAACACATGCTATATATAATCGCTAACTGTTTGATAAGACTTCAAGCATTCTCCTTGACAATGTTTAAGATAATAATTAATAACATTAAAATGTGTGTAATACGATAAATAATAGTAAGAAAGGCCTCTTTAAAATTCTATTATACTTCTAAGGAAGTTTGTTTATTGTAGTATCTCTCTGTACTCCATTGTTTAATGCAGTAGAAATTTGAAATATTTTTTTAGAAATACATATTAGTAATTTACGTGTAATAATACCGCAGGACATTCAATTATCATTTAAACAGCTTATGATTAGATGTAATAGTTATATATTGATAAGTTTGCGGTTGATCGTTAAAAATAAAAGAAATAATAATGGATAATAATGATCAATTTAACATTGAAACATTGGAGATGGAAACTACATCTCCGATTCACTGATCTACGCCACTGACAATGAGATCCAGAGGCGCTGCTGCGATAAACTCGTACGCTTTCTGTTCCTTCCAGCCAGTACGGTTGAGTCTGTCAAGCAACACTGGTCGTTTCTTCATCTGCCTCAGGTCTTCACGAACAAACTCCATACCCTTCCTCTCCAGTAATGATCAATTCTATTAAAAAATCAAACTTACCAATCAATCAAATCATCGTTTACTCTAAATATTACTTCAGAGTTTCTTGACTTATTACATTTTATTATTCATCACACAGAAAGAAAGAATTCAAAGAATCAAAGAAGTGAAGAGGCTAAAAATAAAAGGAATAAGAAGATAGAATTGAGAAGATCAATTAGATAAAGGAACGTAGGTCGTCGGAGGCACAGGTCGTATAGAGAAGAACAAAAGGAGAATAACGTCAAGCTACAGAAGGAAGGAAAGAAAGGCCAATGTAGGTAAGGAACTAAGGGTCGAATCTTGACTACTCTTGCCTGTGGTCCTGCTCGAGGTTTTCTAGAGAGGAAAAAACCCACTGGACAGGTTTTAAAGAGGGTCAGGACTGGATACACACACGGGCCACTTAATGCCGTAGATCATTGTAAACTTCTGAAATTGTGGAATCAGGTGAAATACTGGTTATTCAGTTCAGAAACATAAATAAAGGAAGAAAAATATTGAAACTATTGCCTCAATGGACCTAATAAGCCTGTTAAAATTTGTAATTTAATTAACTGGTGCCTTTTGTGGTGTTTGTTTCAATTACAGTGGGTCAGAAGTTAGAAGATAGAAGAGAAGCGTTCTTTTCAACTGTGCCAAATTCTTGGAGCAATTATGTCACTACGGCGATAAAATAATACGATGATAACGCGGGAAGAAATTCAACACGCATCAGAAATTCGCGTGCATTGTGAATCGTAGTAACATTGTTTATACTGAAAAACCATGAACGCTGTGTGTGATCTTGTTTATTATTCTTTGAACTAAGAAAGCTAATAATATAGAAAAAGGAGAAAAGCACAGTATCAATAGTACTTTATGCAAAGTGCAGTGTAATTTAGATTTTTATAATTAATCTTAACGACTAACCCTGTGTCCAGTTTCTTTTGTTTTTTTGTACAATGACTTCCATGTTATCCGAAGAAGACTCGAAGGTTGCAAGGATGAAGCAGAAACTGATGAACGACGTACACATGAAAGAAGAAACGCGATCCTTCCTTAGCGTTTTCAGAGAGAACCTAAGCATTTCTCCGTCTGACCTTGAACAAGGCTTCAACAAACATCGATTTCGACCGAATAAAAATACGATTTTAAGTGTGACGGCTCTGTTAATTGCTCTTCTCTGCCTGAGTCTCGAAAGTTGGAAGTTCCATTGTTCTTTGATTAACGCTCGGGAAATCGAAGAGCTAAAACGAAGTGTAGAGAGTTTGAAACATCGCTTCGTGAAAGAAGATCTACTGAATGAACTAAAAGCCTTCGAAGAACAGGTAATGGTTTTTTTTACAAGTAAATGAAGAAGAATGAGAGTATCACGTGGCGATAGAATTACTCAGGTACTATGTGTAATTCGTTTCTTTCATTTTTTACATTACTTTTAGATTGGAACTTGATCTTAAAGATTCGGATTACAAAATTAAGATTTCAAAGAGTATCTTGATAGAATAATAATTTCTTCTTCCTTAAGTTTATCAGTTTTTCTAAGATTCACGTCATTTGAAGTCCTCTTTGGAAACAATGAACACAAGAAATTCGTTTATGCATTTCGAAGGCATCTTTACCGTTATTTATAATAGCCCTGACGATTCTCGGATCTCTGGACCCAAAATATCCAAGGTTCTAATTATTTTTTCTAGTTATTTTTACACAAAGGCTTCTTTATATCTCATTTCAGAAGTTTCCCCTTTCTTATAACTTTCTCATCTTTTTCTAAGGCATACATTTCCTAATTCAAGATAAATGATAAGAATTATCAACAAACAAATAATTAGATAATGCTATAACACATCCCAGTGAAAATAGAGAAATTTATATCTTCCCAAAAAATGCTTAACAGAAACAGGAAGTCCTTGTTTAAGTGATTTAGGTAACAAGATGAGGATTAAGAAGCACAATTAAAGTTCTCAACCACTGAATCATCTTATGAACATTAATTTATAACAGTAACAAGCATTTTCTAAATTAATATTTATTCTAACTGATCCAATTTTAGCAAAATTAAATATTTCTTCCGTTATAGGAAAAATGAAGAAAAATAGACTAAAAATCAAATCAAATAAACAAATTATATTACATTAGTCAGTATTAGAAACATCACTAAGGTTCGCTATATTGATATTAATTATGTGATAACCTTGCAATGGCTCTCCTTTAATAGGCTCGCGTTACATGAAGAGGATAATAAAAGAAATCAGGTTATCGGTCTCCGGTGACATTAAAGGTCGTAGATAAAAGAACGGACCACGTGCTTGCGCGTGCACGGGTACAAAATGATTCGATGACCTGTTCGACGATTCACATTGACATCGAAGAGTCATGCAATAGAAAAGTTATTACGTGAATTATGTAATTCTACGCAGAATTTGATGCCCATTCGATTCATGATGTAAGGCATCATCGCGTTACGTAATGGTGGATATTCAACGGATATACATTGATTGAGCCTATTATAAGATACGTAAACATTCTAATCGATGCAGCATCTAAGATTCTTTCTTCGTTGAAAATACTGATACATATATTTATTTTTATATCGTATAAGAAACTTATTTTAAAGTATAAAGATAAACATTCTTCGGTATAATAGATATCATTAAACATTAACTATTCAATTCAGTGATAATGATTGTCTGTTCACAGTTGTACACCGAAATGTACAATGATGATGATGATGATCCAGACGAAGCAGACATCGACAATGCGGATTATGACTCAAATTATGACGATGACACGTTTTCTTCGCACGATTACTCTCCGGTATTCGGTGCTAGGCCGTCCGATATCCCTGATTCCTCGTCGACAATTGCTCCTGTGCCCTCTCCACCAGAGCTCAGTGCAGATAAAACATTGTTGAAGTTAGCAACAGCGCACAAGGTCGAGGTCAAATATAATCAAGAATCGGCGAAGAGTTACAAGAACGTGGATCGGGAGCATCATCAAGAAAAGAAGGTTCTGGAAGGGAAATTGGAAAATCATGAAAATAATACTAAACGAAAGCGAGATGTACTAGGTACAGATAATATAAAGGATCATTTTTTGAACTGGAAGATGAGCTTGAAGCGTAAACGGTCGATTGACGAAGAAAACTATAATTCTAAGAGATCATTTGTCAGAAGACATTCTCCTAAGAATCACGCGAAGGGAACGGTCGCTTCTAGTTCCGGTTCTAAAGAGATGTTGGATGACAGAAGCATTGATGACCAACAAAACACGTTAGTTGCAACATTTTATAATATAGTAGACAAAATTTTACCTAGAAATTAACAAGAATTCAATATTAGAAATTGCTGAAAATTTCATGAACCACTAATATTTAATATTATTATACAGTTCCTTTAAATTTAGTTATATCGATATATAAATTCAAAGCGAGAAAATATTGTTCGCTATTCTTAACAGAACGTAAGAATGAACGTAAGAGTGACTCAAGCACTTTCGTTTGTTTGTTTCTCGCAGGTCTATTGTCGTTTCTAGTAGGCATCCACCAAAGAAATATAATACCCACTCGTCTTTAGATAACACCGACGCATCTCCTTCGAAACATAACAAGATTACCGTGCAAGGTGACACGAACCATTCTGCAAAGATTTCTCACAAATTTCGAAAGAATATGAATCTCTCTCGAAAAATAGTTGCTATTCATTTTGATGGAGATCGGAGTAAAGCCTCAGGATCGGACTATTATGCTGGAAATGGGAGAATTCGTCACGGCGGTAGTACGTTTAAGGCTTGGAAACCAAGTGATTGGGTAACTGATCTTGGTATGGGCGAATACTTCAGCATGTCTGATGACGGGAATGTTACCATTTACGAAACAGGATTATATCTAGTTTACGCGCAGATTCATTACAATGATGATCATGATGAAATTGGATTTCATCTGGTGGTGAACGGTCGGCCTATTCTTCAATGCATGGTAAGAGGAATATCATATCTAAAAGAAGATAATCTAGCTTTAAAATTGAAGATTTAGAATGTTATCGTTACTTTCAGTATTTATAGCATTTCCTTAAGAAGAAAAAATGATTATAATTAATGTTTGTAGATTGATAACTCTGGTCACTCACGTAACATTAGCCAGACCTGTTTTTCGGCACAGCTGACACGGCTCAAAAAACAAGACGTTTTAGTTTTCAAAGAGGCCAGTTCGCCGAGATTCGCCATTTTCGACAAGGAAAACAGTTTCTTCGGACTAGTGAAACTTGGGGAACTAAGAAGGCCATCGCAGTGATCGCTTATTTGAAGATAGTAGTATTAATCATAATCAAACTTATCACGAGTGAATCTCTTAAAAAACGAAGTGCTTATCTTACTTTAATAAAAAGTAATTTATTGAGCGTTCATCACGGCAGTAATACCGTAAAGCGTTTGTTTCAGTTATTGTCGATATTTAATGAAAATAGACGCGGGTGAACTTTGTTAATTAAAGACCAATAATTAAAGACCCATGAATGTATATTACCGCTGTAAATAAGATTTTTGCGTTTTATTATTAAGCAGTTTTTGAAACCGCCAATTTTCTACAGAGTCCAAAGATAGTGAGAGTGCAAGTGAGAAAAAAATTAGATTAAGATCTTATAACTGATGTATCCGAATAAAATAAATCTTGCGATACGATTGTGACGCATGTTCTAACACACAGTATCGCAGACTAATTTTTTTTCACAGTATAATCTGGCACGATTACTGCCAATTGGCAACAAGTCTCCGGGACAATCCATCAAATCAACTATAAAATTCGGTTTTAATAATTTCGTTGGGAAATTCGATGAACAATGATCTTCAGGAGTAAGACTTGAATCTTCGCATTTTTGAGGGTATTCTTTTAGAGGTTCGTTGATTGTGATAACTTCTGGGCAAGATAGGTCTCTCTTTAGATAACAGTGAAAAGTCTCTTCCTCAATAGGGACTCTCACCTAATAAAAATATCCTAAGCTCAGAAACTAATTATAAGGATTAAAACGTTACTAAACAATGAAAATCTTTTATCTAGACTTAAAACAAAGAGAAATAAAAACTCAAAATCCTCTACCTCCGGGACTGCAATTTCGATCCAGGCTTTTCCATACTGTCCTCGTACCAAAGCTGCTGGTAAATGTACTCTATCAGCGATTACTTTGAAAAGCAAGGCTCTTTCGAGATAGGAACCAACTCTCAACATTCCCAACGGGATTACACTAGTTTCTATACTTTCTTTGATTTCCTTCAAATGAATTTCTAGCTGGTGATCCACGCATCTGATTAGAGGATCCGGACCTGACATTTGTTGGACCACAAACTTGGCCAGCATCTTAGCACGCGAGGCCACGTAGTTAATATTTACAAATCCTTGTGTCGTCTTTGACACTCTGAATGGAAAAGCATGATACTTATAGGATTCACGCGGAGAAAAACTTAGAATAATTTTCTTACACGTCTTTCGACTCCGCGGCGATTAACTTGCATTTAAACAATTCTATGTAATCATAGAGATATGAATCGCACTGTAGGCGACTAAATTTGGAATCCATCGTTAAATCTAATATTGCCTGGGACAAGAAAACGTTTCTCTTATTGATGGTATGTGTATTCTCTTGTTTACCCTCTGAAAAAAGAAACAATAATTTCATTACACTTAATGAAGAAAGAGGAATATAAATAATGCTGTTTACCTTCCAAGTTCGATTCATGTAGTTCCTCACGAATGCAATTAACCACGTAGATAGGTTCCAAGGGGCAGAACTTGAATCGGAAAATATCATCCAATATGGGAAAACTGATTAAGATTAAGACAAAATTAAAGTATAAAATGAAGCAAGGAAGTATAAAATAAAATACATAAAGATTCTAAAAATATCATACGCGCAGACGTTTCTTCGGAGTACATAAAATCCATCTCGTGTGATGTCATGCAAAGAAAGTCGTCCAGTTAAAGCGAACTTGATCGGCAAATGCGCGTCAAACAAGACTTCTATGCATGTGTCCCATGAAGGAACTACTCGCGCCGTCGATCGGTTGTTCAGCATGCTATAATCATTATTTTCATAAATCGTACGATGAAATTGTGTCTGTACATATTTCATGTTAGCCTCACTAATTTAAATATCTGGCGGAGACGAAAGTATCTGCCAAAACCGGATCCGCGCATAATAATTGAATCAATTGGGCGGCTGCGTTCCTTATCGGGATCGATTTAACGTCGCACAATAGATTATATAATCTTTCAGGCCCCTGAGCCTTCAGAAATTCTTGCTTCCCGGTCTTCTCGATACACATGGTGGACAGAGCTTTACAGCAAGCGATTTTGAAATCATTCATCGATATACAGCTCAACTGTTAATCAAACAAACTATGTAATTAATTTTTCCTCAATTTAAAAATTAAAATTTTGCTGAGTTATGACATACGTATAAATATTATGCAAATTAAATATATATTAAAGCAAATGTATACTTCGAAAGATGCACATATGGCATCGATGATATCTCCCGTAATTATAGTATCTCTCAAAGCCTGGTTTCTTGCTATTGTAATGATGCATTCTATAACTCCAACCAGAATTTCAACAGGGACTTTTCCCCCTGTTTGTTTCATCAGCCATAACAAATAATTCTGAGGATAATATTCTTAAAATATTCTTTAATAAAGTAAACAGTTTGCTACTTGGACGCATAAGATTACCTGTCCGTGAATGTCTAACAATTCTTGACAATTCTTCACGTCGCACTTCAGCAGTTGATTTAAAGCGAATAAAGCCGCCTGTCTAGCGGTAAATTTTAAATTTTCGTTCTTTAATACATCTGCAACGATATCGTGAATTATTGTACCACGTATTGATTTCAAGAAAATTGATTTTTTCAATCTACCTAGAACATGTTTCACACAATCGCTAGCAGTTAATTCCTTGGCTGCTTGATTGTACAGAGTCATCATACCGATACCATGACAACTGATTTCATACATGTTAGCTTGTACGTTCCCCATTAATGTATGCAATAAATAATCGACGATGCCATAGGTATATAAGGCCTATACAAGAAACGCATCAGCAATAAATCAAATAGTATTAGATAAGGAGATGTGAGTTTCAAAAATGTCTACAGTTTGTACTAAACTAGATGAATTTTTAAAATTAGTTTCCTTAAATTGCATGTATTACTTTTCTGCCCCTAGACGTGTGTGATAAACGGACAGCTATATCCAGAGCTTCCATAAAAAGCTTTGAGTGTGATGTGTCTTCTATGTACTTTAATATCTGTTTGATACCGCCGATGTCGTTGAACAATTCTGCTGTAGTGGGATTGTCGCAAGCGAAGCGGAGGATCCGGAGTGCATCCATATGAAGATCTTCCCACTCGATGTTCTAAATAAGTACAAGATGTATCTTCATGAAACTTAGAAGTACTAGATAGAAGAATCTTCTTCAGTTACAAGAATATCTTACATCCAAAAATTTCAATAAAACTTCAAGTCCATTCGTGCGCCGAAAGTGATCGTGCAGATAATCATCTTTATTTCTTCGTACTAGATCGGTCAGTACATCGAGTGCAAGCTTCTGAATCTCAGTATATGGGGAGTTAAAAAGCTCGTAGACGAGTTCCATGTTAAAATTCTGAAAAATTACAGGTTTTTTCAAAATTAATCTCGCAAGTGTGAAAGGAATTTTACAAAATGGATCGTTTAATATGTTATCCTAATGAACCTTAGTCTCAATGATCTCCTTCGCTCCCACAGGATCTTGTAATAGATTATATATAATTTGCATGGTGTTCTTCTTCACGTCAGGATCTGGTGATTGAAGTCTTTCGAATAGGAAGTTCATATCCTGACACTGTTTTAATAATTGTGCTGCTCCAAACATGTCTTTAGTCATTTCTGCTAGGATCAAGGAAGAGAATTCATGCATGAAGATATCCTGTTCGTTGATAAGGACTTTAATGAAGTGCGGAATATAATAATCGGCGTCCAACAGGAAATCACGGACATTGGAGATGGCTACCATTTCGGCCAACAATTTTGCTGCAAATCTATTTTATTTTATTTTAAAAATTACAATTAGATAACATTTAAAAACATTACTTTTATACATATTAAATATTATTGATATTAAATATAAAAATTGATAATTATATTTTTATCTTTTTTGATGCTTTTTATGTTTTATAGAAAATATAAAAATTAAGAAATCAAAGAAAAAGAATAACGAACTTAAAATAAACCTTCGTGTAAATAAATCCTCATGTGTAATCAATAGTATCACGCTATCTACAATTTCAAGATCAAACAAAACTTCTAGGTTCTCCTGACATTTGCTACCAAATTTTGCCAAAGCTGCCGCTGCAGCTAACAGAATAGGCTTTTCCTGACATTGCAGCAATAATATCGCTGTTCCAGGATATTTCACCTCTAAACGGAGAGTGTCGAACTGGTTCTTCGTTTGCTGTTCTCGGTCCACTCGTGTTTTACCCTTGGATACACATTTCTACACATAATTTTCAGTATTTAATATATAAAAAAGAAGGAGAAACAGAATATATGTATTTTTAATTGTTTAAATCTTACTTTTACATGTTTTGGTCCCATACTTTTTTATCTCTCAGTAGAAGTTGAAAAATTATTTATATTTAGCATGACCTATAGAGTTCTACACTGAATATTTGTAATAATATCCAATGAATAAAATGTATGACATGAATATTGCCGCAATTGAATTTCGTAGGATTTTTAAAAGCTCGTATGTTGCTTGCACGGTGTTCTTTAATTGAAAGATCTTAATCTAACGGTGTTCTTCTTCTAATACAATACATTCATACTTCTTAATTTAAATGCATTTGTAATAGTACGTATAATATTCTTTTTCGTAAAAGATAGAGATCTTATATACTATAAAATACATAAACTTCCTCGCATGAGATATAATAATATATCTCTATATTAGGTACTGTAAAATACTAGAATATATTAAAAGACTTATACTATCGAAATCATAACATCGGTAATAGTGAGATCGATTCGACGACTACACGTGTTTTCTATTAATACTATAAAAATATCGGAATACATAAATATATTTTAACATGTATTATATTTGCAACTTTTATGGTAAAAAACGATATAAAAACACTCTACATTGTTTAAACTATTAAATTGTTATCAAAGTAATTATATTATGATATATTATTACATAACATATATTACTATCGTGGCGTGCATGGCTTTCGGTAAAAAATAGATTTCGTATACCGATGTTTATAACGATAAAAATTAACATAAAAAAGTATAAAATATGTGTATCGATATGTACAATGCAATATTAATACGATAACATTATCGTGGACGGACGAAACGTTTAGCCAAGTCTTATAACAGTAACCTCAGTTTTCTATGTGCAATGTTTTTTAATATCTGAAAATAATCATATTAAAAAACATTTTGCATATATATGAACACATATTGTTTAAAAACCTATATTTTTGATTTCAGACATCTTTTAGACATCAGAAGCTAGCTTTTCTTCAAAAAAATAAATGAAGTAGCTGCAGGTAGAAAAATAATACTTCAAAAAAGGATATCATACAGCTGTTTGTGGGACACCTTGAACTAAATGTGTTTTGCTTTTACTTTTAGGTAATGAGGACTGGCTTATAGCTTTGCTTAATCTAGGTTGTCCATTTGGTGAACTGGTAACAAATCCTTCCGAACGCATATCTTTCAGCGAGATATTGGAATTACTCCTTAGCGATGGAGTAGAACTAAATTTACGATTATGCGACAATCGTTCTTGAAGCTTTGATTCATTTTGCCGCGGTATCCTAGATCTGACAGGTGGTGTGTCACGATACTCGTGGATGTTCTCCTTCGAAGTACGAGTCATATTCTCGATTCCCTCCGAAGGTTCGTCGTCTCGCACCATGAGGATATCTCCGCTGTAGTAATGGTCAGATTGTCTGGACACAAGAATAAAAAAAAGACAGTAAAAGAATATATTACTGCTAAAAGTGATTATCTAATAATAATAATTAAAAAATAAAAAAGTTAATTCTACATAGTAGTATCACCAAAAATGGTGATTTTCCTATCTAATTAACTTGTTTCTTTTTGTTAATAAATTCAAGAAGTTCCTTGTCCATATTTAAAGCTGTGCAATGAATTATGTACACTGTTGCATGTAAAAACTATTTTAATTACCTGCGTATAATCTGGCAGCCTTTGTTTTGCTGCATGAATTACAAGTAAAGGTAAGATTAATGAAAAATATGTTTAAAGGTTGTGTTAATTATATTCCCTTGTATAAACTTCGAATGCAATTTCTATAGCGTTTATGAAGCCAGAACCATCACCCTCGTGCACTACGCGGTTAAATGATGTGGTCATATGGGGTTGGTTCTGTTTACCTTTTCTTACCTTTTGGCATTGCGCCAAAGCATACAGCATACTACGGAAAGCACAATTAACAATAGACACGCAATGGAAACAGACCAAAAGGCAATTTGTAGAGGTTCTTTTGGCTCCCACCAATACTATAATAATAAATATAAATAAATAGAATATTTATATTAAGAATATTTTATAAAATTATTGAATAATATTATATGAAACGGGGTACATAGTGTTCTTACTTCAGTAACTGGAGGATATGTAGGTACCAAACGACCAATAACCGTTGGTAAATACATAGACCAAAAGGCACTTTCAGTTTGACGGTAATTCAATAAAATTGAGCTATTGTAAGTAGTATTAAT
Source organism: Bombus flavifrons (assembly GCF_040668555.2). Lineage (NCBI taxonomy): Eukaryota > Metazoa > Arthropoda > Insecta > Hymenoptera > Apidae > Bombus > Bombus flavifrons. Next base: position 11,692,404 of record NC_138444.1, on the reverse strand, counting down.
GTTCAAATACCGTAATTGTCCAGGCTTAGCAACATCAAAATGCAAACCCAAAATTTGCGATGGTGTCGGATTTCTAAAAAAGGAAGACATATGTATTACACAGATATAAGGTACATTATAAATAATATTATAATAATAATATATATATACATTATAAACAATATAAGCACAAAATAAAGTTATAAAATTATAAACTTACCCATACGTTGCAAAATTTGCATACGCTTTCATGAAAAAGTGACTCATATTGCGATCGTTGTCTGTCCACATGTCACGCTTCAACTTCCATTTTTGAGGGAAGAATTCTGAAAAGATAGTAACCTGATAATTATATTGTTAATGAAAAACTCTGAATTATTGTATTCTTACCAACATCCATGAAAGGTGCCCCTGTTAGCCAAAGAAGTTCTGTGTTGTGAGAAACACTTCGCCACTGTGGTAATGTTAATGCTTCTACAGTTGTGTTTAGCACATACAAATATGTAGGTACACGTTTTTCTATCAAAACTTTTGCTATTTTATCAAAAGGAGCAACATAGTGAAAATCAGTCAAGAGCTGAAAATTTAACATTATAGAAATATACATATAATTAAAAAGTCAAACTATATATACATCGCGTACAACTTACATTAATATACTGATCACGAATGTGGGTAATATTAGTCGGATCTGGCCAATATGTGTACATGTATTTTATAGCTTCATAAACTCCTTGAGAATTTAGAGTGTAGTTGTATTGGAGAACAAGTTCCCAAATTTTTTGATCGAATGATTCCGCATCTATAATATATTGATTCTTGGCTAATGTGGCATTGTTATCTAGAAAGAATGAAATGTTTATTAATTCGTAAAAATTTATAAGATTACAAAGATTTCGAATTACATACATATAAGGAATGCTGCTTCCTGAGTTGTTACACCAGCCATATATGCTAAGTTATCTGTAAACTTATGACTTTTTATGCTTTCTTCAGGTGTTTCCACAAAGAAGCGCCAATCTGTTTCTCTCCAATCTTCGTACCAATTGTCACTTGGTACTGTGAAATTAGTATCCAATACAGGAGCCCAAGGAAACATTCCAATGTGTTGCTTTAATTCAGAATTACCAAGTTCAAAAAAGGATCTACCATTCTTCAAACACTGCACCAATCTCCAGCTGCTTTCTATGCTACAGCCTAGTGATTCTGCATATAATTTAGATGTATTCTGTGCCCTGTACTTATCTGCTATGACAGCCCAATCTGCCAATGCAGAACCTGATTGAGCTATTACTTTTGATACCATATCTCTGGTTTTAGGTGCAACCATTAATAATCCAGCACTTGCTGCTCCAGCACCAGGTCCAAAAAGAGTTATTGCATCAGGATTACCATTAAAAGCTCTGATATTATCATACACCCACCTCAATGCCATAGCTTGATCCAAAATTCCATAATTTCCAGGGCTATTCTCATCTCCTGTACTTAGAAATCCCAGAGCTCCTAGTCGATAGTTAATCGAAACGACTACTACATCGTAAAATGCAGCCAACATGTGAGCTGGAAACAAATTGCTTGCTCCATGAGTAAATTCTCCACCATGAATATAGAACATTACTGGGTATAGCTTAGCTAAACCAGAGCTAATATCTGGTGTAAAAATATTCAAATATAAACAGTCTTCATCCACATCACGGATTCCTTTAGTAGCACCAGTATATGCACTGGGCTGAGGACAAGCTGGCCCCCAATCAACAGCTTGCAGTAATTGCCAACCTTTATGAGTTTTGGGTGGTTTAAATCGACCTTCTTTTATAGGTGGCATAGCATAAGGAATACCGAGGAATACATTAACATGCTTTGTAACCCTTTCAACTGGTAAACTCCAGGGCCTATGCCTTGCTTGTGGATCGTCATATAAATAAACTTTAAATCCTTGCACTTGTCCATAAGCTGTGGTCACAGTAACATCTATAGGTAGATTTTTAGAATCAGACCTCTTTCTTCCTTGAAGATCTTCTCGCCAACCACCCAATATACCAGGTAAAGGGAGTCTTGAAGTTGTATGCTTAAAAAATGACAATCGTTTTGTAATTATAATTTTTTACCAAATTTATTTATCATTACGTGTCATTACTTTTTAAAAGATATCACGCAATTTCTCTAGTAAAAAAAAAGATAGTAGGAGAATTGTATTATTTGTATTATTTTACCTCGTAAAGGTACCGACTGTCTGGTGCTCTGGTGGGTCCTCTGTAAACAGAGTCCCAGTAACTAGGACGGTACCCATACCTTCTATCTTTGTAAACATAAGTGTCGGTTCGGTGATCTGGTCCGTTTTGAGGCACATATACCCCATCGCGACTGTAATACCGACTACCCGGGGGTATTTGTTCCTGACACAACACCGTAATTGCGAGGAAGCACAGATAAAAACAAACGCGTCCAATCGACGAGTATAAAGTATATGCGGCCATCTTGCCCGCGTGCGTATTGGTGTTTCACCAGGAACAGCAGGTGTGGTCTGTCAGTGTGTATACACACGTGACACTTCTACAGGCACGCAGTAATGCGAGGAACTCGGTCTTTCAGGAAACTCTTGATGAAGCGGAGAAAAGCGAAAGCCGCAATGAAAGTAAAATCTCACCAACGTTTATATTCTCTTCGAAAACATGCATGGAGAAAGGAAACCACCTCTGAAACTAATTAGAAACAAATTTTTGATTACAAAAAAGAAAGGTTAAATGGTCGGGATATGGTAATTATTACACACGTGTACTACTTACGAAATCGAAGGACTGACACGCGCGTGAGCCAACACCCTGTAGTCTGTCACGTTCGAAAACGATCGTTTCTCCCGCTCCTAATACTACCAAACATCGAAATCCATTTTTTGCATCCTGTAACAACGATACTGATACGTTATCATTCACCTTAAACACTTTTCTTCTCGTAGATTTATGTTAACTTCATTATATTTTTTTGTTTTGAATACGTTTATGGACGTATGTACCATCGAACCATAAATATAAAATGATATCATAGAATGAAACCTTATGAAAATAATCGGCGAAATTAATCAAAATCAAGTTCACTGATAAGATTGAATTGCAGTTTCGCAGTTTCGTGATACATAATAGCGAATTTGGGTATGTTTCGAAAATATTATTTGCAACACGAATGCTACTCGGAGTTACATCCAAAGTCTACTGAACGGTAATGTTACTCTCGCGTGCAAATACGTGCTGCAATCGACTGCCCACGCGCTAATAAATACTTACTTGTTATATAGTGAAATTATCGAGCAGTATGATGTACGATCCCTGTGATCGTCCAAGTATGCCGTCGCGTGAACGGATGAGTTGTATACTCATACTCATACTACACGTACATATACAGTTCAGTCATACTGGCTCGTGCGAGGGATACGCTTATCTTCCGGCAATTTTACCTCAAATATAATAGATTACAACAGTGATACTCATTGCGAACGTTACTTCATATTAATTTTTTGTCACTTTCTAAATATTAAAATATAGTTAATCATTAAACAACTTAATAAGCTTACTAAAAAAGTTCCTAATATAAATTATAAATATAATATTTTCTGTCTCAATGTAGTTCCTGGATACCTTTAATTTTGAAACTAACTGTCAAGTAAAACCAGATCATAGCTGAGTACCATTGAAATTGATAACATACCAAGGCATGAATGATGGGATAATCAACAATTCCCCCCTCGATTCCACCGTTGCTCTCGTCGTTGAATAATCTCTCTATCGATTACAATCGCCTCGAGCTGGTCTTCGTCATTTTGTTACTTTTGTTGCTTTTGTTGCACTCTTCATAGTCCATTAAGAACTGAAATTTATATAATCAGCATGTACATCACATATACCTAAAAAGATATTCTGATTGAATATACAGCTACAACGTGATACAGATTGTGAGATATGTTCATGATTTACCCGGAGCTAGGTGGGAGATATTAGTTCCCGCGGAAATAATCGATAAATGACACTAATATAAAGATTATGTAATAATCTTTATATTTTTTATAATAATTAATTAATATTAAGATCAATATAAATTATTAATATAATAATTTTAATATAATATTATTAATTATATTAATTTAAATTATATTATATTAATAAAAATTATTAATATAATAATTAATAAAGTATTAATATAAAGATTTGTATTTGTAAGATTAGGAACATACATCGCTGGAGCAATTGCTTCGTCTATAGACAGAGATGCGACAAAGTAAAAGCTTTTTATCTGTCGCTCTCTTTGTCACCCCCTTCACGTGAGTTCTCCAATTTACGGCAATTGCTGGATTTATTACCCATTCCCCGGTCAACTTTACTTACATGCTTGTACAGTCTCAGTAAAGAACTGGCGTGGCTTAATTACGCTGGTTCGTTCTCGGCTATCCTCTTGGAATCGTCACGCTTGACACGACGGGGTCGACTTCTGAGAACAAAAGTGAACGTGAAATAGAAGTCAGTCGCGAATTGCAAAGTAAGAAAAGTTCGTTATATAAAATATATTTTGAGTTTTTGTTCCAATATTTCATAAATCATTTCTTGACATAGGAAAATGTATTCTTGAAGTTCAAAATGATGAGATATCCTATATTTTCTGACTAAAAGATATGATATTATGATATTTTAAGATGTTTAGTTTGGTATGTTTTACGAGATATTCAAGTTTGAAGAGTTTGCGGTGAATGCAAATTTATTGGACGCAACATTCAGTCCGTCCTGGACCGGCGTCCGTATAAAGTTGATTTAAATGGACGTTATTATAATCGTTGTTTGCGTCCCGTCGTGCATGCATCCCTTTTTGTGGGAACTTTGGTATTAAAATAGTCTTTGAACTCGTGGGAATAAGACATTCTCCCTGGTAAATGTAATTATTCTTTTTAATGCTCATTGTCGTTCTACGTACATGTTAATAGTTCACTCATGCTTGTAAAATTAAATATTGCTCCAATTAAAGTATACTCCTGTCTTTCAGGAATATACGAACTTAACAAATACATACCTTACAAAACTTTAACTGAAAAATAGAAATTTACATTTTATGAACAGAATATAATTTACTTTTTATCAAGTAACATGTTTCTAATAGAAAAGATGGAATAGAACATTGGAATACTCTATTTTTTATTTTTATTTCTTAGGTGATAATACTCTGTTCTTCGTGTTTTCTAATAATTTTCTATCGTTATGTTATGCTAATAAAATTATGTTTTTGAACCATTTCGTGTAATTTCGCCAGCATATTGTTAACGGGATTCTGTGTAGTTGCATAGTATTAGAGGGTTAAATATGAAACCTGAACGGAACCCAATCCTCTGGAAGTACTACAATTACTCTTCAAATACTATCTTGACCACATCCTGTCTTAACACTTCGATTCTACCTTGAACACCCTCCCTCTATCATTTCGTACTTTTTCGGGACAAGCTGCGCGTGGTTGCCTCTCGATTTCCTCGGGTTCAGGCACAGATGCACTGGCGGTGGTCGAAGAGTGGGGGCGGTGCGATGGTGGAGGCACTCGCACAGTCTGGGGCCCACTTGTTCGCCGATCGTCTTGTCACTCGAAAGCGCGTTGCCATTCCGGCAACATCGGCTTCACTGTTGTCCCTTGTTTGATCTCGTGCTCTTCCATTGTATCGGTACTTCGTAATTTTCCCGCGAACTCCATTCAAATCGTATTGAGCACTCGACATCACGTGAAAGTGTGGAATAAGTGACTTCGTACACATAGGTGCATCCTAAAAGTGATAGAGTAGGAAGAATGCTTTAAAAAGAACTCAAAAAACTACCATACATTATTTTACATTGTTTCTTTGCAAAATTTAATAAATATTAAGTAGGGAAAATGACCACGGAAACGTTTTCAAGAGAGTTAGACGGTCACATCGTGACCTTGCTTACGAGGATTTCTTCCCTGAAGGAAAATAACATGGAACTAACAGAGAAGAAAGCGCCTATGTCGATAGAGGCTCGCAGTTTGGAACTCTGGAGAGCAGTAGCTGTAGAGTGTTTCGCTACCTTTCTCTTCAGTCTCGTTGTATCCGGCGCAGCCGCATCCTCCGCAGTTTCCGGAAGCGGACTCTCTGTCTTAGCTACCGCTGTAGCATCCGGTTTTGCAATTTCGGCGATCTGCTTCATCTTTGGTCATATCAGTGGTAAGTGTTTTGCGTTATATGATATTCATACATTTTCGAAGATTACCTGTAATTTTGTACATTTCTAGTCATTTATATATTTAATTTTGATAGTACCACATTTTCAAAATAATATATCCAATAAATTTGTTACTTTAACATCTTTTTCATCTGTAAAACAATTTTCGGGATATGGGCGATATTATACCGGAGGCAGAAACTTTTGTCATCCACACTGTCATGTCATTTGTACTCGGTCCTCATGGTTTCATTCTCGATTGGCTCATTAACCGATTATAGTGGCCGATAGAAACACAGCACACCACGCGTGCAGCAGAACGTGTACGAGAGAGTGCCCTAGATGGCATATAATATAGTATTTCAGGCTTATATCTTGGAATTCTTTTGTAATCTGTTTCATTATTGTCTGTTTTGTCATCTAAATAAAACATATTCGTGTCCCTTCCAAGAATATGCTTCGATTTTAATTTAAGTCTTATATAAACTTTTATTATTAACAATTTTGATATAGATATATTATTTTGTATAATTTCTGTTTTGATATATATATAGAACATATAAAATATAAGTTCCGTTTACCTTGTATAAAAAAATATATGCTAAATTTATAATAAAACTTGTAATAAAATGTCTATCATGCAGGTGGCCACGTGAATCCAGCAGTCTCACTATCTTTCGCTTTGTGTCGACGAATCTCCTTCCTCCGAGCTGCTCTGTACATCGCCGCACAGTGTGGAGGCGGTATAGCCGGAGCTGCGATGCTGTATGGGTGAGTGATTGCTTTAAGAACTCACAAAACCAATAAACAGTTTCGAACCCTTTGCATTCTTGTTATGATATCATTATCATGTGGTAGTTAAAATAAATGTAGTTAATAAGTTTTTCAACTTCTATAATATATAGTTCAGAAGTCTATAGATTTTGACACTTTGAGTGAAAAGGGTTGAACGCAATATTTTTTTCAAAGCAAAAACTTCCTTCGAGTGTCTATATACACACACGAAAGCAGCAGGGTGTAGAAAAAATCGGAGATACGGAGCCCCAAGAGGGCAGCTGCTAGATATGGAATCCGAGAAGGCCGCGTAGCCGAGCCCCGGAAACTTTCCCGTCCCTTCAAGATGTCTTAACCATTTTTAAAAAAACCCCTGAAATCAACGGTACCACCGTTATACACCTTTTACGTAAATAATAAACACATCCGTTTCTTAGAATCTTTACTAAGATTTAAATTGTTTAAAGTAGGCAACAGAAATGTGAGAAGGTATATAGGGCGTTCTCGATAACCTACCTGAGATAAGTCGATCGTGGTTGATTAGTAACGCATATACATACATTTCTGCGTAATCTTCATATGCTAACATGCAATATAAATAACTATGTTCTTCCTGTAAATCTCTTTGATATCTAGCTGAATCCTTGAGAAGCCTTCCTACTATATGTGCTGTTTTTCGAGTACGTATGTCTTGAACAGAGCATAAAATTGCCCGCTGGATCTGAAACGATTCAAAGTTACAGCTTAGAAACTTCTACTTACTTACTTCAATTGGAATTATATATAAAAATGATGTACAAGAGGAGTTACTGAAAATATACAAATTAAGATATATAAATATAAGCTACATGTTTCATAGCAAATCATTTTCAGGTATTTAAGACATTGTATTGCGTTACTTTTGTGTCGCTCTGTAGAATGCTTTATATCTTCTTACGTGGCTGCTGGCTATTAACTATATAATTGTAAGAACTGGCTGATTTATACTTGTACTTTAAAATAAGTACTCACGAGTCGTTATTATATGTTCATCGATATTCACGTCTCTATTATTAACCTATAAAGCCCGCGTGGATAGTCTATAATTCAACGGGGCAGCAAGTTTTCGCGAGCAGGCGATGATCAGGAGCGCGCGAACACGCTGCTGTAATATTTTTTTTCTCTCCGGTTGGATGGAGAGAAGAAAGAGATTGGCCGTGTGCAACTTGGTGCACGTGCCTCGATTTTGCCCGTGGTTAAAGGATCTCGCGTCGCAAGAGGGCGAGAAAAAAATGAAGATGGGGACGACGAACTTCCAAGGTACCATCACTTATGTCAAATCTCTTCTTCGACCGTTATCGTAGAGAGACAGAGAACACATACTACGATAAAAAATGTAGTTCAGACATGGATCATTATTTCTCTTTCTTCTCGTTTCCCGAAAACAATTGCTTTCCCTTTTGTTGAGAATTACCATGGGTTATCCAAGATAATTCAAAATTCACTGAAGCGTAGAAATGATACTTTAAAGTGTACGCTTTTTCTCAAGAAATTATAGATATGGATGTCTCCTATGTGTATCTCCACGATGTATGATGTAGTATCAAAGAGTACAAGTTTCATTACAATGATCCATGAACTTCGTATAAGATGAACATCATCAAACTTTTCTTTGCAACACCAAGTAATTATTAAGGCAAACATCTAATCCTCAAAACTTCAATAGATTATTATAACATATTCGACCGCTTCGAAACCATAATTCAGACTATTTAATTATACTCGGTTATTCAGCGGGTATCGGTGAAAAAATTGCAAAGAGACGAACGAAGGGAGACGAGGAAGAGACAGGGGAGAGTGGGAGAGGCAGAAAGAGGCACGCGTAATTGGCAGGGCTAGATGGAGAAGCTTCTTCGAAGGTAAGCACCTGCCTCGTTCCGTGTACGCTGCGGCAGGCCACCGCCTCGCAGCTGCCGCAGATGTTCCATGGACCAAAAAAGATCGTGCGGAAAAAGGATCGACCAGGCACCAGAGACGAGGATAATGAATACCTATACGCGCCGAGGTGGGACAAGTTTCACAACGCAATCGCCTCTCATTGAAGGAGGACACGCTGCGATCCGGAGCCAGAGCAGATGTTTTCTGCGTTCTCGAGGATCATTGTCCTCCCTTTCTCCTTTTATCATCGTCTTCTTCGCTTTCTTCTTTCTTATACTTTTTCTTTCTGTCATTCCTTTACTTCGTCGTTGTCTCTTCGGAATGTCGTCTTTGATATATCTAAAAAGATGAAATCGTAAAGAATTATAGAAAGGAATACATAGTACGAAGATGAATGAAGATGCAATTAATGATATGATAACTGGTAATGATGTAAAAAGATAACTGAGGATTGTTCATTCTGCGACCGGAAATTACAGGTTGGCACAGGTTGCATGGAAGTTGCAGACCCCTGATGTTGTTCCATGGGAACCATAGAATAGAAGAGTGCCCCTGTATAATAACTTTCTGAACACCCTCGTGAACATCATCGATACTCTGTGGTCGGGGAAAGGTAAGAACACCCCGTACGATTCACCGCAGATACGCCCTGAACATCATTATCCATCCGTTAAGGTTTTCTGCGTGTTGAAAAAATTACGAGGTTTTCCCTTAGTGACTATTTCAAAATTAAATATCTATGAGAAAGAAATAACCATGATTATTGAACCTCGAAAGCTAAGATGGTATAAACTAGATTTAAAATTTATGTTTTAAATAATTCTTCGTAAAAAATTCCTTGTATGGATTGAATGAAATATTACGTAGTATGAAATTATGGATGAATACGGATACTTCTGACGATTCCATACGACAGATCTGTCATCCGCGGTGGGATCACCCTTAGACCACCATATGACCGCACAAAGAGATAACAAGTGCGCGATATGTACCGAAATAATAATCGAACAATACTCTAGTTAACCAGTCGGGTTCGTCATCCCTTCCAGAAATGTCTCTGGGGAGTACGTGCATCCCAATGAGAAAAAAGGAGAGCCAAAGGAAAAAGAGGCGGTAGCGGGAGAGATGAAGAAGGAAATAACACAATTCTTGCATCTGTTGCGACTGGATCAATCGATGTATGTGTGTGTGTATATGGCGTTTGTAAAACACGTATCCTTGCGTTCATAGAGGGTTGGTAGCTCCCAGTGCGATACTTCCCTGAAATATAAATAAAAAATGAAATGGACAGGCAGCCGAGCAGATAAATCGTAAACCGAACTGACACGACCCAGAGATTATGGGAGAATCGCGAGTCTAACTATCCGGAAAGGATTTAGTATCGTTTCATCAACACGTTACAAGATTCTCCCATTATCCTCCTATATACTTTTTCCACAGTACAGATACGTAAAGAAAAAGATCCATGATATATCTTCATAAAAAATTGATTGTAAGCTTTAAACTTCAGAAAAGGATATGAAGATTTATAATAAATTACCATATCGCACATATTTTTCTAAAGTAACGCCACTGAGATAAGATTTTCAGGAAAAGTGAGAAACTGTTTATAATGTTGATAAAAAGAATAAATTGTAGAAAACAACGGTTAAATATTATTTTTGTAATTTTACATTCTTTGCCCTTGACATCCTGATGTGATGGTTTTGATGTTCTTTTGACACACGGCATTTGAAACACATGTGCGATATAATTTATAAAGTCAAATAATTATTACAAGAAGACATATCCAATTCTCTTTTTATTTGTGAAACGAAAGGAATAGTCCAAGCACGTCGACCGAGATTTTTCTAAAAAGAAAAATTCTAAAGGGAGATGGACGCGGTGGTATAAAACTATTTGTCAAGGGAGTTTGCCACCACGGACTGGGGAACAGCTGTGAGGAAGCAGGTGTGTGTTGTGACGTCAAGCAAGACACACGCAGACGCGTGGCGAGCCGGATGTCCAGCGAAGAAACAGCCCCGTCGCACGTTTCCTGTTCTCCAAAACTATCTATGACACCCAGCCACGTTTAGTCTCAAAATCCGAAACAATTAATTCTTGTCGCGTCGCTCTATGACCACGTTCGAAACTGCAATGTGATTACTCGAATTGAAATCTATCTTAATGAAAGATACAATAAAATAAGATGAAAAATAAAGAATAAATCGCTCGACTTCGAGCGTCGTATTTTTAAAGAATTGACGTACATGCAAAGAAAATACGTTACGGTTGAGAAATATCATTCATCGAATGAAGGCGGTCTTCCAAAGGGAGAGATTTACAGTCGACAAGTAATATCCAAGCTTTTTCGAAAGCCTTCGATATTGGGTTCTTAAGCTGTGATTTCGAGAACCTTCTTCAATACTTCCAGCCAACTTAGGATCTCCCTTCGAATTTTCTTTGAAGATAATTCGTCGACCAATCAAATATATATATATATGCGCTATTAACTGTCAAAGATATACTCGTGCTTGAATACTATAAATTAAAGATACTTTAATTTTTTTATCTAATCAGTGTAATTAACGAAAATTTTTTTTTTCAATATATGTACAGATTATTCGCGATATATTTTTGATCTAGCTATCGGAGATTCTGGGTTTTATGTAGCTAGTCCTTTTTTGATATCCATATGCATGGGGAGAAACTGTTGTCGAGCCGAAAATGTAGCGTGAAAGCCAGGTGGGTCAGGTAGAACCGTTTCAATAGGAATGTTTTACCTGCTTGGAACACCTTTTACCGAGGACACAAAGCGGCCCGCCTAAACGATCTCCGCGATATTCTAGATTTTACAACTTTGACTCATATGCGACGGTTATTCCTCCGTGGAAATGTTATTCCAGTCGTCGACGGTGTCCTGTGACAAGTAGGCGACGCAAGAACATACCTCTTCGTTAGTAAAAATAAATTCGGAGCGGCTGATGACGAGCAAAAAAGCGGGGAACATGTGACGGTCTTTCACGCACCTCTTAAAATCTCTGACTCTCAGCTAAAAGCGAACGATGTCGCCCCCTAAACTAAATATTTGAGCGTATTGCATGCTGGGAAAGTTTACGCCTTGTGTTCCTTGTAGTGGTTTCATGAAGAGTTGGTGGAGGTGATAAGAAGCTGAGATCCTTAGTGTTTAAACTTCTGTGAGAAACTCGATATAAATTGCTTTTGGTATTTTATGAGGATTAATTTTCGGGATTGAGGATTTCATCTGTTCTGTTATTGTGTTTATTGTGTTATGTTATTGATTTATTCTATTCTGTGCATTTTTTATTCTTCTGTATTCTATAACTCTCTTCTAGTTAATAGTCCATTACTTTATTGTTATACGATGTAATTTAAACAGCTTTCAATTCGTCCTAGAAATGTGTTATAATTATAATATATCATTTTCTTCTCTTTTGGAGAAAGATTGAAAATATGAGTACGATTACCTTGGAGTTTAAGAAATCAAATAGACTTGAAAGGATTGATGCTTATGTGTCGATCTTCTAGGTGCAGGAGGAAAGAACTATCAAGGCGAAAAGGCTCTAACTTAGGGTAGGATGAACGAAGCAGGATGCTAACAGATGGTCACAACCACGTGTTCGTTCTTAAGAATCGTTCCGTTCCATGATCGTAGGTTGTGCGATTAGATGCATGCGCAGCCAGCCTGTTGGCCCTGCATGAAATCCATTTCTTAACGTGAGTGCGTGAACAATCATGATTTCTTTCTCAACTAAAAAGATTTTTTTTTTTTTTTTATTTATTGAAATTTACAATCAATTCTCGCATTGAGAAAACTAAAAAGATGACTTAAAAACTGTTTCTTCAAACACTTTAGAATATAGCCTTTATTGCAAATACAATAAAATTTAGATTTTGCAGAATGTTAATACTACTCACATTGCAAATTCATATGAAATTCGAATTAAAAATTATACTACCTTAATTAGAGTTACAAATTTTGTACTTGAAAATATTCTAAATAATATCTTGGTACAAATAATTTTTTTTTTAAATCAAAATGACGATACTATAAATATCGAAAGTTTTTTAACGACTAACTAAGTTTTTCCAAAGCTTCGGAAGACGAAACAACTATTGTTATCTCATATCCTTTGGAAACGCGTGTACATACCGAATTCGACATGTTTGAAGAGATAAAGACGGAAAACATCTGCCCTGTTTCGTATCCTTCGGTCGAAAGAGAATCATTTATGGGCTCTGAAGCTCCTTTGTGATTGCGACTTTACGCTATGGATATTCGAAAGGACCACTGACGATTCCTTTTATGCAACATGTGGCTGGCACGTGTTTCTCCGTAGAAAGGCACGGTCCACGATTTATATAGGATTCTATAAAGGAGGAGGATCCGCAACGATCTTCCAGGCCAGCTGCCATGGTTTCTTTCTCTCTCGTATCTTAACAGGTCAATAAGATTCTTTTAGAACTTATTGTTAGATATCGCCGCCATGAATCTGCCAGGGTATTATAATCGCCCTAGTGAATCGGTTGTATATAGGTAGGTGAAATTTTCTCCATTGTTAATTATCTTTGGTGTTCTTACACTTGTGGCTAAAGGAACATATGTACATGCAATTAGTTTCATTCGATTAAACAAATTTTAAAAATTGTAATAAGAAAACTTTTACACAGATTAGATACTTAAATTTAAGGAGGAGATATTTTTTATAACATTTTAAAATAGATGATTAAATATCGTACCTTTCTAATTATACATAACTGAATCTGTTTATAAAGGAACAATTTAGAGTATAGAGTTTTCTAATTGATAGAAGTTTTTCTCAATGAATGAATTCTAATTTTGCGTTAAAGATTGAAACGTAAACTTTGATGAACGAACGTAGGATAAAAGCAAGAAAAACGCGGTCAGCAGCGTTTATTGTGTCGCAATGGATCCTCGTTGGTGTACGCACTTCCTGGCCCCTTTTTCACATGTTTCCCATTCACGACGAGGAGGATAGAAATCTGAGGCTCGAACTGTTTTGTCCTTTCAAAGAATTCCTGTGCTTTGTCGCCTTGGATTTCTATAGTCGATGATGTTCGTGCAGGAAACTGCACTGTTCTCAAGAAAAATGTCTGGAATTAATCGTCTCATCTCCTCGCTATAATTTTTTAAAAAGAAGGTGACAGGAAACTGGCCCGGATACCGTAAAGAATGAAAGAAATATTACTCGTATTCAGGCTACCTTCGAATAAATATGCTAAAAATACTTGCTTCTCTATACACCATAAAATTTCACTGAATGCAATTCCATCAGGCGTAACACTCGATACAGTTTGTCCCATAAGGGAAGACTGGTCAAGCTTCTTGCAAAACTTCCCACAATCGATCGCCCTACATCGGTAGTTCACCGTGAACCTAATTTTCTGGTTTAACCACAACCACTGGAGCACCTGAACTTTCCCATAGGGCAAGACTTTAGAATGGAATCACTGTAGATCTCGCCTGGGCTTTAACACATATCACACACATGTGGCGGTTTTCCTGGTCAAAAAAGGGGGACAGGAAAGGGGCCGCTAACGACTAGAGTACGTAGCTTACATACGTATATATCCTTACCACTCTACAGAGGGGAGTTCTGGTGGGTGGAAGATATCAATAGCTCGTTAAACACGACAGAGGTCTAGTGAAAGTGATACACACCCCTTCTGGCTCTGAATTGAAATTTATTTTAAACGTTGTAGCCCTCGCTGGATCCTTGAGGGTGTTTCTGGGGTTCGGTTACCCCCATGCGAATATAGGGCACAGGTTGCACGCGGTCTCTCGAGTCAAGTGCATGTAGGATTAAACGACGAAACGAGTCGCGGCTGAATGACCGTATCTTCTCGAGCGGAAAACGTGAGAAAAAGACTGTCAGCTATGGGAACATTCCTTGTAAAACTCTTCTAAGAAATATCGAATGACGGTGGACCAAAAAAGTATCGTAGAGTTTTATTCAGATTTTATATTGGACTTGTGAAAAAAGAGAGATCAGTTTTAAACGATAATCATAAGGGAAGGGTATATGATGGAAAATGAAGGATTTACTGGTTTTCTAAGTATTAGTTCTAATGTAAGGTTCAAGTAGGATTGCTTGAAATATTTTCAGGCTATACTTGTAGGTTTTTGTTACAAGAAGGCTTTTAGAGCAGAGAAAATGGAGGCTAGTCCGCACTCTGACAGCAAAGAGTAGGTGCAAAGAGTGTTCCCTTTCTGTCTAGGGCCAAAATGGGTCTCTTAAAGGGGATTAAAATGGAACGAAGTCCCTTCGGCCTCTTTAAACTCGTTTTAAATATTGAAGTATATTCTAAAAGCAATTACCTACGATTATATAAAAAATAATGTCATATCATATAATATCATAATATAATATCATATCATGATATTAAAAAAAAAAACTCACAGAATATTATCTTCCCACGTTAGCTTCAGCATAAAAAGTTGCTATGACCAATGTGACTATTGTCTACTAAAGAAAAAAGATCGATCAAAAATCCGCTTATCACTCTGGCTGCTCTAAAAGGGATGCGAGATCTCATTTTTTCCTTGTTTCCACCCTCAACCACAGACGATACATTTAATCCCAATTGTGCCGTCATGATCTGCATTTCTGATTTCATCAATTCGCTCTCTCGTGACACGATCACGAGGCCTCTCGACATAAAGAGGCTGAATAGAGCAAGAAAAAGAAAGAAAGAAAGGGAGCTCCTATCTGCATCACACTCTAAACGGGGGAGAATTTTCGCCGATACACGTGACGATAAATTTCAGAGGGACAGGGATTCAATGCATTTAGCGGTAAAATTAGATCCATTTCTCCCTCAGAACTGCATCATATCCTGCACTTCCAGGTTCACCTTGTTAATTTTTTGTTAATATTGATCTCGTGTATCAAATACTTTGAACTTGATTGTTCATCACATAAACATATTTATAAAACATATTTACAAAAAATATTTATTTAAAAAAATTTATAAAACAAATTTATAAAAAATATTTATTTAAAACATATTTATAAAACATATTTATAAAAAACTTAACATTCAGCAAGCAACATTCCTAGTGACTTTCAAATATTAAAATCCTAAATTCCACTATTTTGTGATTTTTCTTTTTAGCAGATAAATTGTTGAGTATTTTATTTTTGAAACATCAAGTATAAAATATAAGATTTTAATTTTATCAATGAGCAGTGATTATAAATCGAGATTCACCAATATGAAATTCTTATTGATGTCCAATACCATTGTGGTCACTGTACAAAACACAAAAGGTCGTGTGTCTGTAGCCCCGTGTGATTGTATGAACTGAGAAAATTAACGAGGTTATATACAAAAGAAACACGTCGATGGGGAAGGGGAGGGGCGATGAATGAAGCCCATAGGCTCGACGATGCACCGGCTAATATAAACATTACACCACTGGGACTGACCTGCTGCAGGGGGCTTCTACGCCGGGTGTCGCTGTTACAGTAACCTTCAATAGGAAAATCATTGTATATTACACTATGACACGTCATACGCAGGAATTATTTTGGAAAACTGATCGATAATTTTTACATTTTTCTATTATAACCTAAGTTTATTTAATTCTTCTTACCTACATAATGCATTCAATAATTAAGTAACTCAATTTTATTTGTTATAGAGTGACTACACCTTCCAATACGCAGACCTTAACTTCCGTAGGTCGTCTCGGAGGACCTATCGAGAGGCTCTTGGTAGAATTAGCACTTTCTGTGCTGATTGTCCTGTCTCATTTTACCTCAGAATGCTCAAAAATACTACCAATGTCAGTTTCTTCGAAACCAGCTGGCGTATTAGCTGCAGCTTACACGGCAGCCACTTTGGTTTCGGTAAGTATATACTGCATTCGGTCCAAGCTTCGATTAAAGCACAAAGTTCTCGTTGATGAAAGAGAAAAACATCGTGTTAGTATGAGAAGGTCTAAGAAAGTAGTCCTTTTTTTCCTTATTTTACCTTCCGTTGTACGCATTCTTTTCCGTAACCGGTCTATCCAAAGCGGCTCTCAATTCCTTTCGAATCAGCCTCACGTTCGTGTCTTTAAACAGCACCTGCAGTTCAGCAGAGAAGGAAATGTCGAATAGGGAGGACTAAGAAAGAAAGAAAGAAAAGAGAAAAAAAGAATTCAATCTTTCGGTTCCACCTGCTTCGAAACGCGTGTACAATACACTCCAAACAGAAAAATATTCGGTATCACTTCCGTCCCGTACACAGTTTAAAAAATATAAAACAAACATGAATAACAATTATACAAATAGAAAAAACATAGATGAACCAATCACTACTAAATTATAACAAATATTTTTAATTATATTTCAGAGTCCATTCTTAAATCCCGCACGCGCACTTGGACCAGCATTCGTCACCAATCGTTGGGACAACCATTGGGTGTACTGGGTAGGTCCACTGTCCGGAAGCGCAGTGGCAGCCCTTCTTCACGAGTACGTTCTAAATCCCAAACGATCTAGAGACCCACGGGATATGGACGACGGTGATAATTCATCAATGAGATCCGACGAGGATACCTACGACGATCTGGACAAACCAACGGGTCCCAAATTTCCCAACGCCTATGCAACCTATCGTCCAGTTGCTGGAGCATCTTCCTCGATCTACAGTACGCCTCCGACAGCCTTAGAACGTGTCGAATCCATTTACGGGGGAACCAAATCGCTCTACTGTAAATCCCCACCCTTAACTAGGGCAAATTTAAATCGTTCGCAAAGTGTATACGCTAAATCGACTTCCGGAACCCGAGACGGCCTAATGATCCCCAAACCGGGTCCTCTAGCCCCCGCACAAAGTCTATACCCGATTAGAATAGGTCAAACAGGTTCAAATTCAGGAAGAGACAGTCAACAGCAAAATGGATCAAATGGTCAGAATCAAAATTCTCAAAATCATAACAGTACCAACCAAAATATGCAGAATCAACTGCAACAGTGCACGCAGAGCATTTATGGAATCAGAGGAATTTCCACGAGTCTCAGTACAAGGGAGAATGGTATCTATGGTGTATCTACGGGGTCCAGTATATATGGTCGAGCTCCAGCTCCTCCTCCGAGTAGTCAGAATTCTCAACAATCAGGTCCAAATGTCCAATCTTCCACTCAAAATCATCATCAGCCACAACAACAGCAGCAGCAACAACAGCAGCATCAGAATGGAACGATATCCACCTGCTCTGATAACGCAGCAAACTCTAGAAGACCGGAAAGCATGTACGGGCATATTTCTAGACGCAGTGACGATTCTGCGTATGGCAGTTATCAAGGTTCGACGCGAGGCAATTACGGAAAGGTACCTGGACCTCCTGGAACAACGGGTCCTCCTAACGGACCACCTGGTCCTCCTCAGTACCGTGAACAAGGAAGACCCAGTCCAGCTGGGCCATTGCAACAGAACCAGCAAAATAATTTTCAGAGAAATTCGCCAAATCCTCAATATTGACTATAAATTTCATGAATTTGGTGATTATTTTTTATAAGACTGCTACATGATTGGCTAAATGATTATTAGCAGCTTCAGAAAGACGTATAGTGATTGTCAAAAGAATGGAGAAGTTCGTTGGACAATAAAAATTATATAGGATCATTGAATAGGATTGAATGTCATTCGGAATTAAAGTTGAAGATTTTGTTGAGGAAAAAAGATATTGTAGTGCCATTTTGTAGCGTGATGATGATAGCAGGAGGATATAGAGGAATGAAATACCCTAGAAAATAATACTGATATTGATAATGGTTAAATTACAACGTCCCATAGACTTTGGAAGGAATAATAATGTTTACCGTATTTCCCTAGAAATGGATTTAGTGTTGATATCTTTCAGTGACAATTGTAAAGATCTTTTTACCGAGATTCGTCGTGATGAATTGAATGAACTGAAGAAGCTATTTCATTGTTTCCCACCATGGGACATATAGGCCTTTCACTTCCTCCGACGTCGGGCATTATTAGATTAATTTTTTAATTAATTGTCACAATCTATCAAGGTATTGATCGTTGTACGGCTATCTGGAAGATATTCGAAAGCAATAAACTTTGATTTTTGAATCGTTAATTATCAAACTCTTAACTTTTGAATCAATCGATAAAGCAAACTGATTAGAATTTTAATCAGTGTTTTGTCACACAAGACTGATCTCACAAATACTTTTTTATATATGACATTTATAGGGAGAGAAAGAAGAGTTTATTATATATCGAAGATCAAATTTGAGAATTTTTACTGCATCTGCTCTGTTTCGTATAAATCGATATGATCGATTTTCGGTCTAACAAAGTGAGACAAACTTTATACTATTTAAACATCATACAATGTATGTATTAAGATACTATATTTTAAGAGATAAAGTCAATATGGTATAAAGTAATTTAATGTAATGGACGAAAGTATGAGCATTTATGAATTAATATTTGGAGAACGTAAAGAACGATAGAATTCGAGAAACAGTCTTTTATAGTCTTTTGTATATATTGAATTTTATATTTATTATTTTTATTATAGATTATAGGACTAGTAGGATTATTGTTACCTTTATATATGTACGTACCTAGCAAAAAGATTCGACAATAAACATCTCTAAAACAAAGAATTATTTGCTTATTTTTTTTGCTACAATTACGGAAAATAAATCAAAATACATACGGATGTTAAATATTCTAACAAACAATTTTCTTCGTCATTTTTTGCCAATTAATTCGTAACTGCTTCAAAGGCGATATTAAGAAAAGCGACATCTATTGTAGGAAATTGAAATCTACCTTAATAACGAAATCAGAATAAAAATAATAACTAAAACTTAACATACTGTTTTCCACTGGAGATTACATTTTCTGTTATCGTACAGCAAACTTTTACATAGACTAATATCGTTTTTATTATGGTAAAAACGATTTTTGTGTTTAACGTACGTCTTCCCGCCAATAATTATATAGGATATTTCAGAAGCCAAATCTCATAGTTATATTCTATGGATATAATCAAGCAAAAAATGTTATATGAAGATGGATCATTTAAAGGTTTATTAACTTACAATAAAAATATATAATACAGAGGAAACAATAATAGACTTACAATAAGAAAATAATAATATCTCATTAACGTAGTCTTTTTTTCTTCTTCTATCAGCTTTTGTTTCTAACAGATAGGAAAGAAAAGAGAGACCTCGTTATTTGTCTCCAGACTGCAGGTTTTTATGCAAATTCATATTTTTGAGAATATAATTTAACAAATAAAACCTCGATAGAAAATTGTTTCACTTACCAAGTATTATAAAAAGCACTATGTTGTGGATACTTTATATATTGTACATTCTGTGGAATTTTATACTTTCAAATTTTCTATAAATGCATCAGCCTATTTATCTTTATCTTTTCTTCTTATGTTTATGGCTTTCCTACCATACTCTTCATACCTTGTATACCATATCAACGGAGTCTTGTCGCCATCTATCGGAATGCGACGAAATCCGGCGCTTATCATACGTTTAACGAGTTTAACCAATAAAAATTTCGAGAGAGATCGTCACGGAGAATCGAAACGCGAGAAAGGCAATCTTCGTTGCCAAATAGAAAAGTTATTGGAATTCCCCACAACCTTCAGTCTCGATCTCAATCTCTCTCTCTTTGGGACGCACTTGGAAATCAGCTGATGACGTAACACACGACGAGCGCAAGAAGAAAAGTTAGTTGTATACTCGTGTCGGTGTTGGTGGGCGCGAGACTTGCGCGAGACTAAGTATGGCGTAGGATTCTGTCTTGGCCTCTTTCATTGAGCAGTGTTTCAGAGTTTGCTCGCTATCGTTCGTGGTGGTTTTCGTTTCTCTACCATTTTGCTAACGGTAAATCACACCATCGTATTCTTGTGTATGTTGTGCTGCGTTATTTTATCACGACTGGTGTATTCGGCGCTTTACGGAATTGGAACCAGCTCTATTTTCTTGCAGGGCACGAAAAGGACACATTGAGTATCGGTACAGGATGAGCGTCGACGCATACGGACCCAGCAGTCAGACTCTGACGTTCCTAGACACCGAAGAAACTGATTTAATTGGTGCAGATACACAGGGTAGCGAATTTGACTTCACTGATTTCACGTTACCCTCACCGAGTCAAACTCAGGCCTCGCAACACGATGCTGCCCAAAGTCAACCTAACCAACCCGTACAGGTTCGTTTTTTCACTGACCATACGTCTACCACGTTCGATCTCTAACCTATATTTTTGTTTCTTCACTTCGTTCGCCCGTGTACAAGGTTTTTTTTCTCAATCACGCGGATACCACCTAACCTCAATCCGGGTTTTACTAATTCCCGACATACATTAGTTCCTTATGTCCACGCCTTAGCAGGAGTTTTCTGGCCTTCCCTTTTTTACTTTTAACGATATGTATTTGGAAGGATTTACTAATAAATATGATTTTTGCGATGTATGGATTGTTGTAAATACAGAAATCGCATATTTAAATCAGGTTTTCCAAACGTGATTAGTAGTTTTTCTATGATTAGAGGTTAGGTTCTTATATGGAGAACATTTCATAGTGTTATGCAAGGTGAATTGTTTGAATTGTTTCCGATTTAGAATTAATATTTTTAAGTATGAAAGGAAAAATAATAATGTAATATCAATATTATAAACAAAATATGGCATAATTGTTTTATATAGGATTTTGAAAAAACGGATGAAATAAGCGATAAATAAACAAAGATTAATTACGTAAATTGGATGCAGAATTTAATTGTATATAGCAATAAGTATTTATTGATAATTTTTGTGCATATATGGCTCTTTTCTAGGTTAATGGAACAAGCGGCAGCTCATCTTTGGAGTTGAAGATATCTGGAGCAGCACAAAGTCTTGCAGAATTGCAGTTTGAAGAAGAAGAAGAGGAGGCATATTACAATCGTGATTTGCCAGAACATGCATGTAAATATTGCGGTATTCATGAAGCATCTTGTGTTGTTATGTGCAATGTTTGCCGCAAGTGGTTCTGTAACGGACGTGGAAATACATCTGGTTCTCACATTATCAACCACCTTGTTAGAGCCAAACATAAGGAAGTTACTTTACACAGGTATTATATTTTACACAACTCAATTGTATAGGATGATTTTTATTTCATAAGAGATTTATATTACAGAGATGGTCCTTTGGGGGAAACTGTCCTTGAGTGTTACTCTTGTGCTGTTAGGAATGTTTTCGTTCTTGGCTTCATTCCTGCAAAAGCAGATTCTGTTGTTGTATTACTCTGCCGCCAACCATGTGCGGCTCAGAGTTCGTTGAAGGATATGAATTGGTAATTATCATTTTTAGAAAAAATTACAATTGTAATAAATTGCTATCATATTTAATACTGTTTTAATATTTTAGGGATCACGAACAATGGAAGCCATTGATAGAAGACCGTTCCTTTTTAGCTTGGTTAGTAAAAATTCCATCAGAACAGGAACAATTACGTGCCAGACAAATTTCGGCCCAACAAATCAATAAGTTAGAGGAATTATGGCGAGACAATGTTGACGCGACCTTTCAAGATCTTGAAAAACCCGGTGTAGATGAAGAACCGCAACAAGTACTTTTGCGGTACGAAGATGGATACCAGTATCAGAACATATTTGGCCCTCTCGTAAAATTAGAAGCCGATTATGATAAACGTTTAAAGGAATCTCAAACGCAAGAAAACATCGAAGTACGTTGGGATGTTGGACTAAACAAAAAGACAATCGCCTATTTCATGTTAGCAAAAACAGACGGTGATATGAAATTGATGCACGGCGATGAACTAAGACTTCGCTACTTGGGTGAACTTCACAAGCCTTGGTCTGGAATTGGACATGTAATCAAGATCCCTGATAATTATGGAGAGGAAGTAGGGATCGAGTTGAAAAATAACTCTGGCGCCCCAACAGAGTGTGTTAGTAACTTCGTTGTTGATTTTATTTGGAAAAGCACTAGTTTCGATCGGTAAGTAGTTTACAGACACTTCTCATTTTTATCTACAGATGTGCTCCTTTTAACGTAACATCCTTTTTATAATAGCATGCAATTAGCGTTGCGGAAATTTGCTGTGGACGACACTTCTGTATCCGGTTACATATACCATAGATTGTTAGGACACGAGGTGGAAGAAGTTCTGTTTCGCTGTCATCTTCCTAAACATTTCAGTGCTCCAAATCTGCCAGACTTAAATCGTTCACAAGTATATGCCGTGAAACACGCTGTACAAAGACCCTTGTCTTTAATTCAGGGACCGCCTGGCACGGGAAAAACTGTAACCAGCGCTACGATAGTTTATCAACTTGTCAAACAAAACGGTGGTCCTGTATTAGTATGTGCTCCTTCGAACACGGCTGTCGATCAACTAACAGAAAAGATACACAAATCCAATTTAAAGGTTGTGAGACTCTGTGCGAAGTCACGAGAAGCAATTGATTCACCAGTAAGCTTTCTTGCCTTGCATAATCAAATCAAGAACATGGAGACGAATACTGAATTGCAAAAGTTGCAACAACTAAAGGACGAGACTGGTGAATTGTCTAGCGTTGACGAAAAACGTTATAGATTACTAAAGAAAGCAGCAGAAAAAGAATTATTAGAGGCAGCTGATGTGATTTGCTGCACCTGTGTTGGAGCTGGTGATCCAAGGTTACATAGACTTAAATTTCACTCAATTCTTATTGATGAGAGTATGCAAGCAACGGAGCCTGAGTGTATGGTACCAGTTGTTCTTGGAGCGAAGCAACTAATCCTTGTTGGTGATCATTGTCAATTAGGGCCAGTAGTTATGTGCAAGAAAGCTGCCAGAGCTGGTTTATCGCAGTCTCTTTTTGAAAGATTAGTAGTATTGGGAATTAGACCTTTCAGATTGGAAGTACAATATCGTATGCATCCAGATCTATCACGATTCCCATCAAACTTTTTTTATGAGGGCTCTTTGCAAAACGGCGTATGCGCAGACGAAAGGAAATTGTTGAAAATTGACTTTCCTTGGCCAGCACCTGACAAACCTATGTTTTTCTACGTTACACAAGGTCAAGAAGAAATTGCAGGAAGTGGTACATCATACTTAAATCGAACGGAAGCATCGAACGTTGAAAAAATAGCAACAAGATTTTTACGTTGTGGAGTAAAACCTGAACAAATTGGAGTAATAACTCCGTACGAAGGTCAACGAGCTTATTTAGTGCAATACATGCAATACCAAGGATCCTTGCACTCGAAACTGTACCAGGAAATCGAAGTCGCTAGCGTAGATGCTTTTCAGGGCAGAGAAAAAGATATAATAATTATGTCTTGCGTTCGATCGAACGAACATCAAGGTATTGGATTTCTGAATGACCCACGAAGGTTAAACGTCGCGTTAACTCGCGCGAAATACGGAATCATAATCGTAGGAAATCCAAAGGTATTGTCGAAACAGCCATTATGGAATCATCTATTAAGTTTCTATAAGGAACAGAAAGTTCTCGTAGAAGGACCACTGAACAATCTTAAAGAATCTATGATTCAATTCGCCAAACCAAAGAAACTCGTCAATGCTGCTAATCCAGGCTCTCACTTTATGTCTACGTCGATGTACGATGCAAGGGAAGCTTTGATTCCAGGTTCGGTATACGATAGATCAGGTACTCAGGTAAATGGAACGCAGAATCATAATCCTTATTACCAAAGGAACGTACCTTTAGACATCTTCAGCAGAACCCACGACACTATTAGTTACATTAGCCCAGAAAGAGCTCAAGCAGCGATGAACAATGTACCAGTTCCAGTGGGAATGTTCATGAATATGGCACACGTACCACCACGGTTCTATAATCAGCATCAGCAGGCTCTACAGGCTAGACAAAACCAACGTAATCGGCGAGGTACAGCTTTATCGAAGAACAAACAAGGCCCACGAATGGGTAAACTAAGTCAATCAGAACAGAATACTCAGCCATATAGCCAGCCAGGTTTACCGTTAACACAAGGCACGACGCAAGGTATGTCACAACCAGGTTTCAGCCTTTCTCAACCCGGGCTGAGTCAAGCGGAACTTTCTCAAGATTCGTTCGCTGTCGGAGAGTTTCAATCACAGATGGACGGATTATTATCACAAGATTCAACTTATCAGGGTGATCGAAGTGGTTTTTATCAATCCGGACAGTCACAAGCCGGGGGACAATTCTCCCAGCCATATTGAGCCGAGATCGTACGGCTGAGCAACGCAATTGCTATGCAGCGTCGCGGGAGCGACTGAAGGCTCGTTCGACCAATTCTTCTTCGACCAACAACCACAAATCACTAACTGCGCAAAACGGTAAAACGGCTCGGCGATCGAGTACGGTATATGCACACGCAGTCGTCGGCGTTTTAAAAGAGGGTTTTAAAACAAACAAGCAAACAAACAAACCAAAAAAAATACTACAAATGGGGGAGCTCGTCGTCATTTACCGTCGAACTGTTTTAGACGGGGAAAGAAAACGGTTAAAGAGTAAAACCACCTGGCAAACAAGTATGACAAGCCAATAAGAACAATTAAAAAGATACAAAAACAAAAAAAAAAGAAAGAAAAGAATAAGACTGGGAGACGACATTATCACCAAAATTACCAACCACCACCGTGACACGCGCTTACCGTAAAAGTACCGTTTTATCGCGGGGATCGAATGACGCTAGAATTACACACACAGCAAAATAAAACAAACAAACAAAAAAAACATCAAAATACCAAAAACACAAAAAAATATAACGATAAAAAAGGAAGAGAGAGATACGGGACGTGTAACGCTTCATGACTTGACCAAATTCGAAAAGTGTGCCAAGATAGCGTATTAGCTAAAAGACGTACAAAAATACTAAACGAATCTCTAAACGACAAACCAGAAAATAAAGGGGAAATGATATTGTTTGCGAATGTTTAATTTACTATCGAAGATGTGAAGAATGAAAAAGAGAAAAGATTTGGAGTGCATTATATTGGCTCTGATAAACGCGTTACATGTCTTTTTGACATTTCCTTAGAAAAGGTATAGGATGAACAACTACTGCCAAGGGAAGGAAAGAGAAAGAGAGAAACGAATTACGCCCCTATAGAGATTTTACAGGACCCTAAAAATATCGTGTTTTTTGATGGTTCATATAGACCTCTTTCGATCACTATCTTGTAAGCTGCGAAAGAAAATCACAACAGAAAAAGTACGGTTCTTGCAACGCGTGGACACGCGACAACGTCAATAATAAGAAAACAATGACAGTACAAAACCATCCTTATCATTGGCTTGTCCTTTAACCGACAAAAACCACCATCATCGATGAAACGTTGCCGATCGAATTGTCGTCAAACAGTATGAGGCCGACACTTGAGGTATCATCGTGAAGGAGGAATCCTTTCTCAGAAGCTTGGCGTGATAATTGACATTACGCTATCGGATAAGGAATCCTATTAATTTTTGATCATGTTAATTAATTTCTATCTTTTCTGCTTAGACCGGTATATATTGTATATATTTTATTTACCGCAGGGGTCGAGAGAGCGCGCAAGAATGAAAAAAAACAATTTCATTCAGTATTTGTGTTTTTTCTTTTATACGACTTGCAGATGAATGACTAAAAAAGTGACGAATCACAATGTACATTGAAACAATTAAGACAATGTACTATGAAAAAAAGAAAAAGAGGGGAAAAGTGGGAATGTTGAATCCAATCATTAACATTATAATCCTTTAACAGCATCTTTCAGATACAGACAACTGCAGTTTTGAAAAAAGGAATACTGGAAAAAAACAAGAAATTACTTGGATTTTGAATATTATTCTTATCTATAATGGTATAAAGTAGTCCATTTAGTGTTCAAAGTATTTTATTAGTTCTAATGTACTGACTAAAGCATCGTTCTATCTGCTAATTCTTTTAATTTAGATACTTTCTTCTTTTTTGTTCTTTTCTTACCTTCATATACCCCCCCCCCTGCTACTTTATTTTTCTTTTTTCTCTATTTTCTGTTTATACTGGCTTCTCGCGGTAATGAATTTGATAATTGACTCACATAACAAATTAAAATTGAGAGAAAAAAAGGAAGACAACACATTATATGATACAAAATTGTTTTCTTTTCTTCTTTCTGACCAACAGCGCACCGCTAACTGCAGAATATAGTATGGAAATTCATTGTGAAATCTTAAGAAAATGAATAAATTTAATTTGAAAGGAAACAACAAATTTATTTCGTTCGTTTCTAACCTATAAAATCTCACATGTTGTACACCACTTTTCGATTAAAGTTAATCTTTCGATAAAATTTTATGATAATATGATTAATTAATGGTCACATTCTATGTGTATATAAATAGTTTTTATTTAACAACAAAATCTAAATTACAAAAATTTGATATTATCGCCTTAAAATTTTGTATAACATGTGCGTAGAATTGACAAAAAATGAGATTATGAATTTCCAGTTGAGCGAAAGAAGATACTTAACACTATTTAGTTTTCATTTTATATCAGTTACAAAAATAAGTAAATTAATTAGAAAAATATATTAGGCCTGCCAATATACATATGACATACATTGTTTACGCTAATCATTCGAAAATTTGACTAAATCGTTCAGTACATACGAAAGAAACATTTGATAAAAATAATGACTTTTTTCTTTAACAAATCGTTAATTTTAATATTTGATTTATAAATAACATATTTCAATTTGCACAGGCCCAAAGATTGTACACAGCATTTCACAGGTTTTATACTGTTAACACAGCCTTATGTTTTTATTATACATTATGTTAAATATCTAATATGTTATTTTTCATATGAAAGACTAGTCAAAATCAGACTAGAACTGGAATAAAAGATATTTATTTCTTTTTAAATTGAAAATAGGAACTTTGACGATTGATTCACCTTAGAAGAAACGCTATTGCAAATATAATAATATATAATATACTAGTGATGTTCAGTCTACTTGTAAATTTTTTTAATAAATGATTATTAATAGAGAATATTTTTTCTTTAAGAAGTACATATCAGGTAGAATGCGTGAATCACGAAGTAAAGACGAAAATAATTTATTTGTTTGGCACATGATATAAATAATCGGAATTTAATCATCACTATGTGTTAGTAAGATGACTAATTGATTTTAACTAATCTTTTGCTGTTATTGTTGACAATATTGATGTACATCTAGTTAACATCTTTTTTTTTTATTTTTTATTTTTCTCGAACAACAATTTTTTATCTTTTTTGATTTTTAATTTTTTTTCATTATCTCAAGGAGATATTTTTTAAAATGCTTTTTTATGTGTAAATTTAAGTTCTCTATGTTTATTAAATTAAGAATAAGTACTTTTCATCTTGCATATAAATATTTTATACAGTCGAAAGAAAATTCGATGACATGTCATTCTTCTAATTTTAAATATATGCTTTTTTCTTTCATCTTTTGCATTGCATTGAACCCATTTTGATTTTTACTAGAAGTAATTCTCAAGGGCAATTAAGACCTTTGCATCATACTTTTTAGATCAATGGGAGGCTACGTATCGAATAAATTATAGTAGCCCATAAGTGTAAGGCACCGTATTTTCATATTTGAGAATTTTGAAAAAGAGAAAAAAAAACTTTATATATAAAAAAGCATACGAACCGAAGTGAACTTGAAAAAATTCTGAAAACGATAATAATGTTTTTGTACAAAAAAAAGTGTTTCATCCATATACATACAATTACTACTATCGAATATTCGATTTGATTTAGTGTCATTTTTTATCGAGTCGCGAATGCTATTGCATTTTCATATTAAATGTTTAAAGGAAGTTTATGAATATTCTATTTTTATCGTATTAGAGCTCTCTGTGAGTGGTTTTATATGTTTATAAAAAAGCAAATAAAACAGAAACGAAACAAGACGAGAGAAAAACTCGAGCTTATAAACGCAACAGATGAGCCGTTGCACAAAAGCGCAGGCTATTATCACAAGGTACGAGCATATTAGCTCTAGGTAAGTGTAAAATTACCTCGTTGTACTTTTTTATCTCAAGTGGTATCAGTCGAATTGCCTCGAATTATATCGAAAGAGGCCAATTGCAAAAATAAACCGTTTTTCAAATATAAAATTGTACTAGATAATGTGACTATTTTTGTACCAGCCTGCACAAACGTGATTACGTCACGATATAGGGTGAAGCAGAATCCACCTTGATGAATATCCTGGCTAGGTCATGATGCTCTTTTAAGTTTTGGTATGTACAATCAAAGACGTGTTTAATCCTTGCAAAAACATCCGGATCATAAACTGATCTAGCAGTGTTAGTTAGATCGAATGGTTCTGTAGATATGTAGACATTCCATGAGTACAGAACATCTTTTTTTCTCTAGTAGTTTTTAAATTATCACATAACTCACCTTCAATACATAGATACTTCCATTGATGAGGGTCATTTTTATAAGACCGTGCCCTTCGACATTCTTCTATTGCTATTTTATTTGCCAGCCGAACTGATATCGCATACTGATTGAAACTGATTGAATTTTATTTTATTTAAACTTTTATTTTATGGAAATATACTCTAATATATTTTTTTTTCTTTGTACTTACTCGAACATGACGTAATATCGAAAAAATTCCACAAACAATTCTCCTAAAGTTTGTCGATTCTTAGGCCGAAGTATGGAAACTGGAATGTTCAATTCTTCTTGGATATCTATGCAATGAATGTCTGTATGTGGTGCGAATTTGCCCTTATAAAGTGAATGTAAACATGGTAAAACTGGTGGATTAACACCACCTAAAAAAAGAATAAAGAATGTATATATATATACATATATATATTAGTATCATACAATGTAAATCCAATACATACATTGCAAAAAATGAATGACCATAAGAACTAAGGAATAACTGGATATTGTCATGTTCTTGGCATCGTTGATATTCTGAGATTGAGCCCAAAGTTTAACCACAAGTACTAATGGTCTCACCCTCCAATCAACTGCAAAATAGTGAAAATAATTTCAGAAATTAAAACACTGTACATAAACAAAATATCTTTTATCTAATAATCATCTTACTCCGAGAATAACAGTAAAGAAGATGAGTATTCCGAATGCCAACAGCGTTATTACAATTTAAATCAACTTCTAAATTTTGTATTGAATCGTAGAACTTTAGAATTGGCACCTTTGCTTGTATAAGTTCTAATTGTTCTATAAAATCTGTTAGTATAAAAAGGTTATTTGATTAATTTGAATTGATATAAAATTAATATCTGCTACCCAATGTGAAACTAATACTTAAACTAACATACCACATCTCTTAAGGCATTTTAATATTTGTTCTAAATGCCCAATAGCCTCGTTCCTTTGATCCATTTCTGTATGCCTCACTAAAAGGCACATGTCAACATCACTATTATCAGACCCAAAACCATTCATCGTAGAGCCAACCAAGAATAAACCATATTTTGGAAAAGCAGTCTGAAAATGATCACCTCAACTTAAATATCCATTTATAGGTAATCGAATCAGAATCAAATAGTCATATATTACCTTAATATAAACGTAAAGATATCTCCAAAGCATCATCTTGTTCCTATAAACAATCTCAGTCTGTTGATTTAACATAAATTTTGACCAAATTTCTTTCGAAAGTCTATCCCAAACCGATCCAATAAGTAAATCGTCCGGTGTACGGGTTACTTCAACTAAATGTGATCTAGCTAAAAATCGATCTGGAGCAATTCCGTATCTAGGAAACACATGATAATTGGGCGATAAGAATCCCATATATCTTTTATTTCTAGGTGATCTTTGAGGAGGTGGACTGTTCCTTCCTAGAATTATAATTTATTTCTGAAGTAAATGAACAGATCAATTAGTGTATTATCAATATGAACGTACCTGAATGATACCTTCTTTTATTCTGATACGTTTGTACTTGACTTCTAGATGTTGACATAGTAGCGGGATAGCAATTAATAGATCTTTGATTCTGATAATATTGGTGCATAGGACTATTTGAAATTATACCATATTGCACTACTCTGCTGTTTGTAACACTATTTGGAAGTATCTTGTGTGATTTTCTGTAAGAGAATAATTTCCTGATTTTTACATATTGAAAAATGATATTACCTATAACCGATCTAATTGTTTTTTATTTATTTAAATGAATAATACTCACTTCATACTTTGTTCTACTGAAGAAATTACAGAATCTCGTTCATCCGAGCTCTCTGTTCGACTGCTATCGATGTGATGTTTATTCGGTGTGGGAGATCGTGAACTGAAGCCGCTATCACTGCCGTATTTTTCGTTATTTACGAAAGACTCTCGAAAGGAAGTTCTTTTACTCAATTTATTATACCAGTTTGATTTTTTATTTGCCAAACCATTATTGTTTGGTCTAAAAGTAAAATGTGGAGAAGGTATAAGAGATGTGTTGTTGGATGTATTTACATGTCTCTGCCAGTGTCCTCGTTGTGTGCCATTATTTGACTGCATATACTCCACATGTCTTAAAGATGGTATCTCAACCCCCATCAGTAGCTCCAATGGATAAGATCCTGTCTGCAAGAATACCGCTTGTACTCAAAAGCATTTAGTCCATTATTGGAATACATTAATATTTAGAAATTTGTTAAATATAATAAACTTAAGAACATACTTGAATCATATGTCTGTTCTGAGAGCAAGCATCTGTGTGATATTTTACATATTCTGCTTGATGGAATGCACTTGCACCATGAATGTGCATTGTATGTGGTTGAATTGGTGGACACTGTCCATTTGCCTGTTGGCCACCCATTATCTGCACCATTATTTGTGGTGGATACACAGTATGATACATAGTCAAAATAAATATATAAAATGCTACAAAATATAGTACTTAAATCTAGAGGAACTTTTGTACTTCTTAACAAGGCAAGTATTATACTATATAATGCACTAAATATGTGAGTATTATTTACATAAATTTGTAATAAATTTCGATTTGAAAATAAAATTCATTAACAAAAAAATATAGCTACACATTTATCATTCACAAATTCAACCTTTTCTTGTTGTATTTTTTCATTGGATATATACCATATATCTAAACATTTTAAATATAATTTGTAAAGAAATAAGTTAAATTAATGAAAAATATTAACTGTCTGATTAATAGTCGAACAAATAATATAAATTCCAGGAGAACACTTTAAATATAAACCATGTATCTTATATTTTAATATATCTCATTTCTCTACGACCTTCAATAAATTCCCTTCTAATTATTTGAACATGAACTCGTTTCTCTTATTGTATCTCGTTTATTATTATTTAATTTCAACAGTAGATAGTACTTTTGATCGGCCGTTGTGACGTTTAAATATTGAACACTTCTATTTTTCGAATTCTTAGCAAAGGGTCTAGATTCACGACTTGCAAAGTGCATTCCTGAAAACACAAAAAAATCATTAACAAAATTCATCATCGATTCGAATATAATAATTTTACTACTAATTCTTGTATACCAATCTATGTATCTATATAATATTTACTACGTAAAAATTTTCTATATTATAGGTTAGACACTGATATGTAATAACACTATATAATTATAAAATTGTCTCTAAACACGTAACGATGATTATAGATTATATTTAATACACAGAGGTACCACAATCAGTTATATTTGATACAAATCATATACAGAAAAAAACTACCTATCGTGTAAATAACAGGGAAAATGGTTAGTTAAGAAAAGTAGGAAAATTAGAAGAATCGGAAAACCGATGAAGACGATGCAACAACAGAGATCAAAATTATGGACAATTATAGACTAGCATTAGCATTCACCGTCATTTTAATAATATAATCAGAAATTGATGATATACCTATTCTGAGTCGCCATGTTACAAAGATCTGTTCTTGATCTAACGCGATATTTCTCTAAGAAAAAAACCCACGGATCTGTGATTCCTGATCGTTCTCAAGTGATTAATAGAGAACGATACGATATTCAAAAGTGCCTTGGTCTCACGATTGTATCTCCCGCCGGAATCCAGTAAATGATATACGATCTTCAAAACAACGAAATACGTATTTTCCTGCGGTGATCACGTCTTCGGGATTTGCACGAGAGTCTTGACACTTTTAACGCATTCCGACTTACTAAACTTGCCCGTTTAAATTTTCGAATTCTTCCATGTAATAAACGTTTTTCGACTTGACACTAGATATTTACGAAACGCAACGTCAGATGGCGTTAGAAGAAATCTTGATTTACCAAAGGAGCAATGAGAAAAATTGCCGATCGTTCGATTATTTTATCTATAATTAGACTACCGGATGTTATGCGTTTATTAAAGAGTAGAAGTATATAGAATTTACGTACAATATATAAAATTCAAAATAAAATATAATATAAAATGTGCAAAGTTATGACTAGACTGCGGATATGCAAATTTATATTTTTATGAACATAATTGAAAAAGAATTTGAGTAAAGATTCGTTTTACCCATTAAAATATATACTTTACTTTGGATATTCTATACATCTTTATATGTTGTATCAATTCTGTGTAGTTTTGCATCTTTAAATTTTGCATTAATCCATAAGAATTTGCAATTTACTTATAACACTTACAAAGTGTTCAGAAAAATATGAATTTGCATAAACATTTGTAATCTACTTATAATAAGAAGGAAAATAGTAGCAAATTCATTTAGTTGAATGTATATTTCATGCTTCTTTTTGTTATCAGTATACCCATATGTGGAATAAGTCGTTATACTGTAATAATATATGAGATGAAATTTGTATTAACACATACATTCTCGTTTAATGTATGTCAAAATGCATGCAAATTGAAATTTTATCTGATATTTGTTTCATAGATTTGTCTTATAACTGTAATATAAAATGGCAGCCATATTGTTAATTCTTATAAATATTTTATTGAGAGAGTGGATGAAGAGTAGATACCTAATTATATTTCTTTTATACGTCTTCTTAATTATATATGTAAAAATTGTAAATAGTTTCGTTCATCTATCTTTTTTATTTGCCAATTACTGTAAAAATTTCATGCAAAAGTGAAATACCTCGTATAAAATTACTAAACTGAAAAAAAGGAAATGAATACTCCTCTACAGAGAACAAGGACTCGAATTCATGTAGAAGTGCGTTTTACCCTGCAATAGCACTCTAACCTCATAGCACTTTGCATCTAGAATTTGTATTATTACATTGTTTTCGATACTTCTGTTTAAACCTTAATTCATAAAATGCTATGATTCGGTATGATTTAGGTGGATGAAGAATACTGTTTCCTGAGCCTTTGAAATTCTATCTCTTTCTGTAAATACTCTTTAACAAATGGATGTTCCAAATGTGAATCTTTCAGTTGACTCAAATAACGATTAGCAACTTCAGGTGGCTTTCCCATATGCTGAGAAAGGACAATCATATTGATTAAAGTGTCTGGATTGTTACTATCTTTGTCCAAAGATTCTTGCAAAGCTGTTTCAGCTTCTTCGTATTTAGCTAGCCCAATGAAACAAGTAGCTTGACCATTTAATAGCATACTCGTACTGGAATGTTTGTCTATCATATCCTAAAATCATAATACATTAATAAATTGCCTTCTGATTGAATATTTCATACAACACATATATGATCGTACTTGAAATATGTAATAAGCATCTTGTAACTTATCTCCGCCACTGCTTATATTTAGCCATGCCTGTGCTAGTTGTGTCAGAGTGGCATCATCATCCTTCTCCTGCATAGTTAGCAGCTCTTTCTTTGCGAGATCTAACCGATCCATTTTTAAGTAAATCTGTAGCGTTAGGGCTAGACATTCTAAGTGATCTACATTACGAAGTATCCTAAGTGCCGCCTCTAAGTTCTTTTCGTGATAGTAGATGGTTGCAGCAACGATTAGGAAGTTATGATTATCGTAATCAGCGCGGTTGGTCGCTTGTTGCAATTCGGTGACAATCGCCTCTCTGCGAGCAGGATTCGCAAAATAATCCGCCAACATTTTCAGTGGTTGTAAATCAGGAGGGGAAGAATTATTAATTTCATCTAGCACAACACGGAATTTTCGTTGCGCTATGTACGCACGATAGAGGAACACATCTCGTTCCATCGTCACCTCTGGCGAAGATGACTATAAAAACAAAAAATGATATTAACATTTTATTTTAAGTAACTAGAATTTATTTTTAACATGCATGAATAAAAATTAGATTAACATCATGGAAATAAAGAGTAAAATAGTTCGTTTTGATGGTATTGGAAAAAATACCTTTAATAAAGAGAAGAAGCAAGGATATCGTTTGAAGGAAATGTACTTTGAACAAACAAACCTTTATTTTTTGTGCTTCGTTGATACATTGCTGATAGTTTCCAATATAAAAGTGATTTTTCACGTCGAAAAGTTCGTCGACGTCTGCTTGCTGCTGACGTGCCATCTTGTCATTTCGGTAATACTGTTTCATTCAGCTACGTGTTCCGGTTTTCAAAAATCGTGTACTGCAATACCGACTACTTCATTTCATGAGAATAATTCAATTTTATATATTTTTTCAATTTGATCATTTTTTTACAAATTTTAAGGTTAGTCTTTTCTTTTAACTTAGATGACTTAATTCAAGTATACGTTCTTCGATTTTAAATACAGTTTCGTGCATTAATGATTAAATTTAACATTTTCTATTTATCATATCCTTAACATATTTTCTGAAATGTCTGTTTCTAAACGTCGTAAAAAATTGTAAAATAGAATATATGCAAATATATTAATTATATCGTATACAAACGATTGTGTGTACGAATTGTAAATCATTATTTCAAAAGTCATAATACAATTTGTTTCGTCATTGAAGTAGTAAATGAGACAAATGTAATGGCTTCATTATAGTATTACACGCCTATACATATTAAGTTATTTATCACATTAATGGTACATTCTTTTTTGATTGTTTAAGCGATGTCATTTTCCGTATTTTTAAGATCTTTTTTATTTTTAGGTTAAGCATTGTGATATTTTACAGTATAATGCAATGAACTTTATAAAGTAAGGTAAACAATTTTATTGGGATATGAGACGACATATTCATATATAAATTTTATAAAGTATTATACATACCAATTCCTGTATGATCCAAAAATTACAATTAGTTTTATTTTAAACTTTGTCTTCTTCTATTGAATGCTATAAAGCTGCTATTGGTGAATGTAAAATAAGATATTCTTTTTTTTTACCAAATATATGAGAAAGTTCATTTAAACAACAATTAAAAATGGATGTTAGTACACTATTTAAAGTAAGCGTGCAAACTGTTAGTCTTCGTAACAAAGCATTAGGAATTAATGATAATACACGGAACCTAAAAAGGGCAAAGAATAAAAGTGCTTTTTTTATTAAAGCCCAAGGTGTTGTTGCACAAATTTCCAAATTACGTGAATTCCTATTGGAGAACCGTAAAGCATACCTAAACTTTTCAAACTATTTGTCAAATGTACCAAGCATGTCAGATGGAGATCGTGATAAAATCGATATTGGTGCACAAAAAATAATGAGTACCTGTTCCCAATTAATCAAGGATTTAAGAAGAGAAATAGCAGGTTCTGAAGTTTCTCCACAAAACTTAGAACACAGAGAAATTATGTTGTTATTAATTGAGGATTACTTAAAGAATGTCTGTAAGATCTACTCAGAACAAAAAGCAATACAAGTAAAAAGAGCAATAGAGGTAAGAAAAATTGCCAAACTGGAGTTGGATACAAAGCCTATCAAACAGATACAACCTAAAGTGGAAAAACCTAGCTTAAACATAAATGAAGCTGAAGATAAGGAAAGTAAAATTGATTCTAATAAATCTAGTGCTATGAAAATACAAGAAATGAATGGTGATGTAAATGCACTGATGTATGAAGAAAAAATATCGCCTGAAGATATACAGACCTTAGAGGCAGAAAACAAGCAACTATATAATGAACTTAACACATTAACGGAAGAAGTAAAACAAATAGAAAGTAAAGTAGTACATATAGCAGAACTTCAAGAAATATTCACAGAAAAGGTATTGGATCAAGACAAGGACTTAGATCGTTTAATGACAAATGTCGTTGGGTCGACGGAAAACGTAAAAGATGCTAATGAGCAAATTAGACAAGCGATTCAAAGGAATGCGGGGCTTCGAGTGTGGATTCTTTTCTTTCTTCTAGTTATGTCATTCTCTCTGTTATTTCTTGATTGGTATAATCCTTAAAATAAAGAAGTAAATGTGTTATTTTATTACAATTGTTTGTACATATTCCTGAAGGTCGTTGTACTATATGTGAAATATTAATATGCATAATACTTATATGTCCTACTAGATTGTTAATGAAAATGAACAAAATATTTGCCAAAATATGTCACTGTATTTTATCCCCAAACATTTTACATAATAGCTACATCTTACATAATAAAATTTGTAGTATATATTTACTTATATATACACATTCGTACATGTGCAACTGCCACATACAATTTCTTTTCTTTTTTTGTTGTTGTCCTATTGATATTTGGTTTAACAGAAAGTCATTCTGTAAATTAATGAAAGTATCGCAAACGCTCATATAAGATACATTTTCTTGTACCTTTTATCAGTTAAAGATCATTTATGCTATCTTACTTTGAAGTATTTAGAGGCAACCTGCTTGATATTTGTTTTTTTACTGAACATATACCCGCTATGAATAAGTAATAAGAGTTCTATAAATTCCTTACTGATGGGATATATATCCAGTACATAAAAAGTGTAATGTAAATAGGTTTTACGATCTGTCACTATAATTTTATGTAAAAAAATATTTACAGGATACACCACCCATTATTAACTTTGATTTACAGAGTTATTTTAATATTTGCTGTGAATTTCCCAAATAAAAACTAATAAACTCAAATTAGAATCGCGTCTTAATACAAAAATCATTCTTATAGCAAACTGCCTATTTCCTGATAACGCAAAGTTTGTTTTGTTTTTTAGAAACAAATAATTACCTATGTAAATATGAGGAGAAAATTGCTCTTGAAATATAATAATAATTCGTGTATAATTAAATGCGTTGTTTGATTATAGTAAATGAGCTAATATGGAAAAACAATATCCAGTTATTTACAACATTAATGTAAATATGAATTATTATTAGATTTCTAGTTATATTATATTTGTATATCATTTTGCCTCTCGCAAAACGATACTTAAAACAATCTTATCAGCATAAAAAATCTTGATGTAAATGAAATAATAATATTGAATCGCATAAATTGCGATTATAAATTAATTATGGAACATTTTTTAAAATTTGTTTGTTTACAATTCATTTGCTTTTTGTTTTCTTTTTTTACAAAAATCATTTTTGATTTAGAATTTGATTTATACAAAATGTTACAAAATTCTAACTCTACCTTTTTTTTAAAGTGATAAACAATACGGTGTAATAAGCATATGTAAGTTCTGTATAATAAGAAATCACAAAAAGAGAAATCTTTACACCAAATATTCATACAGTATACAGTGTTATTATATAAAACATGTTTCAATATTTTTGAACATAAACTAACTTTACATAACATATTTCATTTAAGGAATCATACTTAACTATCTTAATTTAATTCTTCTATCAGACACCTATCAAAAGATTTTTAACATTGGAAAACTACTAAAATAATAGTTTTAAAGTAGTAGTACTTTGCAATTGATAAATGTATAAACAAATAGATGTGCTTTAAAGTGTCTGACAACGAGAAAAATAATATTTTCCGTTTATCAAATATATTTAGAACAATACAGTAAAAGTAAGAGATTTTTGTAATTTACAAAAACAGGATCTCACCTGCTTCCGAGATTATAGATGCAATTTCTTGATGATTTAATGTACCAAATTTTTTTTATAATTATATTTATAACGAATACTTGCATCATACGGACAAAATTTCCCTTCTATCAAACATTGGACAATCCATGTTGTAGAAAGTAATGGAATTTGTAGTTTATTAGCCTTCTCCACTGCCCAGGATGGGCACAAACTATTTGTAAGAACTACAGTTCCCTGTACAAAATTTTCCATTACATCTAAAAATTGATAAAAAGTCTTATTTAGTATTAATGCTTAATATTATATTTTCAATTTACAAAGTTTTTATCATAAAAAATTTTCATACCTGCTTTATCCGCTAATATAATAACAGCACCTGCGTTTTCACAAATTTGGCGCCAAAATGGAGCAAATTGTTTTTCAGACTCTACAACTGGAATTATCACAACAACCTGAGTCAATGGTTTGTTGCTTTGTCTTTGGAACATTTCGATATATGAATTTTTATCCAAACTCCATCCTGCTGGTAATCCATCTTCTGCTGGATTTACAAATTTTCCCTGTAAAATACGACAATTATAAGCTACAAAAAATAATAAATTTGTGTATAAGAGTACTAGAATTACAATACTTACTTCCTGACAACATCTTATTATCCAATTATGATTATAAGCAGGTATACCAACCGAAAGACACAACAGAGTCTTCGCAGTTGTATTTGGCACGTTCGTTATTAGTTTTGTATTTTTGTACTCGTCTTGTGGGATTTCACTGAAGTCAGTGTAGACTTTTCCGCCACCTGCCACTATTTGCTTGTTTAATCTATCTCTTATAAAAGGCTTTTTTGACCATTCTATCTCATCTTCGGTTCCTGGATCTGAATCTTTATCATCTTGAAATCGATCGATAGCTTCTACGGATGCGCAGGTAAGAAGGAAAGACATGCCTTTAAACAGATTCGAATCTGTACGCGGAATTGGACCAAACATTGCAATGGTTTCTTCATCGTCTACTTTTTTTTTACTTCTCGATTTACTTTTAATTCGATTTTGTGGTCCTTTTACAACTTGCTCATACGGGGTACCAATTATTTCAGGTTGTACTCCAATAGAAAAGACTTCGTCCTTTACAGAAACATTAGAGTCGCTGGAAACGCCATCACTTTCAAAGGGTACCTTCTTCTCTTTTTTAATCGAAGATTTTACACCCGATACAGATGGTTCTACTTCAATTTTGTTTGTAGGAGTCTGAATTAGTTTAGATTTAGGAGTAGAAAAACTGGGAGTGGCGATTCGTTTCGAACGTCTTTTTCCATCAACCATATTATCTAATGTTATTTGCCCTAAATGCTTTGGCGTAGATGGAAGACTCTTATTCCCCATATTGATTTCCTCTTTCAACACTTGAGCCTGATCAGCTGATAAAGAAAGATCCTTGATTTGAACTTCTAGTTTTTCTCCTTCATCTGTCTCTACTGTGTAATATACTTCGTTATTTACAATCTCAACATTGATGATTATACCGCACGATCCATAATCGTAATTCTTGGTAGCGGCATACACGGATAGACCCTCTTTCAAAACTTTCGGTATCGGTATAACAAAGTCTTCTATAAGTACTTTATTTTTTCCATCATAGAAGTTCACCTTATATTTCGTCTTTATTTTATCGATAACTGTACCGGGATAATAATTATTATCGGACCATTTAGCGAATACAGCCTTACCAATTAATTCATCTACTATCATATGCGATTCGGATTTTGTTGAAACATTTATAGCGCTCGATATATTATCCGTATGTTCCGTTTTATTCTTTTTTCTATTTGGTGTACTAATACTCTCTGCGAGATTTAATACTTTTGAAATTTTGTTCACTCCATTCGACTGATTATCTGACTTGATGCTTTTACTTCTTGGTCTCTTTACTGCTTTGCTCTTCTTTGTGCTTTTAGGAGTTTGTAATTGAACTATATCTTGCGATACTTCTGGCGTAGAAGACCGAATCTTTTGTAACTGGTCGTCTATCCTCTCGTTGCTAACATTGTATGCATCAATTCCA
The DNA here is from genome assembly GCF_040668555.2 of Bombus flavifrons. Lineage (NCBI taxonomy): Eukaryota > Metazoa > Arthropoda > Insecta > Hymenoptera > Apidae > Bombus > Bombus flavifrons. The sequence goes on along the minus strand of NC_138444.1, from coordinate 11,651,580 downwards.
GTGAGTTCGGTATTTGCAAAATTTAAAATAGTTGTTGTAAGAAGGTGACTGTTTTGCCATTCTTTGCTTAGACGTTCGTACGCTTCGTCTATTGCGTGTTTATCATTCAGCGAATGAATATCTTGGCCGTGTCTTTTCGCATGTTTCGCCGGTACTCTCGGTAACGAGAAATGTGTACTATCTCTTATCGCAAGCTTGGCTGCCAGTGAAGCGGCACTAGATGCGGAACTTAAGCTGATAGTTGAAGCAAATGAAAGCCTGGAAGGATTCAGTTGATATAATTGCGGGTTACTGTTTACTGATCCAGGAGATATTTCCTTATTGTCATTCCCGGAAATGTCTGCCAATGAAGCAGATGTATCATTGTTTTTCTGTCTGGTTAAAGTGGACTCTGCAGCAACAGTCTCACATTGCACACCAATGATTTCTTTACTTAGAAATTCCTTTGTACCTTCATCAATGTGTAATAAACATTTCATTCTAACATACATACCAATTTCTTTTTCTATTTGTAAGGCTTTTGTGATAGAACTACTGTGAATCGAGTTTAACTTACTTTTATCATCTACTATAAAGACATCAGGCTCATTGTCACTTACACTTAATAAGTCAGCATGATCGCTGTCTTTAAGTATAGAAATTGATTTAACTTGTTTGTTTATATTATGTAGGGATATGGAAATGTTATCTGCTTTATCAAGAATTGGCATATCGTTAAACGTGTCTGATTGTAAACTAGCTGTACTGTCGGTATCGCATTTTTTTGATTCACTACTTCCATTTACCAATTTACCACTGGATTTAACCAAATCAAGGGATGATTCTTTGGCATTTTCCACTGATTTATAACTAAATTCGCTACTATTTTTACTGTCATAACAACTTTTGTATATTGTATCAGACTTTGTATTATCTAGAACACTCTTACTTTCGGCTTTCCCATCAGAATCTTCTTGAGACGAATCTAATACTATCTTCTCTCCATCCTCATCAATTTCTACTAATTCTTTGGATCTCGGCTTAGCTTCGTGAACAGTAGTTTTATCATATATAAGTTCTATGCTCATTCGCGATTTGGATATGCTCCCAGAACACATGTTAGAGTGAGATTCACATACTTCTTTAGACATTGATGTTCCTTGAACATTGCTACTGTTTTCTTCTGAACTGATGTTTCTTTTAGGTTCAATACCATTTTCCTTATCTTCTGCTTTTTCACTGTATGTTACCTTACTATCTTTTGCTTCAATTGCTCTAATGCTATCTGTATTTTTATTAGTCAAATTCGATTTTAATTTCTCAACTGCAACAGTCTTTAGGGAAGATGTACAATCCCTCTCGTTTGTTTGAACTTGTATTACTCTATTTTCATTAGACTGTGATACAGTTTTTACCTCTGATGTCTCTTCATTAAGGTCTTTCTTAGTAATAGCTTGATGTAGTTTTGATGTATCATTAAAATTTTTGTTCTTATCTATTTCATAATCTTTCATTTCCAATTCAGGGTGGTTTTCATCTTTATCTCTTTCTTTACATGATATTGACAATTCTACCATTTCTTTCATGTTGTCATCTTCTCCAACATCCTGAGTTTCTGCAATTATGATATTTGTGTTAGAGCAATTTTTAGGAAATTCATGATGGGAATCGTCAGATTTAAACGAATTCCAACTTTCTTCTTCTTCCTGTACTAGTTTCTCAGGCACTGATACATCTTCCCTAGATGCTGTTCTTAAAATTTTTGTAGGTGGTTCATTAAATGAACCTATTTTACGTTTTAGACTTATTATATTAGTACCACCTTGTTTCTTAGATGGTGAAGATGCTTCAGATGGTGTGCAATGTATTATTTCTTCATTTTCATCATCAGAAAATTTTTCTTTATTCTCTGAAGTACTACTTTCATCGATCTCTTTCTCCTCTTCTTTTTCACATGGCTCTATGTTCTGTTTTTCCTTCTCCTTCATAATTTCAACAACTTGCGTATCTTCTACTTTTATAATATCATCATTCTGTACATCAAGCTTTGCTATATGCTCAGCCGTTAGTTTTATTTCATTCAAAGTTGATTCTGTGTTATCACCAGAGACAAAAGATAATGTTTTTTCATCTTTTGTATTTTCTAAATTTCGTTGCGATTCATCATCGCTTGTATCTATTAGATGAAAATCTTGACTTTCATTCAAACTATTGGCTTCACTAGATACCAAAACCCTGCTCTTTTCAAAACTTCCAGAACATATATCTTGATTTTCCATTGTATTATTTTCTATCTTTCCTATTTCTGACATATTTTTTACCCTTTTTTTACTAACATACTGGAATTAAAAACATATTAATGAAAATTTATTAATTTAATTTCCCTTATGGATAACTCTTAAAGTTATGTTTTTTAAAACGAATAAATTCAAATTGCTAATTCATAAAAATCGAGATAAAGCATAAAAAAAGATCGAAGCGAAATTCAAGGACACCCTATATATCAATACGGTGTTTACAACGAGAATAGAAGGTTACGGCGGGAACATCATGTGATCACGAAAATTTCTCGGAAATCTCAAGTTATAAAAAGTGAAACGTACCACAATTGATTACGCACAATGAGGCGTATTTTTTCAATTGAATTATTTGTACCTCCTTGTCAAAATATTACATTTGCCGTCGAAGATAAATATGTTCGCCGGCCGTCGGAAGCGGGAGCTCATGTATTCCTTCTGCCCGCTACTTTCACACTTGCCCTTTCTAACCTTGTACCTCGTACTCGTCTTGATCACGCACTTCTTTTTATTACTAGTCTCAAAAATTACATTAATAAACAGGTCTCCCATAGAAAATACCACGAAAACTCCACTTTTTAGACACAAAGCAATACAGGCCATAAAACGCCATCGCCACTTTTAGTAATCATAGATTATGTAATTCTAGATTTGCAGGGTTTCGCGGCTAGGTAACAAGGCACATTTACGAATTGACCAATTGCGTCGCTTCTTACGAGCGGCGTAATATATATTATGCCGTATAATCGCTATTCGTGGACGAATTTCTTTCTGACCAATCAGAACGCGTGACTAGGATTAACGTGACCATCTTTGATTTCAATTACTACGACTAGAGTGGTCAGAATAATTAATTCGTAATATTTCTTGTTTTAAAAGAAAAGAGATATTAGTTACAAATTTTTATTTCTGAAATAATGTCGGATGATAATGTAAATATTATCCAGGAAATAAATAAATTAAATTTGGAGTTAAAAAAGAAATTGGAAGTAGTCTCAAAATGGAGAGGTATATTCTAATACTAGAGAGGAAATTTCCTATCTGCTAATATATTAATAATTTCTATAATAAAAAGAGTCTTTTTAACATCTTTTTCACTTTTAGTCGAGTGTGCTCAATTGCAACTAGAATTTCTAAAGTTGTACACTCCAGAATGTCTTGAAATTTTCGAATCGTTTAAACAAATGACTGATATGAGTATCGATTCGAATACTAAGTTTAATAATCCTTAATTATTAAAAAATACCCCCTTATTAATGTACCATCAAGATTTTCAATAAACAATATGAGACAATTATTTTGAAATATATTTATTACATTTGAATATAGGACTGACACATAGAATGTATTTCTGGTTTTAATAACATAAAGACAGACATAGATATACATACGTTGATCTTTTATCCGACGAAATATAAATTTACACTAGAATAGAATCATGGTGTACCTTTTTAAACTTCATTAAATATCTTTTAATATCGATATATTTCGGTAGATTTATGTTGCATGTTGATATTCCACAATGGAAGAAAATAGATAAATAAGATACTTTACCGCGTTATTATGCAGCATTATTTGGAAGTATTCAGGTAAATTTAATCTGAACAAAGTAAGAAAAGTGAACTTTTTATTACGTGATTGCGAGGAAATTGCTGAAAATCATCTAGTGTAAAAAAATTAAACGTCATCGTATGTTATGCTCTCTGATGTTCAACGACTGTTTTAATGTATTTTATTATATAACTGATAATTTCTTCTGCGAGGCGTTCGTCCAAACTTTTTACTTTTTTTAAAGTTCAAATGGCTTTATATTATTAGCGAGATAAGAAATTTTGAAGTTCGTCCATTCTAGGGAAATAATGACAAAAATTTCGTTTGATAATTATTGTCCCTCATAGCTTGTCGTTACATTTATTACTAGAAAAAAAAAAAAAAAAAAAAAAAAAAGAAATACACCTCGCAAATAGTTCAAAATTCAGTCGTTCTTTTTCCATTTTATTATATTAAACGATATCCACATGTAATGGAATCAATCTGTTGTACACAATCATGTACGCAAAACTCGAAGCCACTTCAACCATCTTCATCGACATGTTCTCGAATCGACTTTAAAAGTTATTCGATCCTTTGATTCTTTGTCTCTTTCGTCTTAAATGAACCTACCCGCTCAATAAAAGTAACATGACTCTTATCGCATTCTTGGATGATATATTGTTTCGAACAACTTAACCTCTATTCCTTGACTTCAACGTTTTTCTTTTTCTCTCGGTTGCAAACCAAATAAACGAAATGCTGAAAGTTGACTATAGAAATGAAGCTCGGTTCGAGGTCACTGATTTGTTGAAAAGCCACACCCGTTTCTCGACATCGTCTCACTTAATTTTAATAATTTGTTTTTTTATCGGTCAGACTGTTGAGAGCTGGTCATATCATAGACGCTGTTCAATCGTCGCCCGTTGTAGGGGTAAGTAAGGTAACGATGCCAGTATTGGTAATGATAACGTCGTAAACAAGAGTCGTTTCCATCGAGGCGACATTGATCGGAGATTGCTGTCGGAGTCTGTAATTGCGACAATATTAAAGCTGTGCTGGCGCACGCTTCTCTGCTCTTTGGTCCTTCTCTTATTTCTTGGGCGTCGCAGATTTTTCCCGCTTCCACTGCATAGTTACCTAAACATTCTTCTTCTAGGTCGTTCTGTACCTGAAATTAATAGGAAATTTATTTTATTCGGCTTTATATATTTTAATGGGATTTCCCTTTTTCCCGTAAACAATAAACAAATAAATAAAATGAGATAGGATGGAATTGTATTCGACAAATTGAGTAACTAGAGTTTTAAATAGAGACTTTTAAATGATCAAGATTAGAGTAAGAATATTTACGCAGGCCTTGCAGATTTGAAGCATGACACAAGGAAGATAGAGCATCTGTGATTCGTCTCCACCTAAAGTGTCTACTGTTCTGCATCGTCTCTCGATCAGTTCTAGCTCTGGACAGGCTCTATTTTCTTCCACGGCTTTTCACAAAATATAATAGTTAATATAATGTATTGGTACTAAAGAGTATAATACAATATAATGATTAATCAAATTGCACCTTCAGTTTCTATTAAATTGTTGATACGTTTATCCTTGGATTTAGAGTTGCTACTATTCTCTCGGAAGTTCGAGGTTTGATTACCCTGTACATGAGTTGCCTTTTGAGCCTCTATCCTAGTCGCCACATTGTTCCTGAGTTCGTTTAGAGCTTTTCTCATTTTTTCGAAGGAATAGGCAGATGCAATTCGTGCCATTATCTTATCCTTTACCTATCATTTTATTTAAACATTATAAAATATTGATATATACATAACGCTAACTGTGGTGTCATGTATATTGATTGGTTTCCTTAAACGAGTCATACCTTTTGCATATCTATACCATTTTCAGAATCTCTGTATTTCAAAGCTTCCTCAATAATCAAGTCCTTAACGGTTTTTTGCCTGGGATCCAATTGATCCAACCTGTCTTTTCTTTCGTCAGCTTCCTTTTCGTATTCTCGGTCGTTTGCCTTCAGATTCTCTACCATATTCTAATAAACCGATATATTAATTCAACCATTATAGATTGAGTTTACGATTAGAAAAAGAATAAGAAAAAGAAGAACATTTTCTACTTCTCTTAATTACTTCATAGTATCGCTGTAACATCCATTCATCGTCTTGATTCGGAGTCCCCTGGCCAACCATCAACGTAGCTTTCTTCTTTCTTCTATCAATACCAAAATATTGAGACCAATCGACGCTTTTCTTTCTCACCTCGATAGATTTTGATTTGCCTAACTTTGTCACATTCTCCTTTTGCCCTTTTGGTGAAGGAGTCACCTTTGGCGCTTCCGAAGAACTCTCATGTTTATGCTGATCCCCATGTTCATGATCGTGATCGTGATTATGGTCATGATCATGGTCGTGATCGTGGCTGTGATCATGCTTGAAGTTGTGAGTATGATTTTGATTATCCACGGATTGAGTGCCAAACAGTGCTCCCAGATCTTGAGCGACCTTAAAATGTAAATAAATAGATACTTTATTTTAAATTTAAATTTAAGTCATTTGAATGTACGATAAAAAAAAAAAAAATAAAAATTAAGTATATTTTAAAATGAAAGTATCTATTTATTTAAGATCAAGGTTGAATAAATATTTAATCACGCATGTAATATTCGATTACAAATTGCTAAAGAATTTCTAGAAAACTTCTCAGCTGATTTACCTTGGGATCGGTAATCTGTTTTTTGGTAGATGTAGATACAGGTTTTGGGCTCCTCTTAGCAACTAAATACCGTTTAGCCATATTTCTGTAGGTCCTCAGGGGTCGTCCTATGGAATACCCACCATTCATGTTTCTTCGTTCGCCCATTGAGAGGTACAACAAATTTGGGTCTTGTTCCCGGTCGCCGAAATCGTTTTCGTCGGATTCTCGACTCTGACCTCGGGCCATAGACTCTTTATTCAACAATGCACCCCAGGACATTGGACCTGAATTCCTATTATCCATAGTTTCATCAGTATTTTAAATTTCACCATATTTTTAAACTTTAACATTAATAAATATACGAAATATTTTTTATAAGGATTATTTTGTATTAAGAAATAACAATGTTTATCGTATAAAATATAGATTAAAATATAAATTAAAATGAATTGAATGAAATAAATCATTATTTTAAAATTAAATAATTTAGTCCAAGCTATTATATTTTAAAATTATGTAGGTTATCGTTAGTCCAATAAAGTTGAGTATTAAGATTCATATCAATCGCTAACTCATATATTTTGTTGCCTCGATCGCCTCTGTATCGATCATAGAGCATCTGACGAGAGTCCATATACCCTTCGTCATCCGTATCTCCAAGATTATACGGAGAGCCATCCTGCAGTTCTTCTAGAAACAATTTCGCCAACTCCTTATTATCAATATTCGATCGTTCAGGACCATAGCCCCTTTTACGATTGGAACCTCGCTCACGTTCTCGAAATAACGATGTGACTGGTTGTTCCTGGATATTACCAAACAATGCAGCTCTTTCTTTTCATAGAAATATAGTATAACAAGAGAAGAAAGAAACGCTACCTGCTGTTGGGGTACATTCTCTAGATAATCAATCAATGCTCTTTCGAGTAATTTATTATTCAAATCTTGAAAACCATTTCCTACAGTTTCTAGTTGTCCAGTTTCTAGAACAAATTTCCATTATGTAGAAAATATTTATGATTTAAGATTTGATTGATCTTTCTAAGTAAATTTTATGAGCTACGGTATATAGAGTGTTCCAGAATGAGTATACCTGGGCAGGAAATTGAAGATAAAAGAAATAAGTAGAATAAACATGATAAAGCTTTTTTCTTTGAGATCTTGTTTTCGTAAAAATATTATACATGCACTTAGCTAACTCCAACGTGAATAAAAGTACATAATATATACTCGGTTTATGTATACATATAAATAAAACACGTACGCATAGAACGAGTACATTTGCATTTTTATTCGATCCGAAACGTGCACGTACACGATAAACCTTCGATCTCTAATTTTTTCAAAAACAAAATTTTAAGAGAAATAATTTTATTTTTTTCTTCGGACTTGACCAATTAAAGTACTCTATATAAAATGGAATAGCCGATATAAAAATAGGTGTTGTATGAAAATGAATAATGAAATATGCTAAATCATCGTGATGGTTGTGCATGAACCTTATGCACGAACGTGCTAAGCCATCATATGAAAGAGTACCATTAGGCAAAAATTCTATTTCTTCGTCTTCCTCTTCTATTTCCCTTTCACCCTGACGTTCTCTGTCGAGCTTCCTGTCTCCCTCTCCACCATGATATTTAAACGAGCGTAAATCATTGTAGTAGTCTTGCGAATTCGTATCCAGAGATCGTTGTTTTCTGGTAATGGCATCCAAAGCACTCCTCAAAGATTCCTCCATCGAATGATGGGGCATGGGTGCCAGCGCTGTTGCCGACCCCATGAGTAGAGACACTAATAGCCATTCTTGAGGCAACATTTTACCTTTAAAAGCAAATAAATGTTATAATCTTGCATTTATAGATTTTTGTAAATCGTTTGCACATTCTTCGTAGAATTGTTTACGAATGTCTATGAAATATAATATTACGAAATATATATTCATAAATATATGTTCATTCATATGTATATTCAAATATATGTTCATATATTGAAATATATGTTCATTCTATATATAGTTACAAAGTGAAAAAAGATTTCATGATAATTCAACTATTTTTATGTGTCTATATATTATTATATAGATGTATAATATATATTTTATGTATTATTTATTTGGATAGTGAATTTTAGTCCACAAACTATATGTCGGAGATGAAAGAACGTCGGGATTTCCCGGCTGGAATGTTGGGAAAAACCCCAATACCCTAGTCCAGACTTTTACTATAGCTACACTTAAGTAATAAAAATAAAAGATAGTTCTAATGTTTCAATCTGGCTTTATGACGATGGGTTCGGGCTCGAAGTGACATAGCGGGTCACTGGACGTAGCCACGGTCACGGGAGGGACGTGTACCTGACAGAGGTATGGAATGATTATATGGCCCTCATTAAGAATAAAGATTGTCCCGTGGGGACAGGAATATATAAGGACAGTTTCATTTGGATCGGGGGGTTAGTTAAGCAGATAGTTAGTAATAAATCACTTCTATAAACAATAAGGAAACAATTCCCGGAACAAATATATCATTTATTAAATTCGTACCTAAGCAGCAGAACCTTTGTAGTAAAACTTAAAGATACATACTCCGAAGTTAAAGATATCAAGGCAGGGGTTCCGCAAGGAAGCGTCCTAGGACCAATGCTATATACATTATACACGGCCAACATACCAACAACTACCAATAGCAAAATATTGACATTTGCGGATGACACAGCTGTACTAGTCAGGCACACTAACCCTGTAACAGCAGTCACATTACTACAAGAACATATCACAAAAATAGAAAAGTGGCTTCAAGATAAACAAATTAAAGCAAACCCCGATAAATGCAACTACATTACATTCACACTGCGAAAACAAATACCACCAAACATTATACTTAACGGCACGCAAATAACACAAACAAGGCAAGTCAAATACCTAGGACTCCACCTAGATACGCGATTTACATGGAAACAACATATTAAATCAATAATATACAAAATACAGACAGCAAGGAGACGAATGCAATGTTTAACAAGTCGAAAATCCAGACTAAGCATAGAAAACAAATTAAAAATTTACAAAACGATCATAAAACCAGTCTGGACGTACGGAATACCACTATGGGGAACAGCAACAATGAGCCATATAAGCAAAGTAGAGATAATCCAAGCTAAAATCCTCAGAGCAATAGTAAACGCACCATGGTACGTCAGAAACGAAGATATACGGAAAGACCTTGAAATACCAACGGTCAAGGAGGAGATTAGCAGATACGCAAGAAGGTACAGAGAAAGAATAGCAACGTACCCGAACCGGCTGGCAGCGGAAACGATCAACACGTCAAACATAGAAAGAAGACTAAAAAGGAAACACCCAACAGATCTCACAAAGGACATAACCTAACAAACACGAAGATGGTACCCCGCTGGGGGTAACCACCCACATGTTATATTATTACAACACAAAGATATAACATTTTACCAAATGTCCTACTGGAGAAATTGTAAAATTTAAATAAATAAATAGAAAAAAAATCATATCGACCATCCTATTGCCGCTATTACTCATAGCCTCTTGTAGTGTCCACATTCGTACCAATAAACATTAGCTACATCCGCGATGGTAAAATAAGTAAAAGATCATCGAACGCCCACAATTCCAACCTTTCTCCGACATATAGATGTATAATATATATTTTATGTATTATTTATTTGGACAGTGAATTTTAGTCCACAAACAATATATACATTGAAAAATACATTTTACAGCGTAATATGGAATCTATTAAATTTCATTTTTAACGTAGATCAAAATTGCAGTGTAACTCCTGAAGGAATATATGCTTAATCGTACACTGTTTTGCAGAAAGCTTCTCAGTTATAACACTAAAAGTTATATATTGTTCCCGTATGTACGTATTTCCTAAAAATTCGTCTTCTAAATTTTCTTCAGATTTAGTAAATGTTAGCATCGAATCTGCTTTTCTAAAGCAATCATGCAACAGACGATCCCAGTATTAAAGGAAAGCTACTTTATGGTATCTTCAACAGGTTGCCTACCCAAATGTCATAGTACAGAAAAGTCGACCCATAACAGGAAATGGAAGCTTTCACTTTATGATCTTATGTTAAGAATATCTAGGAGGTTCAGTTTGGTTGTAGAAAATGGATAAGAACATCGAGGAGGATGACGAGCGTTAGAAGAGAATGGAAAGTATGTTAGTAGTTCTGTTTAATCAGCTTTATCAGTCGATATCGATTCCGCAAAAAGGCCAGCGAAGTCCCTTCTTAACAGAAGACGTAGTAGTGAAAACTAGTGATGCAACAGGGATTGCTCTACACTCTACGCCCTGGTCGATCGACTTTTTCGTTACAAAGATTGATGTAATTCTACATCAATCGATGATTCGATGCTCAGGTAATCGATTGTATTTATAAAATATTTATAGAATGATTGAGACGCAATGGGATTAAATTAAAATTAACTTGAAATTCATATGTTTGTATCGTGTATAAAATATTTTTCAGCTATCATAAATGATATATATTATTATAGTTGATGAGTTTATAACAAAAATACGACTGTCTACCCCCAAGAAAGCAAAAGAATATTCTATAAAATCTTCGATTTCTGTTCAATATATATAATATGATTTGTAGGAGTGTATCCATTTACTACAATTATACTACAGAATAATCGTACCTAATTAAATCATGAAGTTGTTATTCTCGCGACAAAAGTTTTTATAGAAACCATTTCATTTTCATTCCATAATAGATCATAAATTAAGGCAAAAATCATTTTATATAATACGCAGTGAATTTATTATAGTATCTGGCAACTAGAACGTATCGTTACTGTACATTATTTAAAGGGTAGAAAAATTTGATAAGGATCGTTCTTGTTACGAATGCTTCTTTTACTGTCGCGTTATTTCTGTGTTGTTGCATTCCTCCTCTAATTTAGTCGTACATAACTAAATTAGTACAGTACAGTACTTAATTTAGTCAACAGAGACTAGATCATCGTTATGAGCACCGAATATTTTATTTTACAGCGATAAAGAGAAAATCTAAATGAAAAGAATTTTTACTACTTGATAACTAAATTTACATAAAAAATAAAATTCTTCATACAGCAGACTGTAGTCAATAGACTGACACTTACGAAATATCGATAGAATAATATTAATTAACAATGAACGTAAATGTTTAATGACATAAGTAACATTTGACTCGTAATAATAAGTTGGAATTAATGCGAACTTCGTCGTGCAAGAGTTAAATAACGAATTTAAAAACGACGAAACAAGGATGAATTTTCTAATGACGATGAATTTTTCCAATGATAAAAAAGATATAGTCTCGACATTAAGGAAGAACTTTCTTCCCCCTTGTTGTTCCTGAATGACGCGACGCTTCTCAGATCGATAGACGTAATGCATTCCACGCGTACAATCAGCTTTGCCGCATCATCGTGAAATCCGATTAACATTGACCCTCCTCCTATTACCAACAACTTTCTGCGTATTCATAACGTATTTATATACGTATATACAATAACCATTTTATCGAAGAAATATCCAGAATCGCGTCAATCGTATCAAGGAGCATGAAAATACGCGGTACAGTCGCGAATCGATAACCGGCTATCAGAACACCGACACCGTGCTCTTAAATTTCATTCAAGGTATTCGGAGAAAGCTTTGTCGATAGGCTGTTTTTGTACACATTGCGTTTCATTTATCTTTGATCCTTGATCAAGCGATTAAATTGATCAAGTTAACCGAACTCGAACGACCTGACTTTAAATTTGCGTTTATACAAAGACAAATTATTTGATTTCCAATATGCCGAATTCAAGTAGACCGTGCGAAATATAGAAAGTTAAATATTGATCAATCGCATAAACTTTAGTCTTTAATCCTTTGACACTGTGACGAATTTTATTCGCTTTATCTCTTTTAATAACTATATGCTTTTAGCATGCGTGTATGATGCTAATTTGAACGAATGAAAAGAATTAAAATTCACGAAATTCGGAAGAAAGGAAAGGAGAACTCATAGCGAACGAACGGTTCAAGAGAAAAATAGTACAATCGATAAAATATTTAATTCGAGGAAACTTTAAATGAAGTTACACTAACAGAAAAATCAAGAACAGATTTACTATTCGTGCTTGTAAAAACTTGATAATTTATGAGAAGGTCTCACAAACAAATACGAATGTTATATATCACTTTCTGCATTTATTTATAGAAATATACACTTATATCACTTTTCCACTCAGCTCCTCTGACTTATATAAAACGCGAACGGTAAGTTGTACATACAGAAGAAAGAATTTTATAAACATTACTTGTTGCATTACGAGTAATACATATCTATTTTACCGTTAATTTGACCGCAAGGTCAGAGGTGATTTGTAATGCCATGAGTCTAACAGATGGTGAGGCTAAACTCAAGCTAGTGATAGAAAATCTCTACAAGGAAACAGAGAAACCCTTCAGCAATGCGAATACTTTCGTCCTTAAGTAAAAAGAATGTAATTTTTAAACTTATTCACGTGAATTTCTTCGATGTTAGATTACTTTTAAACAAGGGATGAATACGTCGCAAGTTAGAAAGATTGATTTAATAAAATTAGAAAAATGATATAATGACGCTGTTTGATTTGATGGATAACTTACTTGATTTTTAGTTAGTCATTCGCGTGGCACAAGCCAGTGTTTTATTTGGTTTGCGCGTTCACCCTTGTACCACTGCTTCCACCGTGACAATTCTCCACGGATTACGTAGAATATTGGACGACCTGCTGTTTCACGACTACCGATGACGCGACCTCTTATATAGGGAACACCAGGATCGATAGAACCGCGCATGGAATCACCGTGGAGCAGCAACAAGTAAAGGCGTGTGGGGTGTGCCTGAGAAAACACGCCAAACCGGAAAATTATAATCACGCGTTACATCAATCCAATGAACCAGCCAATTCGAGTGATTAAGGGAACCGACAACCCTTAGAATCCCAAAAAAATCTCCCTCTTTTTTGTTTTTATGTAATGTTAATCTTTTTGAATAATTTGATATATGGTGTTGTTGGAAAAGTTGGTAGGAAAATTTGAGAAAAATTTGACGATAATCCACTTTTGTAGTATTAGAATGTTATTAGGTTGTCCGTGTAACGTTTCATTCTCTAACTTTTTACCAGCCGTTTAGTAGTTTCCAGGATTTAGTCGTTTGACGTAGTCCCTGGAGGTTTCTAGAGTCTCCAGTTTTTTGGAATTAAAACAACTTTTTAAAGGGTGGAATAAATAATAGGTAAATGATACTATGCTAATGATGTTTGACAAATGACACACATGGAGTTGAATATTTCAATTGAAATGTCTCTGCGTGTTCTTCATCGATACATTGGTTAACCCCGAATTTTTCTATTCGATTCTAGTTCTAGTTTTACAAATTCTTTTCAGTTCTATCTAATATATAACAGAATATATAATAGAATTTTGTTCGATTCTTATCGTTAATATATATATCAATTCTTATTTTAAAAATAATTACCAGTGAGATCCTGAAAATTTCTCAACCTACTTCTTCATGATCTTGGTTTTTTGATCAATTTTTGCCTTTTCCTTAAATTTCTTGTTTAATTTATGTAGCACCGTCAGTAAAATACTGAACAAAGATGAATACTGATTGAATTTGCCTCGGTGGTGTGGGAACATTCCCATAAGAATTCAGTTATGTTAACGTTATTAAGCATATTTAAACAACGTTATTAAAAAACCTGATCAAGATAACTCTACAGAAGTCCACTACATAACTCAAAGCCTTGCAAAGAATTTCTATGACATTTATTACAGCATTATAAATATTTCAGAAATACTTCTTCAAATTTCGACGACTGATGTGATTTCAATTTTGAACGAAAGAGAGAATAATTATAGAAAGATATTAATCAGACTCTTAAAAATTTTTTTCAAAAAATCAAAATATGAAGAAGCAGAATTTAGTAATGTAAATTGAACTAAGAAAAAGTTGCAGATGAAATGTTACGTTAAGACAACGTTGGTCTTTAATGGAATGAATGGCCGGTAATGATCTCAAATAGCTTCCGTGAAGCATTACGAAGGATAGTCAAAGGATGAGATGATTTGACGGAGTTTTTAGTAATAATTTTCTCGGGATTGTATACGTTTCGTTTTGTTCAGAAATTCTCTCTCCTCCAGAGTACGAGAACCGCGGGTGACCTGAAAGAGAATTCTCAGATAGTTAAGGGATCAGTGGGAATTTTTCAATTTTAACATTCCTATAATAGTTGAATATCGGTATTTTTGGTATTAGGGTTTTTAATTATTCCTGGAATGAAGGAGTTCTATTTTTGAAAATCGTGAAAATGTACCGCAACAGAGAATAAAATTACAATTGAAAATAATTATGAAACCGAAGGGACGATATTTTGAAAAGTTGAATTACGTTTCACTAAATTGAAATTCTCAAAATCTTGACTTATGCGTTACTATAATTTTCTACGATTAGTTAAGTTGTATTAGCTTTAAAACAAATACAGTCGACTCTCCTTCGTATAATACGATTAATTCTTTCCGCGTTGCATCGAAACCATATTAAAGCGAAACCAAAATAATATGATGGAAATATTCATGCTATACGAGGATTGCATAAATTTATTAAGCCGTGCTATATGGAGATCGTTTTGTAGGAGGGCTGCCACAATTTTTTCACCGTGTTATACCGTGTTTTCAGAGTACCGTGTTATAAGAGAGTTGGGCGTACTAGAATAAGTGTTGTATGATTTCTGAGCGGGCGTGTGTAGTGTACCTCAGTCCCTCCAATAATCTATTTCACTATACTATTGTTCATGTTGCAAATCATTAAAATTATTCGATTATTAATAATACAGGAAAAGAATAATAAGAAACATCGATCATTGTCTTTGACAATAATGAGAACGATACCGCTTATCCGGTTTTACGATAAGCGATTGGCTATCAACGATAACGAAAAGAGACTTACGGAACTTTCGACGAACAACCACGAGCAAACAGTATCTGGACGAAATTTCAGGAGTGATATCAACGGAACTGGATACTTGTGTAAATCTAGATCTCCCAAAAAAAGAATTTCACAAACATGAAGATTTTTTTGAAGCCTGAAAAACATTAAAGATAAAGTATTAGCCGAGAAAAGAGCAAGTTTTTGAATATTTGTCTACATAAAACGACTTGTTTCTACGCGATAATATTCATGGCTGTTTGCTAATCGATCCGTGCAATTCCCTGTGCCGCTTAACGATCGTTAAAATTAATTAAATCGACAAGGTTTTCTTACTCGTAGCGATAAAAAAGACACGTTTGCTGAAATAGTAAATAGTTTTCACGCACCAATTCACGATTGAATCCTCGATTTTTCGCGAGAAGAAATGGAAGCTAGTGACCTTAATCGTGTCACCTTCGGAGTGTTAACTGGTGATTCTTATTCCCTTCGGTTATCCTGAATGTGATTCTTATTGAACATCGTTATTATTGATATTACTATTACCGCTTTTATTGCGCCGTAAATTTTACGAAGCCCGCAAAGAAGGAAGTGATAAGTCACTAATTTAGCATAACGTGATTAATAGCCTGTGCTGCAAAAATATGTCTTGAAAAATAGGTGTACATGTTTCATAAAGAATCAACATAGTTAATGTCATCATAATCAATATTTTTGTAATGTTCAACAGAGCAATAGAAAACATATATTTAATCTGATAGTGAAATAACGAGGACAGTTTTAGTATTATAAGATTGATCGACAACATATAGAATTAAAAAAATCCTAAAGGATAGAATATGTAACTTATCGTGTCTTCCCCTGTGATCTTCATATCTAACCTAATAGATAATAATATACAAACCTAGTAGAACAAAAAATACATAAGTATCGCAAAATTATGTTTATTATTAGAATTAAATTATTATTAGAATTATTATTATAAAATTATTATTAGAATCGCAAAAGTATGTTGACAATTCGCTGTACTAAAGTTAATATTACGAATTACGTTCGAATCTGTATTTAAAGTAATATTCATCTGGTTAATGATAGAATCATTTGATTAATTTGTATAATAGGACGCATAAAGAAGAAGCGCGCGTTTAAACGAACTTTTATAATCACGCAGAGCCAAACCAGGTAACCAACCAGTATATAGAAATGCAACAGAATTCGGTATCCAATACAGTTCCTGTCCTTTCGGGGCCAACCGTCATTACGGCACAACCACAAGGTATGTATATCATCTTCCTGATAAAAATATGTAAAATATGTTTATAAAATTATTGTTAACATATAACATACAATATAATATGTAAAATATAATGATAAGTAGTCTGTGAATATTTTATGTATCTATGAGAAACTTAAGAATGAAAAAATGCACAAAGTACATAATGCGAAAAAATATGTAAAATAATCGAAATATAGTATTCGTTATAATATTTAATGGGCAAAATAAATCTTTATTACATATGAACTATTCTATTATATATGAAATATGATGATATATTAAATTCGTTCAGGAGAAACCAAACAAGAAAGAAGACCGATTCCTGTGAATACATTGAATTGGATATCGACACCAAGATCACAGCTGACCGTACTTTCTGGAACTCACTTCTTATCTAATGTGGAACAATTGGAAATTCAGCAGATTGTTGATCTCAGCACATGTTCGTAATTCATCTAAATTTAAACGAAAACAACGTCGATAAAAATAACTTATTAACTTATGCTTGGCATGCGTATAATTGACTATCGATTTTTTAATGAATGAAGCTTTTCGAACATTATTTTACAGTCAAATTAAATTATACATATAAAGAATTAACCCATCAAGAGTTACTGTTTGCATTTACAAACCGCATAATGTTCATATCTTTAAAATCGAAGAAAATTCAGAAATGACAAAAGTTTCTTTCTTTCATGTTAATAGTGCTCGGTAGATTAAAAAAGAGATTCCAATACAGAGTAAAAGTACCAAAAGCTGAAACGTTATTCCTAGCAATGGAAACAGAATCAAAGAATGAATCAAGCGGTTGGAGTTGCTCCAGATTGACTCGCGACGATTTTCAGTTAAATATTGTGGACCAATGCGGCGAAACCGCGTTCACCATGGTTATGAATTCCATGTGGACGTTTGCTTTGAATAAATCGCACGTGAGTAAAATCCAGACGGTATACAAGATTATAAAATAGCTTGACTATATTTTTATTATTTACCATATAACAAAAAGATGAAAATTTCATTGTACAGAGTATGTCGGTGCTAAGCCCCAATTTAATTGGCACAATAGGACAAAATTCTCATATAATAGGTTCCAGTTTTACGGTGTACGATGCAATAGGAAAGCGACTTTGTAATATATACGGGCCAAATGTTAGTGATTGTTGCATGTATCAAGAATCCCAGTTTCAGGTAATTTTTGTCTGGAAGAAAAAACGATATACAGGATGTGCCCAAAATCGGGGTACGACCCAGCTAGGTACAGAAATAAAACGAAAAACGATAGTAACATTATTTTCAAATCGTGACATAAATCATGTTTAATAATACAAACACGAGCAGAAACAGAAATTTCATATCTCGAAGCTGACAGTTAATATACAGCAACCTGGCGAATTTTCAAACTCACCTTTTTAGAAAATAAAGCGATTTTTTCATATTTTATTATATAATTATATATTGCACACGACCGTTTGTACGACGATTTTAGAGACAGCCTGTATATTTTATTTAATACATATTTGTATATATGTTGATATATATATAATAATAAGTTAATAATAGCTTATATTTTAATATCTTTGATCACTTTGAATATCTATATCCCTATTTTTAATGAGGTGGTATTACTAGGAAGATACGTAAGAGTCATTATCTTCATACTAAAACTAAATAGCACTTATTTACTAATATAAATTGCTCCAAAATACACCTAGCACTACAACTAGAGTTACTTCTGTGACTACAGCTAATTCTAGTATAATAGTCACTGTTACCTGCTCGCGCTTCTCGAGTAGCTTGCCGATTCGTCAAAGATGTCGATCTCACGACGCTCCATGTGCCCTGATTTGAAGATTTATTTATGACGTTATTTATGATTTACAAATTTTCAGAAGTCCTTCATCTAAGAAACAAAATGACTATACATACAGTCACATGTTATAGACTTTGGTAAATAAGGTCTCTCCATATTTCCAGAAGTAATAAAAATATTCAAAGTGGTTGATATTATTAAGCTACCTTATGCTTTATTTACAAATCATTTAATTATAGTACATTAATTTCATTCAGGTAATCTCGATTGATGGCACTCATCAAATTGCATCTCTTATGCATCAGTGGGACAATATTCTTCACGATTATATTATGTTAATTACATTTCCTTCAGATTTGGACATAAAATTCAAAACCTTACTCCTCGCCGCAGCATTTCTTCTGGTAAATTCTTTTGTTGCAAATTAGTGACTTAGGAAATTAAAGTTTTCTTTTCTTCGATGTTTGCAAAATTTCATCGTAAATTGTTTTTAGGAATATCTGTACTTCAGACAACTAAGAAGATAGCTTTAATCGTGAAAATAAGATACGCATCAACATCAACGTATTCAAACATTTTATTTTGTGTCAACAAAAACTGTAGTATATTTGTTACGACCGTTCACGGAGAGACGCGGAGAGAGCGAGAGGCGTAAATTCTCGCCACGATTCGGATAATCGACGCCGCGAATTAGTCATTCCTCTGTTTCGATTAAGATAACAGAGGTAGTTAGAATGAGTTTAACACTGAATTAAAAAGGTTAATATAATCTTATATATCTAACAATATTTAATATTATAATGAGCACGTCACAATTTATTTAATGATAAATACAATTAATTTGATACAGGAATTCGACCTGACTTTATAATATTTCTCGATATATTCGTTAGACTAATTGACTTTAATTTTATTCGTCTGGACCTCTCGATGCATAACGTTTGAATCCTCAAATGATACTGATTGCCCTTCGATTTTTTCTTTGTCTTCTCTGGGAGACGACCCCCACTACGCTCGGATCACGTCACCGTTCGCGCCTATGATCATGTATACCACCTTCTTTGTGTGGATAAAATAACGGACCGAAGGCGAATCGACGTTTCTAGAACTCACTGCTTGATAAGAATTATGCGCTTGTCGCTACATCGTATATATTTCGCCAGTTATATAAAACGATCTGCCTGCGATACTGTAATACCACGGGCGACGGTTAGGAATACGGTCTATGATAAGCCTCGTGACGTAACAATAACGGTCATCAATAATAACGGTCAGTAAAAACGATCATCATTGATAAATCTATGTGTTTTAAAAATTGGAGAGATTGTTGCAATAAAGAAGGCAGTTCCATTTTTCGATAATCAATAAATCAATTTAAAATCAATCAAAATTAAGTCACCTTTTCCAAACATACTATAAATTCATAGTCAATTAATATTCGTAATAAAAACTGTTATCTTTGGATATGAAATCTATATCTTTCTTTTTTCCAATGAATATAATTTGAATATTGGAGATATTTTATTGCATGAAACTCATGAAATTTTAATTCATGAAATTTTAATTCATGAAATTTTAATTCATGAAATTTAACCGCATGGTACAGTTTTGGTTTCGATAAATAAACAACTGATTTCTGATTCGAAATAAGCAACCTACTACATATTCACATACTTCATAAGTGAGAAACAGTGACATCATTCGGTAAAAAACGAATAGAATATGTATAGTTGTTGTCACACTCTGGTATTAGAAATCCTGATATGTTACATGCTGCTCGACAGCCAGCCTCTCGTATTCATTCTTCTCATTCTTTGTGTTCTTTCTTGTCACGTTCGAAAATAAAGTCAAGCCGAATAGTCATAAAACATTCAATAATTGCACAAAAATCGGGATTCAAATGTTGCAATTATGTAGAGGTAAAAATGCTCCTATTCCTCGAAACTGAAATCTTAGACGTGTTGAACATAGAAAAGGACTACGCGAGTCAAGGAGAAAGAGGGACTGAGAGTCAAGGCATTCAGCTAATGTTAAAATCCTGCAATAAGCTGATACTTTTAACTCAAAAATCAAACTTTCTTATTTTTGATTTGTGATCGATGAAACTTAACTAATATGTTTCTTACATTTTTCTGATTAAAATGACATCAAACACGTTATGATTTGGAGCATATTTGCCTACTTAATAAATGATAATTAAATACATATCAGTAAGTACATATAATTCAAATTGTATCGTGTTTAATCTCATTTTAATCAGACAGATCATACAGATATGTTAGTAAAAGTTTAATTTTAAAAAAGTCAACGATAAAAAAAGTTGTACTTTTGAATTGGTATCTGTATATATTGTCTCAGCGATATCCGACATTGAACAATGTTACATTACTTAACCGCGATGAGCTATCGACTTTCGAGGTGCGTTAGGCGAACTTGCTCCTATAGTAGGAATGACAACTGTGCAATTATGCAGAGGATCTTTTTGTGCAGTTGTGCAATTATCGAATGTTTCCTATATGTCTGACTCGTAATTAACAAATGGCCGACCCTGAGCATGTTGCGTATTCTGGAATAGTGTAACTTGTTTACTAATTTTGATAACCTATTAGTTAATAGAGGAAAGAGAGAACGAGAAAGTGGTAATCAGTTTAGAAAAAATAATTATTAGCAATTTGTAGCAACAAACTCGCGATATTTACGTAAATTATCTATTTTTATCAGCTTTACTGGCAACCTTTTGCTCTGTCGACAGAAACGCAATATTAACGTGAATCAAATTTGATTGAAGAGGTTCACTCACGAGTTAAACAAATGTGACTGAGAGTAAGTTTAACAATAAAATTTAATTTAAATTGGTTTATTTCCTTTCTGTTGTTATAATTATCGTTCTAATTCAGAAAGTGCTTACCCTTTTGTTTTGTATCCTGTTTGCGAACTTCGTTTTCTTATAATTTGTATTTTATAGGCTTTAATTAAGAATGGGAGATTTCCATACATTATAATATCGCGAGCTATACTTCCTCTACTATGTAGATGTCACCATATACAAATAAAAATGATCATACAAACTTTAATATCTAATATTAAATATAGTTTTAACGAAAGATTATAAGCAAAACACCAATTCACGAATGATTATTACAATTCAAGATTCCAAACATTTCTATAAAAGTGATTTTGTCCTCGAATGATTATAATCGTTGAATTGATTTTAATGTGGACTACACCGACGTATATCAAAATATATATAGTTCTATATAAAAGAAAGGTGACAACTTTGATTATACGAAATTTTGAACTTAATTATACGAAAAATTGTGCTCCCTACAATACTTCAAGTTGTCTTAACAACACGTTTTTGTGTTACTGATATTTTCGATAATATCCAGCTATCACATTTTATGTGCCTCATATTTCGTAGATGTATTCTATGAGCATAACCAAACAAAAAATGTCATATAAAAATATATAAATCGTTTAAAATATTATTAAAAATGGTTACATACCAGGCTATCATGGTTATATACCAGTATAACGGTAGGTTTATAATCGATATGATCATTAACTGTTACATACTAATCGACAGTCAAAATTCTATGCATGTCCGATGTCATCTCTTTGAGTTCGTCTCATCTCGTTGAGATCTGAATGAGAAACATCAAGTATGAGTGAGATAGAGAGGAAGGTTCATCAGTTGATTCATATATCTAGCGTAAAGTACTATTATGATTTGGAAAATAAGCCTCAAAAAACATTTTTTGGTAGGAACTTTTCTCATTTTCATGTCTAGAATCGATTATATAAATATCCTTTACATATTCTGCCTTATATAAATAGCTGAAAGCTGTTATAATTGTAGCAATACTATGCTATAGTTGTAATGATAAATACTGTTAATAATAAATCGAAAGACAAAACGTTTTATCTTACTTGAATATTTCTCCCATGTATACATATATTAAATATTTTTTCGTATGCTATTTGGGTTAAAAGTATTGGCATTGCATTTTACAATATTACGTGTAATATTATTATTAAATATTGTATATAATATAATGTGTAATAGTTTTGCCCTACATGATTCCGCATTCTGGTTTTAACGTTTCTCACTTATGTCATCATAGATGTATATACCTTTCCTTCAGAGTAGGACGATAATCGTAGTACAATCAACCAAAAGGCCATTCTCCATCAAAAAATAAGAAAACATAACATTTTTTCATTTGAGGCTTCGTTTTCGAGAAAAATAAATTTGAATATGTATCATACATATATAAGATCAGTTCATAATTAAAAACTTTTAAATTCCATTTTCTGAAAAACGAGGTCTTAAATGGGAAAATTTTATTTTATATTTTCTACTTATTTTCACGTATATAATAACTTCCTTTGATTGTTTCTCTTGCCTAGTTGATATTTAATCAAATTAATTTTCAAAAAATTTTCAAACTCGATTTTTTCTAAAACAAAGCGTCATAAGGAAAAATGTTATTCTACATTTTCGACTTATATTTTCACATATAATCACCTACTCGATTGTACTATAATTATCACTCCATTATGTGTATGATGAAATACAAATCTGATTGGTCATTTCTGGTAAACTAGTAACATATAAAGAAGGATAAGCATTAGCATAAAAGTAGTAATTATATAAGTAAAGTGATTTTATCTCTACATTACAAGTATATACGTACTTCAATTAATAATATCACTTTCTTTTTGCACTAATAAAGGTTCTATTTGAATATTAATATTAATCATTTGATATTATTTAATTTGATTTGATATTAATCAGATTTTTTCTCTATAACCGATTTAATTGTAAGTACAGATGAACTTTATATTATAATTAAATATAAATCATTTTAAAGTATTAGGTTGTCCGAAAAGTTTCTTTCGTTTCATAAGGTGATAGATAAGCAATAGATGAACACCAATTTTTGTTTTATATTATTTTATTGAATTAAGTATGATCCATTTCGTTGTATTTCTATTATTACGTTCGTGCATAATTCAATAAAATAATATAAAACAAAAAACATTGTGCGTCTATTATTTCCTTATAAAACGGAAGAAACTTTTCGGACAACATAATATAACCAATAGTTAGTATAAATTTAAAAAATACATAAGATTTAATGTATTGCATACTGATTTAAAAAAAATCTCTTAAAATAAAAATATGTGATTAAAATGTAATACCTTTTCATGTTCATATAATTTTTTCAGATTTTTTCAGATTCAATTATATAATTTAGTAATATGGATCTTTTAGCTGTCATTGGCTTAATAACTATAATTTATTGTCTTGTTTACTTTATTTGCCCTTGGTTCCTTGATTGTGACTTACATCTTGCTATCTATGAAAAATTTGGCAAACCTACAAGTAATAATTATGCATATTTTTCAAAAAAAGTATTTGTGATATGCATTGTTAAGATTTCTTCTTACGTATATTTTTAACATTTTTGCCAGATACTTTAAAAGATAAAGTAGTATGGATAACAGGAGCATCAAGTGGAATTGGAGAACATCTTGCATATGTTTTGGCAGAGGCTGGATGCAAATTAATTTTGTTGGCACGAAGGGAAGCTGAATTGGAAAAAGTAAAAGTTAATTGCTTGCAAAGTAAATAAGTTTTTGATAATAATACTTATTATTTCTATTAATTATCCTCATACTTTTACACAAATTTAATATACTAATTCATTTATTTTTAGGAAATACAAATTTAAAAAGTTCAGACATTGAAACACTAGTTCTAAATATTTGTGATGTAAATTGTCATGAGTCAGCACTTAATAATATCATTGCTAAATTTGGCAAAGTAAATACATATTTTGTTATTGTGATCGTTTATTACATTATACTTTGATTATACATTAAATCAATTTTAGCTGGATATACTTGTAAATAATGCAGGACGATCACAACGAGCATTATGGGAGAATATTGACATATCCGTTGACAAAGAAATGTTTGACTTGAATGTATTTTCACCAATAGCTTTATCTAGATTAGTAGCAAAATATTTTTTCAAAGTAGGTGCAGGTCATTTAGTATTCACTTCAAGCATTGCTGGTGTTACGGCATCACCATTTTCTGCTACATATTGTGCAAATAAATTTGCATTACATGTGGGTATAATACTTTAATTATAATCATATAATCGTTAATCTATCTGTATATATATAAATAAATATTTATTATACACAGGGTTATTGTAAAACTTTTGCTTTAGAAAAAACTGATAAAAATATACCAATTACAATTGTATGTCCAGGGCCAGTATATACTAATTTTTTGAAGGAAGCATTCACTGATAAAAGTGGTGAAGTATGTATATATAATATATTGACATTATGAACTATTTATAGTTCTTTTTCGTGTATCTCTACTTTATAGAAATATGGAGAAAATGTGAAAGAAGATCCGGCAAATAAAGTGAGTGTAGAACGTTGTGCTAGACTGATGGGAATTGCAATAGCAAACAAGCTTTCTGAAGTGTGGATTTGCAAACCACCTATACTACAGCTGGTGTACCTTGGAATTTATTATCCAAATATTGGATTATGGTATATTACTTTAGATTTACCAAAATTTTCATTTAGATATTTTATAAAATTATTTTATGTTTTAGGATAATAAAGTATCTGGGAGCAAAATTTATGCATCGTTTGCGAGATAATAAAACAGCTATTAAAACAAGTACAAAAGAAACACAATAAATATATATTTTTTCTTATACTTCAATATATATTATATATTATGTTGTTTTTATTCAACTCATTTCATATTCACTAATTTATAATTGTAGCTTTTTGCAATTTTTAACTTTGTTATATTTACTATATACATTCAATAAAAACAATATTTTCATAATTAAAAAATTTACTTATAAGATTTTTACATATTTATGGTACTTGATCAGAAATTATATTATATTTTGTCCCTTGCATTTCATCCTTATATTTCTTGCCTCTCACTATTGCTTCCTTAAATAATTTGCAATACAACTCTATGGCGCAAGGTGTGTCATCATTTCCAGGAACTGGATATGTTATAAGTTTAGGATCGCAATTTGTGTCTACAATACCAACTGTTGGAATACACATTTTAGCTGCATGGGACACTGCCGTGTGTTGTTCAACAACAGACTGCATGGTATTAAAAAATATACACAAATCTGGCAATCTGGTAACAGCTCCAAATTCACATGTGGCATTTGTAAATGTTCCAGGCTTCCAAGTCCTTGTATGAGCATACTCTTGACATTGCTTTGCAGTTTCTTCTACAAGATAAGAAATTTGAGAATTTCTTGCTATGAACAAAATTACTCCATCTCTGGAAGCTACGTGGGCTGTGAAATTTAATGCTTGTCGTAAAAGTTCAGCGGTTTGATCTAAATCGATTATTAAGTGACCTAGCCTAGATCCAAATATAAAAGGTCTCATATGATCATTTAAAGAACCTTCTTTGTGACCAAAATGTACTCTTGCATCAAACAAGTCTTTGACAGTAAACATATCATAAACATGAAAAAAATCTGGATGACTTAATGGATTTATATCTTCCAGACTCTCTGTGTTTGAAACTAAAATATTATAAATTTATATTTTATTCAGAAAAAAATAAAAACAAGTATGTGAGATATAAAAATTTTACCATCTTCAATTTCTTGTTGCACTGTAGGTTTTGTGCATAATTTATGCTTCGAGCAATATGTGAGTAATGGTCGCAAAACACTCCAATCTCTCCATACTGTAATAAACAACATGCTTAGAGTTTACAATAACTTGAAGAAACATTTAAACAATAAAAAACTGAATGAGAGGAAGAGAGAGAGAGATATTTACATTTAGATGAAATTGTTCGTGTTATAATAGAAGCCATTGCGTATACTTTTAATTTTCTATACTATCGATAGATAATTATGTCATGTACATTTATTGCTAAAACAGACTTATTTAAATCTTTTTCTATGCAATAGGTTAAGAAGCTTCACTGCTGTTAAAATTAAATAAATGAAATTTATTTTCTTTAATATTTAAATCGGAAGTCGATATAAATGCAATACATATTTCATTAATTACGTTCGGATTATGTTACTTATATTTTTTATTATTAATTTCGGCACATTGATCTAATATATACCTATAGACATATTCCTATGTAATTTCATATGCCTATGTACAAAAAAAAGAATTAGTTTCAACTTCGCACACCAGTTCACGATATATATGTATTACTACGATATATGTATGTACAGGATGAACCAGTTAAATAAACACGGTTTTCCTAAATATCTGCCATATTTATTGTGGTATGAAAAGTATTCTCAGCACGAAGATACTATATTCCAAGGCCAACATACAACAGTGGAAATAGTTCTTTTTCTAATTTGCGGGCCAATTAGAAAATACTATCACCATCTAGTTGTAAAGAGCTGGAACTAATCTTTTTGTGAGAAAATTAAAAAATCAAACTTCTCAGTCTATAAGGCGTATTCTTGAACTATTCAGGAATTAAATTAATGCTTTCTCTCAGAAATATTCTCTGTATAATATTATTCCGATTCCTTACGTAATTAACACATTACATAGAATTGATGTAAAATGCCATATCTTATGTCAAATTCTAGCGCTCTCTATCAAATTTTGTTCCATGTTACAACCACTGACTCGCTGGTAGAAGGCGCTATAGTGCACAAAATAGAGCATTTTGCATTAATTGCATATAATTAATTAATTACATAGGACATCTAAGCTATGCTGTGGTTGAAAGATGTAACGGTATAAATTAGAATATTTGAATAGGAAGACTAACGCAGTGCATGCGAATGAGACTGCAGCATCTG
The DNA here is from genome assembly GCF_040668555.2 of Bombus flavifrons. Lineage (NCBI taxonomy): Eukaryota > Metazoa > Arthropoda > Insecta > Hymenoptera > Apidae > Bombus > Bombus flavifrons. The sequence continues at coordinate 11,624,125 of NC_138444.1, read as the reverse complement.
AGAATAAGAAAATAACGTGATGAAATAAAGCAGTTCCCGAATAACGCCATCCTTCGGCAAATTTGTAAATTATTGTCATGAAGCAGAAAATAAACTAATACCAATACGTAGAAAATCGGAATGATATTATACATGAAACATTTTTGAGTTAAAGGCTTAATTTAATTCCTGAATAGTTCAAGAATTTGCTTTACAGACCGAAAAATTTGTTTTTTATTTTCCTTATAAAGAGATTAGTTCCATCTTTCTATCGCTAATCTTAATTAATTTCTTAAGTTCTAAGCTTTCCTAAGATTTCAAATCTATATTATATTTCGTCCATGGTGTTATTGCTGTGTAAGCCATTTTGCGATAATACGTTATTTCTTAATATTGAAATTTTTAAATATATTTCTGTCTTGTAACGTATTTCACATAAGTCAGACAAAAGCGTTTGAAGTACTTTTAATAAGACATCTACATGAAAGTTTTGTGCAACTTGTAACAAATGGTACACATCCAGTGTGTTTATGTATAAATTTGTAATTTGTCATATAAAACGTGTGATATTGTGATGAAAATGAGCGGCGAGGATGATTGGGACGTAGAACGATATAAGACAGAACATGAATGCGACGAACATTGGGAACTTAGACGCAAATTTCTTTTAGCTCATAAGGATAAATTTCCAGAAGATGAACTTGTGTGTTTAGCTCAAGTATTTACAAACGTGGAATTGCTTGGGTGCAGGTAGTGTCGAATCTAAAATGTGATATCTATGTTTTATTAATTTGCAGTTTGTTTTATTATATGTTTGTATATTGTAACTCACAAAAGTATCCAAACCCGTAGAAGTCTTTTATAAATGTATTATACCTGTTATATGAAACATTTCCAAACTTCATTAACACTGTAAATGAGACTTGAGTATCATGATTATGTTGATAAAATTTCAAACAAATTTGGAAATATACATAAATGCTACAAGATACAAGTATGAATTTTGCAAAAATTGTACAAGTATTTAAATAGGCAATTATTTATTGTATTAATAAGTCACAGTATTTAATGGGATCTATTTAGATATATCTAAGATGGCTATTCGTGCTGCATACTAATTTTTTATCAATATATGTTCACAATAGATATATTGTATAACCTGTTCAATGAGATAAAGCAATAGACATAAACAAAACGTAATTGCTGTGGGTACAGTTATTAGCTGCCAATCGTTAGCTCAAATATTTTTATGAGTCGTTTTACATATATTTCATTAACATTTATTTTTAGGTATCCTAAAGAGACGATGCAATTAATTGCAGAGTTAGCTCAAGATATTGTTGGTGAATATAGAGAAAAACGAAAAATTAAACTGCAAAGAAAAGTTGTGGAAGCTTCGGATGCTGCTAGTTCAAAGGTTAAAGGTATATCTAAGAGCTGTGAGTTCTACCATGTGCTGAGTATGAAAGAAGTGTAAGAAAACCTGTCCTTTAAGTGCATTTCTTAAAGAATAATTTTTTAGGAAGAGTTGCTTCAACATCTTCGAATACAATCAAAATATCAGCACAATTACAAAACACAAAGTTGCCACATAATTTATTATCTAATAAAGTACCTGTGAAACGAAGGAGATTGGAGGAGGCTCCATTTGGCGATATTGTTATAATAGAAAGGGTTGGAGATATACCACAAAATATACTCACTAATGCAGTCAGTGTGTCAGGTGGAAATTTAGAATGGAAATTTGATAAAATTAAGGACTCTTAGTATGTATACAGTATACATATATATATCTTTTCCTTTCCTTTCTTTTTCCTTGTTCCTCAGGATTATCTTCCTATTTTTTTCTTTTTCTTTTATAGTAAATGTAATATTTTTATAAATTCGAAACTGTTAGCGGAAGGTTATAGTTCTAACCAAAAGTCAGCGAAGAAAGAAGCATCCATTTTTGGATTACATGAACTACAGAAGCATTATTATACGATTAAGGTTTATAAAAAAGATTCGTTTTTATTTTCAAAAATAGCTTCCAAAAATAATTTCCAAAGCTTTATTTTAATGTTTAGATTAAGCACGATATAAATAGGAATGCTAATGTAACTGCAACGACAATGACTAAGAGTACATTAAAAGATGACACTATCTCCGATGACAATATTGGAAGAAAATTAATGAAATTAATGGGTTGGACTGGTGGTGGTCTTGGTAAATCACAACAGGGAATAGTAGAACCTGTTATGTAAGTATAATCTTCATTTTGTTTTGTAAAACATTTTAGAAATATTACTTTTATATCTGCAGGATTCAACAGCAAATGAGTAGGAAAGGTCTCGGATTAAAGCAAAATTCTTGCTCTGCAAAGGATTTAAGAAATAAATGTAAAGACATCATGAGAAAGTACCTTTCAGGTGACATGAGAAATGATTTAGTATTTTCTGTTGATTTTACAAGTGATGAAAGAGCAATAATCCATCAGTAAGTGCGTTAATGCAATTTTTCGAAATAATCAGTTGGATTGAAAATATTAAGTATGCATTCCAATTTCTTTATAGGATTGCAAGACAACTCGGTTTAAGGTCGCATAGTTATGGTCCCAAAAATGAACGAACATTAATAGTTTCCCGAAAAATAGACCCACAAGACCTAGTCGAGGAACTAAAAAATTTTGGGGGTAATACTAACAAATATCAGTTAATCGAGCCAACTGGACTGTAAATAAAATGATAAACTTATCTTTCCATATATCATATAAATTTTATGCTTAGATATAAATACCAGTTGCAATAAATCTATGTATTTTATGAAAATTAAATTGAAATATATAATTCAAAACATACATTATACTAATACAGTTAATATTATTTTTATATTTAATTTTTATTATGCAAACTTATCATTCAAATAAAATATTCCATCAAAGAAATTAAATCTAAAATATTTTGTTGCTTTATTTATTACGTAATAGGTAATTTTCTAAGAGTGTCTTAACAGTTGGGAAAAATATTGCTATTGCACAATTCCATGAAATTCTGATTCTCTGAATGCATCCTCTTTCTCAAAAAAAGTTCCTTGGACCAATTTTGATTTCGATGTTCATTCAGTAGAAAAAAGAAGAAGTTTTTATGAAAGCAGAAATAGAATTAATTTAATGGTTACAATAATTACGATATATATATATATATATATGTGTGGTCAGGTACAATTTCAATTTCGTGAAATAAAACTGAAGAAACGTTTACTTTATTTAATGATGTTCGCGCGCTGAACTTATTTCCAAGAACATTGTATTTTGTTTTAATTAATAGAAGTACAAAACTTTAAGAAGCAAGATCGCTTACAAGTGTACGGTACGTCGCAGTTACCGTATAATAAGAATGCTTTGGCAGTAGAACAATCAGAAGTCGAAAGTAACATAGATACAAAGGCGTGTGATTTTTTTTTTATTACATTATCACATTCTTTAAATCTCGATAACTAAGATGGTCAAAGTGTTATTATATGTATACGTGTATGCGCTGTACACCTCATCGACTGGCAGAAACATCCGATAATGCTTGTTCACGCTACGTTACATATTCTGCGAACAAAAACTCCATTAAAAAAAATATTCCTTTTTTTCATTTTTAAATATTCTCTGCACTAATTGAAAATGCAACATTCCTTTTTTTCATTTTATACGGTAATCCTTTTAATTGAATATTATGGACGGATTATGTAGATATGTTCTGTTACAATGATTTACAATTTGTCTAATATGCTTTATTAAAATAAATCCTACATTCAATTAAACTACTATTAGTAAAACTGTACTATACTGATTAATAAAAATATCATAGAATAATATAATGACAAATATATATGTATATCTAATACTTAAAATATATTATTAACGAAACACAGATGAAACGTGATGGATTGTCTTTGGTTTAAATCATATGGAAGAAGCAAATTGATGATTATTCGCTGTAAAGAATAGAGAGAAGACGTGGCATGTACAAGCATTTTAGAGCCCGTCGCTTGAAAGCGATGGAAATATACCGCGCCGCACATTGTACGTGTTGAATTTATTAATTTCAATTACCACCGGAGATGAACGGTCTTATCTTAAATATAACACGTCAAAATTGAGGATAAAGGGAAAGGAGAAGAGGAGAGGATTTAGAAAGGATCAAGGCGTTTACGAAGCGGAGATTCGAAGCGCCTTGATCCTTTAAAAAAAGTCTCGATACCTAAAGCTTACACAAACTTCCCTCGGAATTTTGTCTTCGGTCCAGGCCCTACTTTGGACCGTAATTGATATCTAGAGGGAATGTTACATATCTCTCTTTTCATCATTTTTTCTTCGCTTTTCTTTTATATATCAAAATAATATATATCTACTATCTGATAAAAGTGACTCCTCTGTTGATACGTAATTATATATATAGACTTATTTATTATTAATTAGATGATATATCATTGGTTGACTAGAAGATATTACGCTTAATAGATAGAGATGCATTTCATCACTATACTGAAGTCTCTCCAGAGTGAAGCCACGTTTAATCGTTCTCCGTTTTATTTGATATGTATTTATAGTTTCGAAATTTCACAAGGGAACTTTATCGTTAAAACTCGTGACCTATTCTTTTTCAAATCCTAAAAAGACTAAAATAGAGAACTGGCTTTCAGAGAGAATTCGGCATTCATCTCCAAATTAGATTACTGATATGTATCTATATTGATATGTTGTGTTGCGTTACCGTAATGAAAATATTAATACATCATAGCATTGTATACTTGTTTCGTCATCATCATCATCATCGTCTTCATATTCATATTCTTAAGTAAAGGACGCGTTATACCCTGAAGGAACGCGATACGATGCTCGATTTGTACCTGCTTCGCTTCTCATGTTTAAAATAGATATAATATATGTATATGTAGATTTTTATATACATATACGTGTATAGGTGTGTACATGTACATGTATGTATAATTGTATGTATTCTTTGATATAAATGATTCGTATATTTATACTCTACTAAAGATCAATCGTTTGAGTAGCAAGAAATTTATATTCCTCTATAACGTGACTCATAAATTAAATTAACAGAAACGTAATTAATCGAGATAATCTTTTTGTTCTTTCGCATTGATTTTTCTCTGAATTAAGTCAGAATTTATATCTTGTGTCGCAGTAGCATTCTAACAGAAACAGTCGATAAAGATCGCATGTAAGTAGAAAAATCGATTCAAAGTCCTTCTGATTGTTGCAGGTTTTTGCATCGATCTTCCCGTATTACATATTACACCAACGAAAGAGCATGTCAAAACGCGTGTGTTTTACAATATTACAAGATACACGATTAAATCATACTGAGCGGTTTAACAAAATACCTTTAGATGCGAATCAGGCTTGTCTACGTATTTCCGTTTGGTCCGTATCGACGAGGGTTAATCGTATACAAGCATTTCATTCAAGTAAAACCAACGGTAACTATTATACTCTATAGAAAGAGATACTTACAGATTCTTAATCATGTTCTAATCATTCCCTTGTACTTCAAGTATCAAAGTAACTTCTCTCGAGTATATAATGGAAGAGGTATTATTTGAGATTTTTCTGATTGTCCCTCACTTACTTATCTCTGGGTAATAGTATATCTTGTAATGTTCTGTGAAATATTAATTAATCTAAATGTTAGCCGGCGAGATACTGGTGCAAAATCTAGAAACATCTCAACCTCGATACGACGAGAAACTGAAATCCGTAGAAGGACCTTTATATGTGGTACTGTACCAGCAGTAATTATCCGGTTTTATAAGCATGTAGAAATGCAATAGATAACGTGTGTGTGTGTGTGTGTGTGTCTGTATGTGCGCGCGCGCGCGCGTGTGTGTTGTACACAAAAATTTCTGTAGCGAAAAACACATGCAGTGTTCCAGCTGCTAGACAGGTCTCGCATCATGCATGAGTTTATGTACGTCACTATCTCCAATATCACGAATATTAGCCACCAAAGCACAGCTTCGGTAATGTAATAAAATACGAGTAGAATGGGAGTCTGACAATGTAGTAAAATCAAATTCCATTAATTATTCGTTTCTTGTATGCTGCGCCAGGCACGAAATTACAAAAGCAAAAATAAATCTTAAAACGCGTTCCTAGTTTGGATTTTTCTGAAATTGTTAATTACTAATTAGAATATTACATACATATCGTTAAAACGGAATGAATTAATTTATAAACGAAATATCTAAATGTTTCCTCTCTTCGTTTTCATATGATTCTTCGTGCCTCGAATGACGATTGCATGTCGACGACGTCATGTCAGTCACGGAAACAAAGCGACAATTAATTAGTATCGATCGTAGACTACATGACGTCGAATAGAATGTTCCAGTAAAATATATATAATTAATGGGTTTGGTAATCACAAAGCTCTCGTATCGCCTCCATACGCGACCATCCTATTCACCGTCAAACATTGCCATCATTTCTTCAATTCATCTTTCTCGTTTTTAATTCTACGTAATATGTGTAAAAAGTAGAACGTTTATTGGAGTAAAACGCGTGCCCATTGCAGCGCGAAAATGAGTGACGTCGCATCGATAAAGGTGCACAGATATACAAACATCGACCCTTGACATTTAAGGAAAGTTTAAACATTCAGTACTCCCATGCCTCTCGGTAACGATAGATATCTTCCCCACTTATCTCGGTGCTCACTCAACGTGTTTTTTGAAAAGTAAAGAGAGGAATAAGATGACACCGAAAGAAAGCGACAAGGGAACTTGAAATGGAGGAAGAGGAGAAGAAAAGGGATGGGAAAAAGAAGGAAAGATGTAGGCGGCGATCATTTCGCAAAGGAGACTTGCCAAAGAATCTTTCAAAGCGATAGGATAGTGCGATTGTAATACGATACAGCCAATGTTATAGCGCCTCCGCCGTGACGTTCCAAGAAAATGCCAATTCAGTCGAGAAAACCGGTTTTGACGAGCTTTTCCAGGAAAAACTTCACATCCCCCAGCTCTGAGTCCTTGATACCGATTGATTTCAACATGCCTAAATCACCATTCTCCACCGCCATAAACACAGAACGCAAGTGTTCCAAATCGGAGCGCATTAGATGCAAGGCTGCACCAAAATCTTCGATCGTCTGAGATTCTACGAATTAGAATTTATCTTCTTTCAAATTTAATGCTCCAAATTTATTTTAGATCGATTTATCTTTATGAGAATTATAGTAATTACCAGAAAGCGCTATAGCAACTGCATTCACGCCACCAAGAGGCTTTAGCGTATCCCGTGCCTTGGTCCCAAACAATTTCTCGAGATAATTTGGACCGTGACTTGCCAACAACGACTGCAGGAAACTAGCAGTCTCCTCTACCGGTGGTCTTTTTGCTAAAACAAGCAACAAAACGGTTTACCCAAACATTACATGAATATACGTAACACTTGTTAACATTAATCCTGGTTCTTTCTTCAACTACATATACAACTCTATACAAATTATACAAATTTATATCTATATCTATATATCACAGTAATCATTTCCTACTTGTACAACTTTATAGCTAGGGAACAGAGAATCGATGTTAAAACTCAAAAGATAATAGGTTCGATCTAGTGATCATATAGTCTGCTAATAGATAGGTAGTCGGACAGTAGTTAGGGACGAATATAAATCAGACGTCTGATACACCCGAAGCTCGATACGTTTCTGCCACATGGAAACTTCCTCGTAACCTTGTTCCTATTTCATTGTTGTGTGAGACGAGTTCCCTGAATTAGTCTCCTCTGTTTAATAGAAGTTATAATCTTTTCTTTAACGGGAAATTAGCAACATTCTATCTGTTAACACTAAAAGAAAATGGAAAAAGAGAAAGAAAGAAGACAGAGAAATAAAATAATGTTTAAATAGAAAACAAAGAAATATGTGTAAATGAATACAAGATCAAAATGTTATTACGTATGGACGGTAATAGAATCAATTAAGGGACAGGAAATTTTACCAGCTGTGCATAAACGTGAATCTTCGTCGTATCCATCTTGACAGTCGGGAGCTCCGTCACAGAGATACTGAATCGAGATACATATACCCTCCCCTGGACACTTAAATGGCTCGTAGGGACGACAAGCATCTCCTGTAACATGGAATTATCACTAAAATAATAATAATAAGAATAATGATTTTTTTTTATTTTTGTAACTATTTTATACCTGCTATCATAAAACTTTTATTTTGTAAAATATGTAATATACGTACATAAGATACACAAGTTGTATAGTATAATATATATGGAATTTATAGCATGTACGTAAGCGTCCATCAGATACAATAGTTCACAAAAGTATTGGGACAATTACCATAGAAAATTTTTACGTATATATTATATATTATAAAATATTTTGAAATTTCATTAGTACTGTAATGAGATACGACAATCACAATTATATTAGTAAAATTTCAATAAATCTAGAAATATATATAGAAAATACAAGATACGTAATATATTCATAAAATATGTTTACAAGTGTTCCAATACTTTTGTGAGAAACTGTACATGCCTGTTTCATGTCGCGTGCGATTCGTGTTGAATATCACATATACATACATATAATCATATACAAGAGCACGCGCGTATATGATTGTCAGTGTGCGCGTGTGCATTAACTTTGTAAGTGGCAATGCCCAAATTAGAATACATAGTCACCAATAATTGGTGGTTGCCAGGGCGGCTGATATTGACCGAGCAATATAACATGTATTATTTAACCCTGCTACAATTTTCGAATCTTTACATCCAAACAGAAAGTCTTCTAACGTTCCAAGAGAAACATTAGTGTAAAATTAAAATAATAAATTACGTATATTAGCTGTATATATTTTTGAAATATTTTTTACTGAAATTAAACAATTTTTTAACGATACAAAGAAATCATCCAAATCCGAAAATGATTGAAGGAACGTAGCAAAGTTAAAATTGATCTAATTCTTTTACGTTCTTCCTCTCATTTTCGACCCAATTGCATTTTTCTAACGTTAAAAGATATTCCAAATTTAAACCAAATATGAAAAAATTCTTATTGGTATGCATGATTTCTAGCGTTAACATTTTTTTAGAATATTAGAATTCCTTTTCGTTTGCTGAAATATGAATAAGATTGAAATATGAAAATTTAAGGATCGCAGCAAAACTTGATAAAAAATCGCTTTATTGGAAAATAAGGGTACGTGCAAATGTGTATGTACATACTTTTCGCAGCCACTGTAAGTTGCAGAAACGACGTAATTCGAGTTCGCAACAAGTTGTTAACTACGAGGAACTTCACGCTGTTTATTGCTCAAAGGAATTTGCCATTGATAAAGTAACGCTTATTGCTGGCGTCGATTACCACGTTGCGTTGAATAAACCACGGACAGAGGCCGTGTCACGAAGATGAATCGTGATGCGCTTAATGTACCACGTGGATTCAAATTGCCACTTCAATGTTGTTATCCATCGACACAATGGACCGTCGTATCAAGATTAAAATGTACACGGTATGTATTGTAGAGTTTGGGTAAATGGTAGATATTACTTTACAAAGAAAATGGATCACTATCGATATCTATTTTATATGTACGTTCGTGAATGTTTCTAACTATTATACAAGAATAAAGAAATGGCTAGAATTCTGCTTATCCGTATTTCGTTTATACGAACAAGTTAATTTGTAGTTGCTATGGTTGAGAATATCTTGTAATGAACATACATATGTACTTATTTGTTTGTGTCCAAACTAGATTATGGAAAGAACAATTGAATATGATACAGAGGCGACTCAATGAAGCTCAACTTCGGTTTTTTAAATATTAGATCTATTATAGGAACTAGATAACAACAGATGAAAGGAACATCATAGGAACTGTTCTATAGTTTGATATGCTCGGATAAACGGAATTCTTCCAAAATCTTCTCTTTTTAATTTTTTAATATACATATCTCATTTTCACTTCTCGTTACGCGATACTATATGATCCGATTCGAGATATGACAGTTGCAACCGGTAACGAAAATTCCTTACGGTCGTGTTTGAAAACATGGATCCATAACACCTATCTTTTTATATACATAAATGTGTAAAACTAGTTATATAAAGCAAACAACACGTAAAATAAACTATACAGCTAGTTATTGACTACTGCGAATTCTATGGACTAAACAAAGGTGTAACTCTAAGAAAATGTGTTGACTAAGAAAATCAAGGTTGCATATGTCCACGATTATCGGGAAACTCGAAAAACGGCCACGATTATTCGCTTACCTGTACGTTTGGTATTGAAGTGACCATAAAATCGACTTAAGTCGATCGCCATGATAGCACGAGGGAAAATAACGCAAGCACTCAGGGCGAGGCTAAGCGCAGCCACGCTAGTGCAGAACCTCTGAACCATTCTCAGCAGACAGACGGTTAGACTATACTCTCAAGAGACGAACGTGTTTCACTTCGCGACCTTCCCTTTTTGTTATAACCCTGAGTACAGGAACACAGATGAACTACCCTCTATTAACAAGAGAACAAGTCAGACTTCTTCGCTTCTTTCTCCAGCTGTGAGATACCGTACGATATGCTGTAATCAAAGTGACGATCTTTGACGAAACACTGACCCCTTCAAATGGAACAGATACACGTACGCAAAGAAGGATACTTTATTCCGCTTCACTCTTTCTTCCTCTCTTTTGACTTTTTCTAATTTTCACAGCCACCCACCGTCTCTTTTCGACACCGAGTGGCTGGCGCGTGACGCGGGGTGCACAAGCACTGTGAACACACCTGCGTATATACCATATACCATATATCTCATACCAACTACATATTATACCCCCTCACCCCACTACCCTTTACAATCACAAGCTAGGTGGTGGGGAGTACGCAGGAAGACGTTTGACCAATCACACAACAGGTCTTGCTGGCCGCGGCCAATCGAAATCAGCGAGATCGAATGTTCTACCCTGGAACACCTACGCGACCCTTTTCTACCACGTCGCATCGATTTCAACTCCCTTGTACCCGTACGTAACTTTTGTTTATCGTCGTTATAACGTTGCGTTTACGCCAGCAGAATAGCATGGCTACCACTACTGCCACCCTTGGGAACCGGGGTATATAAACGTTCATGGAATTTTTAGGAATATAATACCGTTTAATGGAATTAACACGCAACCCATAACAACTCCTGGAAATTTCGTCGTCTATGAACCAATCTTCCTACCCTGATATCTATGTTTCTCCTTTACTTCACGAATCGCTTATGTGCGTGATAGTAGCAGACGTAGCTTTGAAATTTGCTAAGAGTTTCTATGTCGTGTTGTAGAATTAAAGATACATATATGAAAATTTAAGAAGGGATACGAAAAAAATTTAATAGAGTTCTAATTATCTGTTTCGTATCTTGAATGGATTAAATAAATTTTATTTGTATTATTCATATAAATTATGTATAGATATAAAATTCTGGCGTATTTAAAGGATAAAGGCTTTCACAAAATTAAGATTGTAAGAACTAGTGAAACAGTAAATCACTGTTCAGCCTGCTATAGTGTAATATGTAATGTATCTGTATGATTATTATGCATATGTATGATATATATATATATATATATATATATATATATATATATATATAATATTTTATATATTTTTAATTATATTTTTTATAATGCAAACATATATATATAAATATATATATACAATATCAAACATGACTTGTTAAAGGGCAAATTATTATATACTTTTATTATTTAAAAGATTATATCAGATTATATGTAATAATTTATGTAATACAAATATGTAATACAAAGTATCTTCCAGTTATAAAGTGAAACACATTGTGCATAATGATTATATTTGTGAAGAAAAAAGTTATAAATTATGATCGTAAAAGAAATTTGAAAAACATAATATGGTTTATTGAGAATGGCTGTTTTAACGTGGTTCTTAACTGGAGTTACGTATCTCCCTCAGTAGAAGAGGTCAACTATAACGTAGCCTCCGTAGTCTACAAGTATTAAATCTTGATTATGAAAGATCTTTTTACTTCCAAGAAAATATCCTAAAATTGTAGCAGATCTTTCATTGAAATATTTAAATAAAGTTAACCTTTTGTTTACTATGTAAATTACAAATACATACATATATTATTTTTAAATAACTCGTATAACAATTTAGAGTTTCCCCATATAATAAATTAGTATTATTAATCACTTTCTTTATTGTTTCATTTTTTTCATTTAACAATAATATTAGTTATATATCTGCTATTATTATGTTTGGGAATAAAGAAGGACCACAAATTGAAGGAAAGAATTAGTATTGTTTGAAATCCCAATATTTGAAAATCTATTGTTGATAACACCTATAATTCGCGCGGAAACTTCATACCGAACATAACCTGAAAAGATATTGATATACATATGTGATTCAAGTATACGCAATGTGTAAGCATGTATACGCAATAGATCTGATATACTTACAAGATGGGGTTAATTAAGTAATTACGGAGAAATGCGAATATTAATTACTATACGAATTGAATGGATAGAAACAGCAAGCTATCGAGTAAATAGATGAAAATGTATTTTACTGAATTTTGAAGAAATTTACAGTATGGAGGACTTAAAATGTAAATTTTTCGGTCTTATTAACAAGCAGGTAAATAAATTTGTATAAAAATTTTACGTTTAAATATCTTGTATTGCAATGTAATTGTAAATACAACTTTCGCTCTATTCGAGTTATGCTTTAGGTTATGTTGTACTACATTTGTATCTTTATAAACTTTCAAATGAAATACTTTGTTAATGTTTAAGAGAAAAACTGTTCTAGGATAAACTGATACAGTGTATTTGTATTTTCCATTGTTATTCAGAATACAACCAAAATTCCATTAATGGGTTTACATCCAGATCTACTTAATCCATCAGAATCACAGAAATCAGATGATATACAATCAGAAGCTGACCAATCAACAGAAAGTGAACCTATCCCTGATCAAGACATATTAGAATCTATAGAAGAGATTTATTTTAATACAGACCATAATTTTGATCCTTGTAGACACGAATTGGAGAAGTTACCAAAGGTGTTGCAATCTAAAGAAATTGAAAAATGTTACAAGAAACTGAAACAGCAACATCAAGTTGTTTCTAAGAAAGTTCTACAACTTATATTACAAAAGCAGAATGCTTGTAACAAAGAGTTTGAAAAAATTTTACTGATACAAGAGCAATTACAGGATGTGTTAGAAATTTGCAGAATGGGAAGGGCAGATTTAAAATTAGCTGAAAGGCAATTTACTACAGCTAGTTTAGGAATATTAGCAAATTATCAAAAAAGGCAGATCATAGAAGAATTATTGAATAATTTAAATACTATCAAGACATTGGTAAGCTCATTTGACTTATATTTATTTACTTGATGAAGCAATAATGGGTTAATTATTATAATACTTTGTAGCAACGTACAGGAGATAGATTACAGGAGTTATTAAATGAAAAAAATTATCCCAGAGCAATCTCGTTACTTTTAGAATGTCAAAGTGCTGCACAGACATATAAACATTTCCATTGTATTGCTGCTTTAAATGGTAAATTACAGGATATTTTAGAACAAGCAGAGGAAGCCTTGGATGTTACACTATCAAAGATGTGCACGCAATTCGATGTAACAATATATACGTCTATTCAAGAAGCTTATACTCTATTAGGAAAGACTCAATCTGCGATGGATCAATTGCATATGCATTTTACTGCTGCAATTCACAATACTGCTTTTGCAGTTGTTCATTCGTATGCGGGCGGAGATACAAAGAGACAATATAAACAACTTTGTCAGTCAGTGCCCCGGGAAAGTTGCATTATTTGTCTAACAGAATTGTGTAAATCATTATGGACAATATTAAGCTCTTATTATTTGGTAGTAAATTGGCATAACACACAAGAAAATAAAGTTAAACTTAAAGCTGATGTAAAAGATTTAGAAGAGACTTTTAGCAAACAATATGTGAAGCATAAATTAGAAAACAGTATGATTCGTATATGGCATGACGTCGAAATGAAGATTTCGATATTTTTAATGAACGCTGATTTAACTTACATTAAATTTGAGCAATTTGTTCAAGTTTTAGGTATAGTTAACAGGTAAATGCTTAACAGGGGTTTTATATAAGTTTAGATTAATTTACGTATACTGTATTAACAAAAAATAATTACAGATTAATGGAAATTGGGGAGGAGTTATGTGGTTTTAAGTCAGAAAATCTGCAAGAATCTATAAGGAAGCAATCATTGTCATATTTTTCTCATTATCACGCGTCGAGACTAGATGAACTCAGGATATTTTTAGAAAACGATGGGTGGGAATTGTGCCCCGTGAAATCGAATTTTGTGGCAACTCAATTACAGGAATTTAAGAGTTTAAAACCATCGCTAAACAGTTGTAAAGTATGGAACAATTTTGATAACTCTAACGTTGGTGAAAATGATAGTCCTATAAGTATAGAGTGGATTCAGAAATATTTAGAAGGGGGGTCATCGCCATTCTCTATAGGTCTAGATGATACCATGGATGAAGATATTTTGATAAGTAATGAAGTACGATATTTAATTTAGAAATATTTTATTGTCCTTATACTAATTGGCCATGTAATATAAAAAATAATCTGTATTAAACAGGATAATCCTCCAGAATATTTTTCGGATGAATCGGACGATGATATCCCTGATGAATTAAAACACGAATACGTTGATGATTCAGATCATGTTAAAACAAATAAAAAAAAGTGTAAACTAAAACAATCAGGGCCCATGGTTACAAACACAACACTAAGTATATTGCGCGTTTGTGGAAAGTATTTGCAAATGTCTAGATTATTACGATCAATCGCAGTTACGGTTATACAAAGTATGATACAGTTTTACGAGTTATGTTTTTATACTGTACATTTATTCTTTACTTCAGATTTGGTAAGTTTTGTTTATTAGTTACTTTTCTATTAAGATATTAACTTAGTGCTAAGAAATAATATTCTTTCCCACAGCAAATAAATAGTGATTCTTTATATAGTCCAAAACTGAAACTATCTCTAGCAAGAATTAAGGAGAATTTAATCATTTGTGAAAATGATACGGAAGATAACATTAAATTAAATTCCGATAAAGTACGACAGCCACAGCTCTCTTCCATTGTAAATTTATCGCAACCGGAAAAGCTTCACGGTTTGACTGAACGTGTCGTAGGAGTGGAATCTCTAATATTTTTAGGTCGTCAATACGAAAGTTTGAAGCCGTACTTGGAACATCTTATCGGTGCTAGCCCACAACGTGGTTTCCTTCACCAATTTTATATGCAAACAATAGCATCGAGCACGGATTTAAGGAAACCGGTATATATGGCGGTTGCATCTCGAGCATTTGATGTTTCAAATATTTTAAATTTAATGAATAAAGTTAATTGGGAAGTGACTGACGTTATGTCTCAACATAGTGGGTATATCGATGCATTACTTCAGGTATTTATTTTAAGTACAAATATAAATTTTAACTTCACTTGCACTGGCACTTGCACTTAAGAAATTTTTTCTTTTGTAGGAAATATATATATTAAATGAAAGATTGAAAAACATTGGAAGTTGTCTTCCTTTAGCGGACGATGTATATAACGCTGTCTGGGAAAATGTGGCACATCTAATAACTCATACATTAGTAGAGGGGTATGTTACTTTTTTACTTACAATCTTTTTATCTTATTTACTTATATCCATTCTCTATTACAGATTTTCTAATGCTAAAAAATGTTCGAACGGTGGCAGAGCACTAATGCAACTCGATTTTACGCAATTGAAATCGAAGTTTGAGACATTGACTTCTTTAAGGCCAATGCCTCACAGAGAATATGTTGAATTATATATTAAAGCTTACTATCTTCCAGAGAATAGTTTGGAAGAATGGATAAGGGAACACAAGGTATTTAAGATTATATGTTATCTAACTATGATATTCTTATTTATTATTAACGTATTTTATTTATCTTGCAGGAATATTCTGTGAAACATTTAATTGGCATAGTTTCTTCAGCTTGTCAAAATAATAAAAAAACTCGTCAGCGTCTAATTGCATTCATAGAAGAACAACGGCCTAGTAGATAGCATAGGTCTATATATTATAATACGTCTCAAGATTATATCGAAATAGGAATTGCATAAAGGACGAATTTTTAGGAATAATTTGAAAAGAGGAAAATGAAAAGGATATATTTTCTTCGTGTACATATTCGGGAACTTTTACTATATCACTAAAGTAAGCAAGCTCATTTAAGAACTCTTTAATTTTCTTGACACTTTTGTTTACTCAGTGCACGGATTAAATCCATCGATATGGGCTCTTAAAAGGATGTTAGTTCGTAAAATTGAAAGTATGTGATAAAGTACGAAATTGTTAATTCTGATGTATGTCAATACAATGTAAGTAATATTGGCTAAAGGAATCTCATATCGAAATTTAGAGTCGCAATCAAATTCATAGAGTAATATTATTACAATTAACAATTACAAACTTCTCACATTATGTTAACGATATATATACATATATATATTAATATATATTAATATATATATTAATAATTATATATATATATATAGTTAATTATTCAGATCTATTAAAACATTGTTGAAAGTCTGAATAAAAAAATATCTGCACTTTGAATCTCAAAGAAGGAATTTAATGTTATTGGATCTGTTGATAAAAAATTTTTGCTCGTCTCGAGCCTTTTCACTCAATCATTGTAAAGCAAGGTGTACATAATTTTATTTCATATTCATTTTATTTTCATAGCTCTTTTTATAATGTAATAATTATATATATATATATATATATATATATATATATATATATATAATATGAAATATTTTTTAAACATATATATTATTCCACATAAAAATTGTAGTTTTTATAAAGTTATTATGTTTTAATATTTTTATGACCAGAGTTTATAGATCTTATAAAAAAACACAATCCATTGTCAGATTATCAACTAGATAGTTGTAATAATTTGTAAATATTTAAATAATTATTTCTCGAAATTAAGTGCAATTATAACTATTTTGTTTGAAAATATGATATTTTACATTTTGAAAGAATGCTTTTATAATTTAAAGGTGTCTTTATTATACAAATAATAATAATAATATACAAGTACATTTTTGCTGGATTCATCGGTTTCCAATTTTGTAAAAATTATTGTTATTTATCTATATAGTATTCAATGTAGCATTACATTTATCATATATTTTTATATCCTTTATTTGTACTAAAAACCAAAAAATTCTATTGCACCTCTAATTACTATTCGTATTTTAACATTCAACTTCGTTTTGAGGAATGTGTTTGTTTTTAACTATTACACCATTCGAAAATTCATATAAAGCGATTAATTAGTTCATTGTATGATTATCTATAATCTGCTTTATACTACCATTTTCAAAATAGAGAAATAACTGAAAATACTCTTCCATAAATAATATTCCAATATGACTGAAAAATGTTTCGTTCCTTTTTATTTAATGACTATGTAATTATAAAATTGGTTAATAATGGTGCATTGAGAATTCTCTGGCTAATAGTATTATGGGTCAGCGTTTCCCAATTTTTTTTATCTATATGGATCGTATCTACTTTAAGTAAAATTTGTTTAAGATTAAAAGACAGTTGTGCTCTCTAAATTTATCTATTCTTTCGTTTACGGAGTTAAATTACGTATGAAATATGGCCTTTATATATTATCCTTTTAATTTTTATGAAATAAAGAACACGATCCATGGAGTGTAAACGTTAAGAAACGCTGATAATTGTATTGAAGTAACCAATTTCTTCCTTACTCCAAAGCGTTTTATATCGAGCCCTGCATTCTGAATGGCCCCTGTTAAAACAAATCGTTGGAAAATGTAGCTGATACATATATGTGTGAACTAAACAATGGAAATATGATGATACCAAATGCTTACTTTGACAATAAGCCTATTTGACAATGTTATTTATTAGTATTGCGTTAAAAAACGTATGCTCTAACTATAATGAAAAACGCATACGCCTTGTTTTTCTTTTCTTTCTGCTCATTTTTAAACCTAAATTCAGTATCTTGACTATAAATGCTTTTGTTATTTCACACTGAATGAAGAATGAATAAATATATTACTGCTAGCTAAAACTCGCTTTGTTATTAAAAAATTACTAAAAATATTTATTTCGAATTATGTATTATCTGCTTACAGGATTCATTTCATTTCAAACTTTGGACATTTTACTAATAAAACGTGTACTCTATGATCAATAAAATTTCAACATTCGATTTAATTCAATTATAAATGTTTAATTCATTCAAATAAAGTTTATTGCCAAAATATATTTGTTCTTTTGTAATATTAAAACGTGTGTGTTCTTTTTAAAAAATAACTATTTTTTAACAAAGTTATTTTAGTTACAACTGTTACGTTTCTTTTGTTTTCAATTACAACTAAAAGAAACAAATATGACACAATATTATAAACCTTCTTATACGAACGAAATTAGTGAGTATAAACATATACATAGAGCACTGCTCAATACTAGCACATACACCTTGAAAGAACAGTCTATTGCTTTCTTTCCAAAATTTGTGTACTGCTTTTAAATATGAGCTAATTTATCTTGCACATTAGTTCTCACCAAAATACAATACTTAACATTAATGGTACGGATGCCAAGAGAAAGAATCTGACAAACTTATTATATTTGTATTAATTATTACTGCGGTAAAGTAATACAATTTGTTAAAATACTAATACCCTAGTTTATATTATATCATGGAATGCAAATCAAATGTTGACATAGAAACAGAGCGATAGAATAACGTATACCATCGTTACTCTACTTTCAATCGCTATGTAAATATGAAGCTTGTAGAAAAGAAAGAATTGAATGATGTTGAAATATTCGTTTTGTTTAGTTAATAGCAAATGTTGATAAATATGTTTATCACTCTTATTCTACATCTTATTATCAAAAGGAAATGAAATAAGACGCACATAGAACACTGTCTGGCTCTTTTCTCTGTGACCTAATTCTAGTTCTGCGTAATCCGATCGCTTAACTGGTAAAAAATATTGGCAGATATAATGCTGTTACGTTATTAGTAACATTGTTTCTATTTTCTTCCTTTTTCTCTCTCTTTCTTTTGAGCTCATGGTATCAAACCCAGTAGCTTACCATTTGTGCGTACAGAACAACTCCATTTATGTATGTATAAGTGTACGTTTGTACATCTAATGCGTTTCAATCGAAGTTAAAGCACAAAAAAATACACAATGTCAGAAGTTGCACTTTTTTTCTCCTTTTTATCTTTTTCGAAAAAAGAAAAGTCGACTGATATGCATAAAAAGTTGACTCAAATGGAAGACGATTATTAAAAAAAGAAAAAAAAAAGAACTGACTGTCACTACAAATATTTTTTAAAAATGAGATTGATAGCAAAAATTTATCAAAGGAATATTTCTGTGCTGTATAAAGTCATTAATGTAAGTGCTTTGAATGTTTACTCACATATATCAGTGGGATTATATGTATAAATATTATGTGTGATACATATTACATAGCATGGATAACAATCAGTGATGAATGAATGTTATGTCCAATTATTCTGGACGATATTTTAAATTAACTATTGCATAAATGATAATTTCAAATTGTAAAGATACTTTTTCTGAATGTATCTCTTAATCTCATAAGTAGCTCTTACAACTTTTTGTATTCTCTTATAATTAGTATCCCGTAATGCGGGATATGTACGCAAATATATATATAAATTATAGTAAAATGTTGGATGTGATAATCTAATCAATATTGTTGTATTAACTATTTTCACGGACTTTAGTAAACAGTTAGTAACAAAGTCTATATCTTTTGGTACTTTGATAAATTTCTATTTATATAGTATTAATATTACTGAAACGCACCATTTGATGTTAATGGTTACTTTACGTTTGCTGTAGTACATTGGAAATGATTTCCTCTTTCTCTCTCTCTCTCTCTCTCTCTCTTTCTCTCTCTCTTTCTCTCTCTCTCTTTCGCTCTCTGTCTTATGGATCATAATGATCATTATCAGTTTTGTTACAGAGCCTCTACATGATAAATAAAAATGACAATACAAAGCAAACGTACATCTTGGTATGTGGCTAACTGATGAAAAATAAATATTTGCTCATAATTTATGATTACTGGTCAACCATGTAAGGCCTTCATAAAGCCCATCTCCAGTTGTGGCACATGATGGCTGCACATACCAATTTCTATCTCGTATCCTAGTTAAACCCAGTTTTTCTTGTATTTCATGTGGTTTCATTGCTGAAAAAATAAATAAAAAATTATTTATATAAGACAAATATACGATTACTAAAGATTTATGAGATACATTGATTTATACCATCTGGAAGATCTTGTTTATTTGCAAAGATTAAAATAATAGCATCTCGCATTTCTCTATCATTTATAATTCGATGAAGCTCCTGACGGGCTTCATCTATTCGATCTCTGTCAGCACAATCTACTACGAAAATAAGTCCTTGTGTTCCAGTATAATAATGACGCCAAAGTGGACGTATTTTATCTTGTCCACCAACATCCTACAATGAAATTATTATCCTTAGTGAGTTGAACATTTTCCAAGCTATATTTAGAAGATTTATAATTACTATTACTTACCCAAACATTGAACTTAACATTTTTATAGGTAACTGTCTCTACATTGAATCCTACAGTTGGTATAGTTGTTACAGACTGTCCTAGTTTAAGTTTATATAGTATCGCTGATATGTAATTAAGGAAATGTTACAAGAAAACATGATTCAAAACATTCTTTAGTCTTTTGCAAGGATTTTATTACAGAGTTTCATGTAAAAGAAAGAAACAGATGTGTGTGTATGTGTATGCATGTGTGTGTACGTATATCTATGTAAGAAGGATACTAGTTTTCCCAGCAGCATCCAATCCTAGCATAAGGATTCGCATCTCCTTGTTGCCAAAGATCTTTGACAACAACTTGCCCATCTTGCCAGCTGCTTTCTAGGCACCTGGCACCTAAAGTTCAGAAAGTTTACCTTTAAAAAAAAGTCATTTTAACACATAAAAAAGTTTTATATGAACAATTCTAAAAGGTTTAAAAAATATTTTCCATTACTTCACTAACATCTCGCTTCTTTTATGAAATTTTCGTTGGAACTATAATATACTATGAATGAAAAACTTCCACAAATATCTAACCTCTATTTAAAATTGATTATTTCAAATGAAATATAATATTTCCACAAATAATACGATTTATATATTGCCGAATTAAGAAAGCTCAAGGACGTTCTTCCTAACCTATCAAATACCGTAAATAGAATAAAAATAGACAGATATTAGAAAAATACTAGCGAATAAATAAATTCACGGTATGTTCGAGATCTGAATGAATCTGTAGTTAAACTTTGCTCATTTATGTAAAAAACTAAATATTTATGTAATGTAATGTCCAATAGTTGTCACGATAAATAGTCTAATTGGTATTGTGTCTTACATGACAATTGATGACGAATTTTTTTTAAAGAAATCCTTCGAGTCAGCAATACGAGAAGAGTGTAACTTGAAGCAAGCATAAATGTAACTCACCGAAATACATTTACAAAGGGCGAGTACTTTATCATGAACGCGCAGACATATCACATCACTAGACATAACTTATTTATATTACAGCTGTAATATAGCAGCATTACCGAAAACGTTATTTAGGCAGGTACAGCATGATGTCTCTTCGTAAGTCACAAGCAAACACGCATGTAACTTAAATGAAATATTGAGATCAGTTCGGTATGCATCGAGTACTGACAGGGAATTTGAAGCGCCACCGTATGTTACCATCTATTACTAATACCCAATTGGCAATACATTTGAAAATTGTATTCATACATAAAACATGTAAGGGAAACTGTTTTAAATCTCAATTTTGAAGTAATTTGAAATTTTCCAGTATTATGAAAATTTGAATCACTTTGAACACGATTCAATATTTAAAACGTTGACTGCCACACAAATTTTATATGCTTTATTTGTAACAAAATTGAAATATATACACCACAATATATAATTTTTGCAAAATATTGTACCGTATTTGCGTGCTTTTTTCTAACAATATTATCTACATATGTCATTCACATTGTACACAACTTTTTGAGAAATTTATTTTATTTTAAAAAATTTAGTACCTCGGGTCACTGATGACCACCGTGTTAGTAAACGTGTTAAAATTTTGTAGTTTTGATAAATCTTGAATACTTGATATTTTTCATAATTTTTATGAAGCTTTCGGGATTTTAAAGTTCATCAGACTTATCGAAACTTCACTGATCCGTACACCTTTATATTCATAGTATACTGAACATAATTTGGTACTTTTATTAACCTTTTGAGTGCTTACTAAAATAATCCAAAGTGGTTAAAAATGTAATACATGTATATATTCTCCTTTCTTCATTATATAAATTGTTTATCCTTAAATTACCGACTGTTGTGAATAATATGAAAATCATTGATTAATATTACTCGTCTGTATACTCGTCTGTGATGAAAATACATGTTACTTACGTCCTTTTACATCTTCCTAGTAAATCGTAAAAATCTTAGGAATCCGTCTGTTAAGATATGTTTTGATATATTTTTACATAACTCAGTGCACTTTTAAACAATTCAAGTATTTTCAATTTTTATGTGCGCATGCGCACGCCGATAATCGACTGATTAACAACAAAAAATCTCACGCGTCACGATAAATTTTCATTACATTCTTCTTATTCGTTATCTTTCAGCTCACGAGATATAAAAAATTATGTATATGAAAAATGTATATATTTTTTATAGTTCGATATTAATCAATGCTATATATATATACGTATCTTTTATTAAATAAAAAAAGTTTCAGGATTGAAAATCATACAATAATTCAATGTAATCACTAATCGACTACGGATATTTATGCAAACTTGAATTTTTATGAACACGACTAGAGATTTGTTTTTTGTTTTCTAAATATCATAACAAACATGTTGCTTTGGATATTTTACATTTTTTTAGATTGTATACATTCCACAATATACTTTTGCGTATAATGTAATTATATTAATTAAAATTTTCCATAAACTCTAATCATCAGAAGTGATTATAATCCTGTATCTTTCCTTTGTATTTTTCCTTTATTTCCATTTTCCATAAAAACTTTTTTTCATAAGATCTACGAATTTTTAGTTCTTTTAATCCTTTCACAGCTCAGTGAGAATTATTTTGCAATATAAGAACATACTCCTATTTCTGTTCTCCATTATCTGCATATATATACATACGTAGGCAAATATAGAAGATAGAAAATAAACTTTAATCAAATATTAATTTAATACTAGAGTGACTAAGGTATAAAAATTGTGCTAAATATATTACAAATTACGAATTACAGTCACTTTGATTCTATATATATATATATATATATATAGGTATAGTTATTGGTATATGTATAATAGTAAGTATGGTAGTAATAAAACATACTTAATATGGACAGTAGGAAAGAACTATAATATCCACTATCTCTATTTGGAAAGAATGGTACAGAAATAATAAATTAATTTTACTAAAATAAACGTTTGTTTTATTAATATACTTCGTATCAAGATTCTTTAAAAACTTTCAGTTGTATTCACAAAAAGGTTAATCACGTGTGACCTACAACAGTTTAGTTAACATAAGACTCGGTAGTCTGTACTCGGTACCGGTAAACCAGCGTGCTATACGAAAAGGTTACAGTCTCTGAGCGTTCGGTCGATTCTTGACCGGTGAAAGAAATATAAAAAAAAAGAATATGATCTTTCACGGTCGGCATTCGTCCGTGGAAACAAAATATGCTGGAAAAGGAAAGGGGAATAGTTGGAGAAGTTGGAAGGGCGAGAGGGGCCGATAAGAGAAATCGAGCTGAACGTGCTACGTGGAATCGTGAAAGTAAAGGCGTATCCCGCTTTACCTATGAGTTGGGATAGGTTACAGGTCGCGGTCAAATACCTGTTGCTCGACTCGTTGTCCATTTATTTTCATCTATTTACTTAAGGTCAGGTTCGGACAGAGAGATACAGTGCAAGCAGCTATCTTTCAATTTATCTACTGTTATCTACTGATAAGAGTATTTCAAATAACGCGATTGATATCAGCTGCTTTTGTTGCATACGCGGCTGTCAAACGAAGAAGTGGACCTCGTGAACATGGAGTCTCTTAAGAAAAAGCTGATAGAATACAATCAGGAACATCTGTTAAAATTTTGGGACCAATTGTCAGATAAAGAGAAAGAGAATCTTTATCAAGATATATCTGAATTAGACCTGGAAGATGTGACATCATACTTTGTCAATGCAGTACATGCATCGAGTAGTATGCAGAATATGTTGGATGACAAGGTGACTCCGATTCCTAAAGAAAATATTGCGTCATTGAAACTCACAGATAAAGAGCAATTAAGAGTATATGAAAAATTGGGACTGCAAGAGATAGCAGATGGAAAAGTAGCTGTATTGTTAATGGCTGGTGGCCAGGGTACTAGGCTAGGTGTATCTTATCCTAAGGGTATGTACAATGTGGGTCTACCTTCTGGAAAATCTCTCTTCCAACTGCAGGCAGAAAGAATACTTCGTTTACAAAATATGGCAAAAAAAGAAAGTGGAAAAGATGGAGAAATTAAATGGTACATATGTTTCCTTCATATGAATCAAATAATTTATAATATGTGAAAGTTTGTACTTTAAATAAACTAATAGTTGCCTTTATTTCTAGGTACATATTAACTAGTGAAGCTACTCATGAAACAACTGTATCTTTTCTACAGAAACATAACTATTTTGATCTGAAAGAAAAGAATGTTAAAGCCTTTAAACAAGGTATGCTTCCATGTTTTACACTGGATGGAAAAATCATTTTGGATAAAAAATATAAAATTTCAAAGGCACCAGATGGAAATGGAGGATTGTATCGAGCTCTAAAGGTGCAAGGAATATTAGATGATATGAAACAGCATGGAATTCACAGTGTTCATGTTCATTCGGTTGATAATATCTTAATAAAAGTGGCAGATCCCATTTTTATAGGATACTGCTTATCTTCATGCACTGATTGTGGAGTTAAAGTTATAGAAAAATCTTCTCCGAATGAGTCAGTAGGAGTTGTGTGTAAAGTACGTTTATAACATATTTCAATCATTCATGACATCAATTTTATTTAATTACTTTTTATAATCTTTATTGTAGGTCGATGGTATCTACAAAGTCGTAGAGTATAGTGAAATTTCAAAAGAGACTGCTGAATTGCGTTCGGATGACGGACAATTAATATATAATGCAGCAAATATATGTAATCACTATTTCACCGTAGATTTTCTACATGATGTTGCTATAAATCACGAAAAGGAAATGGAACTTCATGCTGCTAAAAAAAAAATTCCGTATATAGACGCAAATGGAAATCGAATTGAACCCAAATCTCCGAACGGTTTTAAAATCGAGAAATTCGTATTTGATGTATTCGAATTCGCGAAACAATTATCAGTTTGGGAGGGAATTCGCGAAGAAGATTTTAGTCCTCTAAAAAATGCGGATTCCGTTGGCCAAGATTGTCCAAGTACCGCGCGAAACGATGTACTTAAAATACATAAAAAGTGGCTGTTAAATGCTGGAGCTACATCTGTAGCAAATGATGTAGAAATATCTCCTCTATTATCTTATGCGGGAGAAAATTTAAATCACATGATGGGGCTATCATTAGAAGGACCATGTGTATTGGAATAACAAAATTCAATATGTACTGCTTTTGTACCTTTTTACAATACTGTTCTTGTTAAGAGTCTTTAAACTATTATGAGAATGTATTCTGTGATTTAATGATAAAATTTAGCTATAAAAATTGTCGGCATTCTTATATAAATTTTATAACAGTAAAATACGAAAGTATTACGTACACATGCATAAGCTTCTATAATAGGAAGAAAACAAAATATATCTTGCGCGCGAGTATGTTCACGTATGTAGATATTAAAAAAATCTATAGACTTAGTTATTACATTAATTTATCTGAATCATGTAATTATAAAATATGTATCATAAAATTATAAAAATTAATGTAATGTGATGAAAGTGTAACAAAATTCATGTATTTTGGCATTATGCATTTACATCAATTTTGTACGATTGGTACAAATATAATAAAAGAATAAGAGCATAATAGTAATATAAGTTTTATATATTTATATATAATCTATGTAAAAATATAATTTATAAATAAAATTTATATATATTACACAAATTATGGCTTTTCAAATGTCATTTAATATCTGAATCTTGCTGATATGTCTTGCTTATGTATATTCATGTTTATTTCGGATCCTTTGGAACATGAAATATTTTATTTAAACAAAAATACATATATTTTCTTAAATATATAGGATGGGAGTCCAAAATGTAAAATTATTTTGAAAAATAGTACATAAAAATTATAAATAATTGATACTCTATTATTATTCTTCCTTAACCTAATATGTATACGTATATATATGCATACATATAAGTTGGTATTCTCGTCGTTAGTCACATTTGAATTTGAATCGTTTGAAATAACAGTTAAAACGTACAACTAATGCCACAAAGCGCTAAAAGGTAAAGAAGTTATAATGTTTAAAGTGATTTATGTGTATTAACATGGACGAAATTTTTCAAATTTTACACGAATGTCATTTAAATGATGACAAGTGTGAAAAAACATCAGATATTAAAGAAACTAATTTCATAGAAGATGTGAAAAGGAATATCGAAAAATTATTCACAGAGGTACAATGTAACATAGGAAGTGTCGAATATGCAAATCTCAACAAAATGTTGGCACTTTGTTATTTAAAGGTATTATATTGATTTTATTTATAATTATGAATAGAATGAATATAATTATTCAATAATATAAAAATTAAGTAATTATTGATTAACAATTTAACAAAGTCACATAAACAATATAGAATTAAGTATTCTTTGATAAATTTATAAATACTGTTTGTAGATTGGTAATGAGATTGAAGCTATATTTCATTTAATTGAGTCACATGCAGTGATACTTCGTCAACAAATATTGCATAGAAGTGTGAAAACAGAAATGCGTGAATCAATCTTAAATACACAACAATCTTCTGGACTTAAAGCTTCTTATGTTGGATTTAATATAAATGACACAAATAGAGTTGATAATTTAAAGGCAAAACTTTTTGATCTGCCCAAAGGTAAGAAAATAAAATATTTAAATATTATTGAACGTATTAAAGCTGTTATATATCTTTCTTTTTTATATAGAATGGTATATGATTCAAGTCACTGGACAGTATAGGTCTCCAGGAGATATATTTAAACATAATAGAACTAAACCACATGCAATGCATGAAATGCATATTACCATATTGCCAACAGGGACCAAAGAAACAGAACCCTTCTGTATAACATTACCAAAACCAAAGTTAGATTCTTCATACGATATCTGTTATGAAATTCAGAAATTACTTTCTAATAATAGGTCAGAATTAGAAGCTACTTATGCGAATAATGAATTATATTGGAAAATGAGAGAAAGGCAAAATATAAGTATGAAGGTATTTATATAATAAACATAATTTTGGTAAATTTAATAACTTTTCTCTATATATATATGTATATATCTGTGCCTACATATATGTAGACTGCTATCCAAGCATTAGAATATACATGGTTACGAGAGTGGAGAATCTTATTTATAGCAGATCCAATAAATAAACATGACATAGTAGCAGCTACTGTACAAATGATTGACAAACTAATATCTGATAACAAAAATTCGTAAGTAAAGAATAAATTAATAATTAAACAATTTTTTGACATACATGTATTTAACTGTATTATGCATTATAGAAAAAAGATAACAAAAAGATCTAAGTGGTTGTTAAGAAAAGTAGCATTATCAGCATGCTTTCTCACAAGAGAAGAAATAGCACGTGCAGTAAAATATGTACTTCCTGATTATAATAAGTTGGCAGATAACATAATACTGTCCATATTTGGGAAACTATCTTATATAGAAGAATTAAAAAATGCAATTAGGAAAACATTAATTTTAGTCATTGATGAAGTAAGTTTGGAGCATACCCATTGTAAAATGTAAAATGAAGTTCGTGATTTGGTATATGTTATATAACATTTTACAGCATATGGATTATATACCTTTTGAATCTATGGAAATTTTAAAATGTCATCCTGTTACTCGTTTTCCATCACTGCACATTGCATATGCTTTATTTAAAGAGCATGAAAGTACAATGGAGAATGGCTGTAAAATAATTTATACAAAAAATGATATGGGTACATGTATAGTCAATCCTTCTGGTAACTTGACTAAAATGGAAAAACGCATGAGGTTGTTCATTGAATATTGGTTACCAGATTGGAAAAGTTGGTATAATGTTGAGCCACAAGAAGGAATTTTTGAAGATGCACTAGTTAACCGTGATATATTAATGTAATGTTTATTTTAAATATTATCTTATCTTTTTAACTTTCATAATTTATTATTTTTCATAGGTATAATGGTCATGGCAATGGAATACAATACTTGCCAGGAGAACGCATAGAAAGACTCAGAGTAAGATCAATTGTTTTATTATTTGGTTGTAGTAGCGTAAAATTACTTACAGTAGGAGGACGTTACCCACCATATGGAATCCCAAATCAGTATTTAATAGCTAGCAGGTAAAAATAAATTTTTTTATAACTTTAGTTATTTATGTATTACTTGGTTTTTATATTATATTTTATATTATATTGTTAGCCCTTGTGTGCTCGGTATGTTGTGGGAAGTTACGGACGCTGATACTGATAAAATGACAACGAATTTCATTAGTAATTGGATTCCATCTCCATTAAATAGACCATGGACTGATGTTGATATTAATATGTGGTGTGCGGGTACACTAAGTTAGTATAAAAAATTATAAAGTATCTTGTTAATTTTTTTATTTTTTAAGTTTATGATTTTATAATTTATTTTTTTCTTAATTTTTGATAATTAGAATTTCTAAAAAATCGTAAAAGCTCCCAAAATGTGTCTACAGAATCTGAAATGTTAAGAGCAATAGCAAAATCTAAAGACATCTGTTCTCAATATATGACCGCGGCCGCAATAGTAGTACGAGGACTACCGGTAAAGCTCATTTAAATTGTAAATATAAAAAACGATACAAACAAATATATACTAAACATCAATTTATATGTAATTAAAAAAGCTAGTAAAAATTTTATTTATAAAATGTTTCGTAGTTTGGTCGTTCATTATGCTCAGTGTGTATTTTTAAAGTACTGTTCTTGGTCACATGATAATTTGTGGTTCCGGTACAGAACTGGAAATGTTCTTGTGAGGTAAAACTTGACCCCCATTGATATATAATTCATCCTTAACAATTACATCTTCACCAAGTACTGTAGTACCTTCCATTCGCACCCAACGTCCGACAACGCTTCTCCAGCCAACAATGCACCTATGATGACATCACTTTGCATTATAAGCACATACAAATACACTATCTATATACATTATAAATTGCTTTAACATTTACCCATCCAACCATGCGTGCTCTTTTATTACAGCTGCTTTAAGAATAGTGCTTCTTTTAATGCAACAGCCATCAGATAAAATAACACCAGGGCCAATTGTAACATTTGGTCCTATCCTACAATCTTTCCCAATCTTTGCTGTTTCATCTATTAACACATTTCCTACTACTCCTGGACCAGAATATAATTTTTCTGGAGATTTTTGTCTTAGAGATGTCAGGTACATGCTCATTCCTTTGAGAAAATCTTTTGGTTGTCCAACATCCATCCAAAATCCTGTTAGTTCCATTGCATATAATTCTCCATCCCGAGCCATATGTGGAAAAATTTCTTTTTCTATACTTGTAGGTTTCAATTCTATTCTTTTTAAGACACTTGGATTAAAAATGTACATGCCTATAAGATTACAGTAATTAATACCACCAAACATTCAGAAACTAATACATCTGAATTCAGTGTTAAAAATATAATACCTGCATTAATTTTATTAGAAATAAATTCCTGCGGCTTTTCTACAAAGCTTTCTATTTTTCCATCATCTTCATAGACTACTACACCATATTTTGATGGTTCTTCTACTTTAGTTACAATTATGGTACCCTCTCTACCATGATTTTTATGAAACTCCAAAAGTTGCATAAATGGAAAATCACAAATGATATCAGAATTTAAAACAAAGAATGGCTCATCTCCTGCACATAACAGATCATGTACCAGTGCGAGAGGGCCTGCAGTGCCAAGTGGTTCTGGTTCATGTGAAAAGATCAAATGTACCCCTAACTTTTTAACTTCTTCGCTCAAATCTCTTTCCATCTCTTCTGCACGATAAGAGACTGCTAGTATTACCTCTGTCACATTTGTTGCTACCTAAATGTAATTTTGCAATCAATTTATAAAAAATAAAAGTATCACAGAGATATCGCAACATACCAGAGCTTCTATTTGATGTAGAAGCATTGGTTTATTAGCAAATTCAACCAATGGTTTTGGCCGACTTAATGTAAGGGGTCTCAATCTGGTTCCATAGCCACCAACAAGTATTACAGCTCTCATTGTTCCTAGCTTCTTTCTTTTACGTTGCATCACTCATCAATAATCCTAATTAAAATGTGTTCATAGTAAAACACATTTGAAAACAGATTTTATTCTGAAAAGATATTAAAAATGAAGATTAAAAATGTATATATTCTTTAATTGTATACAGATTCAGAATTATGTATGAAGATAAATATTTAAATGAAATATATCCAATTTGATTAAAAAAAACTGTATTTGTAATATATCTTTATTCACTAATTGACTAATAATATAATAAAATGTATAAAAGTGTAATTGAAAATAAAATGTACTAAAAATTTAATTATGCGTTTGCAAAGTATTTGTTATACACAAATACATTTTTTTTTCGTAGAAGTGAAAAGAATATTAATGAAAGGTATACCTCATGCCTACATATCGATACGAGCAAAGGCAGAAAACAATCATTACTGATGAATATTGCCACGTAGGATTGAAATACCACGTAGACGTATGTACATAGCGACACACGTATGCGATAAGAATACACACATAATTTTTAATACTAATATAAACAAATGCTATTAATCGATTTATATTTTATATTTACGATATTACTCTTATCGGAATTTCTATCATTCATATTGGCTTAACTTTTTTTTTAATCAACATTACACTACGTAATGCTTATCATCCGTAATAAACTACAATAGCGCCATTACTATCACTTATTTGTCACTTGTACACGTAATATTTGTACAAATACACTTTACTTGTCGAGTTCATTTTTTGAATATTTTTTATTGAAACTGTTTCACATAAACTTTTTTAAGAACCTTAACAATCTTCATTTTTTTAAAAGTACGGAAGAGCTAAAATCGTTATAATTGTTGTAAAAATGAAGAACACTTAATTACTTTTAATTTGTGGAAATATAATTAAATAATTTTAATTGATATTTTTATCCTTGAAATCAATTTTTAATACAGATTAGTAACAAAAAGTAATATGGTATCAAATACGTTTCTTGTCGCGGATAATTATTGTTAAATTATTTGAGTGTTAAAACTTGAACGAATTACATTTAAAGAAGACGAAAATCTTGGTTTCGAAAAATTGGAAATCGAAAAATTTGGTTTTTAATACACAAAATTAAGAATGAATAAACCAGCGAAAGACAACCGCATCTAAATTCCTTACGTATAGTATATTATTCTATGCGCTTGCGCCAAAGTAAATATCTTTTATATAGAAACAGAATAAAAACAGGTAATTGTATTATGACTATTTATGACTGATTTTTATCTTTCTTGTTATAAATTTCAGCAAGAGGATTGATAAAAAAATAAGTGTGCAATATTATGCAAAGACATTACTCGTCTATTCCCTGTTTACTACATCCTAATATTTTTTGCTATTGCGACTTTTTTTTAAATGTAGGTATAAGCACGCAGTAAGATAGTAATCTTATTTAGCAATTTTAACAATTAATATCCGTTGAAATATTTGGATATGAATAGAAGTTATTTATTAGATATAAATGAACATTTGATACAAAAGTATAAGAATTAAATACGAGCGCAATTTCATTCGATATTTTGGTGTATGTAAGTGGGGGTGAATTTTCAATAGAAGTATAGAGGCGTAAATTGGTTAGAAAGAAATCGTCGAACGGAGCGACCACCAGGTCTCGAGAAGAGTCGCCGATTGTAAATGAGAGTTGAAACGGGCGCGAATGATTGACGGTATAGCCGCAAGATGGCGTAATACATGCGACGCTGCTTTTGACGTTCGTGTATGAGTTTTTTTTTGGTTCCTTCTACTTTGAAAACGGCAGGAAGCAAAAATTGTTAGTTCGGTGTTTAGTCTTCGCTAGTCTGACTGAGGATGTGGTGGAAAGAGTTGAGTACGATAGGAGATATTCAACGGAATAGGATTTCGATTTCGAGTACATAGTACGCGAGACACACGAGGTCCCGCGATTGGCCAGTTTATGAGACGACGATGGCTCCGTGAGGAGAGAACATGGCTGCGACGCAAGCCGAGAGCCAACAAAACGATGTGAAGCTGAACGAGTCCGTGAAATGTGCACAGAAACGTCCGCAAGTCGGTGGGAATAGTGCAAGTGTTAATACGAAGCAGCAGCTGGATCCAGAGCCGGGTGATAAAGTGTCCCGGGGCGCGGCCCAGCTGCTTAAATATGTGAATCGCGGCGGGGACACGGGTTTCGAGATGAGTCAATACCGCGAGGACATTGGTGGACACACTGCCGGTGAAGTTAAATCACCAAGGGAGGCTGGACAAGCTCCTCAAGAATCTATCGGCAAACAAGAGCCTCTCGATACGCCCGGGCATCCAAACCATCCCGGACATCCGTTCACGTCGAACGTAATACGCGATTATCCGGAGGAGTATACCAACAAATCAAACGAATTTCCCTCCAAATCATTGACCGATTATCCAGCGAAGCAGGTACCAGAGTACATGGGAAAGCATGGAGACTTTCCAGGGAAACAGTTGGATTATCATGGTAAACACTTAATACATGAAAGTGAAAGAGTTCATCGGGTCGAAATGGAAGAGCATTATGCAGCTTCCAAGATTGAATCACGATTGGCATATGTAGGGGCTACGCCAACCAGTTTTCCTGGTCAACCAAGGTTTTTATCAGGGCAAAGTATATCGCAAGCCACCGGTCCAACACCAACGTTAAATCAGTTACTCCAAGCATCTACGCCTGTTCACCGTTTTCATGGAAATTATCCTGGAATGGGGCCAGAGCCTTATCAACAACCATGGCCCATCCAACGACCCCCAGTTGTCCCTCCGGTTTATCCACAACCTGGCCAACGTCCTCCACAGACGGTAAGTATAACAACCTACATCTATCTATAACTGTGTACAAAGTACATTTTATGTTTTCGTTACTTTTGTAGCTATAAATTGTCATTTGTAATAATTTATGTACACCTTATTTTTTATAAAATGTATTATTAATTCTTGTTTTAATAATTGAGTAATTAAATATATTATAAAATACATAGGGGTCACCAAGATTGCATGCAGGACCTGGTGGACCAAGTTCCCCAACTCCTATGCCATATCAACAATATACACAACGTTATTCTTCTCCTACAAGACCTCATGCACCATACAGCCACCATCAGGTATTTATAATAATGATTACAAAGTTTATTCAATAAAATAGTTACTCTTATTAATTAATTTTTTATATTTTTTTAGCTAAACTCATATACTACGCAAACTAGCCATCCTTCCAGTTTATACACAGAACAGAGAGGTTGGAATCAAGGTGGACCACCAAATCCACCACCACCTTCAGCCAATCAGACCAATCCTTCCAGCCAATCACCACAGCGTGCTCTTTCTCAATCCCCAGCACCACCACCTTCTGCATCTCCACAACCACAGTCAACTAGCCAATCTCAAGTAAGTTATACAAATAACAAAAACCTTTTTGTATTTTTGATGTAATAATATAAGAATTTCTATTGGCTATACACGTAAACAAGAATATCAAAGTTTGTCCTTTGTCTTAATGTATTAACAAAAAAGTATCTTATTTGCATCTAAATTCTTTTAAAAAATTGCAAAGTATCAAGGTAAACAGTTGAAAGTAAGAAAATGAACTTTTTCATCAGTATATTTTTAGTTGTATGTATGGATATGTGATTTATAATAAATTCTATTTCTGTTTACAGAGTTTTCATAACTTACAGCAACGATCAACAACACCAAATACTCAAGGAATAGATTCAGGGGTGAGTACAATTAAATTTTGCAACAATATATATATATATATATACACTCAAAAAAGTACCTTGATAAAGTGTCTCAAAATTATCCAAGGTTATCAATAACCATAACATATCATATAAGATTCTCTTTTAAAAATATTCAAATAACCCAGAAGGAAAGCAGAAAGGTGCGAAATTCTCAATAAAACGTTTTCATATTTCGCGATTGAAGCGTTGGACGATGATTTATTTTGATCTTAATTAGAAAGCACATGCGCGCGTGGATGCACGTGTGTGCACGTGTTATTGTTATTTCATGTTTATGTTACGATTGGTTCTCGACTTGGGCCACGTTTAAAAACGAACGGTTTAACAATAAAAGCATCAGTGGCTCTTACGTGGTCGGTCACGATAACTGGCATTGCAAAGTGAATTCTAATTTCACGTTGCATAAAGTGCCATTTGATCTTGGATACAGTGGACGGGAGTACTTCAATACTTCTCTCGTGAAAAGAGCAAGCATGAGTGAGCGAAAGGGAGACCTCTCGAGTATGGGTTGCCTATCTGTAGGAGGGGCAGGGTGTGGAAAGTGGGGATGGAGAATAAGCGACTTGTAGAGTTCGATTAGGGCGCGAGTTGCGCGGCCGCTGGAGCCCCAGATATTAGTGACTTCCCCTTCCCGCCTTCTCCCTCTTCCTCTTTCCTTCCTTCTCTCTCTCTCTCTCTCTCTCTCTCTCTCTCTCTCTCTCGCTCGCTTGCTTGCTCTTTCCCACTGTGTTCGTCTCGCTATCCCTTTTCAAACATATACGCTCGTATGTATGTGCGAACACGTATATCCCTCTTTGTCCTATATCGGGTCTCTCACTTCTTTCAATATAGATGAGCGGTCTAGTGGGAGAAGCATGAGTGTTACACAGGTTACCTGAGTATAGAGAAGCAAGCGAGAGCGAGTGTGTGATTCGCTCGAATCGCTGGTGGGGGGGGGGGCTGTGTATCTGAGGTAGTTCTCCCCACCACTTCTGACGTTTTATATCGTTCAGCTATATTCGGTTCGTTAGATCATGCAACTGTCACTCTGCGACATGCTATCGAACTTCTCGTATTCCCATGACGCGACTGAAAACCGGCGAATATATTTTAAACGTCCAATATAGTTTCTTTTAAACGGTATTAAATAGAACTCTCTGTTTACATATAACTTTATTTCTCTATTCGATAAGTGTAAAATCTTGTTTATTTACTGAAAAATCGATGTTGGAACAAATTTTGTTATTTACTAATTTTATTAGATTAAATTCAGTAGATCGATCATGTTTTCTATGCTGTTTTAAAAATCAGTTGAATTTTGGTTGAGGATTATCATCGTTTAACTTATTCCCTCGCGATGTTATGGCATCGACGGATAAAAATATTATTACATAATATCGTTAATATTATCATTCATTATTTCTTTTTATTTTATAAGATTAAACGCATAGTT
The DNA here is from genome assembly GCF_040668555.2 of Bombus flavifrons. NCBI lineage: Eukaryota > Metazoa > Arthropoda > Insecta > Hymenoptera > Apidae > Bombus > Bombus flavifrons. The sequence goes on along the minus strand of NC_138444.1, from coordinate 11,588,153 downwards.
TGTATTAATTAAAATCGTGATCATATTGAATATGCGTATTAAATGTATAAAAATAATGTAGACAGAACCAAATTCTCGAAAGCTGAAAAGTTTCAACAATGGTTGTTTAAATTGCAATAATTAAGTCATTTAAAGGATACAATTATTAACGCGTATTGAGTTGATATAACCTAAAACATATAAAAATATTTTAATGAGAACAAAGATTTTTTAATGTTATTATAATTGATTGAATTTGCATAGAATTTATTTAGTTGGAAAAGCGTTTGTTTCTCGTGTAGTTTGACTTTATACGTTTTCTTTCTCGCGTACTCTCTCGGGGTTTTTGGAGCACACGGGTACTCTTCGCCGAGGAGTTACGGAAATAACCGATGGTTGCCGAACGCTTGCCGCGCCACGAAAGAACGCCCTCCAACGAGCAGCTAGACGCGAAATCTGTAAACCGAAGTCACGGAACACTCGATAAAAAGAATCACGTTTTTAGTTACTCCCGGCCACGTACACGTACGTAGACGATCAACTGTCCGATTCTAACCTGTTAAATACGCGGCCTTCACGATCGTACCGTTTGCCAATTTAGAATTCGATATCGAAGGGTTGTACCCTAACGATACGAAACACTCTGAGAGAGAGACTTATTGACACAACATGCGATGGTCGAACGAAGTACACGGTGAACCAACAGCAGTTCCATAGTCGACAGACGAGAAATTATGCCCGTTCTCGCGTGGTTTTATATCAAACCACCGATTATCTTCATTTACACATGATTGAATGTAGTGTGTCGTTGTTACACGAGATTCCCGTAAAACATGTGAAAATCGTACGGGGAACATACGAGGTCTATGGTGGGTTTTGTCGTAGTGCGCGGGGTAACGCCTCTCCTTCGATTCTCGCGTCATGCCGAGAGTCCTTGTGTCCGACACAGTATATACTATACGTTCCGTGATACATCCAAGGAAGTCTCTAATCGTCTTCTGTACGGATGAACTGTCCACTGCTTGGTAGGTGTAACGATGTACTTTTCTCTTTCTCTTTCTCTTTCTCTCTATGTGTCTCCATCTGTCTCACTCGCGTAATTCTTTCTCTTATACTTATATTCGGTCTGTCTTTCTCTTTTTCTCCTCATCTCTCACTCCGACCTCCCTTCAATTCCCTTCTCTTCTCTTCTCTCTCTTCTAATGCACCCGCGCGCTCTTTCAATGTATCATAGTGACGATCTGTGCGAGGTGTTACGCACACACATACATAGGCGCGCGCGCTCTTCCACATACATGCCAACTGTATACGACGTATGTTATGTACGTATATATAAAATATCGTTGAAACATGCGCGTGTGTATGACGTGTTATGTTGCATCGTACGATTAGTGGCGAGTGGCCGCGTGTGTAGAGTGCATTTCCTAATTTTCTTATGGTTAAAATGTGACAACAAAGAAAGTATACAACATATATAAAAGGAACGTAAATGTTGCGTTCTAAGAAGTGGATTTTTTATTTTACCTTTATTTGTGTGTGTATACCCATGTGTGTTGTGTGTGTATATATTTATTTACTTCTTTATTTATAATCTTGCTAACACAGCTTTCGTGCTGAAGCTAATGAAATGTAAAATGAAGTAAATTGTTTAAAAAGTTGCAATTATATTCAGGAATAACTTCTATTTACATAATTCTGTTTATGGTTTTCTCTGTATTATAATTATTTTTAGTCGTTTTATATAGATGATATTAACTACTATATTCATCTGATATTTCTAAAGTTTTGTAATTAAGTTCAAAGATTAAATAGAGTTTTAAGCATTAGATGTATTATTATCTTGTTTTAATTATATTTGATACTTTTGTGGAAACATTGTTTGAATGTAAGAATTTTCTAAGATATTTCTTTATGTTTTATATTTTAGGAATTATCTGGACAAAATAGTAACGATAGTTCGAATGGACCTGCTTGTCCTGGAACACCAAATTCACAGGGGATGAGACCAACCCCTTCTCCTACAGGATCTACAGGTTCTCGCTCGATGTCCCCTGCTGTTGGTTTGTATATTTCTGGTTCATATTTTACTGAAGTATTACTTTAATTAATTCCTTAGTTTTTTGAATAAAATTTTGTACTCTTGCTTTTTGTAGGTCAACAAAACGTTCAGATGCCTCCACGCCCGTCAAGTAGCCAGTCAGATGGTAGTGGACCAGCACGAATGAGTCACTCTCCTATGACAACTCAAGGTAAATGAAAGATATAAAACTTTTGTTTATACTTTGTCTTTTATATGCGTGTGTGCATGCGTGTATGTATAAAATATAACATATAAACTTATGCTTTTAGGAGCATACCAGCAGCCATTGGGTCCTTCGCCACACATGCATAGCTATAAAATGAATAACACTGGTCCTGGTGTTGTTCAACCAGGACCTGGTTCTACAAGCCTTGGTGGAATAAACCCAATGGGTGGTGGTATGGGATATGCAGCTGGTGGAACGGCTGCAGGTCAGCCTGGGGGTTATCATGGGCAAGGTCCCTATCCACCTCCCCGTCCACATGTACAATTTCCACAGGGATATCCATCACCAGCTAATTCACAACCACCACCCAACAATCAGTATCAAGCTTCTAATAGGCCCAATAATTTGGTGCAATATCCTCCATATACAGTAAGTCAAGTGTATTTTTTAAGAAAGTAAGAATTTTATATTATTTACACAAAATCAACGCACTGCCCCTTTTGCAGCATAAAATGGGATTTAATAGTGTACCACCAGGGATGCCACCTAGTCCAGGACCACCTCAGGTTTATGGAGGTAGTGGTACAACAGGTATGGTACCACCAGGTGCCCCTGGAGTAGCCGTGATTGGTAATATGGGTCCACCAGCAAGTTCAATGGGTCCTCCACCTCCATCCCCTAATCACGTTAGTAGTCAGCCACCACCAACCAGCTCAGCTGTACCACATTTGCATACTCCTGCGGCTACACCACCTCTCAATCACGAAGGAAGTCCAATGCCTCCACCAAGTACTACACCCAATTCACATCCCGCTTCAACACCAACACCAACTAGCCATAGTTCTGCAGATCTTACTACTGAAACTTCTAATGATAGTGGCATAACTACCACTGCTTCAGGTATATCCATTTTTCATTTACTGTGTATTTCATTTTGGGTAATTCACTTAACAGATGGAAGATTAAAACTACTGGTTGATCATATAGGTACATCAGTTATAAATGTTACTTCCACTTCAAGTGGCACTGTTACATCTGTAATAACAACTGGTCCTGATGGTACATCATTAGATGAAGGTTCTCAACAGTCGACGTTGTCAAACGCATCAGCTGGTTAGTACAAAATGTTAAAAATTCTTTAAAATTCATCTTATTTGTGAAAAATGCATAATTTTATTTTAATATAGCTTCTGGAGAAGATCCGACATTTCCACCAAAGGTACGGAAGGATATGATGGGAGGATATCATAGCCATCCAACTACACCACAGAGTACAGTTCCATCACCTGGTGCTGCGAGTATTAACTCGATACATGAAGAATATCCTGATATGAACAGTCCTGGTTGGCCACGTACTCCTGCTAGTCCTGTATGTATTTCGTTTCGTTATATGATTCTTAAGAATCTGACATAATGGTTACTACTTTCGTATGTATATCTGTATCTTTATATTGCATGTTTTAATGTTTTTACATGAAAATTTTAAGAATGATATATGATCAGGGATAATGTGTTTTTATGCTATGGTTTTCTTTGACTTTTCAATATTTTATATATTTTACAGGTATTTAACAGTCATGTGCCTCAAGACCCGTACAGACCTAAGGTTACTGTTTATTCACTATAAGTATTTATCATACTGTTGCACAACATACTATACACACTGAATGTTTTGTACTTTGTTTGATCTAGACATCTTGATATTTGCTTAGCAAATGTAATTATTTGAACTTTGTCTATTTTAATGTTGTATTTTTATAAAAATATCCATGTACTATTGTTTTATTTTCATTATCAAGCAGTGTGTATCTACCAAAAATTGTTATACAACAGTTATATTTCGTACAGACGCGTATTTACATCATAATCTCCAATACTAACTAAGCAAAAATATAAATTATTGGATAACAAGAAATGACATGTCCTCAGAAAGTTGTAGCTTCTGCTTATTCTCTACATCTTTTAATATTTTGAAAACATTACATTATTTTGCTTTATGTAATTGCATGCTATCTCTTTTTTTATTTTACTATCATTTCAAATAGTGTTTTTATAAAACAGTACTTTCTGCATGAAAGATCTATCACTTGTGTCATCACTTATTTTACTCAAAAATATATAATTGTTAATTATTATAAGCAATTAAATGACATTGTAAATTAACAAGTACCTTTAGAAAGAATAGTACATCGAAGTGTTCAAGAAAAATCATGACAATCATTCAGTTCAGAGGAATTTAACAGGTTTCATAATGATAATTCCAGAAACCAGACAGTTTAGCAAAGCTGTATGAAATGGATGATACAATGGAACGAAGAACATGGTTGGATAAATTAGTTAACTTCATGGAAGAACGAAGAACACCTATTACTAGCTGTCCTACCATCTCCAAGAACCCCCTCGACCTATTTCGGCTATACCTCTACGTGAAAGAGAGGGGGGGCTTCATGGAGGTATGCAAGGTGCAGTGTAGTTCCATCTAGCCCTCGGTGTCTTTATAGTAGTTTTTTTCATAATTCTATGTGTTTTATATTTTTGTTCGTTTTAATATTGTGTATACACGTTTTGATATATGCCAAAAGAAAAAAACATCAATAACTCGGCCAAAGCTTTCCGAGTTTTTGTTTCTGTTGTTGGCATTTTCAATTACACCGACAGTATTTGTTTATACATTTGACGTATACAATTGTAAAATATGCTTTGTTTCTGTGTGCGCTGAAGTGTGCATGATTTATATTATATTTTTTGCTACATAGTATTTTTTCTTTTCTTGTATAATGTTTATAAAGTTATGAAGAAAAAAGAAGCTTAACTCGTCTTTTCTTAAAGTAGTCGTTCGACGCGTATGGAAAACGCCCTGATCTACAAACCTTGGTGCTATATGGAATTATTCTAATATTCAGCGAAGAATAAACTTTTAATATCAATGTAATAACGGTAATTCGTTTCGATTGTACTCTTGTCTATTCGTTTCATTTTTCATACTTGCATGATCAGGAATCGAGGTATTTGTATATACAGAAAGAAAGATCGCGTTACTTGATTTCTTTTTAGATTAGCCGCCGTAATATTTTTTCCATGTATTTTTTTGTTTTTATTTTGCGTTATCAAGATGCAGATTTTTGTCTGTTTGGATTCTCTGCTAAGACAAAAGATCGGGCAAACACTGATGAAAAAATTGACTTTAATTTTCTATAGGTGACCAAAAATAAAACGTGGAAAGATATAGCTGGATTATTGGGCATTGGTGCAAGTAGTAGTGCAGCATACACACTAAGGAAACACTATACCAAGCATTTGTTAGCGTATGAATGTCATTTCGACCGTGGAGGTGTCGATCCTCAGCCTATCATAAATCAAGTTGAAGCTGGTTCAAAAAAGAAACCATCAAAGGGAACTGCCTCCGTACCCTCACCAGGTAACTATTGATAATATTAAAAACTGATAATATTAAAGACTTTTTTTTATTTTTAATTAATTTAACATTAACTTCGTATCTTTAGGATCTTCCAATTCACAAGATTCCTTCCCTGCTGCTGGATCAAGTAATGCTTCCATGGATGGTTATGGAAGTTATCAGAGTGGTTATACTGGTGGTACACCCGGAGGACCCTCGTCAGAGTATACACCTCCTCCTCCGAGACCACCTAGTCAGAGTAGTGCACCTTCTCCACATCAAGGTAAGAAATTCTTTTCTATTTTTCAATTTCGCTATGTTGAAACATTTTATATTGAATATATAAAATCTTGATAATGAACGATTTGGAAAAGTGTTCGATATAATAAACACTTTACCAAGCATGTGAAAGGAATTGCGGTTGAGAGAATATGTTCTGGTAGGTGGTTTGAACCAGGGCGGGCAGAATAGCACGAATCCGTTCGACGACGGCGTGGGACGCCTTTTTCGCAAGTCGAACGCAACGCCCCACCCTGGTCCGCTACGAGCCTCAGGTACTTCTCTCACCCTTGTCTCCTTTCACAACATACAACTAAACTTATTTTTTTTTATGTTTACTTTTAATATTCTCACACGACATTTTGCCTTACTATCTTCTCTTTGTTGTTATTTATAATAACGTTATACGAATTTTTTTCTTGATATACTTTTGAAATAATCTGATTTTGCATTCAAACAGGCATACAACAAGGCAGTTACCAGAATACAGGTTCCTACCAAAACTACCCCCAAGATCAGTACAACCGGTCGCAAGCAAACACGCTGTCACAACAGGGAGAATTTAATCAACCTTACTCACCGCGATCACATTATTCACCTTATGTACCAGACGTTGATAGGTTAGAGATTAAACTCATTTCGAACCACTTATTTAACAAAAGAATGGAGTATAACTTTCAGGACTCTTACAGAGGATATCCTGGAGGAAATATGCCGCCGAACAATGCTAGCGGACAAGATATATACAATAGATATAGTAGTAGTCAACAGCCAGCAAATTATTCGGCGGGTACACCACCTAATGCAAGAAGTAATAGCTATCCATCTGCGCCTCAAGCACATCCACCTACTGTACCGCAACAAACGGCAACGAGCCAACCTTCTTCACCTTCACAGCCTTCTGCTGCTTCGTCTTATTCTTGCCCTCAAGATTATTATCGACCAGAACAGGTGATATTACATGTTCTATTTCCTATTCTTGTTCTTACATTTTTATTTTTAATTTTCATTTTACCATAGTATATTATAATAAACATTTTTTATTATTATTATTATAAATCGAATTAAATGTTATGGTCAATATTAAAGGGTGGATATGGAGCTCCTGGAGGAACACAGATATACTCAGGTGGTGCGAGTGCAAATAAGAATATGCCACCGCCACCGCCAGGTCCAAATCCACCTAGACGTCACCCAGATTTTGCCAAAGACCAACAGTATCCGCAATATAATCAACAACGACCAGCCTACCCAGGTAAATGTATTTTAATATCGACACGATAGCTAAGCGCATTAAAATACACGAATAAACACGTTACACGAGATATCCTTATTTACAGGATGGCCAAATACAACTAATCAGTACAATAGTAATAGTGGAAATAATAGAGTTCAGTATCCATCTCAACCACCACAACCCCAGGTACAGCAACAACAACCACAACCGCAACAGCAAACACCACAGTCTGCTTCTTCTACACCTTCGTCAGTACTTCCTAATAGTCAACAATGGGGTAGCCAGCAACCAAATAGAACCACACCTCAGCCGACATTGAATGCTATAGCTCACGCTCCTCCACCGTGGGATCATCGTTACACGAATCAACCGTCCCCTCTTTATCCTACACCTGGAAATCATCAGGTAATTTATTTTGTAGCTAGTATGTTTATTTCAATGAAATTTCGAACCTTTTTAGTCATCTAGTCTTATTTTTTTAATCATTTTTTATTTTCTGCTGTTGTTGCATTAATCAGTATTTTTTATTTTTGTTGTATGTCCTTTGTTCATAAATCGATATTGGTTCACAGAATCAGCTTGGTATAAATCCCATGATTAGCCAACAACCAACATCGAAAAGAGAAATGACATTCCCTCCCGATAGTGTGGAAGCGATGACCCCACTTCTGTATAAACGGCGGAAACTTACACGTGCCGATGTAGCACCGATAGAAGCTTGGCGTATTATGATGGCCCTGAGGTCAGGCTTATTAGCCGAAAGCTGTTGGGCTCTTGACGTATTAAATATCCTACTATTCGATGACTCTTCTGTAAGTTTCATTTGATATATTTTAATATTTTCATACACAATAACGAATAAACGTAAATACTAAATGATAACGAAATGAATTCTACAGGTAAGTTATTTCGGGCTGGCACACTTACCTGGGCTGTTGGATGTTTTGTTGGAACATTTCTCACGTTCTTTGTCCGATATGTTCGAATCACCAGTAAACGAAGATGATCGAAATTGGAATCAATCAGCAGATGGTCCGGAGGTCGATCTCGGTGCCGTAACACGTCCCATTGATCCTGAAGATCGAACGAAATTACTTTCATCAGCAAATTACACGTTTCTGTCGAGACGTGGTCGTCCAGTAAAAATCGTTCCAAGGGATGACGATTTGTTTGTTCTAGACACAAGGAGGTCTTGGGATCATCAAGACTGTGAATCAGAAACTGAACCCTGGCAAGTCGATAATAATACCACTAAGTACATAGTGACGTGTTTTCAATCTGAAATAGGATCAGTACCATTTGCCCGCCTCCTTCGAGACGAGAAACCGCCTTTGCTGCAGAAGGAAGTAGAGTGTACAGACATGAAAGACGAAACCAAAGCAGATTCTGGTACACTCGAAGCATCAGAGTTCTCTCAAAAGACAGCTGAACCCGGGGAGAAACCAAAAGAAACGAATGAGAAGAAACAGCTGGACAAGAAGAAGAAGACAAAAACTTTGAGTGATGTTTTGTCGAGGATTAAGAAAGAACCGGTTGAGATGAATGATCTTACGAGAGAATTATTTGAGAAAAAGAACGACGGGTTCAAGAAAGAATGTGACACCGAGACAAAGGTGAATAACAATATGGGCGAACACTTTGCAGACATACCGAAACCCGAAGAGGAGGCTGTACCTACACAAAACGGTTTGAACGACATGACAAGTAACGCCGAAGTGGAGAAAATTGAGATCAAAGTGGAGAACGAGGAACAAGAATCAGTAATGAAAGATGATAATAAGGAGGGACCAAGATTAAACATAAAGGATCCAGCTGGCACGTTAAAAAGAAGACGAATAAGTGACTACGAGGACGAGAGTTACTCGAGGGACGAAGCAAGTTTGTACCTTGTTACAGAGACGCAAGACAACCTGGCTCGACGTTGCGTCTGTTTGTCCACAATTCTAAGGAATCTCACATTTATCCCGGGCAACGAGGCTGAATTCGCCAAGAATGTAACGTTTCTGAGTCTTCTTGGTAAGTTATTGTTACTGCATCACGAACATCCGGTAAGGACGCAGAAGACACGAAACTACGATCGCGAGGAGGACGCAGATTTCGCAGACTCTTGCAGCAGCTTACAAGGAGAGAGCGAATGGTGGTGGGATTTTTTGCATCACATCAGAGAAAACGTGCTGGTTATGGCAGCAAACATAGCCGGTCACATGGATCTAAGTCAACACCCAGAAGAAATATCTCGACCGGTGTTGGATGGTCTTCTGCATTGGGCGGTGTGTCCTGCTGCTCATGGACAAGATCCTTTCCCCACTGTTGGCCCGAATTCTTCTTTATCACCGCAACGACTAGCACTGGAGGCTTTGTGCAAGCTTTGCGTGACGGAATGCAACGTGGATCTAGTAGTTGCTACACCTCCGTACTCAAGACTTCAGAGACTTTGCTCGGTATTGACCAGGTTACTCTGCCGAAGTGAAGAGCAAGTGTTGCGCGAGTTCGGCGTGAACTTGCTTCACTTTCTATCTGCAGCAGACAGTGGTGTGGCTCGTACGATCGCTTTGCAGACACCTTGCGTGGCCCTATTGGTGGCGTTTATCGAACAGGCAGAATCAAGTGCATTGGGGGTTGCAAATCAACATGGATTGGCTGCACTACGTGATAATCCTGAGTCAATGGGCACCAGTTTGGACATGCTGCGACGTGCTGCTGGTACGCTGCTGAACCTCGCCAGGCATCCTGATAACAGAACTCTGTTATTACAGCACGAATCACGATTACTCGCCTTGGTGATGAGTCAAATTTTAGATCAGCAAGTGGCCGCAATCGTTGCTCGTGTATTGTTCCAGTGTTCCAGGGGCACGTAACTTTCTTTTACTAATGGATGGTATATTTTTCTTCATTTTTGTTCTTGGTTGATCCGCGGGTGTTTGTTTGTTTAGCCCCTTTTGTGCAAAAAGTGATGATGATGATCAGTTTTTGTTTCCAAACAAAAGACATGGAGAAAGAGACAGCTTGTAGAAAAAAAAAGCTGCTGTTGCTGCTATTCATTTTAGGGAATATGAGAGCGAGATAGAGAGCGAAAATTTGTTAGAAAGGTAGTTAAATGGAGTGCGAGTGAAATGAAGAATTATATAGAGAGAACAGCGATGAAAAGAAAGGAAACGCGGGATATAGAGTGTGTAGAGAAGGAACAAAGTGTCGATATAATATATAACGCCATGTGGTTGTAGTTTTATATCGAATAACAAAAAAACCAGAGGAGTAAGAAAGTTAATTATCGGTGTTAGTGAGTTAAGGTATACTGCGATGATATTTGCTTCAACGCACGTCGAGTATATCTTTCCTACTTGATGAATTGGGATAATATCGATAGTGTAAGATATTTCATAGTTAATGAAGAAGAAAGAAAATTTCGCGAGAAGAAGGACTAAACTGTGAACAGAGAATATCCGAGAAACGGAAATAATGAGAGAACTCGTGGAGATATTAAATGGGGTGTAGTGATAGAGGGACTACAGGGAGGGAGTAAAAAAGAAAAAAAAATGAAACAAAGATGTTAGAAAGATGAGAGAAATGAAACAAACGTTTAGCAGCATAATAATATATATATAAAAAGAAAAAATGAGACGATTGAAACTAACAAAAAAAAGAAATCTGTTTTGACGAACCTAAAATGGTGCGATGTGGAGCGATAATATCGGGTGACGATTATATATATAAATATTAACGATAATATAATGCAAATTTTTATATTTGCATGTTTTGTGCTGTAATTAGCGAGTAATTAAGATATTTTGTAGATAACACACACTTCCATTGAATCTTATTTCGAATTGCGCCGCGCCGTGTGATGATGATTACACAAAGGAAAAAATGAAATAATGAAAGATGATGCAACTCGGCGCGAACGCCCACGGTGGTCTCCCGTGCAGACAAAAAAGAAAATATGAGAGAAAAGCAGGCCACCGAGAGTCTCGACTTTAGAAGCACAGGCAAAACTAGAACTGAAGAAAGACATTGCTAGAAAAGAGAGAAAGTGAAGGACTGAGAGGGCGAGAGCATGAGTAAAGAAAGACCGATTAACGAATGAATGTAAATGAGAGTTAGTTCATGAAAGAATGAAGGAAAGCACGAATGATAGAAGAGAGACAAAACACAAAAAAATAAAAATAAAAAAAGAAGTTGAGAGAAGCGTTGAAAAATAGCGTGTGATCATTTTGCTGTTAGGAAAAAGAGAGAGAGAGGACTATTGTTTGAATGAGACATGGATGACAACCTATGTATGTGTGTGTATATGAGTTGATAAAAAGGATGAAAAAAGAAACAAAGGGAAAGAACAAATAAGAAATTAGAAAAAAGTATAGATGGAGACGAGACAACTTAAATCGATTCGTCTTTTGAATACGTGTGCATGTAAAGTACGACAGGAAGAAGAAAATCGAAGAAGGAATAGATTGCACGCGCGCGATTTCATACATCTCTTCGCGTGCTTGTGATCCTCGTATGCATCAAGGAAAAGTTTGTATGTTGTATAATGATGGTAAGAGCGCGAATGAATGTCTTGGTTGTATGCACGAAGGATGGGGGTGCTGGTAGAAAAAGGGGTGGGGAATAGTGTCTGTCAAAACAAAAAAATTGCTGTATACACTTTGTATATGTACATATATACAAATATATATAATTATATATATTTATATGTATAAATATATATATAATAATTATATGTATATATATAAGCTTACACATAAAAAGAACGGATAAAGATCGAGAGCAAAATATTAAACGATAGACAAGTGGCAGCTTAACATATTTACGTACCTTACAGAGAATGCTATCCCACTCTGATGGAAATTATCGAGATAGTATTTCACACATTATTTTTTCCTTTTTTTTTTTTTTGAGTGCTTTGTTTTATTTTTTATTTCTAATTCATTTTATTTTGTTTTTTTTGCACTTTTCTACTTTGCAAAGTAAAGGAAAATTCTTTGAAGAAACAATATTTATGCGGTTTTTCTGTTTTTTTTTCTTTTTTGGGATAAACGTACGTATAATTAAATGCCGTTGTGATCAAATTTCAACACGTACTAAGTGATAAAGGAAGGAATCGAAGAGAAACAATATTGTAGTAATAATAACATCTTCGGAAAAAAGAAAAAGATACGAAGTGTAAGACTGAAAGTGAGTGAAAGGGAGCGAATGATAGAGGGAGGGAGGGAGACGGAGAGAGAAAGTTTTCAATAATGTACCGAAACGAAATATATCCGGAAAAGGGTAAGAAACATAGAATTTTCGGATTTAAGCTCTCGATCGTGCCATTCAAGTGATTCCGATGGGACGTATTTATAATCATGAAACTTTTATGCTTTTCAAAGCGCATGTTATTGTAAACAGAGAGAAAAACTAACAAGTACTATTCCCCCCATTGTCAGCTTTTTGCACATATTTCGACGGTTCTTGCATATACATTTATCTAATGTAACGGAAAGAAAAAAACGAGAAAAAACCATTCTCATTTTTGATGTCCGCCGAAATGAACGACAACTTACATTCGATTTCATCGTCGCACACCTTCTATGTCGGTACTTCCTTTTCTCATTTCGTAGAAACGGATTTCATACATAAAAATGAACGGTGTTTCGGTTCTCATAAGGGTAGCATGTGTAAAATAAAAGAAAACAAAAACGGGAAAAATGAAAACGATTTAGATTCGACTTTGTTTGAGGAATAAACAGTTGAGGAGAAAGGAGGAAAAAAGGAGAATAGAAGAAGAATAACGATGATGAGGTAAACACATTAAAACAGAACACTTTCCCTAATCCCAGCTTCTCCCTGACCCCAAAGTATCCTACTCTATAGATATCTAAATACGTGTAGTTCTTAAATTATTTACTTTAGTTCGAGTGGAGATGCCTGTAAGTGTAATTTACTAAGACTTTTTGTAAATAAATTATGAAATAAACTAGACGTACTTTATCCAAATGACTATAATATGTAGATATGTCTGACTCTCTGATATACGAAACCGTGATCTATGGGAACTAACGATGAGAGTATGAAAATATGTATGTATATGATTATCTTAAATTTCGCGATATTACATAGAGAATTTCTAAACTATATGAAAGTTGAGTATGAGAAAAAACCATTGTACTTGTAGGAAAATAATGTTGCTTTTAGATATAGGTTTTCAATATAAACACGAGGAAGTATTGCGTTTGTTAGAGAATTTATTGTGCCTGACTATCTTAAATATATAATTATCTTTTTTTTTATAGCTTGGATTCCAATTATACAACTTGCTTTGAACATATACTGTTCTCCATGTTCAAGATCATCGCTATATTTATTTTCTGGCACAGCCACTCCAGAATGTCTGTTGCTTCGCTCTCCAGGTACCAATCTATCATGGGTGACAAAGTACCTTCATTCTGCAGGTAAGATAAATTCATTACATTTATATCCTTAAATAGGAATAAGCGATGAACTTATACATTGTGTATAGTAAACAAGTACCTTGTTTACATGCAAGATAAGTTTATTGTTAACTACTGTTGGAGGTGATAGTAATTGATGAGTCTCTAAAGTCCATTTTACATTTAGGGATCCCCAGGTACAACCTTTTTCAATAAAATATAATCGCCTATAAACAAAATACAAATTGAAAAGAAAAGTTAGCGATTTATGAGTAAAAATATTAACTTTCATATACATACTGCAATGAAACAAGAGCTATATGTTTTCCATCGTTTGATAAGATAGTATGTGCCCAATATGTGTCTGTTTCAATACCTGGGTTCTTATTAATTACACTTAGAAGATGCATTCCTTTTGCCTTATGCATCGAAAATATTTCAACTCCCTAATAAAAGGTGAAAGAAAAAGGGTTGAATTTATTTTAATCGAATTTCTATTCATAAATAATATTTTAATAAATTTATACGTTACCTTGTAAGGATTGATATAGCGCGGTAAACGTATACGAGATATGAACTTATGACCTATTTCTTGTGCCCTGAAATGCATAGTTCAAATGTAAATTCAACTTATGTACAACACTTTATCAACACTACCTTTTTATAATATCCGCTATTACTTTTGAGTAAGCTTTTAAAGAGGAACTTTCAGTATTAAAAAATATCGATGTTTTCTTCCCCAAAGTTTTGAAGAAATATTTCAATTCTTCTTGATGAATACCTGCAAATGTAATTATGCAGTTAAAGTTCTTATAAATTAATAAGATAAAATGCTTTTTACTCACTGCTAATAAAGGCAGTTACTAAGCTGCAGGTTTCTAGTTCAATTTCTGTAGCAAACGAAGTACGAATTGAAAGATTCAAGGGAGGAACATCTTTATTTTGAATACACGATTCCTTCATCTAAAATAAAAAGTGGTATCTATTGTTTACCTTAATATCAAGCAATTAATATTTCTTCAGTTGTATTTAACATACCTTAACTATACGAGGTTCAATGTTAAAATTAAAGACTGATATTTGTGTGGTGTCAGGGGTAGCATAACCCAATTGACACGCCACTTCGTAACTTAATTTTTCTGCTATTTCGTCTCCACATAAAATCAACTGAAAGATTCGACGTGTATAATACTTAGCATAAAAAAATTGCTTCCTTCAGAACATTTTCAATTCATACTTACTGTATTAGATTCATAAAAATTGTCTCCTGGTGATCTAAAGTTGTAGCCACATTGATTTCCTAAGACTGTAGTGGAACGAATCAAAACATGAAATTGTTGCATAGTTTGAGCCACGTAAGATCGTGATAGATCAAACAGAATTTCTTTAGTGTTAATTGCGATAAAGTTCCTTTCATAATATGGAAGCCTAAAATCCAAAGAAAGATATATATACAAAATTAACAGAATATAAGTATGTTATATATTGCTTCTTATGTTAAATATTTTCGTACCGAAATTCAGCGTGTTTTTCAGACCCTCCCTTCTCAGAATATTCAAAAATAAATCGAACAATATTCTTATAATCTGCTATATCACTAATGTTATAAATGTTAGGTCTTTCTGTATCAGCCAACAATATTAAGCGTATTAAGATTGGAGAAATATACATATGTTCTATCACATTATTCCTTTTAACAGTTGTCTTCTGCAATTTATGTGTTATTATAAATTCTAGTTATGTTAATATATTAATGATGAGAAGTATATATATTTACATTGTTAGCTTTATTGGAAGGCAAGATATGAATGGTGGAAACATCCTTTCTTAGTTTCGCTGCAATAGAATACTTAGTTTCTGGTTTTTTTGGAATTAAATCGATCAGAGAAAGAAGAAAGCCCTCTTGTAAATTCAGATCAAATTCTCTAACTATGACACAAATATTCCTACAAAACACATTTGATTATATGCATACAATTGATACAGTATTAACAAGAATTACGTACTTGTAAACGTTGTAATTTAGTTTCCTTTGTTTCAAACATGTAAATTCTATACAGTGCTTCAATTTATGATTGCCTGCATATTTAATGATACTCTTTTGCAAATTTGAATACAAAATCACTGGGAACGTAGTATTACGAATTTGATTATCCACCTGAAATAGCCAATTCAATAATATAACTAAATAACATTAATTGAAGATGATATTATGATAGTACATACCTGTATCCTATGAACATAGCCTTGTAAATAAGTGAGTGACATAGACTTCCTGCAATGCAACCAAATTCCTGGAGAATAGGTCCTTCTTAATTTTCCGAAGAAAGGTTTGGTCATATGCATTTTTACAAGATCAACCTGAAAGTTCATTATTTATACTTGAAGTGTTATATTTAAATTGGTAGTTTGTAGAATGTACTTACATCAATGAAATTTTCTAGCTGTGCTTTTTTACAAGAATTTACATACTTGCTCTCTATCCAAGCACTCAGTTCTAAAGATAAACTCTTCCATCTCTTGTCAAAATAAAGTTCCCAATGAGCTGCAGAATCTGTTATGTTAGCATACACTATTTCTTTTAGATTCTCATTAGATTTTGTTATCTATAATCATGTTAAATTGATTATCTAATAAGAAATATCTTTTCTGCCATTTTAATTCATTAATATGTATATACTCACAATACTGATTCCAATACCAGCAAAAGAAAGAAATACCTCCTTTTTACTAGGTTCAGGATCGACTATACTCTTCGCTTTTAAGAAAACTGTTTCCTGTTGAGTGAATAACAAGATTCTTTGATTTCCTTCCATGTAACTGACCCAATAAACTACCGTTTTATTTTCCTGTGCATTTTTCAACATTGGTGACTTTATATCATTGTCACAATCATTGCTTTCGTTATTAAAACTTCCAGATTTGCTTTCCAACCAAGTTAATTTATTGTTTTGAGATTTAATTGAAGAAGTAGAGGATACTCTGCTGTTAGAGTTGTCAACGATTACAAGTGGTACAATTTCTTGTCCATATCCATCCTAAAAATGAAAGAATCATCACATATTATATTACATTTTGTAACAAGATATAAATTATATTTTACCCTTTCAAATCTTGCGTTGTATCCAGTTCTTTTATTATTGTACACATTCCAAACGAGTTCTCTGGACTTGGTGGGATCGTCCCATGTATATAATAGACTTTGGAATGGATTTATCAGAACTACTTGACCCAAATTACACTGACTAATTTTTAAAAATAAATCATCGCAAAAGTTGTCTATCCTTAAAGGTATATCGCCCGCCATGTATTTTTGGAATGTAACATGATATGGAGAATTAATACCACCTTTGATTTCTACACTAACTGCTGACTATACATAAACGAGTATATCATTTATAGTAATTGAAATCTTTCTATATATATAATTTTGTATATAATTATGTATTCAAATACTCACTCCATTATCCATTCTTAATACAGTTTTTCCTACATGTGTAATACCAAAGTGTTGCGATACCAATTGACTGTTTCTCCACTTTATTCTCATCTTCATTGATTCCGTAACCGGCCAAAATGGTAGACTTTGTCCAGAAAGAAGATCATTCCACAAATCTGCTTGATCATTTTCCTCCATAAATCTAATGGTTCTTTTCATTTTGTTAGTAATATAGAAACATGGAAGAAACGTGATAATCTTCGTGAAGTTAGGGGAAAGACGAGAACTTTCAATCTCTGTTAGAATTCTGTACTTTCTTCCTCTTTCTATATCTTTGCACACAATCAAAGACATGGAAGTAATTCCTTCCAATCCAAAAGGCAAAGACCATTCAGATTGATGAGCTCTCAATCTGACTGTAGTCTTTCTATTGTTCTTCTGAGAGAACACCATCAGTTCTTCTTCTGGTATCTCGTTAATTATATGGGAGTAGCACTCCTGAGAGTATTAAATTATTACATATAAAGTACGTATATATTATAGTTGCGCTTTGAAACAAATTAATTACCTGAATGTATAAAGGTAGTCCGGATTTATTTATCATCCAATATTGAGATTGAATAACAATATGCCAACTTGTAATTTTACACAATTCTATACATAATAAAAATGGTTTTGCCGATTCTAGCTCACTATCAGCGTTCATAACAACAAATTTCTTCCCCAAGTTCGTGTTCAGTTTTGTCGTTCCAGTCCAATATGCACCCAAATAATTTTGAACCTTTGATGACAGAAAAAATTACAAACAACTTAGATCAATTGAACGCTTTGTTATATTAATATACGATACATATTATTATATAATACAATATTTATATAATATACATACCTTAAAAGTAAATTGGACATCAATATTACAACTCAACGAGTGCATGTTTATTCTTTCCCCTGGTTCAATTTTTACTTCGTAATTAATAGCAGGTATATAAACATCTATAACGAATGGTAGTTGATTGTTGAAAATAAAAGGAGGATAAATATTTATCAAATAATTCGGTACGTGACAACTTGATCTCGCGATTACTGGAATTTCATTACAAGAAACTTTGACGTAAAATACAGAATTACTTTCATCGTCCTTCATTTTGCAACATATATCCTTAATCACATTTATTGTTGCACTTAGCTCTTTCCAGTAAATTCCTTCCTCGCTTACCTGATATTTTCTGAAACAAGATTTATCTTGTAATGTCAAGTAACACCCTTACTGCATTTATTTTCTACTTACTCTAAATAAGCAGGCAATATATATATAGGAAAATGATAGGCTATGTATAAAGGAATGCTATAAGTGGAATCAGGTTCGATGATTGTCATCCTGATATTGTCATCAAAAGGATTTGTAGGTTTACCGATACATGTGAGTCCCAATTTATCCAACAATGACTTCTTGTAATAAAGACCCAATGCGTACGAAGTCTCATTGCGAAACTAAAATGAAAATACTCCTAAAATAAAATCATAATGAAACAAGTAAAAAATCATATACTTTACCAATAAAGGTGATCGTACAGTAATTGTACGATATAAGTAATTATTAATAGTAGCTTCTATGATCAGGTGATAGCGCACATCGTGTCTGATAGGTCGGAGTGGAATTAAATTACACCCCTGCCTTTTAGGGCAGTATACCAGTACATCCTCAAATCCTACGATTGTGATAAAAAAAGATAAAGATACTTCATTGATAATATATTTGCATTTAAGAATACCTTTAAAAATGATTCGTAAAACTTCTCCAGTAATTGTTTTATATATACTAATTGAAGAATCTTTCTCAAATATTTCCTGCATTGGCATTGAATGATTCTGTAAATTTGTGTCAGGATCAGCAAAATCCATTTCATTGTCAACTAATTGCGGACTTGTAAGTCCAGAATGAGGCTCCGCTTCTGGACTGCTAGGAATACTTGCAGATGGACTAATATCATGGTAATCTTGACTGACAATAATTCGAGTTGCGTTTTCGTTATTCTATGATGAAAGAAGTAGTCGTAAAAATCATCTTCTTTAAAAATAATGTATTAATTGAGATGAATGTACTGACTTCGTCTGGAACAAGAAGCTCTATTCGGCTCTCATGACCAATATCGTTTTGAAGATTTAATTTTTTCATACTGGTAGGTACAATCGGTATTCCACTAGTGGCTTGTTTAAATGCGTTCATAATAATATCTACCACGATAATTAAATTTGGCGTAATTACTATATTGAGCTTTTCTTCCGTTGATACGATAATGTATACCGCTGTATCGTTTGATTTTATTGATTCGCGGCCGAGCGGTCCAACTGGTGATTAAAAACCTATTATAATAACAAATTTATGATGATTAATTGTAATAATTGTTATAATGAATCCTTACAAGAATCCACATTGCACTCTGGTGTCAATTCTAATCCTTCATCTTCGTTTGTGCTCGTGTCATCACTATCACTGTCCTCATCCCCACTACTGTTACTATTGAACAAATAATTAGAAGTTCTAGTTAACTTTTTCTGTCCTTCTTCGTCATCTGTATCAGAGTCTTCTTCATATGTCGAATACATTTCTGTCTCTATAATGAAAACATATTTAATAATGTATTTTTTAATCTTAATTATGTGAATAAAGAATTTAGTTTTAAGTACCACTTGATTTTGCTACATTTAAATGGTCTGGAGTTATAAAAACCATATCTGTAACATCCTGGTCAATATTTCTAAAACTCTTTTTCTTGACTTTTGAAGCATCCTGTTTTATATGTTGGTATGAATCGGTTGAATTTGAATTTATCATGAATGCTTCACCATGACGCATCTACACACACAGTAAAGAATATGAAACATAAAAATTTATTACTCTCATGTGTTACAAAAGTTACCTTTATTGTAAATTCCCATGGTTTGTAATTCATATCATCTTCTGAGCACAAATCAATCAGAGGTTCCCAATTTTTGTAATCCATATTATAACAGAATGCATGAATTTTTACATTCGATTCTAGATTAAAATCATTGAACCAATCATTAATAGAAATTGTAATTGTACTCTCCATTTTTATAACAGAAAATCGTTCCATTGCATATTCTATCTCTAGTAGTAAACATAGTATTATTGGTTTCACATTAAAAGTTACCACTCGATCGTTACATTCATAGATTAGATGTGAATCATCTGTAAAATACAATCTATAAGAATTGTTTTAATTCTATAGAAATTCGTTTGTGCAATAAAACTTACCATCATGCAATTTTTTATATGGTACGTTCGAAATTTTCTTTGGTGTCCACAAATTAGTGTGCATGTTAAAATCTTGATTTGCGAATCTGTCTTCTAATTTCACATTGATACTATCTATAAAGCTTGTAGCTTCATTCAATATCTAAATGTGTATATACAATTTTATAGTTATTAAACTTTATAAGAATAAAAAATATTATAATCTATATTATAATACTTGCATTGATAAATGTATGTATAATTTCTGCAGAGACGTGAACATCAATTTTATTCACTGCGACAATATAATTGACATTGAATTCAGGTGCTTCTTCTTTTCTACAAATTTCAATATCACAGGGACATAATAACCAGAAGGGAATATGGTGCGAGTAATTCCCTTGTTTCTTTGATTTGGCACGTACGTCAGTTAACGTATAAACGATCGATGATGAGCAGCTATGTCTACTACTCTCGATCGACATTTCTGCTTGTAATAAAATCATGTGTGCATTGTTTGCTTTCAAATCTCCGAAAAGCAAAATCTCAGGCTTGTGTATCCTTACAGATACTGTAGCATCTAAATTATATAAAATATTAATGTTTAAATAATTGTAAATAAACTATTTGCTCTTTCACTCTATAATTATTATATAAATTGAAAAATACTAATAAAAACATTCAACTTTAATAAATATGTGTAAATACCTGGTTCTTCTGTAAAATATTGAGCGTATTTTAATTTATTTCTTTCTGTAGTAGTAACATCTCTGTTCTTGATTTGATACAAATATGTATTGCAAGTATTATTAAATTAGTTATCTACTTATATATAAAGTAACTTATATATAATAGCTTAAAGAAAATGTTCAATTACTTACTGTCATAGAACTATTATTTTCGTATCCATGATTAATAATTCCCTCATCAACTTGATCACCCGGGAAAGAATCCATAATATATCGAGTCAGGTGCATCACGAATGGTACCGATAAGTTTATTCTTACTTCTTGAATAAGTGCATCGTAACATTTTTCTCCAGCTGGTGTACGAGTATACGTAACATCAACAATAGGAGACATTGAAATGGATATACAAGATTCAGGTTGCATTCCTATTTGTCTTGCTGGCGATTGAATTATCCTTCAATCCAAAGTGAAGATGTTATTTAACTACGTTAAAAATATACCAAATAGAAAGAGTATAAATATACGAACTTTCTGATAGTCTGAGAATCTTTTCGAGTGTCTTGCAAAAGACAACTTTGAAGAGATAATTTCATCTTCAAACTTCTATCACTGTAAAACGCATATGTATTAATTATCTCTCCGAACATTAGTCTACATAAGCCGTGATTCAAATCACGAACGGGTGAACTTAATACCTGAAATAAATTTAAAATAGATATAGATCGTATGTGGTAGAATAGACAAATTAAAATAAAATTAAGTGATAAATTACCTCCTCTGAATCTAAAAACAAATTTAACTGCAACCCTTCTAGGCTTAATTTGGTATTAATTTCACATACAGAATTTTCATTATGTGTGAGAAAATCTTCCAATTTCTTTACCATTGCTTCTTCATTACTAAATTTTTTTAATTGGCTCGTCATTGCAGATTGCGTTTCGTTATAATATGTATCTTTGAATAAAATAATTTTGGATATGTTGTCTTTCCACACTAGTATACTAGACTTTAAATCTCTTTGGCTCAAATTAATATATGCAAAATCCATAGAACCTTGTATATTAAATAACCCATATGTTTGAAATTCCATTGCACTGCGATATTCTGTTTTTCTTTTAATATCAAAACGAATATGTACCGGTTCGACAATTGGTTCCTATGAATTCATCATTTGATTAAATCACTTTATTTAAATATTATTTAGTTCTTAAAAAACTACTTTTTCAAACATTAAATCTTACTTGAATTTCTAGATCACGACTGAGTGTCATAATTGCCCTGGACACAGTCATATTATTTAATTTTACTAGAATATTATCAATTATTAATTGGTTTGAGTCACTGCTGGGTATTTTAACACTTAGAGTAGAGTGATCACTCTTCTTGAAGAAATTTTCAACTGATAGTGCACCTGTATTTAATACCAACAGACTTGGAACTTCTTTACGCTGTGGCAACAAAAATATGGGACCTTGAATATCGATAAATATATGCAATTTCGTTGCACTTTTCTTGAATTCTCCAATCCCATTCATGAGTTTCTCAACTAAGTATTTCTTAAATTGCAAGAAATACGTAGAAGTAAATGGCGCTAAAAAATACTGTAAGAATAAACAAAACTTTATCATTACTGTTATAATATAATAATGGTATATAAATATGAAATGTATACCTTCAAATCATACAGAATTTTGCAAATAAGTACACAATTCATTCTTCCAATGGAAAGCTTAAATGTTCCATCCGACATTACATCATCTTGCTTTGTATCGATGTCCGAACATGTGTATAATCTTGGCATATGTCTCACATATTTTAAATCAAAAACCTTATCCTCCTCTGTAGTTAAAATCTTAGAAAGAAATATTTAAAATTAAGAATACGCGAAATTATATGTAATAATATGTCTCATAAATTTGATGTTTACTTTAGAATAAAGTGTATCCTCGCTCAAATCTTCAATCGATAGATGTCTAAGATGTACACGCAATACCATTCTTTCATTAGCATTGTAAATGCAATCGTTTTCCAGTCCCAAGACCTGTATTTCTATTAAATCTAAATCCTTATCGCAAAATCTTACCACTAAAGCGCTTAGTCGAGCAGAATAATTCAATTTGATAGCACCTAAAAAAAGATAAAATATTAAGATTATAGACAATGAATTTATAATAATTTTATTATTCTGTACCAGGTGGGATAGGTGGATCGTCTTCTTTCGTTTTCCAATGTGCAATTTTGTAGCATATACTCTCCGCGAAGTCGAGAAGATTATTGTTTTCAAAAATGCTAAAAAATATCCATTCAGATTTTTTCTTATTAAATATTTAATAATAAAGATATTAATACATACTTAGCCAAATTATACCAGTATTCTCGTATTTTCAATACTGCAGGTCTGTGGAGATTTATATTGATGTTCAATATATTTACGACAAGAGATCGTTCAATACTTTTGAAGTGGGATTTGAAATCAGGACAGTTCGATTTGACCTACAAAATATATTAGTAGGAAAGTATGAAGTAAACAAAAAGGACTTAATTTCATCACAAAAATTACAGTACCTTACGATACGATATAATAAAAACTTCGTGCGGCTCTTCAGTAGATATTAATTCTAAATATGATCCAGTTACTCCAGCATTTGTTTTATCTACTAAAAGAATAGATCCTACACCAAATTGTACAGCAGGTCCATACTCCATTATCGCGGTTTCGCAATACAACCCATGCAATCTTAAATTCAAGTAAGGTTCTTCTCTTCCATAATGAATAATTCCCAAATGAACTGACAGCTAAACATTTGAAAATATTATTAAATATATTACAAAATTGATATTTTAAAAGATACATAAAGTCTAGTGAGAAAGATCAATATATATAGAACCTCTCCAATAGCAAATCTCAACAAGAAATTGATGTGATTATATGGAGATACGTTGTCATCAAATCCAGACAGACTTATCGTCTTTGATAGTAATTCCAAGTCTTCTTCACTGACCTCAGAAGACACAACACTTCTATGATATGAAAAAAAAAATTTTATATTTAGTTTGTTTGTAATAAAATAATTGCATTTTATCAAAATATTGAAGAATACATTTTGTACATTAGTATTTAATCTTACTTCGTTACCTATCGAGTTTTTGAACATGATTCGTCAAAAGTTCCTTAGACACATGCGTGATTTTATTTTGTATCATTTCAATCGATGACAGACATACGCTACGTTGCACATTTTTAAGGTCTTTCATCGATATGAAAATTTTGTTCAAGTTTTCTTTACAAACATATTGTTTCATATTGCCCCTGTACTTCTCTACATTCTGTTGATACGCCAATAGTAATAAATTCAAGAAATGAGCAATCAGTCGTGTTTTATTTTCTGATAAATTAAATTTTATACTCGAAATGGACACATTGATTTTAATTCTAAAAAATAATAAGTTATAATTACAATAAATCTGATCTAATACGCCCAAAAAGATTAGGAGGTACCTTGGTAACTGATGGTATTCTGGTTTTATACTACATGAAATAGTTGTAGTTGCTTGTATCTTTGGTAAAAAATGATACTCAGAATCCTTCTTTTTTCTAGCTGACCTCCAATCATCTCCTATAATAAAATAAAGAGTATTTGAGATAAATGTATTAATATTTGAAAAAATGAATTTTAAAAAAAGCTAGTACCTGAATGACAAAATAGTATTTGTGCTCCAGAAAATTCAATATGTATTCTGTCGTAAAGTAATTCTTCCAATTCCATGAGTGTCGCATCTTCAAGTTGCAAGTTTATAGACTGTAGTTCGTTAGACAAACTCATATTACCAAAATCCATGACAAGGATATGTCCGCCTCTAAAATTCCTTTGTGTTACTTTCAGACCCAAACAAGCTTAACCGTTTGAGTCCCAAGCAGCGCGATCATGCTGTTTAGATTTTGTGTCAAAAAGTCCCAGTACATTTGAACGCTATGGACGACTGACGGTATTTTGTATTTTATTGTTATCCTCTCAATAATTTTTATTGAACAAAACTTGTAAATTAATAGTACGCATATATAATGATATAGATGTATTTCATAAAGTAACAAATATGACGAGCACTATTACACCGCTTGGTTCTCTTCGTAATCGATTAAAACAAGCGCTGTCGCGCTGTTCAGGATTTCTCGACCCTGTTTTTTCAATGACCACTGGAACTCAAACGGTTAAGAATTTATTAATGTTTCGCATTATACGCACTTCTGTATCGATCCTTGTTCAGGAAATATGATGTATGGTCCTTTAATGTCTACTTTGAAATTAATCCGAAGCGTTTGAGAAACTATATTATCTACCAAAACCAGATAATTTCTTTTTATATATTCGTACAATTTATACGCCCACAAAATTGTCGTTTGCATATCCGAATTATTAAGTTTGAAAAATTGAATAATTTCTATCATGGCATGCTAAAATTTAATAAGGTATCATTTTTTTTTATGATGCTGATGAATTAATATTGGATGGATGAATTAACATTCCTAAATACATTTATCTTATAAAAATATTATTACATGATAATAAGTCACTTCTATAGCTTCCAGCTTTATAGAAACGTCGAAAGTTGGATCCACGTTCTCCCCATTCTTTTCAAAATCTACTGCCAAGAAGTTAGTTGATACATTCCCTGTAAAAATGAGTAATGATAAAATTAGTGGTAAATTCTAATTTCTAATAAAGTAAATTCTGATACCTGTCAAAACATTGTCGACCGTGATTAATGGCACTAGGTCACCTTCTGCAGAAACGCCTTCGATTACAAAACTCTCAGCTCGGGCAGACACTTTGAAAGCAGACATCAGAGGACGTATTTCAACACTGGTTAAGAGCTGAGTTATAGTTACAACAAGAATTTCTCTATCATAGCTTAAAAGACTCAAACAGCAGTTTGCTAAAGTAAAATTGAATTTATAATCTGAAACAGAATATAAAAAGTTGTCTTTATCATATATGTATTTATTTTGATTGTGAACAAATTTGATTTGAGGCAAATTCTATTGTACCTATTGGTTGGGGTAGTTTTTCCAGTTTTATCTTCCTTCCTGAATCATTAGTAATATGATGCAATGATGGTTTAATTTGTTGTCCTTGTGTATCATTATTTTGTACTTCTTTAATCAATGTTGTGTTTTCTACTACATTTTGTAATGAAATACTGGTATTCATACTTTGATGTTTCTCTTCAATCGTTTTATTTTTCAATTCCTGCTTAGCATGCTCTCTAGCTATTACCATGTTTAAAATAGTCAGACAATCTTCATATTTTTGTAAATCCAGTTTTAGTTCTGTATCATTTGGTCGCAACAAGTTCTGCAAGCATGCTTCTTTATACTTTCTGTAGTTTTTCCTGTGTTCACTAACCCTTGACCATGTATAGGGTCTTATATTGTAATCTAAAATGGAATTGTAAGCATACTTCCACCAAGCTGTTGGATTTTCCTTTACATTATCGTTTGGACGATATTTTATATATGGTCTGAAATAACATAACGATGAATAAAGTCAACAAAAAAATGACAATCAATATACGTACTTATTGATTATCGCACGTGACAACGAATTATAAAGATGACAAAAAGTAATATATTGCGCTTTGGAAACTTGCATTGCCACATCATGGAGGACAATATCAACCAACATGCGAGATGTTTGTGTCTCATTACCTTTATGTATAATTACTTTTATCTTTGCAGTGAATGGTTTTAGTACTACAACATAACATTGTTAGTTTCCTTACTTATATTTAAACACAAAGTTACATTTACAAATAAAACTGTAAACTTACAAAATTGGAACTCTTTGTTCTTCATACCAAAGGTTTGTAAAGCTCTGTGCATTGTACTTTTCCATGCTAGAAGACTGAACATATTCCAATCGCATTGTGTGCTTGTAAGAGCAGATTCTGTGTCATAATCCATATATATGCTTAAGGATTCTGCCCTTATTAATTGGTAAATTGTACTTAAATTACTACCACAAACACCAGGTTTCCATTTACTACAATTTGACATGAATATATATAGATACTGAGGAAATAATAACAGGAAATTAAATATTTACCTATTTGTAGTCATAACTGATATACTTTGAATACAGACACCACAAGCACATAGAGATCCATTTAGCTTTTCTTCATATCTAATATGTACATTATTTATACTAATTTGGAAATTTTTTGTCACAGATGCCAGCAAATTATCAAATAATTCTAAAATTAATTGTAGAAGAAATTAGTGCACACACTTTATCATACATATATGAATTACCTGTTTTGAATGCTTCATCTTCCTTTAAATCTTCTAATATTTTCTTTTTTTCTGCCCTTATCAACTTCTTTTGTACTTCTGCATCATATGGACCATAAGCAGCAGGCACAGCCACTATATAAATATCCTTTAAGCAGAGTTAACATATTGTATCTAAATGCTTTTTGATATTAACTAAAACATACCACAAATAAAGAAGAATTTGTTACTAATTTGTTTACCTCGATACAAAGAATAATTGGCTGAGAAAATAATCCAGACCATGGTATCTTTAAAACAATCCTTCCTATTAGACCAATTTCCACTTTAATAGGCAGACCAAATTGATACTATAAACCAAAAGATATTAATTACCTTCATATATTTTATTATTTTATAACAGAAAAATTTGCTTACCAGAGCTTCAGGTTTTAATTTAAGATCGGTAAGGCAAGTATCGCCAGAAAAGATACCAACGTTGAACTGTTCGGTATCTAAATCCTCGATATACTTCCCCAAAAGCCGATTCAAGAACGCCGCTATGGCACCTTCGAACATTGTTCCGCATTTAACTAAGTCTATTATGTTGTTTACTTATTTGCATTTGGTGCTACACGGTTTTATATCATGGATTCATCTCATAACCTTAAGAAATTCGCAAAATAAATTCCGTCATGCGCGAAACTTGAGGATTTTATTG
Source organism: Bombus flavifrons (assembly GCF_040668555.2). Lineage (NCBI taxonomy): Eukaryota > Metazoa > Arthropoda > Insecta > Hymenoptera > Apidae > Bombus > Bombus flavifrons. The sequence goes on along the minus strand of NC_138444.1, from coordinate 11,560,232 downwards.
ATCCCGTTTCCTTACAACTCGGGATCCAAGGCTAGCACCGGATGAAACCTTCATGCGCAGCTCCACCTACTCGGAAGATTTGCATGCACAAATCGAGAACCTATCCTTTATCAAATTTTGTAATATCTTTTCGAAAATATTCTTTTTTTCTAGTAAAAATCTTAAAAAGAACAGAAAAAAATGTTTTAGTAAATGCAATGATTAAAAGCACAAAGTTTTTTAAAAATCGTGTTGCCGTATATTCCATGAAACAATTCCTATGTATTCGAACATTATCGAGATTATAATTGGAACAAAAATTAACAAGAGAAACCCTGCCAAAACTTAGGAGATATTAGAAAACACGTGAACGTAAATCTATACATGTATATAGCATTCGTTTATTGTTGTATTGTACAAGATTCATGGATTTGGATATTATATACAATAAAATTAAACTATATGCATGTGAGAAAATGTTTAATATATGAACAAAGTATGGCATTGTTTCCTATTTGTTAAGCATGACGCTGAAAAATACTCATTTTAATGATTATAATCATGATCGCGTTCATTTATAAGAAATACAGTAGCAATTACAGATATCATTATTGATCGAAATTTCTTTCTGTACATGTAGCAATACTACAAGCCTAACTATGTTCATTTCTTCATGCAGATTTTTATAACCTACTATTTGGAACGTAACAGTTTTTTCTCCATTATTCTTTTATAGTTTGTTGAATCAATGAATCTAGAAAATATTCATACATTTAAAATGCACCATATTTGTTATATACAGAGAAATGTACAATATGCAATTATTTTGACAACTTTAATTTTTTCTAAACAGTTAAATGTTTCGTTTCTCCTGTATTTGGATCGACTATGACTTTTTCTTTGTAACTGCTCACAGTAGGAGGACTCCCAAAGGAATTGGTATCGGTAAAAGGAAAAAATCTTCCATCCGCGTATTCTTTAAAAAGTAATTCGGCAGCCTTTTGTTTCTCTTCCTTTCCGTTTGAAGATATCTTTTTCATTGTCAATGTTAATAATTCTATAATAAGATAGGATTCTGGTTTATAAAGTCTTGTAAAATGCAATCTAATATGTTCGCCGACATTCTCATCTTTTCGCGGTATATAATCGCAATGAGGACAAGACGGTGTCATTCTTTCAATGCCATGTCGACGCTTATGAGCATCCATCATGTCTTTGTCACACGTAGAAAACGGACAGTTTTGACAACGTAACGTCTCCACTTCGTCGTTAGAAGATAGAAGTATCCCTTTCTTTTGTAGCAACATTAAGGACTGCTTATCTTGATTCGAGGCCTGTGCTCCGCCAAAATTTAACACTGATATACCATTTGTAGTCATGATTGAAGCTGAATTATTGGGTGACTTAAGCGTCTTTCCTGAACGTGAAATGGAGCCTATATTATCGGAAACATTATCGCTATCAATGGTAATTGTATCGTCCTCAAATTGTCTACGTGAAGCTTGCGCCTCTGCATTTGCCTGATGTTTCTTTAGATGTTGAATATAATTAGCGTAATATTTTACGGAATAGTCGCACGTATCGCAGCGATATCTTTGTTTCGCACCGTGCAGAGTTAGATGAACTCTGTATTGTTCTCGTTTCTCAAAGGCAGAAGGACATTTATGGCATTTATATCGCTTTTCTTTTAATCGGCCGTTTCTTAAATAACCAGGATATACAAAGTTAGGATTCCCACGCATAAAAAGTCCAAACTGTGGGTCGGGAGGAGGCGACAGATTTGAAGTTACATCGCTCGCTTCGTTTTGACGTCTATGAACTACCTGATGTTTCACTAAATTCTGAGCCGTTTTCGACGAATAATCACACTCAGTGCATTTAAATCTATTGTTTGATCCATGCAAGGTCATATGATATTCTAGAGCATCCAATTTGAAATAACGAGCCGGACATTTTGCACAAGTGAATACTTGATTGCCAGTTCGTTGATTTGTATTGTTCATGCTACTATTAAACCCGTTGTTGGAACTTTCTGTAACTTCGACTACAATCCATGCGACAGTAGGTGTAGAATTATTTGAATCTTGATTATTTGCTTCGACACAAGCTGTGGTAGGGGGAGGATATCGCTGTGACTGGCCGTACAAAGATAACAAATATTTGGTGCGCTCTTGATACTCCGTAGAATGTGCCTTCTGATGGGCTAAAAGATGGGCCGGTTGTCGAGCAGCATAAGAACACCATTGGCAAGAATAAGCTAGTTCTGTAGAATGATATCTTAAATGTATTCTTAATTCCTTTTCGCAAAGGAATCGCGCTGGACATTTGCTACAACAATGCACAAGTCTTAAGTCTCGTAGATCAGGTTCCGAACCTAATACCGGAGAATGAGTAAAGCCGAGAAGCGCAGCCAAATCGCTTAATTGCTGCGAATCTGGCCTTGAATCATCTACCAAGCAATGAACAGTGCCTAAAGATCCGGAATGCATATCTGTGTGTGCAACCATGACTTCTCGCCGTGTGCAAGTGAAACTACAATCTGTACAAGCGACCACAGGACCATTACTAGGAGTATCTAGGTGCATGGTTTCATGGTCCCGGACTTCTGCTCGTCGCGAAGATACAAAAGGGCAGTGACGACATTTTAACATTTTCGCTAGTGTACCATCTGGTCGGGACACCCATACTAATGGAGCTTCAGGCAGTGCTCGTGTATCAAGAAGCAATGGCGGTGGCGCTCCGGAATTTTTCGAAACATTAGTGAAGCAAGTCACGTTGCTCTGCGTTGTGATATGAATCACTTGCTCTACAGACTTCTCTTGTTTCGTGCGATTAATACCTGAAATGATAATGTTTAAGTATCCAATTAACGCTTGAATAAAAATCTTAGTATTGAACTATTGTTAATCATATTAATGCTAAAAAGAATTTGTTTAACTTACTATTATCAGTGTTTGAAGTTCGATGTGCTTTAGACTTGGTAGGGAAATTGTACTCCATACTCTGTTGGTGCACAACGGCGAGCTCTTCTCCATGAAGTCTGACATGATCCAAAAGCTCTCTGTAAAGATAAAACAAATAAATATCTTCCAAAAATATTATAAATTTAATGATAATAGCATTATATGAATACATACACTTTTGTGCTGACATAATATGGACATAAATAACATTTAAAAATAGCATCCAAATTTGGACGATGATGAACTCTATGCATCGATAACGTTGCTGCATCAGATGCGGAAAATGGACAGTCTCCACAACCAAATACATTCTGTAAACAAATATATATTACGAATATATTGTGTCTAATAACAAAAAAACTAAATGAACAAAACAACTACAAATATTCATACTTTTTCTTCTCCATGGCGTTGGTCAGCTGGCTCACTGTGAGATTTAACGTGCATAGAAACAATTTCTCTACTACAATGTCGAAAATTGCAACGTTTGCATTTCCACATTGTACGTTTATTTTCCTCTGCGATTGTCGCTGATGATGATCCACTTGATAGTGAATGAGAGGAAATCAAATTGCTTTTAAGTAAAGACTGTCCCCGATTCCTCGCAGCAGCTTTAAGAAGCGGTGGTGGTTTCAATCCGATGTTAATGGTGTTAAGATTATGATTTCCTTCATTCGGAGACACGATCGAAATAGGAGAAGACGAGAGATCCGATGTTTGCCGATATTCGTTGCTATTCATTATGAATAACTTAGTTGGCGGTTCGTCAGAATTCGTTTCTTCCACGCTACGTTCCTCCATGTTTTGATCATCCCACGACTGTTGCTCGACCTAAGAAAGAGATGAGAAGTTTACGTACAATATAGAATTGTTTGTCATAAGCGATACACTGCTGCACGACGAAAAACAACTTATTATTCAGCAGAAAAACAACTATTCGGCACACTGAAAATTTCTTTTATATTATTAAAACATGAAGTTCCATATAAAATGAAAAGTCACTTTTAGAGGTATGGAACATTTTCAATGTTATCATGTCGGTTTTGATTACTAAGAATATGCTTGTAATTGCAATCAGATTAACATCATAACACCAATCAAGTGTCCAAGCGCTTCGATACAGCTAATACATTTTGAGTGTTTCATTATCTTCTCTGGTTCTTTAAAAAAATATGTAATTCAGCTTTTCTCATTATTCATAAGGATCATCACACATGCTTGTCATGGATAAACAAATTTACCATAGAGTGATTTTAAAACCATAAAAAAATCAGTGCGCCTATAAAAATCGACAAGCACCTTTTTCTTTACTAATAAAAGAATTGTTTAAATGTAAGTGAAATTTATGCTTTCACCTGTGCAAGATATTTGTTATATTTGGAATAATTCCGTCGACCTGTTTCATCCCTCATAAGTACCCTGGCAGTCATATGAACTGGATCTTTAGCTGCTTTAAGTTTAATATGTTTTGTGATGTCCCACCGCCAGTTAGAGCGATACGCGCATAGGGAACACTCGAATGGCTTCCGATTTAAATGACCGACAATATGAACATGAAAACGACTTGCGGTGGATGCCCAAAATGGACAATCCGGGCATTTGTATACCCATCGGCCACTTGGATGCGTCGAAGAACCTTCAACCTGACAAAAGATTTGACTACCTTTATCAAAATTAAGTGTTAACACATTCGGAAACACAACTGTCTATGGTCTCGACTGCCGTAAGTAACATTTAAAGCACATTCTTAATAACAAAAAAATATATAAAATATAAATAAAAAAAAGAAAAAACATTGTCATTAACGTAATTACAAAAATACTTAAAATAGCATTGCATACTTTGAAGAACAAAAATTGATAGTTTTTAAGCTAACTTTAAATATATTATTCTAATGGCCGTACGGGATGCTTGCAATCAACATATTTCAAAACAATTTACACAAATTAAAGAAAAAAATAGTCAGATCTGTTGACTCTCGTATTGCAATTTTTTCACGATTATTATTATTATCATTATTATTATTATTATTATTATTTGTTTGTTTGTTGTGTGCGTATGTCCATATTGTTCATGTGCACGCATTAAGTAAATATTATTATTTCTATAAAACACCATACCGATGATCCAGAGGAATTCAGTCCGTTGAGATTAACGTCCCAATCCGTTTGCGCTGGGAATGCATATTCACCGCGATACGAGGTCACACGGAGTTCTGAACAATTTGATAATTTTTCTAAGCTATTGTGTATTGACGTATCGTTGCTTGTCGAGTGACAACACTGCATATGCACTTGTAGATCAGTCGAACTTTTGCAACGTCTCCTGCACTTCGGGCAACGCGTTGTGCCCACGGATACACTTAGAGCAGTGTGGTGTATTTGTTTGTGACAAGCCAGCTCTTCCATGCTACTAGCTTTAAAAGTACACCAGCATTTCAAATCGTTCGTAGTACTTACAGCTACCTCCGGTACTCCATTATTAATTGACGCTGTCGTTGTAAGCTTTTCCTTAAGCTTATCAAAGAACGACGCATTTTTTTTTTCAAATAAATCGGCCGAGTTATTCGCATCCTTCTTTAAGTTGCTGACCTGTGAAAAATTTAATTGAATTATTAAAACATCATAAAAATAATCAATTAGGTATAGACAACATTTAATAAAAAGAAAAGAAAAATAACTAACTTCTTTATTTCCATATAATTTTGCCAGTTCCGTGTCTCTTGCAATTTGCGCGAGTTCCGGTCTTACTCTAACACGTGGAACTTTTAACAACGTCGTTGAAGGTCCACTGGAGTTAACACAATTTAGCTTAGTAGGACTTAGAGGAATTAACATTGGCAGTGGTTTTCTGGATTTATTTGGTGTAATTGGAGCATGACATTCTGCCAGGTGTCGTTGCATTTCAGAATCCCATGCAGTAATGAATTGACAACCTTTTTCTTCACACTTCAATGCTATACATTCTGCATTAGCTATTGCACTTCTCTTATCTTCCATGGATTGATCAGAAATGTATGAATCTCCAGGACTGATTGAGACTGTTGTACCTGTAGATATATGTAGTGATTCCCGAAAATCACTTGCACCCACCTGAAATTGATTTATTTTTAATATATTTTCAGTTATCTATTATTTATATTAATTATTACTTAAGGAATAAGTTATTATATTACCTGATTGTAACGTTTAGGACTATTTCTTGGTTTTCGTTCAAAAGGTGTGCTAGATTTACGATTTGTTTGACCCACAGGAGGTTCATGATGATTAGTTTCATGTACTGTTAAACTTTGTCTAATATCAGCTGTAAAATTACAAGCACGACATTGAAAAGCCCCTCCTCCTCCATGATTTCTAGTGTGCCTATCTAAATTCCACTACAAGAAAACATTATCTGTTGATACTTCATCTAACAAAAAAATTCTAATTTGTTAAATTTAGTAAAGCTTCTATTAACCTTATATGGCGTACGGAAATCACAAGCATCACATTTGATCATTGGCATGGAATGATATTTCACATGCTTTGTATAACGAGCACGTACATGTGTTACATAAGAGCACTTAGCACATCGGAAAAACCTTCTCTTTAAATGATGTACTCTCTGATGAGTTTCAAGATCTCTTGAATTTAATGCAACATATGAACACATAGAACATCGATTTCCAGTGTCACGTATGAATTTCCCCTAAAAGTTATCATTTTATTAAAAGTATCCTAAATATATAAATATTATTTTTTGAAATATAAGAAAAATCGTATTTGGTACTCCAATTAATATTATTTTATTAATAATACACTACATAGATATATTTTACTTTTAGAACTACATAATTTATTTCTCCCTCAAAATAATATTGATTCCATTTTTTATTTAAAAATATATAAAAAGTCACTAATTAAATTTTCATTCAATGAAGTAATACTTAAACATTTCTTACAACATAAGTAATTGATATAATTCAATTAAAAATAATATACCTTTTGTTTGTGCTCCTTTTTCAGATGATCAAGATACGCCTTAAGACTTGATAGAGGTTTTGGTGGTTTGCATGTTTTACATTCGTAATTTTGTGAAGACCCCGAACAATCGAGCTCCTCGTGTTCGTGCTTTGAATTGTTTTTTATTGGGACATCGTCTTTGACACTGTACGAAATGTCTTCGTTGTCGCTTTGCAACTCGTGCTCCCTCATCACGACTCCCTGACGATTCTCTTTAAGGTTACCTTCCTTATGTGACTCCGTTTTAAATTGCTGGGGTCGTGGACGAAGTGCACGCAGACGGGGTAGCCTTCCTGACATCTTGGACAAGATTTATTCTGCCCCACGTCTGTTCTATAGTCTCCCTATCGCGCATCGAGATACCCTTTTATTTCTATTCGATTTTCTGAATCACAGTATTAGGATAAAAGGAATACAACATTCACTTTTCCATCGTTCTACACGTCTGTCTTCTTCCCGATGACATCAATGACAAGCCACTTTATATCGTGTGTACATCTCTCACGAGTGATTTTTTAAAAATGGCTTTGCTCACAATTATAAATTACGGATTCGATATACGGTCCTCATCTCGGGCATAATTTTCGTCGAATAAAAAGTACCTCGAAATCTCGGTGAACAATCTATGGAATTCTAATAGGGAACTGTGCGCTGGTACACGTTACGGAAGTACGAGTACAGCATTACTCGGTGGTCGCGCGATCTAGAGGCTATGGGCGCCATTTTTTCTTTCCTAGTAAAACTGCTGACGAGGAGCGCGTTCGAACATTCCCACGAAGAAATCCTACCTCTTTGAGATCACTTCCCGTACTAAATTCCAAGGATAAAACGATACTATTCAATCGAACTTCACCCGATTTTTCATACATCAGTTTCTACAGAATTATCAAAATAACAATAGAATCTTGTAACCTCATTAATAGTTCATATAACAACATCGCGGTTATATTTTATTGTATTCCAGTTTATATATTTTTTAAGATCGTTAACATTTAATTCAAGCGAAAAGTTAAGTTTTTCTAAAAGACAAAAAGTTTACCGATTATCAGATTCAATATACATATTACTATATTATATAGATTTTTGTTTAACACAGTTGCTTGGAATTAATAGTATACTTACAAATTCTAAAGTCTTCACATTACGATTATTACGAATATATCTTAAATATATGTTACAATAAAAGTAAATTGATTCCTTTTTTCATTTACAACAATTACTATTCGTTTCAGAATCTTGCGTATAATTATTTCCAATAACTCGTTTTTCCTACTCTTGACATCCGGTTTATGTGATACAATGGTCAATCGCGCAACGAGTCAACGTACAGCTAGAACGTAACATATTTTTATGCGTACAGTTTCTTCCTTTTATCATAATTTATATGAAGATCCTTTTTATAATTTTTTCCTCATAATAAAGTATATAAGCAATAAACGATAAAAAAAGTATCGCCAATGCAATAATATGCGAATATAAGAGAAAGGAGATCAGTTTTCCGAAACGCGTGTCCGATTTCCGTTTCTCCAAGCAATTTCCGGTTTACAGACGAACGACGATTTTAGTAGGTACCGTTCGGAGCGTGTGCATATCGTAAACGAAAGAAAACCAAGGAAAACAAGAAGGAAATTAAATACTCGATCTTGTTGACTGAAAAACAAACCTCGAGCAGTTAATTCGCTTGAAGCAGGTTATCTTCTGATTGAGCGACGGTCGTAAATAGATATGCCAATAAATCCACGATCACGTATCAATCGATATACGCAGCCAACCACGAGCACCGGGTTTTAACATCACGATTGCTTTTACGATTTAATTTAACGCTTAAAAAAAATCGGATACGCTCGTTGGAACCTTTGTTTCCTCCCTCCTTTTCCTTCCTTTCTCCTCTCGACACGGTTAGCTCGATTTATCTCGGGTACCGCGATTTATCTTCGAATACCTCGTCATCGGCGCTAACCAGTAGCCGACGAAACAGAGGATGAATCGTAGAAAGACTACGAGAGAAAACCAGCCCCTCCCTCCTCTTTCACCAACTCGGACAGAACGATGGCGAGGCGAAGTGGCGCAGGTCAGGCGCCATCTGCAATTCCGATTCTGATTCTGGTATCCACACACTCCTCCCACTTCCTCCGGCTGGTTTCTCCTGCAGCCCTCGATACAGCTGCAGGAGAAGAGAATGGAGCCGATGATGACGATGGTTTAACTCGTTAAGTAGTGGAAGCAAGTTATCTCATCACTTAAAAATGCCTCCATATTGAGAATAATGCGAATTCATTGGACTTTACTTTGAAAAACAATATTACCTCCGCTACTTCATACTATAATTAGACTGCGGAGTTTTATGCATTTTTAAGACATTTAAAGATGCAGATAATTAGAAAATATATATGAAATATTCAAAAAATATTATGTACTCGTTATATTATTTAGTAGGTGAAATAAATTTTTGTCTATATCTCGCTTTTTTAGTCATGTTCATAAATATATGAATTTCCATAAATATTCGCAGGCTAGTTATAATACTTTGTAGGAAAATTGTATTCATGACATGTACTTATCTTATGCGAGATGATTATATAGTTATCATTCTTAAGTTTTTTATCTTTAACTTTTTTTGTGTATAGGTAAAAAATGAGTACCATAGTAATGAAAGTATAGAAGTACATATAATGAATAAGAGATTAAGATACGAATGCTTTCAAGTACCGTCATTTTCTTGAAGATGTTTCTTATTGGAATGATAATCAAAGCATATAATTATAATTTATTTTTTTAACACTTAATGTAGGATAGCAATTACTTAAACTTTGTCGATGTCGCATTGTTATTTCTGCTTGTATTGTTTTACGAATTCCGTTATATCATTAAAAGCTTGTAGTATTAGCCGATAAATAGAAAACCACATCGTTGGAAAATTATCTACGAATTTCAATAATTTTTATGTAGTTTTAATAATTTATTTAGTATCTTTATTTTATTATAAAATACAATTTTCGATATTTTATTTTATTCACACAATATTCAACATTTTTTCTTGTTCAAATATATATTGAGTTTCCAGAAAAAGAACTTCTAAATTTTCTTTCTCTTTCTAAGGTTAAAAAAAGAGTATATATGTATCTACTTTTTGATAAAAAATGTGTTATGTACTGTTATGCATTATAAGCATTGCAGACTTATACCTTCTAAACGAAAACTTTATAACCCCTTCTTTTTTGTTTCTTTAAGTACCTTTTCTTTTTTTATGAGATAGAAAAAATTAATGTTCATCGAATTTTGTATGAAAAAGTTTTTATAAAATAGGATAATTATAATAAAACAAAATAACAAAAATGTTATCATTTAATATAAAAGAAAGTTAACCCAAAGTAATCAAATAGTAGATGTATATACATAGCGCCATTCTAGATTTCTCTTTTTTAATTATTTCTTTGTCGTGTAAGTACATATGTGAAGGTTGAAATTATATTGACTTTGTACTTTTTATACTGTTCTATTGTATAGTAATTTGTAAATGAAGATACAAAAGTATTACAAAAATTATATTATCAAAAGTTACATAATTTGCAAAATTTAAATGATTTGCTATCTTTATTTTTATCGATTATGCAATATTAAAGAATTGTATTTAGTAAGTACATAATATTGAAATTATTCATTGTAAATATTCTTAATGCGTAAAAATCAGTAAGATTGTCTTTGATCATTTATATATGTAGCATATATATATTTATATCATTAAGTTATTTGTTTTTCATTTATTAAATATAGTTAATTTCATTATTTATATCTTTAAAGGATATAAATTTATTAAGGTCTCTGTTGCATAAGGTAAGACGTTTCGATATAATCAGTTGATAATTAGTAAAATTAAAAATAATAATGATAATACCTTAATAACACTACATACATACGCGCATGTAAAAGTGAGAGGGTGGAAGAGAGAAGAAGAATATATACATCTTATCTTGGAGGTTAAAAGAAGAGTGTACTAAATTTTTTGTATTATTTAATTGATATTTGCTATAAAACATTATTGCCTTTGTTATTTATGTCTAATAGTTTAATGTTGTCTTATTTACGAGCGACGATATATTTGAATAAAAATTATATAATTAAAAATGCTTATGTGATATTAACTATGACGTGAAGTACGTATTCAAGTAACGATGATTTAGGTATTTTGATAAAGGGTTTGGTATCATAAGAGAGAGTGTGAAGAAAAACGATTTGATTTCGTTTAAAATTAATATTTGTTTAGAGATATTCAAATGTAGATTTAAATATACATATATAGTAGAAAAACTGAAATTGATGAATATATTTCTATAAAAAATCACAATAACAATATATTAATCTTACTTTTATTCATGTCATTATGTTCCATCTTTATAATCTAACATATAAATAGATGCAACTCTTTTCCCCATAACCAGTAATAATATTTTTCCCATGTATAGTTAATACTTTGATGTTTGATTTGGATATTGAAGTCATTTTAATTGCTTCTGCAAATTTTCTGCTAACTTATTCATAAATTCAAATGTTTCTAAGTAATCAGATCTAGTAACGTTACTCATGCCTTTAATGCAAATTGCAAGGTCCTTTGTCATAAAACCTGATTCAATGGTATTAATACAGACAGATTCTAATGTTTCTGCAAATTTTTTAAGATCTTGATTATTATCCAGCTTTGCACGTTGGAGTAAACCTTTTGTCCATGCAAATATGGAAGCAATTGGATTTGTTGAAGTTTCCTTTCCCTGTTGGTACTGACGATAGTGTCTTGTAACTGTACCATGAGCAGCTTCTGCTTCTACTGTGCGTCCATCTGGACAAATTAAAACTGAAGTCATCAGACCCAGAGATCCATAACCTTGTGCTACAGAATCAGATTGAACATCTCCATCATAATTTTTACAAGCCCATATAAAACCACCTTCACTCTTCATTGTATATGCTACCATATCATCTATCAGGCGATGTTCATACCAAAGTTTCTTGGCTTCAAATTTATCTTTGTATTCTTTATTATATGTTTCTTGAAAAATATTTTTAAATCTACCATCGTATTGTTTAAGAATGGTATTCTTTGTGGAAAGGTACAAGGGGTAGTTTCTTGACAGAGCATATTGGAAAGAACTGTGAGCAAAAGCTAAAATACTTTCATCTGTATTATATTGAGCTTGTGCAATTCCAGATCCCTTGAAGCTATGAACTGTATGTGAAATTTTTTTCCCATTATCTCCAGTCCATGTGATTTCAAGTTTACCTGGGCCAGGTACCACAAAATCAACAGCTTTATACTGATCTCCATGAGCATGTCTACCAATGATAATTGGTTGAGTCCAACCTTGTACTAGTTTTGGTATGTTTTTACACAAAATGGGTTCACGGAAGACTGTGCCACCTAAGATATTTCTGATAGTACCATTTGGGCTTTTCCACATCTCTTTCAAGTTAAATTCTTTTACTCTGTTTTCATCTGGAGTAATAGTAGCGCATTTGATTCCTACATTATACTTCTTAATAGCTTCTGCGCATTCTACAGTCACCCTATCATTAGTAGCATCCCGATTTTCAATACCTAAGTCATAGGTATGTAGTTCAATATCTAAGAATGGTAAAATGAGTTTCTCTTTAATAGAATCCCAAATGACTCTTGTCATTTCATCACCCAAGATATCAACAACAGGTCCAGCCTAAAAAAGATAGGATGCTTGTGATAATATAAAATTAATTATGCAAAAAAAATTATTATATGTATTTATTTATCACATAAAAAAGATTTCTTTCTTGGAATAGATAAAATAAAGTAAAATAACTATTGGAATACCGAAAATGTTATCAGAATTAATTCATATAGGAAAGGTAGGTATTATACGAAAAAAAATATTTATATATAGGTATATATAAACGTTAACAGATGTCAGTTAAATAGCTTTACTAATTGCTTACCTTTATTTTCGTCATTATTCCAGAGGAAACGCTAAATGTTTTAGCGAACAGAAGTGCTGGATTATCAAACTGTTGAGAAATTTTTGGCGATAATATTCGTGAGAAAGCAGTGAAGTTACTACCCGATCCGATATAAGCTACGCTTCTTATAAATTGCACGTTTGCTCTAATAAAACGGTGGGGCAAAAACATGGCAGCCTTATCCAAATAATCTTAATCACTTTCGTATTTTTACTATTCACATGAACTTTATACAACTTACAACAAATCTTCCTGATAGATTCCGATAACAATGAAAATCAAAACGTATCCATATTTTTTTATTTGTTCCAAATGTATTCCTTAGATCTCTTGTATTCGTGTAGGTTATGCTGTATGTTAAACTGTCACAATATTTAAACGTGACAATTTCTATTTGTTATATATTAAAATGTCAAATAACTGAATAAATGTAATGAATTTAAGATTGATTGAATCAGTACTAATGAAATTTTACATTAATAGCATATGATGTCTTATCATATTAATGATACTCCTTATCTATGTTTATTTATTATCTTTGGAGTTTGTACTGTAGTAGGTAAATAATGTTTACATTCGAAAATTTAAATGCAACAATTATGCTCCTTTTTCAAGCATGTTTATACATAAATCATATATTTTCGAAAGAAAATATTATTAATCTTTAAAGCTTAAAATAAGCAATCATCTTAGAAGAAATTTTGTTTTGTTAAACGTTTAAGGTTCATTAACAATCAAAATAAACATTTTTAGAATTAATATGATTTCTATTGTATGAATGTACATAAATTATTCTGTGACTATTTTTAAATAGATCTAAGACAAAAATCCATTAAACATCGATGATTAGCAACTTTACTTTCAGATTTGCATTTTGTAAATATATACAACGATTGATACAAGGTCAATGCAAATAATACTCGCTAATACATCATATTAAGTACGTGTTGGTAAAAAACACTTACTATAATATTCTGTGCTGACTGAAATTATTTTTGAACAATAAATTAAACAGTCTATCTTCGATAAAATAATGAGAAATTATAAATGATTATCGTGTTTTAAAAAATGCCGTATATTAGCTCTGCAACAGTTTTTTTTTTAAGAAGACTTCTTATGTTATCAGCATAATTCTAGATTCTTAAACTACGATAACAAGTAGTTAGGTCTACAAGTGGAGGGGCAGGCGTTCGCATAAAATAGTTCATGTAAAGCGTCTTAAAATATCGAATCGTCATTGGTTTGTCGAATCATTCCAATAACTTAATATTGTCAAATAAAATTGTATTTAAATCCAGGTTTATATATACATATAAATTCAATATATAAGTATTAAAAATAACGCGATTGGTTCTACTCAAGAAACAAATTCAAGAGTATTATCAATCTGAAGTGAGCCACTTGTAATCGCGAGTAACTTCCAAACTTATTAAACAAATTAAATTGTAAATATTCTTTGTCCTACATGTAATTATTAAATTTGGGAAATTCGAAGATAAAACGACACGTATAACCGTACGACATGAAATGGTAAAACACGATAGCCTTTTTTCTACGGCGCTGGCAGGATAATGAAATTCGTAATGGGCGAATCTATAGTAACAACAGTGTTCGTGATTCATGTGCATGGAGCATATCGTTGTGACTGATATATTGTGTACCCTATATCGGACCATAGGATGAAAACTCAAGTTTTCACAATCTAAATTCACTATGCCTCGAGAGACGCTGAGAACGTACCAACAATCACGTTAACGTGGTAAAAAAAAACCAGCGAAAATTCGTGTGTATTATTGAGATCTGACAGATTCATCGTCTTCGTGACAGGAGTGCGTGAATTCTTTTTCCTTTTCTTTCTTTTCCTTCCGTTTCACCTTTGTTCAACCTCCTTATCTACATTTTCCTTTCTCTCGCCTTTGCCTTCTTTCCTTTTTTCTACTCTTTAACCCTTAAGTATTTTATCCCCTATTTTCACCTGCCGGGTGAAAAAAAAGAGAGCATTCTTTACTCTTCTCCATCCCCCTCTCTCTTTTCTGTCTTTCTCTGAATCTCTCGTTTTTCTCAACCCCCTCTTCCACGACACATCGCGTATATTTTTCTTTTCTTTTACTTAAATGTCCACGATAACAACACAATTTTCGGCTCTCCTACACAACGTGAACGTGGATGAGTGATCGTATTTTCGTACGATAGCCGATCGTCGGCTATTCCTACCTTGTACAAGAAGTGAATGCTCTCTACGTTTAACTGGTGTCAATGTACACACGGTGTAACGTTATCGTAGCATCAGGAAGAGAGCATTTCTAAAAAGAATCCTCGTCCAGCTAGAAATTCGACATGATGAAGAGCAGTGCTATGCTTAAGAAAGAAAGCAAAATGCGCATACGTGCTTTCCCGGTGAGTGGTAACTTCGTTTGTTTTTATTTTTTTAGTTTTCGTTCTTTTTCCCTTCTTTAATATTTATTCGTTCTCGCATTTTGTTTTTTTCCTTTTTCTTTCCTTTTATATTTTTATTTTTCAGTTCTATATATAAACTAATAAGCGCACGTTGTTCTAGTTTATATATATACATGTATATTTTGGTAACCTGTTCTTTTAAATTACATGTCAACTTATAAAAAATTGTAATAATTCATATTTAGAAATGTCATTGCGTTTTTATCAATTGATTCTCTTTGCAATATTATCATTTTGTATTTCAATGTGTAATAATACATTTCTACTCTTAAGAATTGTGCATTGTAATATTGTACATTTTATTATAGAGATGAATGTATTGGCAGTTGCTATAGTGGCAAATGAAAAAAGCAATGAAATGTAAATATTTCAATGTTATCATGTTTATTAATGAATTTCAGTTTAATCTGTCATTAAAGTTTGGAACTGTGATTATTATCCACTAAATTTGTGATTGTAAAGTTATATCACTTAAATTCTGTGTTAATCAATATGATACTAAAAATTACTTAAACAATACTTTGATACTTATGTTATCATGTCAAATATTTATATGTCCCTTTGTGGTTATAGTTTATATTGTATGTACTTGATTAGAAAATGTTATTTGTTTGTCACTTTTTCATTTCTATCTAATGAAACAATAAAGCATAAAACTTGTATTTATACAAGCAATGATACAATATTTATGACTTAAACATAGTTATTTATTTAATATTACATTTTTTTTATATGATAAAGGTATTGTAAAAATGATTCATGAAAGAATCATTTTGACTTTATATTAAAATATACAGAATACTAAAGAAAAGATGCAAACAATTAACATAAAGTATCTCAATAATATATATAATACATATATTTTTAGTTGTGATCATTAATGTAAAAAATTATGTTATATAATTTGATGTATCCTATTGAGTTTTTTTAGTAAAACCAATATATCTGTTCTATTTGTCTAGTTTTTAATTTTTCATTAAGTTCTAGTTCTCAGACATTATTTATTTTGACTTGCAATTATTAAATTAATATTGCATCTACCGCTTTATTTTTAGACAACTATGGATGAAAAGTATGTAGAAAGTATTTGGGCTCTACTGAAAAATGCTATTCAAGAAATTCAGAAGAAAAATAATTCAGGGCTTAGTTTTGAAGAACTTTATCGAAATGCTTATACTATGGTTCTTCACAAATATGGGGAACGTTTGTACACAGGTTTAAAGGAAGTTGTAACACATCATTTAGAGAATAAAGTTAGAGAAGATGTATTAAGATCTCTTCACAATAATTTTCTCCAAACATTAAATCAAGCTTGGAATGATCACCAGACATCTATGGTGATGATCAGAGATATTTTAATGTATATGGACAGAGTATATGTGCAACAACATGATGTGGACAATGTGTATAATTTGGGACTTATCATATTTAGAGATCAGGTAATTGTTTGCTACATAGTTCAACAGCTTTTGAAGTAATAGGAGATTTATTGATAACAAATTATATCATTTTTAGGTGGTCAGATATGGATGTGTTAGAGATCATTTACGAGAAACTTTACTAGGTATGGTAGCAAGAGAAAGAAGGGGAGAAGTTGTAGATCGTATTGCAATAAAAAATGCCTGTCAAATGTTAATGTTACTTGGCATTAACAGTCGTCAAGTTTATGAAGAAGATTTTGAAAGGCCTTTTTTACAACAAAGTGCTGAATTTTATAGAGTACGACAATTTCTTTATATTTTTTAACATCATTTAATTTAATATTATATAACATCATTCTTCTGTTTTTTATTTAGATGGAATCTCAAAAATTTTTGGCAGAAAATAGCGCATCAGTATATATTAAAAAGGTTGAAGCTAGAATTTGTGAAGAATCAGAAAGAGCAAAACATTATTTAGATGAATCTACTGAACCGCGAATAGTCGAAGTTGTAGAAGAAGAACTAATTAAAATTCACATGAAAACTATTGTTGAGGTATAAATATCGTTCTATTGATACAATATATTGTGTTATCATATAAAATAACAAATTAGAACAATTTACTTTTTTTATTTATAGATGGAAAATAGTGGTGTAGTACACATGCTCAAAAATCAGAAAACCGAAGATCTCGGTTGCATGTACAAATTATTTTCAAGAGTTTCGGATGGTTTGCGTACAGTGTGCGATTGTGTCTCTCAATTTCTTAAAGAACAAGGGCGTGCCATGGTTCAAGAAGAACACGAATCGACAACGAATGCCGTTCTTTTCATTCAGAATTTGTTGGATTTAAAAGACCGTTTTGATCATTTTCTTCATTATTCGTTTAACAATGATAAGAACTATAAACAAATGATAGCGTCTGACTTTGAATATTTTCTTAATTTAAATACAAAGAGTCCAGAATATCTTTCACTTTTCATTGATGACAAGCTGAAAAAAGGTGTTAAAGGGGTTAGTTATGTTAACTGTATTTCTATAAATAGGTACTCATGGTAGGTAATACCGTGAAATTTTAATAAATACTTTTTTCCATCATTCTACAAAGGATCGTTTTGTACAAATGAAATACAAGCTTTATATCTTGCACTTTAACTTCTGATCATTAATAATGTAAGTGTAAATAACATTAATGTTTGTTATAATACATTTTAGATGACAGAACAGGAAATTGAAGGTATCTTGGATAAAACTATGGTTTTATTTAGATTTCTTCAGGAAAAAGACGTATTTGAGCGATATTATAAACAGCATTTAGCTAAACGCCTTCTCTTAAATAAATCTGTCTCTGATGACAGCGAAAAAAACATGATATCCAAACTTAAGGTAACATTCCTGCTTCTGTTCAATTTATTATTACTGGTATTCACAATATAATATCAATACGTTTTTAATAAATAATATTTTAGACTGAATGTGGGTGTCAATTCACATCAAAATTGGAAGGAATGTTTAAAGATATAACAGTCAGTAACACTATTATGGATGAATTTAAAGATCACGTCCTTACATCTAATGTAAGTTACAAAATACTTATAATAGTTTTATAAATAATTAATTTTTCAATTTTCATATTACAGACAAATTTACATGGAGTGGATATAAGTGTAAGAGTTTTAACAACAGGCTTTTGGCCAACACAATCCGCCACTCCGAAGTGTAGCATGCCAGCTGCCCCAAGAGATGCTTTTGATGCTTTCCGACGTTTTTATCTTGCTAAACACAGTGGTCGACAGTTGACGTTGCAACCACAATTAGGTCAGTTAACTAGCATCATTCTATCTTTTCTCTCACTGTCTCTTATTTGAATCACTGAAGTAGATTAATATAATCCCTTTAGGTTCTGCGGATTTGAATGCTGTATTTCACGGACCACGAAGGGAAGAAAATAGTTGCGGTGGTTTAGATACACCATCATCTTCAAGTTCTATTGGTAATGGAAGTGGTAGCTTGTATGGTAGTGGAATATCCACTAATGGTAGTATTTTAAGCCAACGTAGTAGCAGTTGTGGAAACACGAGGAAACACATAATCCAAGTATCAACTTATCAAATGTGTGTCTTAATGCTCTTCAACAAAAGAGAAAAATTGACATATGAGGTCAGTGTGAATAGTAGCGTTTATTTTTTATTTCTTCTACATCGGACTCCTACTGTTTTACAATTATCTATACAATACATGAAACGTTGCGTAGGAAATTCAAGGTGAAACCGATATTCCAGAGAGAGACTTGGTTAGAGCATTACAATCTCTCGCGATGGGTAAAGCTACGCAAAGAGTGTTATTAAAACATCCTCGTACAAAGGAAATAGAACCATCGCACTATTTTTGTGTCAATGACAGTTTTACCAGTAAATTACACAGGTATCCTTATATTAAAATTGCATTAAAATATATCATAATCGGTAGTTGTTAACTTATTTAATAATATTTCAGAGTGAAGATTCAAACAGTAGCTGCCAAAGGCGAATCAGAACCTGAAAGAAGAGAAACTCGTAACAAAGTAGATGAAGATAGAAAGCACGAGATAGAAGCAGCTATCGTTCGTATTATGAAAGACAGGAAGCGTATGCCTGTATGTAGTATCACTATTAATTACATTGTAATTTATAATTACTCCAATGTTTTACGCTCTTTTATTCAACATTTTATCTTCTTTTTTTTTAGCATAATATACTTGTAACAGAAGTAACAGAACAATTAAGAGGTCGATTTTTGCCGTCGCCTGTAATAATTAAAAAACGTATTGAAGGTTTAATCGAACGTGAATATTTGGCACGCACGCCAGAAGATAGGTTTGTATAAAAGTTATCTAGTATCTATTAATTATTAATTCTCTATTATAACTACTATTATTTTTAACATTGTTTTAATCAATTCAATTACAGAAAGGTGTATACATACGTTGCTTAATGTTCGAATTTAAATGTTGGATCTGTACAAACATGTAAGTAAACTATAATAATGTCTATTTCAAATATTTGTTCATTGTCTCATTATATTTTATCGACTTGTACGTTATATCATCAGTTTTTCATTGACTCGTTCATCAAAATTATTATCGTTTCTAGTGTTCTTATACGAACATAATTAAGATGATCACGAACGAGGCATTCCACATCACAACTGTATACAACTCGGACAGATTACTGATTCAACATTCCATTAAGTTATGATAATTATTCGCATAAATCAATTCGTATTTTATGTTTTAGGCTTTGACAAATTTTGATATCATCTCTTTATTTTGAATATAGTTATTATATATATAGTACTACGTGTTAATTTTAATTCTGTTAATTTAAAACTTAAAATTTAAAGTATAATTTCATCAAGAAAAAGATCAGTAATTTTATAAGGTATATTGAAATAAATTGATGTTGATTGCCTCGAAATTTAAGGAGAGTAGTTATACGTATTTGATAATTGGTTAGTTTGGTGGAAAAGGTTGACATAAAGATAATTGAATGAATTACAATATATACTTTGAAGTATAAAATCAAGTTTTATAAATAAATTCTGTAAAATTCTTGATATCCTCTTCCCTGAGCTCATTTCATTATATTTCAGTTGTAAGTGATTGATTTAGCTAAATATATAAAAATACTTTCTGTAATAGAAAATTGTAATTTAAATTTAATAGGATTTACTTGAATATATATTATATACACAAATTTGTTAGTAATAAATGGATAGTGAGTTACAATCATTAAAATTGATTCACCCATTCTATGTATCGTGATTCAGTAATTTTTTATGCTTGTAAACCTATGAATATATCTATTATCAAAAACAACTTACAATATAGCATAAATTTTATTAAACCATTAATGTTAAAGAATGATTTCATTTACATTCGTGATTATCTATTTTATGTGTACATAAACAATGTGAATGTGTATCTAAGAATATAATTGCTTCATTTTCAGTGTTTAATTACTTTATTTTAATCATGTTTCATATCCTTCTAAAATTTTATTACGTCCCTCGTTTATTTCCAACAAATTCTAATTTTTTATTAAATCAGTTAAAATCTAGAATAAATCACAATAAAAAAGTAAAACATTTGGGAGGTCTCTACAAGATCCACCTCTTCCACCTAGCTCAACAATTATTTTATTACAATTAAATTAATCCAATTCTTCGTTAAATCGCAGAATATTTATTATAGTATGCCAAAAGTGGAATCTACGAATTTGTAACAGATGCGGAGTTTACTAATGGAATTAAAAAAAGAGTGCGCGCATGAGCTTATATAAAAGACGAAGAACTTAATAAAGGAATGAAAAAAAAGATTATGATTAAAAACTGTATTACCATGAGCTCGTGTGTGGGCAAATGAAAAACATGTGAAATGCATCATATTTTTATTTTCATTTATATCTTTATTTATTAATATAGAGTTTTAATATTTAAACAAAAGGTTTTACCTTTTCTTACGCAAACTGAATAAAAAATAAAATCCTGTAAAAGCATTCCTTAGTTTTAACACATTTTAAATACAAGAATATCATATTAATTCTGTCCAATCCCTTTTTATTCCATTTTTTAACATTTCTTGTCAAATTAATACGTCACGATGATGTGATTCGTTGATACCGCACATGTTATATGTAGTGGATCACGTCACGAATGCGTTAAATACAATATTATCTCTTTATTATATACGCATGTAATCAGTGAGGTAAGATATATTTAAAATTGTTTAAATGCTAATATTGATATTTCAGAATTTACAGTTGAATTATTATACAGTGTCATAGGCCATATAAAATAACGAAATAATGAAGATATTAATTTAATTTTTCACTGTTTAATAGGGTAATATTACTATAAAAGATAGATATACACGGAAAGTAATTCAATTGTAAATGGAAGTGAAAGATCAAGTTACGAATTAATCTTTTGTATTAGAAGATAAAATTATATTCTTAAGATAACATTAAGAAAAGTACTCTCAATCAAACTTAAAATCGAAACACGATTACAGTACCAATACGATCAATTTAACAATTACAAATATTTTATGTACATTTGTAATAATTATTTAATGTTTGTGGATTTGATTGATCTGAATCAAAATTTATCCATAATTTGAAGAGTTAACATGTTTGTAATTTCTTAACATTGAAGGTAAATACATTACTCTATAATGTCATATTTGTCACAATGAACTATAATTGCTTTGCTTTCAACAGAAAAAAGAGCAGGTGATGTTTTTTATGCTTCTTAAAATCATATGGATCGCATATCCATATAACAACTTCAAAATACAAATTGTATACAATATCATACAGTTAGTTTATTATATTTTTACTTTGCTCTGAAAAATTTGTTTATCCACTTTATAAACATTACAATTTGCACATATTAATATCATTGTCAGTAGTTAACCAATACTGTACACATGTATCTTATTCAACTTGCTTTTCATGTAACAGAGAAGTCTATCGTGGTTTGAATTAAATTAGCTGACGAGTGGCAGGCATCATGGTGAGTAAAATTGGTCACTCGTGGTTATTCGTTAGAAGATGACGATTCCCGCCTTTTTTCTGCATGCTTTTTTGTGAACTCTTCCGCATTTTTTAAAAACTTTTTTCTATCCTTTAAAAATTCTTCTGCAAGATCTGCCCTTAAAGGATGCTCTGGTTCAGGATCATTTACTAATGCTATCAGAGCTTGTACAACTGTAAATCAATTATGTATTACTTATTCTTTTATATTGTAACAAGAAAACAATGCCAAGAAAATTTAACCTTGGTCTGTCTTTGTAGCTGGTTTCCAGTTTTCAGCACTTATAATTGGTAAGCACACTTGCCCTTTCTCATCCACATTTGGATGATATATTTTTGTTTTAAAGTTTATCTTTGGAGGCTTAAAAGGATACTCTGCGGGGAAGTTTATTTCAATGCGAAATGCTCCTTTATTATATGGTGGATTATCCTAAAACATTTTAAGAAGAATGACAAGCATTTCTAAAAGAAAAAATAACAAAAAAGATATATGGCAGATATAATTAGAACTTGTATCATTATGTTACCGATTAAATTTTGAAAACGACATATACAATCATTCCAATGTTTCCAAAATCAAATTGTAGTACAGCATTGCGTATATCTAACTATAGTTGTCTTTACAAATAGGATTAGGTTAGGTTAGATTAGATTAGATTATATTTCTAAAATAGAATGGTACATCAAAACATACCGGTAGTATGAGACCTTGCCAAGTGAGAATATTCGATTCATCTACTTGAATATTTGTAAAATTTTTCATTGCCGAAGCTCTTAAATCACCAAGTTCCTAAAAGTGATACAATGGTTATCATCGAAATTATTACTAAAAACTATAATAATCAAAAAGACATTCTTTGAACGAATAATGAAAATTCTAATTCATATCATTAGAGAAAATTTTATGCACTTTAAGGATAGATATTAACAAATAATATTGGAAGTATCCAATATTCTATATCATCATGGGAAACCTCGACATCATTTAGAACATGCTATGAAAATTAATCCTGTTAAACATGTACATGACGAGTGTGTTGAAATGTCGATATTGTATTTTGCAATGTTTTTCACATATTCAATGTACTATCGTTCCTCGTTGACAGAAACTTTGATTTACCTTTTGCAATCTTCTCGTAGCTGCCATTTTGAAAATAAATTTCACTAAAAGTAGTAAAACTTGTCAAGTTCCTTAGTGATGGCTTCACAGCTATTCTGTCTTCGAAAATACCCTAGTATTTTTTATGAAAGTCTTTCGTAAACGAACATCGAACAAAACACTATATATTCCCTTTCGTTGGATTTTGTTTTACGGCACTAATTTCTCATCAATATAAATGTAGATTATTTACTGTTAGTCACGAATATGAATTGCTCTCCGTCCTATTCGTTTAACTGTATTGTATTGTACGCGTGCGTGCGTTTGGGGTTTATACATATGTACATATACATGCGTCAATTTAGGTAAAAAACCATTATGTTTTAATGCCATTAAAGAAAGCATACTTGATAAAGTTTTTCAATATGTTAGGTACTCTAAGAACAATTTTTAAATTCATCTTATAATTATCAATAATATATTCATGTACTATGTATAGGTGCTATGTTTTGAATTAATTCACATATAAAGGTTGTTGCAAAGAATTTTTGACTTCACATTCTTATACTGTCTGAAACATTTTTTTAATGACATATCAACTGGTGTTAATTGTCAAATTTTATTAAATAAATTAACTATGGATGGGCTCTGTGATAACATATTATATATTTTAATGAAAAGTTATGAATGTATATATTAATTTGTATGATTAAATAATAGGAAAAATTAATTCCTTGTAAAAAAAGGTTAATGGTAAGAGATCTATTACTATGTCGAAGGAAAATATTAATTTACCAAAAGCTCCAAATGATCTATGTTTTTCTGAAGTTGATTTTATTCAAGTAAGTCAATATTAAAATGTGTTTTAACATAGAAATGCAATCTATTATGATACCTTTTATATTTATAATTTCTAGGAAAATTTCAATGTCGATACCTTTCTCCAAGAACACAGAAAGAGCACAAAATTAGAAACAATGCGTGATGATCTTGGAATATACTTGAAATTGTTAAGGTCTGCTATGATTGATTTAATCAATCGAGATTATACAGATTTTGTAAATTTATCAAGTAATATGATTGGTTTGGATAAGGCTATAAGTGATTTACAAACACCTTTAGGACAATTAAGGGAAGAAGTAATGGTAAATTCAATGAGAAAATATATTTAATTACTAAAATACTAAATTTTATTACTATTACTATTATTACATATTACTATTACAATTACTATTATTAGTAATATATTTTTTATGATAGCAAGTACAGCAGATCCTGGATGACGAAGTTACAGCAATTACTCATAATATGAACGAAAATAAGAAAACACGAGAATACAAGCGAAGTGTATTCAGCTTACAGCATATTTATAAGTCTTTGAATAAACTTTCAACTATATTGTCTTTAAACACATTCCTTGAAAGTCCTGCTAAAATAGATATTTTAGAACAAGCTGCTGCAGAATTTAATCAATTAGGATTTCATATGTCTAGGTGCAAACTGAACATTATCAATGAAAACCAAAAAGTATGCATATCTTTAAGAAATTGAACATAGATTTACTATTCTTATTAATGACAGAAATGTTATATTGTAATAGGAAGCTGAAGAACTTGAACAGTCTTATATGATACACCTCAATGAATTTTTCTTGGCAAGTATACAAGAAAAAAATTCTTTTTTATTAATTCGTTGCTTAGGAATTTACGTTACACTTGATAAAATAAGTGATGCAGAAGATTTAGTGAGGAAAGAGATTGTTGGTCCATTGATTCATAACGTAATTAATACGGAAAACTTGAAAACTGATTTACTAGGTCTACAAAATATATACAATAGGTTACTGAACATTTTAAATGTAGAACTTAAACAATTATTAGACATTACATTATATCCAAATAGGTATGCATTTTATTAAAGTTAAATTACATATGTCATTGTACAGAAATATTTCTAAATCTTTTTTCACAGACTTTCTGTGAAAGGTTTTAATTTTTTGGTGAACAGTTTTTGGATTGATGTAGAAGAAAAGATTGAGCAATATATAAAGTACATCTTTGCTCCTGGAGATCCAATATTATTTCATTCAGTAAGTAAGTAAAGTTATACTATAGTAATATAGTATATAACATTTCATAATTTCAGAGATATGTAGCAACCCTGGAGTTTTTAGAAAAATTGGAAGCTGAGTGTATTACTCCCGAATCTTTAATTGCATTACAAAAGAATTCGCAATATAAAAACTTTTTGAAGAAGTGGAATTTACCAGTATATTTCCAAATTAAATTTCAAGAAATAGCTAGTGGAATTGAGACAGTTTTAACTGAATCAATATCACCAGCATCTGTAAAAGGAACATTGGAGTCCCTTACACAAGATGATTTTTCTCTTCATGCAACTTGTATTATATGGGAAAATCTACAAACGATTTGGGATAATAATGTATATCTACATCAACTGTTTCATAGATTTTGGAAATTCAGTCTTCAGATATGTGCCAGATATAAAATATGGATTCAAATAGTGCTTAAAGAAGTATATTTAATTTAAAAGATAATATAATATATGATACTTGAATAATTAAAAATCCTAATTTTTTTTTATGTAAAGGTATGGCCGATAGAAAATGAAATAAGCAACTTAAACAAAGTAGAACATTCTACAAAACTTAACTTCCTAATTTGTTTGTATAAGGATGTAGAAAAATTTGCAAATATACTTCCATTTCTTTTTGAAATAGCTCGATCGAAATTTAAACAAGAAAATCCAAGGATATTGACGCTATTAAAAGGTTACAACAAGAAAAATGTTGATATTATATTCTTATTCAAATTTTCTATATCATTACCTATATATTTTTTTCGTAGATTCTCTCGATGAAACGATAAAGAATTTAAAAACAATTTGGCCACAAATTACAAAAGAAATAGTAGATGAATTATTGAAACAATGTGTAACGCATCTGAAACAAGTCAGTGATATTCCGAGATTATTTAGACGAACAAAAAGGGATGTACCAACGAAACCATGCTCTTATGTAAAACATACTCTTGTATTCCTCCTCAATTTTCATGCAGATTACAAAAAGATAATACCAGATAATGTTAATTATTGGTTGGAATTGGCCCTTTCTGAGTTAACTGAACAGTAAGGAAAAAAGAAATAGTTATTATTGAAAATTATAACATTTGTAAAATTTTGTTATATTGAATTGTTGCAGTTATCTAGCTTCTGTAACAGACGTATTAACTTCAGTGCAAAAAACTGAAGAGAGTTTAAGAAGATTGAAAAAAATACGCGACAAATCCACAGGGTCCCTTACTTCCGAAGTTCAAGGAATCAGCGATGATGAAAAAATACGAATTCAGTTACAAGTTGATGTACAAGCTTATGCTAATATGGTAAACTCTATTGTCAAATAATTCATTTTTCACCATGTAAAAATTGTTTCATTATACATATAAATCATATTTCAGATTACAGAGATGCAGATTTCAATTTCAAATGTGCTTTATATGAAAGAATTGCTACACGCTGTTGAAACCGCAATCAAAAGATAATATTACATTTTTCTCTATTTCTTTAATTTTTAAATAAACTAATTTAAATTCTCTTATTTTATGTCATTTATTTATTAGTTGTAATAACACAGTATTAATATATGTAGTTTTGTCTGTATATCATTTAACATTTTTCTTATCCTTTTTTTTTCATTTTTTGACTCATGAAATTTTGAAGAACAAGTGTCCAAATCTTTAAATTTAACAGACATTTAATGTATTATGTACATAGAAGTATTTATATTACAGTCGTACTTATGATCTAGCTGCTCGATTATGAAATATGGAATTCTTCTTATAATAAGCTCTGATCCCAAGAATCACTTTGTGGTAATTCAATAGTAGTTATTGAATCTTGGTGGGGATAAGTCGGATGCCACCAATCTAGAATTTGATAGCTAACAACATCATTTAAAATAACTTGATTTGTTAATGTATTAGGGACATCTGACGTTCCAAATCCGAGTTGTAATCGATGATCCTTAAAACCGGGCATCAAAGTCATCGATACTGATTGCAAAATCAAGCCAATTACTGGTGGCAACATACTATATTTTAAACAAGTCACCTATAAATTGTATAATATTGCATAAATTGCTATTTACCATAACAATGCATTATGCATTAGAGATAATTGTCTCATAGTAAAGTGAATACCCTGAGTATCTTGCAGCCCTCTTCCAAATTCACAGCTACATCCTCTAACATTTCAAGAAAATCTGTCTTTTTACCATTGATCTTTGTTTTCAGTTTTAATGAATTATTGTTAGCTTTTGGCAACTCTTTTAATTTGAAATAGAAATACCATCGCTTTTTCCCTTCCTAAAAAAAATATCAATAAGTAATTTATGATTAGTTAATTTTACTAAATGATTCAATAATAATATTACGTATGATTCTATGTTGCATACCTTATGCCACATAAGACAGCACTGTCTTTTAACAAGTGAATGTGGCTGATCTTGTCTTAAATAGGACACATTATCAACTTCTTTCTTCAAGGAAAAATAAGTGTAATGTAATGTTCTAATGACACAAGCACGGAGTCCGTGTGTACGAACCATACATTGTGGTTGTAGACGCTCTGGTAAACCAGGAACAAACCTATAGTAACTATATTATGCTTTACTTAATACTCCTATGTATTATCATAATTCTAGATTGTTATGTTCTTACATAAAGGAAAACTTACGTCTTGTACAAATGAAACCAAAATTTTCCTGTTGTTACCACATGATAAGAACTTCTACATATTTGAGCAAATTTTCCCACAGCCTCTGGACTAATGTATTCAGATATAATAAACCATATATCCAATGGATAATCTACACCTAAATAATGTAAAAATATAATTTGTCCTTTATTTCAGGAATTCTTCTTGAATTTTACCGTTTCATAGTTTCTGTTTATTTTACCTTCTTCTTCTTCTGTAGTGCTCTCAAAGGAATTTGTCTTTCTGTTTCTTCTTTGATTTGTTAATGCACCTATAAAGTAAGATCAATTTAAGTTTAATTGAGAGCTAAAAATGGAACATTGAAAAATGGAACTTCATAACTGATTATTTCTAAAAGTATCTACCTTTAGTATTTTTCTTTGACTTATTCAAATCACCCAGATTACCTTGATAACTTTCATTCATTTTGCTCCAGAAAGTTTTTTTCTCTGCTGTTGCTTCCTTCACTGTACAGATAGAATTGGATGAAAAGATTTGTTATAGACTATTCATTCAAGGATACAAATAAATAAGTGGAATTTCTTATATTAGACAGAAATGGCATAACACAAAGTTGATTGAAATGTATTAACAAGGTAACCTTCAGAGGAGACATTTATCACTGCCTTTTTAAATCTTGTGTGTGTCCGTGATGAATTTGCAAAGTCATCAATGGTTATATCTGTCACGAAAAAATAAAGCATTATTTCGTCGTTATACACATACTTTTAATAATGTGTCAATCGAGGAATTTTTTAAAATAATTAGTAAAACAACTATTAACCTCCAATCAAATTGTCGTTGCCACTTTCCGCATTTACTTTTTTGTTAGATTTTTTCCTTAAAATAGGCATGATGTTAAATGCTACGTTACTATATCTACAAATTAATCAGGTACCAGTTGCAACAGAATAAAACCTAAAACTTATAACTATTTACACTAGTAATGGATGACATTGTAACCGTCCATCATATTTTTTAGCGAAGTCAATAAGAAAGATGTGTTCAATCCGTATGAAGCATCGTGTTGTTTTTGCATTTAATAATTTTACGTTATAGATACTTCAGTTTTTTCACTTCAATAGACTAATTGCCAATAATTGAAGATAAGATAATATGATTTAAATGTAATCTGTATATAAACATTTATTTAAATATTTAGAAATGTGTGGGATTATATTCTCAGCAGGTTAACGTAAACACGATAATTAAAAACTTTTATTTTAATTGATATTCTTTTAACGTTGAAATACTATGTTACAGAATTTTTTTTAAAATGAACGCTACGGAAAGTGAAAAACGTATTTTTAATTTTTTGCAACTGCAAAATTGTTGCTTAAGATGTTGTTTTCGTTTTGTTGGGTGGCGTACGCTAGATTGTTACGAAGATCCTGTTAAATATGCAAAAGATGTATGTTTTAATTACTGTAATTTTTAATTTTTGATTCAATATTAAATTCTTTTATAGGCTGGGTATATTAAAGCAGAAGATATCTCTTTTAACGATGATATACCGTGCATAACCTGTTTAGGAATTCTACAAAATAAGACACAAGAACAAGTTATTGGAAAAGTATGTTGAAGCATCTGTTTTAAAATGTATATAGACATTTGATATAAATTTCAAATAATTTTACAAACAGATTCAAGTTGAAGTAGATAAACAAAATTATGATAGTGGAACATTTATATGTGCATTAACAATACCAGTATGCATCAGTGTCAGAGAACGTTTTTTGCATATACAATGTGCCATCCAACTTAATCTTTCAGAAGATGCATTGCTAGATTTTAAAATCAAACTGCAAAGTGTTAAAGATGTTTGGAAATGGATAATGACTCCAAAATTAGAATTGGCTATTAAAAAACAAATGGATTCAATGACACCTTCTCCATTTCTGATTGAAATTATTCTAACATACAAATTTAATGAGAAAGAATGTGAAACATTGTAAGTTTAGAATTATTTTATTTCTAGAAATATGTTATTTCAATTACAATAAAATATTTTTTGTCTTAGATTATTGTGCAAAGGAACAAATAACACAGGGAATAAACAGAAAAGAAAATATAATGAAAATAGATTTAGCAGAAAAAGTATAGAGACTCTAATGACCAAAATAATAGACGAAGAATTTTTTCAATACTTTAAAGCTGTGTCATTTGATACATCAGATAGCATTAATGTAGAAAATATCATATGTTCACATTCAAGTATTTTTATAGGAGGTAATATAAGGAATATTATTAAAAGTATAATTATAATATAAATTATTAAATGACTTATAACCTCAGGGCGGTATAATAAATTATCAAGAGAACTCAGTCAAACTCCATGGTTCATAAATGGAGAGAAAAAGATGCAATCATCTGTTCAGGACATATTGTGTAATCCTATTGCTGAAGTAACAAAAGCTCAATGTAAGTTAGATATTCTAAAACTTTTAATATTGTAATTAACTATATTTCAGTCAAAATTTAATACCCGCTTTTCATATATAGCTATTAAATTTTTATCATCTGGAAGAGAAGATGTGGACGTTAGAAACATATATTCTGGAAGGCCATTTGCCGTTGAATTAATTAGTCCTCGAATGACCAAAATAACAGAAGAGTTACTATCAAATTTAGTCAATAAAATTAATCAGTCCTCAAAGCAAGTACAAATTACGTCAAATTTAAAAGTTTTATCCAAATATGACTTGAAAAGGTTAAAAGAAGGCGAAAATGTTAAAACAAAATTTTACCGAGCACTTTGCGTTTGTCGTAATTCGTCTAAGAACGTATTATCTCTTGAAAAATTAAATGATTTGAAACGTGTAAAAATAATACAAAAGACACCAGTGAGAGTATTGCATAGACGACCTTTAAGTCCCAGAGAACGATTAATATATGAAATGAGAGCTCGCTGGGTTGAGCCTCAGGAATTAAAAAAGTTGGATATTACTACTGAGGATGCTAGTATGTTTTTTGTATTAGATATCAAAACACAAGCTGGAACATATGTAAAAGAATTTGTGCATGGAGATTTTGGTCGAACTAAACCAAGTTTATGCGACATTCTTAATGTCGAAATCGATATAGTCGCATTAGATGTAACAGGGATTAATTTAAATTGGCCATAAAAATTATGTTAGTATTGAAATAATTTTATATACCAATGTAAAAAATATATATATTATCTTAATAATAATTGTCTTATAATAAAAAATATATTTCAAATAATTTTTGTTATTCCTTTAAAACTAATGTGTCTTTATATTTCATTAATAATTGTCTTGTAATAAAAAATATATTTCAAATAATTTTTGTTATTCCTTTAAAACTAATCTGAGTCTTTATATTTCATTATCCAAAAATGTCTTTTTACAGCAGCCATAGAGATTCTTTCCGAGCTTTTCCGTTTAATTAACTGTAATTAATATAAAAATGATGATTTGTTTAAATAAAGAATTACAGCAAACATATGCAAGAATTACCCTTGATATCAAATCTTTGGCTCCTGATGTAATTTGTTCTGGCCACTGTATGTTTATTGTCTTTATTTTCACGTAAGTTTCTTGCTGTGAATCACTAAGAAAAGGTGGTTTACCCACAAGAAATTCATAACAGAGAATACCTAAACACCAATGATCGACATATATATCATATGTTTGTCCTGTTACCATTTCTGGAGGTAAGTAATCTAATGTTCCACATAATGTATTCCTCCTGCAGTTATTGTTATTGATAATAAATGTTGCTTTACTACTGTAGTAATTATTAATTATAATTATAAATATACTTACTTAGATGATGGTGCATGAACAGACCATCCAAAGTCTGCCAATTTTACATTACCTTCATGTGTAAGTAATAAATTTTCTGGTTTTATATCTCTATGAATTACATTATTTCTATGACAGTATTCTAAAGCATCTGCTACTTGATAAGTATACTTAGCAGATCTGAAGAATAATAATGACAATTAAAAGTAAATATATAAATTAATTAATCATAAATTATAAATTAATTTAAAAAATACATACAAGTGTTCATTAAATCTTTCATTTGGTTGTCTCTTTAATTCCTTATATAATTCTCCTCGAGCAGCAAACTCTAATACAAGATAGATGCGCTTATGATCATGAAAATACGTTAACATTTGCAGAATATTAGGATGCCTAAAAAATATTCTTACAGCATATTTTTATTTATGAACAAAAAATTAAAAAATGCACAAGATAATAAGTTTACCTTAAGTGTGTTTGAATTTCAATTTCACGCATCACTTGTTTTTCTACACGTCCTTTCATTAATTCCACTTTGTATAAAGTTTTCAATGCTACCATATAATGTGTACTTTTTTCTCTAGCCAAGTAAACACGGCCAAATTTACCTCTGCCTAAAGGTGCACCGATTTCAAAATCATCTAAATTCCATTGATACCTATGAAACAATATTTTATATTCATAATAAAATTAAAATTGATTAACATCTTTTACACTGATTGAAGCAAAATTTCTCTTCACCATACCTTGATCCTCTAGTTTCAACATGGTCTTCCATTTTACATAAAGTATTTAAAACAATTTCCTTATACTCAGATGGAACATTGGATGGACATTGAAATGCTTCCATGTGAGCCATAATGTTACAAATTATAGACTTTCTAAAAAATTTTGAGACATTTTTGAGGAAAAAGGTTTTATTATACATCTATTATGTTGTATAAATTTATATATTGAAGTAATTTCATATTACCTTTGGGGCACAATAGTTATTTATGTAACATATAATATTTGAATTGAATTCTTTAGTAAAATAATACTTCTTAGTAAAATAACCGATATATATTCATAAGAAATTTTTTAACATCTTCTGCACTTTTCAACTGACATTTTTGATTTAAAAAGAACTGATAGATTAAAGTGACACCTACAGTACCAAAATCGCAAAAAATTTGATTGCAACACGTAATATTCCCCAAATTAATTTCAATAAAGAGATTTATAATGAAGAAATTACTTTTAAAATATATTATAAATAAGTAATTCAACTTGAAATAAAAAAATTATAATTTTCAAAGAATATCTATAGCCTATCCAACAAGACGAGGCAGTAAACATAAACAAAATTTTGTTGCTATGGCTGCAAAGTGCCTCATCTCGTTGGACAGACTATAGAATTTGTATGCTCATGCTTGTGTAGGCTATACACGTATTTCGTTAAAGTTTCTCTTCTATACCTATCTCATGCTTTCTACTGGTCATCTATCATAAAGTAGTTTTTGCTGATCGATTTTGACATTTTGTGGTAAATTTTTGACAGAAATCGACCGGCTCGAGTATCACAATGGTAATTAAGCATGTTAAATGTTTGAGGTTATTTATATTCACGTAAATAGTTAAGCAGTATATTATACTACGCGTAATTGATTTTATAATTGTTTTCGTTAAGGAAAATATTATGTGATTATTATCTTTAAAATCCTATAAATAAACTTCTTTTTAACATACTGTGTGTATTTACTTTACATATTTTCTTTTTAGGGTAATGAAAGCTCGCTGCCTATGGAACTATGTTCTAATTGTAAGTCAATATGAAACATTATTTTTGATATCTTGAAATAGCCCATCGTTGTTCCAAGTATATTTGTTCAAAATAAACGCTTTATATACTTTTCTAATAGCTAATATTATATTATGAAATTATTTCGAATAATATTTGATAAAAATTTTATATGAGATCATGTTAAAAATAATTTCTTTTTATTTAAATCATTTTTCATTTACATATTGCTTCTGATTTATTTTTATCTTCAACTGCTTCAACTAAACATAGCACTTCTGAAGTATTAACCACCATATTTGTTGATGTACACATACATACATATGCACACATCTAATGCTATTAATAAAAAATATTAGTTTTATGGTCCTTTCATTACCTTTTAACATAAAAATATCTTTTTTTTAGTTGATGCTGATGAAATTAGAAGATTAGGAAAACGATTTCGGAAGTTAGATTTAGATAACAGTGGTGCTTTAAGTATTGATGAGTTTATGTCATTGCCAGAATTACAACAGAATCCTTTAGTGCAACGTGTTATAGATATATTTGATGCAGATGGCAATGGAGAAGTAGATTTTAAGGAATTTATTCATGGTGTTTCTCAATTCAGTGTTAAGGTATATATAAATTTTATTACAAGATAACAATAAATATAAATAGAGCATTCAAAAATACTTTCATTCTTTTTTAACAGGGAGATAAAGAAAGCAAATTAAGATTTGCATTTAGAATTTATGATATGGATAACGATGGTTTTATAAGCAATGGGGAATTATTCCAAGTATTGAAAATGATGGTAGGCAATAACTTAAAGGATACTCAACTTCAACAAATTGTTGATAAAACAATATTATTTGCTGACAAAGATGAAGATGGCAAAATTAGTTTTGAAGAATTTTGTTCTGTAAGTAAAAACTTTTAGATGATTCTAGACAGGCTAATTATATAAAAAATTTGTTATATGTGATTTCAGGTTGTTGGTAATACAGATATTCATAAGAAGATGGTGGTTGATGTTTAAATTATCGAAAGTTTATGGAAAGAAAAATATTAGAGAACAAGTTAATGGTAATATCAATTTGACTTAATGAATTCATTATTAACACTGGATTGATTGGATAGTTATAAGTAACAAAATTGTGTAGGGTGAAATTATGTTATTAAGTCTTTAATCTATACAAAGTCTTTAATATATATATATATATATACATAAGTTTGTCATCTGTGAAAATACTTTCCATAGTGCACTGTACATTACAATTTAATTGACCACCGACCTTCTAAGATTGTGCACATTTACTAAACATATGTATTGTATAGATTTTAATATTATAAAATATCTTATACGCAACATATACATATTTTTAGTTGAAATATTACGTTTTTTTAGTTGAAAATATTATCCAAATAGCTCTGTTATCATTTTATAATTTATAATATGATTTAATTAGTGTACAAAAAGCTATAAAGTTGTTCCAGAAAACTTTTGAAGATACAATTATAATAATATTTAAATTATTTAAGAAGTATTATTTTATATATTGAAATCTAATTCAGATATATGTTTTCATTCTTATCTTACAATATACTTCAATAATGTGAAATATGTCTAGCAAAAAATTGCATTTTCCATAAATTTTATTTTCCTAATTTTTCTATTAAATACTATCAGAGTTAAGTGAATAGGAACATTTTATTTGTTTCATAATATAAGACCCATTGAATTAGGTTCTGTAAGTAGTTAATTTGTAAAAAAGATTCTGTTTATTTTTAAAAGAAGTTTGTATTGTATATATTATGTTCAATTATTAATTAATCCATCAATTGTGTATTTGAAAGAAGTATTATATATTATTTAATCAATTATTACTAACATTTGAAAAGTCCCATGTGTTGATAAAATCGATTTTACAGAGAACTTTAGTTTTGAACTAGATTAACATAACAGTGGGATTCTCGAAACTTTCAAATACGCAAATTTTTAAAAATAACCTTATTTGTTTATTATATGACTATTAAGAGAATAATGTATTACAAAACAGAAATTAAATAATATATATTGTTTTATTCTATGATTATGATATTTTGTACATTTACATATTATAAAATATTAATGTTCAAAATCTTAAGGTAATGTTGAAATAAATCCATAATATATATATATAATATTATATATATATATATATATATATATATATATATATATATATATATATATATATATAATATTATATATATATATATATATATATATATATATATATATATATATATAATATTTAGCAATTTGAAACCTATATATATATTTTCCAATATTTTTATTTTATAAATGAATATAAAATTTATTTGATCGTGTATTATTACTAAATATAATAATTTAGAAAAATAATTGTAAATCCTTAGGTTATTACATACTATTAACTGTATGTATTACTAATACCACTACTTGAATATGAAATTTAAATGTCTTATTTATCTTTTATATTACTTATATTATGTATAATTATTATCATTTTGTTTTTATCCAATTGTCAGATATTATTTTTAAACATATATATATGAAGTATTTATAGTAATAAAAGAGGTATAGATATATATGTATATTTTATCCTTTATTGATGTAAATTTTATGTGAAATATACTTTATATGACAATATCGTATCATTCCAAACATATGAAGAAATCGAAATAGATTCCGTAAATCCGATATTAAATGTATAAAAATCGTAAATTGTTTTATTAGTTGAAAAAATAATATGATAAATGAAAACTAACCAAACGCTGTCAACGTTGACATGTTTTTAAGGTGTTGGTAGCACTGCTTCGTCCCTTGCCCTTCATTGTTGCTATTTAGTACCCGGTGTGTTTGCGTTTTTCATTGCTTCTTGCGTAAAGTTTTACCATAGATTTTTATCAATCCGACGAGAGTCGACAGAAATAATTTAGCGACCAAAAGAAAGCGGAGAGGCTAGCGCAGGAGGTGAAGATGGATAATTTAGAGGAGGTATTGCAAGCACTTGACGAATTTCAGAAAGTGCGTCCAAGTGAGATACCTCGAGAGCTCGAGGATTATTTGTGTTGGGTTGCGAAAACCGGTGATCCTGTTTATCAGTGGTCGCTGATCAAAACATTGTTCAGAGAGAAACTGACACGCGTGATGACTGAATTTTACGAAAGTTGTCCGACACTTGACCTAGCACCGTGTCCGAATGTCGAACATTTCAATTATGACACGATGAAAAGCAATCTCCTCGAACGTTTGGAATCATTTGCAAACGCCCCATTTACTATTCAACGAATTTGTGAACTATTAACAGTACCTCGTAAGGAGTACAACAGGGTTGACAAGTTCATGAGAGCTATTGAGAAGAATATTTTGGTTGTTTCCACTAGAGAACCTGGGCCACTATCTAGAAGGAATGAGAATGGTGATGGTATGGTTAATGGATCTGTAGATGAAGATGCATCTGTAACACAGCCTCCTCAAGATGTAGAGATGGAATATTGGGAAAAAGATTGTCCTTCCACAGTTACAATTAGTGTGCATACTGTTGAAAATGAAACACCTTTGTTACATACTGTTGTGCCAACCAATGACATAATAAAACACGTATTTGGTTTCCAAAAACCTTCACATGAGAAAGTAGAATCAACATCTTCTAAGTCCGACATTGTGGTATCTAATTCCATACCAACTACTTCAGAATTTTCTGGTGTGTCCAATTTGAATTCTCAAGCACAAACACAGGATTCACAGATTGGACCTACGATGCAAAACTTGTCAACCATTGTTCCTGAAACTTCTGGAATTATTAGTGATGTTTCAGAAGCAATTATGAACGAGGACACCAGTTCTCAGCCTAGCTTAGAGTTAGAAAATGAAGGAGGAGATCCTGCAGACTCCTCAAGGAAATTGCAAACTACTTTTCAGACTAAAGATTTCAGTTCAAATGAGAATAAATCATCGAAGTTTTATGTAGATAATTCTAAAGTGAATGAAAAGACGGAGATGGAGACGATGTCAATACATGTACAAGAAGAATCAAGTAAAAGTAATGATATATTGGTTAAGTCAGATGTTGAAATCAAAACGGTATTGGACAACAAAGAATCAGTTAATCCAGTTGTTGAAAATCTTTTAAATACTAATGAAAATTTGGAAAGCACGATAAAGTTAGGTACGGAAGTAGGAAACATTCAATCAATTATCAATACATCTAGTTCAAACAAGGAATCATTAACTTTAAAAAATAACAATATGGGAAGTACATCTACAACAAATAATCCAGAACAATCTACAAATAATTTAATTTTATCTACTGATAATGTAAATACAGAAGAAACTATAAATACATCAGAAGATATGTCTGTAGATGTAGAGAATCTGAAGGAACAAAGTAAAGAAGCAGAATTAATAAAAGATTCAAAACCTTTAGTGGAAGAACCATGTTCTAAAGCTAACGCAATAAAAAATTTTAATTGTAACCAGGAAAAAGATAATTTAACTATCACAGAAACTGTAGAAGATGAGAACAAAATGAGAGTGATGAAGTCCATAGTACCTGATCCAATTCCTATTGTCGAAGAACCAAGAGACTCAGAATGTATTAATGTAAAGGAAGATATCTCGCCAATTGTTGAAATAACAGAAGAACCAGAAAATCAAAATCCTACGATAACATGTCAATCAGAACACAAAGAAAAAATGTCTATTGAAGATAGTAATATAGCGCAATTACAAGGTAATAATATAACTTCTATCAGAAATAAAATAGAGGATAGTGACACAGTAATAGAAAATGTCATGAGTAAAAAAGGACAGGAAGCAGTGGAACTAATGGAAGTAGATGAAGAAGAAACATTATCCGTATTTCAACAGGATGATGAACCCATGGAGCAAGAGGCAGTACAATCATCTAGAAGTTAATAACGTGTAAGAAGAAGGTTCTATTCACTTATTTTTAATATTTGATTTTTATTATAACAGGAAACATAAAGAAGAACAAATACTGAAAAAACGATTGTTTACATTACAAAATTTTTTATTGTAGTTCAAACATGATTTATATATGACTTCTCTTAAGTGATTTGATACATAAGTTGTATAAAGAGATATTGTAAGATTTACAAGGAATTCTCTAATCATATGTTCTTTACCATTTCATTAACTTTATAATTACCATTAAATCAGGTAAATTTTGGAATTGTACAGAGATGTGTTCATATGAATTTCTAAGCTCCTGTAGAAAGCAAAACACTACCTATTTCCAGAACATTATAATATTAATGACCAGTTTTGACCATGGTTTGGTTTTTATTTCAAATTAATTTATAAACAAGCTTAACAGTAAATTTATGCAGATAAAGTTTCTACTTAGAATGTGGCTGTGTTTGTAACTGAAGCATATAAAATTTTTACATGGCTTGTAACAAATATAACATGTGATATAAACAAAGAAACATTTTAAACATACATTTTGGTGCTTTGCAATATATTTTACTGGCAAATAGGGAGCATAAATCCAATCATTGTAGACTAAATCAATTACTGATCTTACGTAAAAAGATGTCTCAAAATTTTATTAATTGAGAAATAATTCTCAACATAAAAGATGCACTGGATCTTTGAAATTAATACTTATTAGACATATTTCTATAAAGATGACTGATCAATTGTATTAAGCATAGATGAGATCAAACCATAGATTCCATTTAACCATTCAAGTTGAAATTGATAAAAAAAGATGCCTTTATTATATACATCTCCTATATAGAAAAGGGTAAAACATAGTAAGAATAAAATGTTTGTCTTTTCTAGTTGGAGAAATGAATGATACTGCTCTCTTTATGTCTTGCTGTGTTTTCCTAGAAATGTAACAGTTGAATAATTGTCAGATAATACGAATATGGCAATATTCTCTTTTCTGTTAAAATGGAGATTATATTAAACTGGCTTGTGTAATTTAATAATCAGCCTAGTTTAATTACAACAACAATTTGCTTCTGGTCATATGTTTTTATTGAATATTTTTATGCAGACACAAGTCTAGAGATGGTTCATCTTAAAAATAATTATAATAACAATATATTAATTTAAATACAACATAGATCAATGATATAATACATTGATATAACTTAAAATAGCAGTGTACATTATTTTATAGAAAATATATTAAAAATTATTACCAAATAGTAATTATTTACAATACCTGCCTTACTCCTTAGATTAAAAAAATATATATATATATATATATATATATATATAATTTTGTGATTAAATCACAGCTTGATGTAGTAATTGTTTGTGTTTTATAAATTATTTAAGCACACCATATAAACATGTATTAGGTCTCAGTTCTAAAATGTTTAATTTGTCTTTGGTGAGATTTTTTTTCACTCTTTGTGAAAATGATTTATATATACACAAAATATGGTTTTAAAATTTCATAAGAAATAGAACATGATATAGATAAAAGTTACGAATATTTAAAAACCATAATTACAGAATAAAACATTGTATTTCAGAAATTAAATTAATAAATTTATTAATCATTTATTACAGATGCTATTTTCAATAACCTTTGTACATTATTTTTATAGATTATTAAGTATTTCTTAGTATTTCTGGTTTACTGAACACATTATTCATTAATTGTTGGTGATTTTTATTAAACTCCAGAAATTAAGCAAAGGTTTGATGTTGAACTAACTTATGAAAATAACTGTCCTTTAAGCTCACAAGTTCTTTATAAGTGCCCGTTTCCGTTACTTGCCCTTCTTTCAAAACAATGACTTTATCTGCATTTTTTATTGTACTTAATCTGTGAGCTATGGTTAGAACTGTCCGTCCTTGAACAGCTTTTTCTAAAGCTTTTTGTACATAATGTTCACTCTCTGCATCTAATGCACTTGTAGCTTCATCCAAGATTAAGATTTTAGGCTCCTAAGTACAAATAATTCTGAATTACTAGTTTTTATTGGATGATTTTTATCTCAGTAATGCTCTTACCTTTATTAAAGCCCTAGCGATAGCAACTCTTTGCCTTTGTCCACCACTCAGAGTAATACCCCGTTCTCCAACTACTGTATCTAAACCATCTGGCATATTTTTTGTAAATTCTAAAACATGTGCATATTTTGCAACTTCTTCTACATCATGTTTTACTGAATCTATTGCTCCATATAATATGTTCTCTCTTATTGTACCACTAAAGAGAATAGGTTCCTGAGAAACTATACTGATCTGTGATCTCACCCATGCTGGGTTAAGAGATTGAAGATCATGTTTGTCTAAAAGTATAGATCCTAAATTGGGATCATAAAGTCTCAATAAGAGTGAAGCTATTGTAGACTTTCCAGAACCTGATGCTCCAACGATAGCAATTACCATACATGATGGGATTTTTAAACTGAAGTTTTTCAAAACCCATGTATTTCTTCTTGTAGGATAAGCAAAATTGACATTTTGGAATTCAATATCACCGGATAACTCTTTTTCCAGAATTTTACCACCTTGAATTGGTATTGTTGGCTCTCTTCCAATCAATTCAGCTAAACGCACATTTGCGCCTAATGCTTTATTTAATTCACTATAAAATGAAGATAAGCCATTTAAAGATATTGCAACATACGCTGCATACATTAAGAATGCGCTTAAGCTTCCAACCGTAAGAGAGGAATCGGAAACCATAGCCCCACCATAATATAAAACAGACAAGATAATCACATTTCCAGAAAAACCAGTTAATCCAAAAAATATCCCTCTGCATAAACTTTCCTTATAACAAATTTTAAGCACATTGTCTAGCTGGGAATTATAATAATTGGATTCATTTATTTCTTTTGAAAAGGCTTTTACTGTTCTTATATTGCTAATTCTCTCTTCAGCAATTGTATGTAGTTCTGCTAAATTATTTTGCATGTCTTTCG
Organism: Bombus flavifrons; assembly: GCF_040668555.2. Lineage (NCBI taxonomy): Eukaryota > Metazoa > Arthropoda > Insecta > Hymenoptera > Apidae > Bombus > Bombus flavifrons. The sequence continues at coordinate 11,518,502 of NC_138444.1, read as the reverse complement.
AAATCTTCTTTAAATAGCGACCACATACTATGGCTAAACCTGCAACTGGTGGCACGATAGTTAGACCAATCATGGCCAATTTAGGCGAGGCATAAAGCATCATTGATATCCCACAAATACTCATAAAAGTAGAACGTAATCCATCTGATATGTTACTTGTTAATGCTTGGCTAACAAGTTGTGTATCTCCTGAAATTAATTAACAATATGAAAGATTGATACATATATAAAAGAATTTTTAAAAAGTTAAGAGTTATACCAGACAATCGACCAACAAATTCCCCTGTATTACATTTATCAAAAACTGCTATTTCTTGTCGAAGAATGGCAGCATACAATTGTTTTCTTAAAGACTGCGTAATCCTATGTCCAGTAGTAGACATTAAATATATTCTGCAGAAATTGCATAGAGCTCCAATAACAAATACTCCAAACAAAATAATGCACAATTGATTAAGGTTTTTCTTCGTATCTTCTTTGTCACTTGCATAAATAATATCAATTAATTTTCCTAAAGAAAATGGTACTACCATTGTTATAGTAGATGAAATTAATAAAAAGGTAATAGCACCAAATAACCTCCATTTCTCAGGTACTGCTAGGACAATTAAATTTTTTAGTTCTGACGTTTCTCTTTTTTTTGTGGTAAATCGTACTGTAGAGTTTAAACTTTTGGTTTTTATAGCATTCGTTGTGTGACATCTTAAAATTGAAAATGTAGGGCTCTTTCTACTAAGTCTGATTGATGGCGTTAAACACGTATAAAATAACTGTTTATGTGTGATCATTGATTTGCGAAATTTTATTCTTTGTGAAGAAATGCTTCTTGTAAATAACCTCCAAACGAGTACCATGTTTTTTAGTACGTTTATCAACTAAGCAATTCACAAAATGAAAAGTCATTAAAACTTGTGTTTCATCGTTAATGATGTAAGGTTGATGAATGTTATGACACTTTCAGAGTGAACAATAGGTAACTTGAATATATTATAATCTATTAATATCAAAAACTATATTTGAAATATTTTTCAATACATGTTTATAAAACTTTAGTTTGATATTAATAATTATTGATTGACGATTTTTTTTAATTTCATAATCAATTTAAAATCAGCTGTATATAGAAAAAATACTCCTGTAATCACGTGACTTGATAGACAATGAATGAACCGTGTGTAAATTTGATGTGAAAAAACATTTTGTGTGGTTGATTTTAGTGTATTTATTTATTTCTCATCGTATGGTATGAACTATACTCATGCATATGTTCTAATATACATATTATGTATATATATGTTCATATATCTGTAGTCAATATAGAAGATATAAATAAATATAAAATTTATATGCTGATATATATTATGTATTTAATAAAAATAGAACTTTAAAGTTTTATTTTATAAAGTTAAAATATTACAACATTAATTTAAAGTCAGGAATCTTAAAACAAAATGAACTAACTTTTGGAATATATGATTAATAAATACTTTATAGCATGATTTACATTAGCTGTATGACAGATATAAGAAAATAGAGTTAAAATTGACATGAATTCAATATTGTTGATTTAATATTTGAAATATTTATTTTTGTTAAAAAATATATTGAATAATTTATGAATTAGTTTGTACTTTTTTTATATTTCTATGTAGTTTTAAGATTATAAACTATGTTTAAATTAGAAATAATAGATAACGTAAATGCATCCTATATCAAGAGGAGTGGGGGAAATGTCCTAAAGCGCACAATTTAGTTGAGCATCCCATATTAACCAATGTAGAGGTTATAAACTTAAGATAATTCTTTCGAAAGGCGCACTATCTCATTGTTTTTCTATATTTACCACAAATTCACTGAATTAATGGCATTGAACTAATTTAGTTATTTGTGTGTACACGACACACAGATTTTTATTCGTAATTTATTTCACTTGTAATTGGTGTGCATCAAAACATGAAGAATATATATGACAGACGTACTGTAATAATGTGATTGAAAACACATTGAAAACTTTAATCATCAAGAAATTTAAAAGAGTCATAACAATCATGAAAATGGTTCATCATAACGCAAAATTCGTGTGATGTCAAATAGGTATATAAGAAATAACACTACTTTACATTTCCTCTTAACCCCTTTCAATGTTTAAAAATGTCATCTTTTTAGATATCATTACGAGAATATTTATAAAAGTACTATCATAGAAGTGGCATCTATAAATTTTTAACAATGTCGAGTACACTTGTACAACAATTTGTTCAGAGACTTAAATCCAGGAATGAAGAAATACGTAACAAGGCAGCTAGAGATCTGTGTCTCTATGTTAAAACAGAACTACGCGAAGCATCACAGGAAGAAATTACAGCTTTTATGGATGAATTTAATCACCACATATTTGAGATGGTATCTGGGTCAGATGTAAATGAAAAAAAGGGTGGGATCTTAGCCATAGTTTGCCTTATTGGAGCTGATGTAGGGAATATTAACACGAGAACTATAAGATTTGCAAATTATTTAAGGAATTTATTACCTTCTAATGATGTGGGTGTTATGGAGTTAGCTGCGAAAACAGTTGGTAAACTAGCATTAGTTTCTGGTACTTATACAGCAGAATATGTAGAATTTGAAGTAAAGCGTGCCTTTGAATGGCTTGGTGGTGATAGACATGAAGGTAAAAGACATGCTGCTGTCCTTGTTTTAAGAGAACTTGCTGTTTCTATGCCTACATATTTTTTTCAACAAGTGACACCATTTTTTGAACTCATATTTAATGCAATACGTGATCCAAAACCTGTAATAAGAGAAGGCGCTGTTGAAGCATTGAGGGCTGCTTTAGTTGTCACTGCACAGAGAGAAACAGCAAAACAAATGCACAAGTCACAATGGTACAAGCAATGTTATGATGAAATAGTGTCAGGATTTGAAGAAGTGTATACCAGAGAAAGAGGAGTAAATAAAGATGATAGAATACATGGTTCACTGCTGGTATTGAATGAATTGCTAAGATGTAGTAACATTCAGTGGGAGAGAAATTATGAAACGTTAATGGAACGACTAAATTGTTCTACCCAACAAAATGAAAACGATATATTATCGTTGATGCCGCGATTAAAAACAACGATAGTGTCCAAGTGGTCTAGTTCTTCTCAAAATTCTACTAATTCTCAACAAACATTATATCCAGCACATGAATCTGCAGTATGTCGTTGTTTAATGCAAGAAAGATTAGATGATATTTATAATGATGTAATGAACCAGAGAATGTCTAGAAATCCACATATCCAACATGCTCTTATGATGTTGTTACCTAGGCTTGCAGCATTTAATAAAGAAAAATTTACGAAAGATCACTTGAGAGAATCATTAACGTATCTTTTAATGACTTTACGTAGTAGAGAGAAAGATCGATATGCTGCATTTACTACAATTGGACTTATAGCAGTTGCGGTAGAAGATTCGATAAATCCCTATCTTTCAAAAATTATGGAAGTGATCAAGAATTTGTTACCTTCTAAAGAAACGTCTACTAAAAAACGTGGAGCATCTTTGGAACCTGCAGTATTCGTTTGTATTACTTTACTCGGACATGCGGTAAAACAAGTAATAGCTGCAGATGTGAGAGATCTGTTAGAATCTATGTTACAGACTGGATTAAGTCCCATTCTTACAACATCTCTCAGGGAACTAGCTCATAGTGTACCATCATTGAAACCTGATATATCTCAAGGACTTTTACGAATGTTATCTCAAGTTTTGATGCAGAAACCTTTAAGACATCCTGGTGCACCATGGACTGCAACTAGTCCCATCTCTGGACCTCCCACTGAAGTGGATATTCCATCTACAGTTTTAGCATTGAAGACTCTTGGAACCTTTAATTTTGATGGCAATCCACTTTTACAGTTTGTAAGGCGATGTGCCGACCATTTCCTTACGTCTGAACAAGCAGAAGTTCGATTAGAGGCTGTAAGAACATGTTCACGATTGTTGCGATTAGCGTTAAATCAACCTGGACCAACAGTAACTAATACTGTCTCTACTGTTCTTGGAAAATTGTTAGTTGTGGGCATAACAGACACAGATCCTGATGTAAGACTCTGGGTTTTAGCTTCCCTAGATGACTCATTTGATATTCATTTGGCACAAGCAGAAAACCTTTCTGCGTTATTTATTGCGATGAATGATGAAATGTTCGAAATAAGAGAATTAGCAATCCGCACAATCGGACGATTAAGCACGATGAATCCAGCATACGTTATGCCCTCTCTTCGTAAAACACTTATTCAATTTTTAACAGAATTAGAACACTCAGGTATGGGTCGTAACAAGGAGCAAGCTGCACGAATGTTGGATCATCTGGTCGTCAGTGCACCAAGACTTATTCGACCATACATGGAACCCATCCTGAAAGTCCTTGTCCCAAAGTTAAAGGAACCTGAATCGAATCCTGGTGTGATTCTAGCTATACTACGCGCTATTGGTGATCTAGCGGAAGTTAATGGTGCTGAAATGCAACAATGGATGCCTGAGCTCCTCTGTATATTGCTGGAAATGCTAGTTGACGCAAGTTCTCCAGAAAAAAGGGGAGTTGCTTTATGGGTCCTTGGTCAACTTGTCGGAAGCACAGGACATGTTGTTAAACCATATATGCAATATCCTTCATTACTAGATGTATTGATAAATTTCTTAAAAACAGAGCAACAATTAATTATTAGAAGAGAAACTATAAGAGTTCTTGGATTATTAGGTGCTTTGGATCCATATAAACATAAGATGAATCTTGGTCAGATTGACTCTCAATTGGATACTCTCACTTCTATGGCTGATACTAAAAGTGAAACTGAAAACACACAAGATTTAACTACTAGCGAAATGTTAGTAAATATGTCCTCGTCAACTTTAGAAGAATATTATCCAGCTATCGCAATTGCAACGCTTATGAGAATTATCCGTGATCCGACGTTATCGCAGCATCATACTATGGTGGTTCAAGCTGTAACCTTTATATTTAAAAGTTTAGGTATTAAATGTGTTCCATATATCTCTCAAGTGATGCCGAGCTTCCTTAATGTGGTTCGTACAGCAGATGTTAACTTTCGAGAGTTCCTGTTTCAACAACTGGCCGTCCTTATTGCCATTGTGAAGCAGCATATTAGAAATTATTTAGACGATATATTTAATTTAATTAAAGAATTTTGGACTGTGAATAGTCCATTACAGAGCACGCTGATACTTTTAGTTGAACATATTGCTGTAGCATTAGGTGCAGAATTTAAAATATACTTACCTCAATTGATGCCACAAATATTAAGAGTTTTAACGCATGACACAAGTAAGGATAGATGGGTCACAGTGAAGCTTCTTCAAGCACTCCAAAAATTTGGAAATAATCTAGACAATTATCTTCATCTAGTTTTACCACCAATTGTAAAATTATTCCATGCCACTGATTGCCCAATAACTGTGAACAAAGTGGCGCTTGAAACTGTTGATCATTTAGCAGATACATTGGATTTCACAGATTTTGCATCTAGAATCGTGCATCCTTTGGTACGGACTTTGGATCAGTGTCCAGAGCTACGAAATACGGCGATGGACACATTATGCGCGTTAGTGATACAATTAGGGAAAAAATATCAGATCTTTATCTTATTAGTACAGAAAGTTATGACGAAGCATAAAATTGTTAATTCGCGTTACGATGTTCTAATTGATAAAATTTTGACAGAGACTACCGTTGCTGACGGCGAAGATTATCTCTTAATGAGACATCGACATGCAAGAAACAAAAATCGTGACTTATCTTTGACACCGTCTGACACGACTACGATTAAAAGATTACATGTATCCGCCTCGAATCTTCAAAAAGCCTGGACTGCAACGAGAAGAGTTTCAAAGGACGATTGGCTGGAATGGCTAAGAAGTTTGTCGATAGGTTTGCTCAAAGAATCACCGTCACCTGCATTAAGATCATGTTGGGCTCTTGCACAAACCTATTCTCAATTACCCAGAGACTTATTTAATGCTGCTTTTGTTTCCTGTTGGACTGAATTAGACGACACGTACAAAGCGGAGCTTATACAAACTTTACAACAAGCATTAATGGTTCCTGATCTTCCAGAGATAACACAGACGATCTTGAACCTAGCAGAATTCATGGAACATTGTGATAAGGGGCCATTACCTTTGGATAATAAAATTTTGGGTGAAAGAGCAATGCACTGTAGAGCTTATGCAAAGGCATTACATTATAAAGAAGACGAGTTTCACAAAAGCAGAAATAGCAATGTTTTTGAATCTTTAATTTCTATCAATAACAAACTTCAACAAAAAGAAGCTGCAGAAGGTTTACTGGAATATGTTATGAATCAAAATAATCAACAAGACTTAAAAGTGCAAATTCGTTGGTATGAAAAATTGCATAATTGGGATAAAGCTTTGCAATTGTACAGAGAAAGATTAGAAAGCAACTCTACGGATGTAGAGTCAACTCTAGGTGAAATGCGTTGTTTAGAAGCTCTTGGGGAATGGGGACAATTGCACGATGTCGCTACGAAACAGTGGTCACATCAAAGCGACGAAACCAAGCAGAGAATGGCTAGAATGGCAGCGGCTGCAGCATGGGGTTTAAATCAGTGGGAAAGTATGGAAAAATATGTCTCCTTGATACCAAAGGATACTCAAGATGGCGCTTTTTATAGAGCTGTTTTAGCAATTCATGATGAACAATATGATATTGCTCATCAGCTAATTGATAGTGCTAGAGATTTATTAGACACAGAATTGACTGCCATGGCTGGTGAAAGTTATCAGAGAGCTTATAATGCCATGGTGGAGGTCCAGAAGTTAGCAGAACTAGAGGAAGTAATACAATTTAAATTGGTCCCAGAAAGAAGGTCCACTATTAAATCCATGTGGTGGGAAAGGCTTCAAGGTGGGCAGAGGATAGTTGAAGACTGGCAAAAGATTATACAGGTTCACACGCTGGTAGTTTCACCTCAGGATGATATGTATACATGGTTGAAATACGCTAGTCTTTGCAGGAAAAGTGGCAGTTTAATGTTATGTCACAAAACATTAGTTATGTTGCTTGGAACAGATCCTTCTTTAACTCCTGATCAGCCATTACCAACCACTCATCCTCAAGTGACATTCGCTTATTGTAAGCACATGTGGGTGGCAAATAAACGTGAAGAAGCGTACAATCAGTTGCAAAGATTTGTGCAGATGTCTTTACAACCGACGACTGTGTCGGTGGTAAATCAAGAAGATGAGAAACAACAAGAAGTAAGAAAACGATTACTTGCTAGATGTTATTTGAAGCTTGGAGAATGGTTGGAAGCTTTGCAGGGCATAAATGAACATTCTATTCCGGCGGTGCTATCTTATTATGCTGCAGCTACAGAACACGATCCTACTTGGTACAAAGCATGGCATGCTTTTGCATATACTAACTTTGAAACGGTTTTATTTTATAAACATCAACAAGGCGATTCGAATAATGAGAACATTCCAGGAAACGGAACTCGCGGTAATCTTTCTAGTTCACAATACATATCTCAATTTACTGTACCAGCAGTTGAAGGGTTTTTCAGATCTATTAATCTTTCCCATGGTAATTCTTTGCAAGATACACTTCGTTTGTTGACCTTATGGTTTGATTATGGTCAGTGGCCAGAGGTGTATGAAGCTATCGTCGAAGGTATCCGTTTAATCGAAATCAATACTTGGCTACAAGTAATTCCGCAACTTATAGCAAGAATAGATACACCCAGAGCTTTAGTTGGTAGATGTATACATCATCTCTTGATAGATATTGGAAAAACACATCCTCAAGCCTTGGTCTATCCTTTGACTGTAGCGTCGAAAAGCGCCAGTCATGCCAGAAAGACCGCCGCCAATAAAATTCTTAAAAGTATGTGCGAACATAGCCCGACTCTGGTGCAACAAGCAATGATGGCTAGTGATGAATTAATCAGAGTCGCGATTCTCTGGCATGAATTGTGGCATGAAGGGCTGGAAGAAGCCAGCAGATTATATTTCGGTGAAAGAAACGTTCGGGGAATGTTTGATACGTTAGAGCCCTTACATGCAATGTTGGAGAGAGGCCCACAGACTTTAAAAGAAACATCTTTTAATCAAGCTTACGGCAGAGATTTAATGGAGGCACAAGAATGGTGTCGCAGATATAAAGCTTCGCGCAATGTCCGTGATTTGAATCAAGCTTGGGATTTGTATTATCACGTTTTTAGGAGGATATCTCGACAGTTACCGCAGCTAACTAGTTTAGAACTTCAGTATGTCAGTCCAAAATTACTTCTTTGTAGGGATTTAGAATTGGCCGTGCCAGGCAGCTATAGTCCTGGACAACCAATAGTTAGGATAGCAAGTATACATAGTTCCATGCAAGTGATAACAAGCAAACAGCGACCGCGAAAATTATGTATAAAAGGTCAGCTATCTTTGAATTTCATTAGTTAATTTAATATGTAATTAATCATCGAACACATTAAACATTTTAAATATTTAACGCTTGTAGGTAGCAATGGTAAAGATTACATGTTCCTTTTGAAAGGACATGAAGATCTCAGACAGGATGAACGAGTAATGCAATTATTTGGTCTAGTCAATACCCTCCTGTTGCATGATCCAGATACCTTTAGAAGAAATCTTACTATCCAAGTAAGTATATCAAAATATTGAAAAGCCTATAATATTATTTCACAATTTTATTAACTAGATTTTATATTCAGAGGTATGCTGTAATTCCACTATCCACAAATAGTGGTCTGATTGGTTGGGTACCACATTGTGATACATTACATACATTAATTAGAGATTACAGAGAAAAAAAGAAAATACTACTAAACATAGAACATAAGATAATGTTAAGAGTAAGTACATAATATTATATATATGTTATCCTGTTTTAGTTAATTTAATTACAAGTTGATTTACAGATGGCACCGGGTTATGACCATCTTATGCTCATGCAAAAGGTTGAAGTGTTCGAACATGCTCTTGAGCATACACATGGTGATGATTTGTCACGACTTCTTTGGTTAAAATCACCGTCAAGTGAAGTATGGTTTGATCGTAGAACAAATTACACTCGTTCTCTCGCTGTAATGTCTATAGTAGGATATATTCTTGGCCTTGGTGATCGACATCCATCTAATTTGATGTTGGATCGTTTAAGTGGGAAAATATTGCACATTGACTTCGGAGATTGCTTCGAAGTAGCCATGACTCGTGAGAAATTTCCCGAGAAAATTCCGTTCCGGCTAACAAGAATGTTAATCAATGCAATGGAAGTAACGGGAATTGAGGGCACGTACAGAAGAACTTGTGAGTCAGTAATGTCAGTGTTACATCGTAACAAGGATAGTTTGATGGCAGTGCTAGAAGCGTTTGTTTATGATCCTTTGTTAAACTGGCGGTTGATGGACAATGCCGCATTAAAAGGTAAGAGATCTGATGCCCAAGGAATGAGTGCCAGTAGTAATCAAGAGCACAGCGATGTATTAGATTCTCTTACCGCCACATTACCAAAGAAAGGAGTACCATGTAGCGTTGAAAATGGAGGTAAATTATTTATCTTGATAAAATTCAAGTTTTTTTAGTCTATCAAACGGAAAGAATAATCATAATTAAAAATTTGCTTGTAAATAATAAAATATGTGAAAAAATAAATTGGACTTATTATTACTGTAGGTGATACTAATCAACCAGAAGCACTGAACAAAAAAGCTCTTACCATCATAACAAGAGTAAGGGATAAATTAACTGGACGTGATTTCTCTCACGAAGAAACACTGAGTGTCCAACGCCAAGTTGATCTTTTAATTCAGCAAGCTACTAATAACGAGAATTTGTGTCAATGTTACATTGGATGGTATTTTTTTATTACTTTATTTACAATATATTACATATAAATATTAAATATAATTTTATAATTATTTATTAATTATATAATATAATGTATTGTTATATGTTAATGAAATCGTATTTAATTTACAGGTGTCCCTTCTGGTAAATATGAATTTTCGTAGATGAGGACCTTAATGTGTATGATGTGCAGTCTCGTTCCTGTTTTTGCATTTTTTATTATTAAGAAATAATTATATGTAGTATCGTACCATTAGAGCATATTGTACATATATAAGCTATATTATTATATTGATTGTATATAATACTCATGTTATTCCTGCTTATAAAGTACAATGTACATTAGAAAAAACACGCTTTAGAAACCATATGATAATCAATTTTTATGTAAACATGAAAAGATCTACTCAGGAATAAGATTATAGTAACAATATTTTTTTCTTAAGGATTGTCTTTGTATTTATTGAAATTTGTATAGGAACTGATATCTGAATTGTTTAATCATACTGTTCATATACTAACTTTTTTATTGATAGATAAGTTTATACAATGTACACAACAATGTTTGCACATTTTTATTATAGGACAGAACAATATCTTAGTATATCAATTGATATAAAAATGAACTATGATTTTAAAGAAATACTAAATGATGTTTTAGACATTGGTGTGTGGTTTAGCCTTCTTTTATTAAGAATTTATTGTAATGTTTCTGCGTTTCCTAACCCAAAGGGACAAGGTAATAGGTTACTTAGCGAAGTTTTTAACACATCCTTCATTAGAGGTTCTGCTAAATAAATTGGAATATCACCAAACTCTGCGATAGCTTGTCTACAAAAGCCACATGGTGTGGTAAAAATATTGTTCACTTTATTAGCTACAACTGCTAGGACTTTAAACTTTCTTTTCCCTTCTGACACTGCTTTAACAATAGCTGTTCTTTCAGCACATGTTCCTACAGGATAAGATGCATTTTCTACATTGCACCCTGTGAAAATGATCCCATCGGTACAAAGCACTCCAGCTCCGACTTTAAACTTACTATAGGGTGAATAAGAGTACTCACGAGCAGCTATACTCTTCTTTATTAGAGATTGAATATCTGGTTCTATAAAACATTATAAATATTTATAAAAAAGTTAGTGCTATTGAAGTAGTGCTAAATGAAAGTTTTAAGATGAAATGAATATTTTAGTGAAATAATTTATGGCTATTGTACAAAAATAAAATCCACAAAAAAGTTCTACAATATATCAAAATAAAGACAAATTAATACAATTACTAATTATAAAATATTACATAAATTGTTAGTGAAAAATATTTTCTAATGATATACGTAATTTATAGGTAAATATGGTAACATATTGTTTTACAATACAACTTGATTCATAGCAAATAATGACAAATAAATTTATCTACAATATCAAGTCAAGAAAATGGCAATAATAGTTGGTGAACTCAGTTGCACAAACATATCGTAGCATTAATATTTACCTATATCCGTGAAATCAATAATTTCTTCTGTATTCATTTTGGTACGAATTATTAAAAATTATGTATATGTATTTTTAGGAAGTCTAATTGCGATTTAACTTGTATTTACGTATGCTTCTTTTGCCTAGATTTGATATTAGATAAGATCATTTGTCCTATGTACAAATAACACATTACCTTATCTAATCTTAAGAGAATCCTATTTTAATCCTATCTTAAAAGTAGAAAAAAATATTATGTACAACACAAATGTACAACAATGATATGAATTAGCAAATTTACTAGAAGTTCATAGCCATACATATAAATGATATTGACAACCAATAGGAATGCGTGATTTAAAAGGTAATAAAAATCCTCTTTAAAGCCCTATATTTCACATTACTTTTTTATGGTTTCATATAATCATTAACCATAGCAATTATTTATTAATGTACATATGTTTTGGTAAAATTGTCCAAAGTATTCTATAACATTTATAATTCAATTTCTTACGTACACTTTTAGCCTAAGCTTAAATTAAATACTAAATTGAGAATTCAATTTTTAAAAGAATACGTTTTCTATAATAACTTTATTGTAGTCTATTTTACTAGAATATAAAATTATATTAGTCATTAAAAAAAATCTTCATCTTCAAAAAGATTATTATCGTGATATTATCATTTGTGCTTTTCCGTATCAGTAAAAATAAGGAAGATATCGAAGATGATAAAGATTATTGTCTCATACTATATATGTGAATATTTATATGAGAATATAACAAATAAAATCTTTTTATTCCTGTTGACTTTGCCAACAGGGAGGTAGGTTACCAAGTTCGGTGGTTGAACTGAATATGGTTCTTGCACTTACCGCTGTAAATCATAGAGGGCATAACAAAACCTGTGATTTTTTTGCACGATCGATATTCTAGAACATGTGACACAAAGTTCCATAAAGTATTAGGTCTGTCCTGTATACATATCTGGTTTGTGTTATAACATCACAAGTTGTTTAGTCAGTCTGTAGTGTAGTTGCTGATCATTTTACTACTACAACGATGAATTTCTCCCGATTCTTGGTAATGGTCTACTGCGCAACCGGCAAACTGCGTTGACGATACTGTAGTTACCATTATCAATGCGAGAGAGCGTTCTATCGTATATTAGTTGCTCAGCTGTTTTGAAGAATCGACGCAGCTTAACAGTGATTATCCGTAACGCAGTGTAGAATTGCTGCTTTCACGTCCAAACGCAAACAGATGTGGAGTGGCTGTCCAAATTTTTGACGTATCTCGTTCACAATTCTCTGAACAAGCGAATACAATTTTTCTATAGAATTTTTATAACACCAGCGACCGTGGGGATCACAGTTGATCGTGTCAGAGGTTAGAGAGATCAAAAGAAAAAATAAAGAAATCGCCATGAGCGAGTTAAGCCAAGAGGAAGTGAGTACCAATGCACCGTTTCCAATCGTTATTCAATAGCGTCCGTAAGTCCGTTTTGTTGTTACCATTCCTTTCGCTTTATACTTGCCCTTTTCTCACTATTTTCGTTACATGAAAGGGAATATGACAGGGCCGTTTACCAGGGAATAGGAAAGAATAACAGGATAAAGAATGGTCTCATCGACGAGACAATAATTGCAAAATAGTCGTTATTCTACTTATGGTATTGTGTTAAGATAATTATATAACATAATAAATAAAAACTGATTTTTCCATTGTAATAATACAATTTTTTAGAGTGATTCTCTTGTCATCAACTACAACGTTTATTTACTTTCTTTTGCAATGTAAACAAAAATCGTGTATTTCATTGTTTTAAGATATGTATGAGATATTATTTTTAATATAAACAAATTCATTTAAAAATGAACTATATATTTTATACATTTATAAGAGCATTCTTTTTATTTTTTATTGTTATTGTATATGGTCTTTGTTCTTGATATAAATATAGCAAGTCTTTGTCTAGATCTTATGTAGTTCTGATTATTATGTCATCTCCTTTTGTGTCCTATTAAATAGTATTTTCAATGTGAAAAGTTATTATAAAACAAAATTTTTATTGGAATTATGTCATCTATGGATTGTTAAGAAGTTATCTTGTAGAAAAATGAAAATAATATTAGATATTAAATAATTAACATATATTTAAATTGTAGGTAAGAAGAAGACGTATGGCTCGTTTAGCGGGCTTAGACAGCTTCAGTTCAACAGTCAATTCAAATCACAATAATGATCCAGTTTCTCCAAATACACCAGGTCCATCTAAAACATTTACAGAACAAATAATATCACCACTGAAACAACAACAATTTCAAAATCCTGGAGTACCAATGGAGATAGAAGAAAGTAATAACAAGCAATGTAGCAGTTCTGGTGTTGATATAGATTCAGGGATTGAAAATATGGAAGTTGAAGAGCCTGATAGAAAAGAGTTAAAACCAAGATCACGTGTAAGCATATATATATAAATATATATATATATATAAATATATATATATATATATCTTTTTTGGTTAATGTATACAAAATTTACATTTACTCTTTAGACTACAAGTTCCAGTACAGAGGTAACTACAGAACAAATACATGCAGTTATATCACGTGTACTACGCATATCATGGAAAGAACCAGCAGAGGGTTGTATATTTTTACCACAAACAGCAGCATATGCGTTATCAACAAAACTTGTTGATGCCACGGAGATTATAAATCAAGCATTAATGGAGGTTTTATGCATGTTTATGAGGGATGAGGATCCTTTAAAAGAAATTAATATAGACACCTCCTCGGATAGGGAAGATAGTCCAAATAGTCAAACAAGTCCATTACAAAGTCCGGTCACAACATTTTGCCGTTGTGATATTTGCTGTAAGTCGTCGCAACCTAAAAGTCTCATTTATTTACTAGACTGCTATTCAAGAGTTGCGATTGAAGAACGAAATCATCCAAAGGTACAGTTGACATTAATTTTCAGCCATAATACATGCCTTGCCAAATGATGTAATACTAACTTTTCTATGAACAGAAATCGAGTACACCACCACTGTCTGATGTACTAGCTGTTCTAAGGGCACAGTGTGTTCAGTATTCCAGTCTTGTACTACAAGGCCTAGTTGGTATTTCTCAGTCTTCAACCACATACCCGTTATCCATGACACCTCTTCTGTACCCAGTACTTTCGCAAAGTTTACCTCGTGGTTATTTACACGAGCTTGTTGCGAGAACGCACACAAATGCAGCAGTATGTAATAAAATTTTTACACCACTCTTACAAGGCTTGTATCTTTCGATGCAGCAAGCCAGTTTAATTAGGAATACGCATCGAAGACCGATTGAAGCATTAGAAGAGTTAATAGAAATTTGTTGTGGACCGAGTAGTAATGTACGACCAATCTGTCGTTTAATCGTTCATCAAATTCAATTTTTACCTGACATTATGACGTCGGCCGCTGGTAAAGAAATTACAACAACGTCTCTCCTTGGACCGTTTTTGTCGGTTTCTGTGTTCGCAGAGGATCAACTGGACATGGCTGAAACATTCCTCAGTGGTAATCTGTTCGTCAATAAATCGATAACTTTAACGTTACAACAAGAATTAGAAAGTATCAGAACATCACTCCATAAGATATTTCATGCGATACTCGCGAGTAGTAACTGCCGTGAAGCTATGTTAACATACTTAGCAACATTATTACGTTACAATGAAAAACGTGCTCAAATACAAACGGAAGAATTCTCTCTTGCCGGAGACGGATTTATGCTGAATCTCTTGTCGGTGTTACAAAAGCTTTCTGTAAAAATTAAACTGGACACGGTAGATCCATTGTATCCGTTTCATCCAGCAAGTTTTATTGAAATAAAGAACGATACAAGGCTGAAACTTACGTGCCAAGAAGTTACCGATTGGTTAAAACATTTAGAAAGGACACACAAGTGGGTCGAGCCAAAGTTTCCAACACAATGTTGGTTCCTTACTCTACATTGTCACCACATAGCGTTGTTACCGGCTTTACAGAAATACCAGAGAAAGCTGAGGACTTTACGTGATGTGCAAAAAATGCTCGATGATCTACAAGCTACCGAACCGCAATGGAAAGACAGCCCTTTCGCTAGCCGTAATAAAGAATTGATAGAACGTTGTAAGGAACAATTGAAACATCTTGGCAAATCTAAAGTATACACAGATGCTGGATTAATTGATCCTGTTTTATTGAGAAGGTGCTTGCACTTTTACATTTCTGTAGCAGAGATTCTGCTAAGTTTATTGACACAAACTTCGCCAGGAAATCCTATTCCCGAACTGCCTTTGCCTCAAGAGGTTCCACAAAAGTTCACAGCATTACCAGAATGGTATGTCGAAGATATCGCAGAATTTATACTATTTACTCTTCAGTAAGTACTGTTTTGTATTGTCTAATATCAAGATGTCACAATAATTTGTATACTATATTATTATTATCTCCTATCTTTCATAGATTTTGCCCTGGTGTGATAATAAACAACATGGATAATTCACTCATTACATGGTTACTTGTAGTAGTATGTACTCCACATTGTATACGAAATCCGTATTTAATAGCGAAAATTATTGAAGTAATATTTGTAATAAATCCCAATGTTCAGGTAAATAAAAAAAAGATTGTAATTATATATTTTCTTGAACAATATCTAATAAATTTTCATTTTAGGGACGAACTGAATCGCTCCACGATCAAGTAATGGCACATCCTATATCAAAAACGTTATTAGCATCATATTTGATGAAATTTTACACTGATGTCGAAACGACCGGCTCTAGTTCAGAATTTTATGATAAATTTTCGATTCGTTATCACATTAGTTTAATACTGAAATCTATGTGGGACAGTCCAGTCCATCGCAAGTCGATCATTGATGAAAGCAATAATGGGAATCAATTTGTGAAATTTATTAACATGTTAATGAACGACACCACATTTTTACTTGATGAAAGTTTGGAATCGTTAAAGCGTATTCATGAAATTCAAGAATTAATGTCAGATCTTAAAGCATGGTCAGCGTTATCCCGTGAACAACAACATTCGCGGATGAAACAATTGGCTGCAGATGAGAGACAAGCCAGATCTTATCTCACTTTGGCCAAGGAAACTGTTGCTATGTTTCAATATTTAACAGATGATATTACAGAACCATTTTTGCGGCCAGAATTAGTTGGAAGATTATGTGCCATGTTAAATTTTAATCTACAACAATTATGTGGCCCTAAATGTAAAAACTTAAAAGTAAGGATACCACAAAAATATGGATGGGAACCAAGAGCTTTACTAAGTCAATTGGTCGACATATATCTACATCTTGATTGCGAAATTTTTGCCGCTGCTTTGGCTGCCGATGAAGTAAGTTTATGATGGTATTAATACATGAAGTGAATAATGGAAAAATGTTGTTCTAATGAATGCTATTATTGCAGCGTTCATTCTGCATGGAGCTATTTATTGATGCCGCAAACAAGTTAGAAAGATCAGTAATCAAATCTATCATAGAGATAGAAAGATTTGTAGCGCTTGCGGAACGTGCTGCAGATATAGCAAGAGATAATCGTGCACGTGATGCAGATTATGGTGACGCACCGGAAGAATTTCGAGACCCACTTATGGACACACTTATGGAAGAACCTGTTAAACTTCCGTCTGGTATAGTTATGGATAAAGCAGTTATTATTAGACATCTTCTCAATAGTGCTACAGATCCTTTTAGTCGACAACCTCTCAGCGAAGATATGCTTACACCAAGTGAGTAAATGAAATCACTTTTTTTTTTTTTCTAATAGAAAAAGAATATTTGGTGATTAATTATTCCGTATTCCTAGTGCCCGATTTGGAGAAAAGAATATCAATGTGGAAACAACAAAAGAAAAAATCGACAAAAATATAAATTGTGATCCTAATACAATAATCATTTTATGGAAGCATCACGATATTGTGTAGTTAATATTACTACATGATATATTGTACCAGCCCATAGATGTATCACTCTGTGGTAAATGAATACAGTGCAATGATCTCGCTAATGTGCAAATATTGCACTCAATAAATTTACAGTTTTAATACATTAAAACGTTAAACAGACTGCAGCTAGGTAACCGCCTGCACATTACTCTTAAAGAAAAAATAGATACTTTTAAAAAACTTGTAAATAATTGCTGGCTGATAACATCAGTATCCAGAGAAATTAAAATCTTATTTACAAACTTAGCACTTGTTCCTTTGTACGTTTTAAATATACGAGACTGCGAATGAAAAATTACAACATATGATCGATTATAAGAATAGTAAGTTAAGCAGAGTAGAAACAGGAAAGGTTAATTATTTAAACCCTTTCATTTGAAATTTGGTAATTTATGAACGGATATAAAAAAAAACATTATTTGATGCAAAATTTATGTAAATGATTTATACAAAATATTTAGAAAGTTGTTATAAAAGTCTCTTTTTAAACGTTAACACGTATTGCATGATGGAGAAAGATAATTTGCAGCGATTATGATTCTTTTTAAAGATGTACATGGTAAATGTATCATGCGTATTCCTTCAATAAATTTCATGAGTAAAGATCTGTATTTGTGTATATAGTAATACGTTATTCGAAACAATTCCATCCAATAAAATATTTTTTGTTTCTACAATGTAAAGTATTCAAAAAGATTTTTAAAAAATTTTTATTTGTAATTATGCTTTCTTCATTAAAAATCTGAATATCTCGTTATTTCAAGACAAAATATGTATTTTTGCTTTACAATTCTAGAAATGAAATGCATTTACTGAAAATAGCCATAGATTTGTAACATTTTGAAAACTTAAGAAAAGCAATGCTGATTTTCAAAAAATATGTTTACAGTTCACTATTTCCACATCAATTAAAACTTCTTTTTGCAAATTGCATTTATATAATTATATTTCCATACTTCATTATCAATTGCTGATATTACATAAATTTATCATTAAATAATGTTAAAGACAATTCAAAAAAAAATTTTATTAATTGTAAATACAAAACATAAAAAGTCTCTTGTATTATTAAAGACAGTGTTAAATAACATAAAAGTATAATCTATACTAAATTAATTGCTACTGATAATTAGAAAATATATTATTTGTTATATTCCCATTTTATGTACTATGATTAATGTTTAACTACATTCTAATTACATTTAAAATTCATAAATTTTACATTATGGAAAAGATGAAAAACTTAAATAATGAATATGAATCAACTGCCACTGCAATTGTAATGTTATTTTGCAAGTAATTTAGATATTTTACTTCCTTCTTTTATATACTTTTAAAATATTCTTTTTTATAGGAAAATTAATTATACTTGATAATTAAGAAATCATTTACACTATATTTGTAAATATCTTAAATAATGTAAATTTTTAAAATAAACGAGAAAGTTCATGAAATTAAACAAATATTTAAGTATAAGATATGTAAGTGATAAATTACATATTGTAAATTATATATAAAAATATAATATTTAGATAATACTGGATTATTTTATTTAAATTAAAAAAAATATGAATATATATATATATCTTTGTTGACCATTATTTATAAAGCGGAATTACACTTATGAAACGTTGTTCATTGATCTTCCCCTGCCTAGTCCAATTTTTTTCAACTTATCAGTGTTCAATGTAATTTTTCCTCTGCCAATTCCCATTGAACTAACTAGTGATTCTAAGTCCTCTATACAAGAGTCTTCATTTGCTCCCCTTCCTAGTCCAATTTTTTTCAACTGATCAGTGTTCAATGTAATCTTTCCTCTGCCAATTCCCATCGAACTAACTACTGATTCTAAGTCCTCTATACAAGAGTCTTCATTTGCTCCTCTTCCTAGTCCAATTTTTTTCAACTGATTAGTGTTCAATGTAATCTTTCCTCTGCCAATTCCCATTGAACTAACTACTAATTCTGAGTCTTCTATACAAGAGTCTCCATTTGCTCCTCTTCCTAGTCCAATTTTTTTCAACTGATCAGTGTTCAATGTAATTTTTCCTCTGCCAATTCCCATTGAACTAATTACTGATTCTGAGTCCTCTATACAAGAGTCTTCATTTGCTCCCCTTCCTAGCCCAATTCTTTTCAACTGATCAGTGTTCAATGTAATCTTTCCTCTGCCAATTCCCATTGAACTAACTACTGACTCTAGGTCCTCAATACAATAGTCTTCACTCCCTTCTTTTAACATAGCTTCAGAGAAACCACGTGGTGCTCTTATGAATATATCATCTACGCTTCTTTTTTTCAATTTATATCGAGAAGAGTCACAATGAGCCCTTATAAACATATAAAAAGGTAATAAATAAGTAATAAATCAATATTGAATAAAAACAAAAACTTCATTATTACTTTGAATCAATGTTATTGTCCACAGAATATTCTTCTTCAGTTATGGTAATGGAATTGTTATTAATATCTATGTCCCAATTTTCTTTACAATCTATTGTACTTGAAAGATCTGGAGGTACAAAATTTGTTGCACCATGTTTTCTTATTTCTATGAAACAATATATTTTGATATTTTATTTTAAAAAGTATAAAATATATTAGAAATAAAATATAAAAGTAAAAAAAAAAAGACCTGAATATATTTCTGATTCCAATATATTACGTGTGGGACAGGTAGTGATATGTTCCTCAAATTCTTTTTTAGACAATCGGTGGGATGCATTATATGGACACATGAGCTTATAATGTTCAGGATATTGCTATTTTAAAGATTTAATGTATTTACATAACTATATTATGAGAATTTTTCATATATTTACATAACTATATTTTAAGAATATTTCACGAGGATTGTTTATTGTTTGGAATCATTAAAAGATCAATGTGTTTATAATACACACTTACTTTTTCGCATTTGATAATGTGCTTTGGAAGACGAGATTTTGCGACAGAGTGACTTTTGTCATACGGACATACCACAATCGGATCAAGGAGCGTTTGATATTTGTGCATTTTGATTTTTTTTTATAAAAAGTAGCTTATTAAGTGTACAATTTTATACTAAATGTTGAAATAAATTTTTGTATGTTTTAATGCTATAACGTTTTAACGATCTCTCTCTATGTTTGTTCTATCGATAATCGAAATTATACTTTTCAATATATCGATTAAGATCGATATTCATGTTTATATCAACTTATAATTTGAAGAGAAAAAAACATGAAAAACACGCGATATATTTAAAGTTATAAATTACTTACGTTTTAATAATAAAAATTCCATAACATTTTGTTGTATTTATGGATATATCGAACTTATTAAAACGTACGGGAAATGATTTTTTTTAAACAGGAAACAAAGGAAAAATAATTAATACACAATGATTTATTAAATTATTGCCATAAAAACTTAGCTTTTTTCTTTAATACTCGTATTTTATATATCTTGTTCTCGTTGAGATTGCGTTGTTTACATAAATATATGATAGAAACAAGAGATATTACCATGGATCTACTTTCATAAATAGTTGTGATTAATTTATACATATGATAAAATTAATTCTAATGTATTATAGTGTTTTAATCGTTTATAAGTTGTATCTTATATTTTACATTTAGAGGTACAATATATTGTTTTATTTTTGACGAACGAGTGAAATTAATTTTAATTTTATTACTTTGGTTTTTCGTAGTAAGTAAACATTTCCATCTATTTGCATTCTGCACTTTAAAATAGCAAGAGAACAATAAACTAATTATAAACACTGTCACGTCGATAATTTACAATAATTGTTGTATTACAAATCTATACATCAATACGAAACGACGAAATAATATTGTACTAGTATGTTATCAAAATATCGTAAGAATTTATTGTCTTATCTCGTAAATTTATCAATTTATAAAATGTAAAAACTGCAATGTACGTGTAGATTTCTATTCTCGAGATTCTTATATCCTTGAGATTACAAAAGATATGCATATCGGTTTTTTATAAATAATATTACTTAGTTTCTAAATAAAGAAGATAAATTATTTAAGATAAACTATTATAAACATATTTAAATAATTATATATATTCATAAATTCATCTTTTACACTTATTTTAAGTGTGAAAATATGTTAATTACACACAATGGAAAAATTACAAATAGAAATTCAAATTATTAACTGTGTAATTTCTTTGTACATATTCAAGACCTTTGCGTTGTTAGAAAATTATCTCCAAATTTTTATTGTATTACAAATATTATTAATATGATATACTAAAAAATGCATTTCATAATGCATCACTTGACCATGTAATTAAGAATTAATAACAATGTAAAGTGGTGAAAGCAACATTTGTAACTTATATAAGATTACACTAACAGCTGCTCATACAATTATTTGCACATTTAAGTTCTTTTCTGGATAATGATACCAAATCATATGTATGTTACAGATAGGGAAGGGGATTCACAAGTAAGCAAGCAATGACATATAAAATGCCCAGAAACATATTTAATTTAGCTGTCTGCTTGGGTACACTCTGAATCATATGAGGGTTTCTGAATTGTTTTTCTATCTTGAAGGCAGTTGGTAAAGTAGTTACTGGTAATAAAAACCATATAGAATACCTTAATGCAAGCACTACCAGAGTTACATATGGTGTGAATAATAAAAAAGCGTACAAAACATGAGATATGGTATGACCTATTAAAATAGCTAATGTCACTATGCCTGCCTTTTTATCACTTTCTAAGTCTCGGGTATTGTTACTATGTAGAATAGCCTCTGTATTTAATGCAAGAGGTATAGCATAGTATATTGTACCTAGTTCGATATAACCAGTTTGAGCCATGAATGCAAACAAAACTGAAATTGGACCAAATATAACTAAGATAAGGACATCACCTAATGCAATGTATTTAAATCCTATTCCTCCTGTATAAAGAAATGAAGAGGATAAACCTCCAAAATACACAAGTGCAAGATGTTCCATTCTTGCAGGAGATATAGTTGTTAATAGAACAAACCCCAAACACCCTGCTGTATATAATATTGCACCTAGT
Source organism: Bombus flavifrons (assembly GCF_040668555.2). NCBI lineage: Eukaryota > Metazoa > Arthropoda > Insecta > Hymenoptera > Apidae > Bombus > Bombus flavifrons. The sequence continues at coordinate 11,496,085 of NC_138444.1, read as the reverse complement.
GAAACTAATTCATCCTTTGATAAAAGTTGATCTACCAATATCCTGTCATCACTTTTCCGGCTATCAACTCCTTTTATGTAATCGAAATAAGTGTTTACTACATTACCAGCCCCATGTACACAAAAAACTGTATATACTGTTAGAATCAAAGATATCCAGCTAAAACTTGCTGTACTTGTTAATCGATATGCTAATGCAGATCCAAGAAGTGTTGGCATTAATGAAGCACTTAATGACCATGGTCGAACAGCTAGGAAATATGACGACAACTTCATAAGTGGAGAATTCAATGTTGAAGATGTTATGGGTGAACAATTTGCATTCTTTGACATTGATTTTCCTCCAACTTCTTCAGTAGAGATCCAAATTCCATTGGACATCATACTTTATATTATGCTACAAATAAAATATGCAAATGAAAATGCTGTTTATAATAGTAAAAAATATAATATAATATTTATATTTTTTCCTTAATAATAAAACAGTCTTATGTAATAAAAAAACGAACTTTTATATATATTTTATATATAATATATAATATATATATATAGATTCTTTAATTGAAAAAAATTTTTTATCAATTTCTATAATAAAAGATCTATAAAATAGATATATAATTTACTTACATATTATTCATTCAAGGAAAGTAAATTAGGTTATAATGATCTCCATAATGCTTTAACAATTGTTACGTTTTTTAAGTACATTTTTTTTTATCATGAAAAATGCCTAATTACGCGAAAGGAATAATTTTCACACAAATGTTAACATTTAAAATTCACGTTTGAGGAAAAATTTCATTCCTCTACTTGTGAACTGTTAAATGTAACGATGACGTGTTTTCATCAATTTACATGTGGCGCTCTCTGAAATAATCCTTTCACCTTAAAGTCAACAACATAGTTGGAGAATTTCTTTTTAACAAAAAACATTTGAATACATTCAACTCATACTTTATTCTTTAAATATTATAACAACTATGGAATTTACAAATTATACGCGTCTAATTACTTTCTTCTAGACTTGTTAACTTTTATAAGCAAACAGTTCCCTACTTCTGTTATATATTAAATCTTATATATGTATAATGAAAATCGACCTTAAATCGTTATATATTATATAAACTCATAGAATAAGAACAATCAGTTTTCTTTAATACATTTTAATCAAAGAATAATCTTTCAGTTTTTTATCATTATACAAGAAAACATTTGAGGCAGTAAATTTATAATCAATTTAAAAAAATAATTCAGAAATTCGAAATTAAATTGACTTCGAAATTTTAGAAATGAGATATCCAATAGCAGTACAGTACAGTGTATTGGCTAAAATTAGCTAAACAATACGGTTCATGCAAACGAGTCATAACACCAAACTATGTAAGTATGGGTGTATAAATGTACAGTTAGATCCATTTGCTGTATATTATACTGTATACTGTTCGTTATACGGTTAATTTTTGGCCGTGGAGTGGTGTCTGATAGTACTAGACATTTCACTTCACATTTCTGTTTCCAGAAGTTTCTATAAAATCTTTTTGGCGAAATCTCTCACGAAAATTTTCTTCGTTTCATCCATTTCAAGTGTTCGTGTTATTCTATTTTCAATTATTGATCGTAATTTTTTTCACAAATAGTATCCATTTAACTGTTTTTCAAAATGGCCTTTTTCGGATCATTGATGGGTGATCTCAACGATGATCCTGTTTTTGGGTGAGTTAGAATAACTTTTATTAGTCTAGTTTTGTGTAAAAATAAAAAATATTCGCATTGAATACTTTTTTCTATCTATTTTATTATAATTACTATTAAAAGAATATTTTATTAATCTCGTTATACAAATTTGCGGAAAAGTATTGTTGGATTCGATCCAACAATAAAATTCTATGTATTTCTAGAAAAAAATTGTTGCTAACTATGCATGTTAGCAACAAAATTCACTTTTCTTAATCTAATTAAGATATAACTAGGTAGAAGCATTTATTTTAATCTTCAGATGGAGATTTCATTTTTTCTGTTATTTAATATATTACATAATTATTGTTTTTTATGTAATTAGCAGCATGGTTTATATTAATTAATTTTAATATGCTTAGAGATAGTTGTAAACAGATAAAGTACATTATACAGTTTTTGTTGCTGTATGTTTTCTATAGGCCTCATATGCAATCTATGAGGAACATGAATGACGTGATGGCTTCTTTGCTTCATGATCCATTTGGTATGCTAAGTAATCCTGGCCACCATCCTATTGCAAATGGCACCCATAGGAGCTCGGGTCGTCAGAATGATCTTCAGATATTACCATTTGGATTTCCACCAATGCCATCATTTAATATAGGCAATGTGTTTTCAGACTTTGTATGTTAATTTCTTTTATTTTTTTTCTCATTTATAGACTAAAAAGTATTTGCAAGAGAAAGTAATATAAAAAATATGTTTTAGGATAATATGGCACAGAGTGGAAATTGTCATTCATTTACCTCGAAATCTGTAATGACATTTGCTGGTAATGGTCAACCGCAGGTGTATCAAGCAACTATGTCCACAAGAACTGCTCCTGGTGGTGTGAAAGAAACAAAAACAACAGTCTGTGATTCTCGTACTGGAACAAAAAAGATGGCTATTGAACATCATATTGGAGATAGAGCACATATCTTAGAGAGAGAACATAATCTACACAGTGGTGAACAGGAAGAACGTCAAGAATTTATTAATCTTGATGAAGGTTTTTACACAAATTTTGTATTTATGTTTTTATTTTTTTCATGCATAGAGTAAAAATGTATAAATTTTGTTTTACAGAAGAAGCGGAGAGTTTTAATAATGAATGGGAGTCACGTGTCCGTCGTTACCATGGTGGCAATTCTCATTATAGTAGCCATGGTCATCAAAATCGATCTGATCATAGGCAGTTGGCTTTACCTGATGCATCAGGAAGGTTAGTTAATTTAAATTTATTTCAGCATGTGTGTGATATATCTTGTAAACAATATTTCCTTTATATGCAATGACTTGCACAAAGAAATGAAAAAAGTACAAATATCTACTTGAATTCTCTTTAACATCTTTTTATGATTAATTTTTGATACACCTTTTTTTTTATAAAATATTAGTATTTTTATAAAATAATGTAGTATCAAGATGTAAATATAATTGTATGCATGTTCAATATGAGTATAGAAATGTGCATATGTGTGCATGCATAGCAATATTACATGTATAATATTGTTATTGACAAACTCAAATTTATGCAGTGTGCATAAGAAATCCAAAAGACGAACCAGTAAAAAGAAGTGAAGGGAGAAACAGGATTACATCATACTATGTCACTTCTGTCTCACTTTGTGCATTCCCTGCCAAAATTCTGTATTGAACATACAAATAAAAACATTTAAGCTTTAATTTTTATCTCTTCTATCTAGTTTCAATTTAGCATGAGCAAGAAGATATGTGTAGTATATTACATTGTAGACTTTTTGTGATATTTATATCTTTAATTCTTTATATTATTTGTTTTTATATTATTATACTACTGTTACGTGGACATACAATGGATAACACTATTTATTGATTTATACATACCATTATAGCGATAAATTAACTGCAATATATTTTATAGTTTTTATTCTCATTAAAAGTATTTTATAGTAATGTAAAATTATTGAGTTTAATAAAAGATAATGTATCAATAAAATATATAAAATGTTGCACTTGATTTTTTTTGTCAAATGAAAACTAAAATGTTATTAAGTTTTAAGCATTTTCTTATTTTGTTACTTCATCTTATTTGTTTGTGCATTATTGATTTGCTTATTATATGCTTTCATAGTCAATATTCTAATTCTTCAAGATGGGCACCTTCTCCTAGATGTAGTCTAAGACCGCCACCTTCATTTAGAACATACAACCCCATTTCCAATTTAAGGTAAGTTCAGTTTCTTTTTTAGAGTTTATGTTTATTATACATATGTATATTAAAGTGAAACATTTTATTCTTCATTTGAAAAATGTATGCTTTCAACATATGGATATAGTATTATGTAAATATATAGTATCTGTGTACAGGTGTATCAAATGTCTATAATTCCATATACAGGGTGGTTGGTAACTGGTGGTACAAGCGGAAAGAAGTCGAAAATATAGAATAAAAAATTTTTTTTTTTAATTTTTCCATCGAGACAACGATCTACAGTGAGATCCGTTATAATGTACCGCACGTGTACCGAGCGAAAATTCAAAGTCGATTTTCTCGAAAACAAAGCCTCAAACGAAAAATTTTTATTCTATATTTTCGACTTTTTTTTTCGCGTAGAATCACCCCCTTTCCGCTTGTACCACCAGTTACCAACCACTCTGTATATTCAAATACACAAGTATTTAAGTAATGTATGTATTAATATTATTATGGTACATAAACAATTGGTTTTATGCTCATACCTTAAAGCTAGTTTCCATTTATTTAGAATAAATGTCCATGTATTTGTATAACAAAGTCAATAATAAAATATATAAAAAAAAATGAAATTTTTTATCTATAAAATAATTATTGTGTATTGTTTATAGCATGTGGTAGTTACAAGCAGCAGCAAAGATGTACCATACATCATATATGTTTCTAATTTATCATATATATTGCATGATTACTGTATAAATAATATGTATCTTTTCAACTTTAATTGTATTTCAAGGCAGAGGTATAAACCTTCACTTTAAAAGTATCTTTTATTTCTATATCAGGTTATGAAATATTATAAATTATCCATTATTACATTTGTTTATAGTCCATTACTTATTTTGTTATCTGTAATACAACAAACAACATTGGTATAAAATATACCATATATTGTGTATTGCAGGTACAGCCGCAAATATTAATAAAGTAAAAGCATAGTACACAGTGGTGACACTTATGCAACGTAAGTACGTTGCGTTTCACTTAACATTTATGTTCTGATATTTCAATTAAAAATTTTATTGTAATTGTTTGGATATGTTTTTCCAATGCCATGCTACTTAATTCTTGGGGAAGTAAAAATTTATCAATCATTCCCTTTTTTACAAAAATACTTAAAAAAGAATATTTACACATGGACTAATTACATGGATATATTCTCACATTCTCATGTTTAATTTTTATCATACCTAAAGACATACTATGGTTTAACATTCTCATCTTTACAGTTCGAGTTCTTCCACAAATATTCAAGATACTAATTTTACGTCAGCAACAACTACGAATGTAGTAGGAAACCGAAAACGCAAACATATACCAGATGATGAAGTTTGGAAAAAGTGTCATGTTGTATCAGATAGTAATATGTAGATCAATCATTCAAACTATTACTGATGGTACTGCAGAACTTCGGTAAAATTCGTATCATTTAATAATATTATATTAGATCTAAAAGTGTTTTACAAATAATTTCTTATATCATGTTCTTATAGATTTAAGTGAATCGTAATTTCTTAAAGATTTTTCTGCAAATAAAAATAAAAAAGCTATTTTTTAGGTCATATAATAAGTACTTTACCGAAGTTATGCTGCAGTTATTTTCCATTTTACATATAGACTTACTGATTCTTAGAATCTTTATGAATGAATATCATATGTGTAGAAATTCTATGAAATAATATATATCAATGTATGAAAAGTATGAGAGTAAGAATGTTAGAAAATATGTAGGTTTATTTCGAATAATATAAAAAAAGTATTAATCATTTCTCATAAAATTTGGTTTATGAACAGAAATATGTTTTGTTTGGAAATGTTGGAATGTTACTAAGGTGTTACTTTTTAGGTTTTAATATATTTGATCTTTGTGAGATTTTTTGTCTAAAAAAAAAATTATGTTAAAATAACATTTAAGTTTTAGTTATATTTTTGATATTAAGAATATTCGAATTTAAAAATATGTTAGTACATTCTCAATTTCAAGTAAAAATGAACATATTTTGGGGTAGTATATTTATCAATAAATGTACAATTGAATGTAATGATTCTTGTCTCTGTTTATTCAAATAAAAATTATAGATTTAGTATAACTTAATCCACCTTTATACTAACAAAGAGATTGAATATAAGTCATCCCTAATACCACCATTTTTTATGATTTTTGTTTTTTAAAACATAAGCAGGAAACTAATTTTACTCAGTATTATTTTAATGAAAGCATTCAAGTTCCTAAAACTTCAAAACGACCTACGATTAAATATTTATATAAGCAATAATAAAGAATGGTGTAAATATATACTATTATTGAATTTTGAAAACAATCTTCAAAAATTATTAATACATACATTAATATTTTCATCGAACTGTTAACAACAATGCATTAAATACATAAGTTTTACTAAAGTTCATTAAAAAATATACCCTATTTTATAATCAGAATAAAATTAATATCTGTAGTACATAGTAAAACTATTAAGATAACCATCAACAGAATAAAAAGAACGTAAGAGGAAAGCCGGCAAAAAAAATGATACATTATATATTGTCTGCACCACACAGGGCAGATTGACTTCTGTTAATTGTCCTCTGCTAAAGTGTTGATTCTTGAATTAATAGCCAGGAGTTGAGCCACGAAGGCTGAGTCACTCATAACTGTTGCAAGAGTACATAATAGATCCTCTAGGGTAACTTGCGAGAGACCTAATTGCCGAGCACATTCAGCAATGACTTCTTTTTCTTCGGCACCAGGCATCTGAATAAGGTGATTTAAAATTAATTATTTACAATCGTTTAACATTAATCTGTATATGAATGTAAAACGTACCTTCGGTGAACTGCAGAATTTGTTGAATGCCATTTTAATTCGTTTTTTGCCATTGTTAGTTTGATAAAAAATTGAAAAGGTTTGTGCATTGTTTATATCTAGCACAACAGGAAAATATATACCAGCTGTAACATGACCTTTAGTATCTCTTGCAAGAAGGCTCCTGAAGTTATAAACTAAATTTCTGCGTTCAGTAACATCGATGGCAGTTAAATAAGGCCTTGCCACGTATATAAGAGCAACTTGTGTTCTCTCTAGGGTACCAGATCGAGTTTTTCTCTCATGCCATTCAATGTAATCAGGATCGTTAGTGCATAGAAAGTAATTGTACTCTTTTTTGCAATCTGGTTCATCAGATTGAATAAACCAGCCCGTATGTGGGTATAACTTATCCTCCATCACAGTAATTACTCGAGCTACATGATATCCAGGATCAAGGAGCATAACTCCTTTTCGTCCACCAATTTCGATTTTTAGACATACTAATACATGTTCCTTTTCTCCGCTATCTGCAGCGGGTGGTCCACCAACATAATTAGCAATATTATCGATCGTCTGTAAAAAAAAGTAACTCATAGAATCTCGAATTATAGTATATTAAATAAAAATAAAATAATTCAACTGTTTGTGAATCATAAATAATACCTCTTCACAGGATACTAAGTAGAGGCCACCTGCTATACCAGGAAATCGTTTATTTAAACATCTTAAACGGTATAGCAATTCAAATCCCAAACCCACACAGGTATGATGTTCACGTGTTATAAGTGGTTGATATTTGTGATAAAATCTCTCCAGTACGGTTTCACCACTTGCAATATAGTCCTTATAAAATCTGTTAATTGTAAAATGAAGTTTTTCAATAATAGTCTATAAGCGAGAACTTAGGAAGAAAGGTATATTATGACAATTACTTAAGGAAATTGCCAATGGTGTCATAGCGATGCTCACGCAATAAGTGTTGCGTTTCTAATTCAACGCTGCCTGCTAGTTCCTCATATTGTTCGACCGTTAGTACGGTCAAGGCTGGTGCCTCGTAATGGGCCCATACCGGCAGGGGCAGCGGCACACCTCTGATCCAGGGCCCGCGTGCCTGCCCCTGTGGCTGGCACCATATCTCTGCCGTCTCGAGTCAACTCGGCCATTCACTTCCCCAACGGCCCACTGTTGGCACAAAGCCATGCTCATCCCTGCAGCTGCTTATTGGCTCTACAGGGCTCTCTCCGTGTTTTATACTCTTCTCTCGCTCTGTAAATATAGCTTCTTAAGATTATTCATATAGTAACAGTAAGCATTTGTTTTTTCAATAGTCATGTTATTCAAAACTTCATACAAGTAATTTGTCATTTTGAACGAAAGATAATTAAAAACTAAAATGTATAAAAAGTATGGTATTTGCGTCGCACGTCCATAAGTGTAAAACTATCCTTTTCAATCAATACAAGTTATGATTTACTTGATGTAATTACTATTTCTATTGATAAATATATTTACCATATGTCCATTGCTATTTAAGCACACGAATTAGTACAATGCCGTATGACAAAATTTGCGAAATAAATGCAGAGAAGCGGATCGGAGTTGTCGTTGGCTTGGTATCTAACATGGCGACAGTATATACGCATGGTGAATCAATACACGACCAAATAGATAAGTAGCATGCCACGTGTCTACTACGACTTTCGTCACAGTGTTACCGTTCGCGCTAGTACACTAATTTTCACTTACTAACTTCGAAAAAAAAATTATCAATGGTGACAAAGCACTGAATATTTATTAAAGAAAATATGTGAATATATTCGACTTTTAGTATGTAATATGCTTCAAGTTGATTCAAAACAGATTAATCAGTACAATCAAAATAATTACGTAAGAGAGAAAAAATATACATTTATTCGATATTTTTTTCTTGTAATTTCAAAAAGAAAAATTTTAGGTATATTCTAAAAATAACGATGTGGCAGGCATAAATTCCATTGATGCCAAAACATTGATGTTTACATTTTTTCGCATCCTGTAATTTGTGACTTACATGATATATTATGTATACCAAAATAATACCTTGTTTGTAATTTATTACGTCATTAAATACACTGACTTAGGTTACAAACATGTAATGTTGGTAGGTGAAAGGCATTTCCCTCCTGAACTAGGGCACACAAGATGTTTTAAGTATGCACACATGAATTATTTTCTATCAGTTAATCCTTTTATTTTATAAAATATACAGTAATTACATCTTTCGATTTAGAACCCCCAATAAGCAAAAAGAAAAGAAAGAGAAGTCAAAATAAATCACAAAACTTACCCATACAATGAGCGCACCAAACAAACAAAAACTTTCTCTCCTCGGAAGCTTGACACAATTCACACGTCCGAAGTCGAAGCAGAACTGGGTGGTGGATGTGTGCAGAAGATTATATACGTTCAGGTCTCTCCTCTTCCTCTTACCTCTCTTACAAGTCTTTGATAATTCACCACGTGATCGCTATCCATGTAAAGTTTAGAAGACGTAGTTGCGTGTTTTCTTTCTTATTATAAACAAATCAGAAAACTGATTTTCTTCTCTAGCAATTAAACGATACCATCTTACGTTACTTCCGATTCTCGTGTTACATCCGATCGCATTTTATATATCCGATAAATGTGTTTCCATATTGTTATTGTAATTATTCAAAGTTTGCGCGGATCCTCAAATTGTACATTCCATGAATTTAACAAATTTTCAAAATGGTGAATATTAACGTATAAAACAAAAGAGGATGAGGTTAGTCACAGGGAAATTCATCTCTGATATGATTGGCCAGACAATATTATGCTTCTGAAAATTATACCCTTTTCCAGTTATTCAGCTATCAAGGCCTTACGCTAGCTCCGCTTGACTTGAACATTATGATAAATAACTATTGTATTTTACGGAACGCTAACATAATTAGTAGGATTTCCAAGAAAAAAAAGGACCAAATGGACACAAAGTCAAGGATTGGTCTCACCTTTTGCCTCGCGCGCGCGCATGTGTGTGTACATATATATATATAACATATTTTTTTCAAATGACCTTGAACCGGTATTTCCAAGTACCGAGCTTTCTTTTTGCGTGGAATTCCTATCGCGATGGAACTGATATAATGTAGAAAAAGCAAACGCTGTTTCGGTGAATCAGCTGACGTCACATGAAGGCAGTATGCGAATACACACGTATATAGATTTGTATTTGATCGCATACACGCGAATACACGAAATCTGTACACATACACGTAGACAAATTAATACATAGTCACATTAGATACGCTATCTATCGACCACGTGATTATAATGTGATCCGATGTCTGTTTCGATGAAGCGAAATTACTACGCAGTTATATTATTTATTCGAGAAAATTGGAAATAAACCAACTGCTTTATTGGCACAATCTGTTCGACAGCGACTTCGTTTTTTCAATTCCAATTCCAGGCTTATAGAAAAGCTGTTGCGTACATCGTACGCAAAAGTTATACAACTATATCACATTTTTATTAACATAATATATTATAAATATTACAATATTTTTATATTGAATGTTATTGTTTTCTCAATCATGATTTGGAAAATGTTCATGTTTGAATAGTTTCGTGTTATCAATAAGTCAAGTACTTCCATGAATTTCCGTGACTAAGCAAAGTAGCTATGCATATACATACTTGCGTAAATCTTTATATATATATATATATATATATATATATATATATATATATATATTAAAAAATTAACTAAATATAAACTAAAATTTATAAAATTTATAAAATTAACTAAATAACTAAATATATTAAATAAATATATATATAATTAAATTAATTAATTAATTTAATTATATATATATCAGATTTCTGTTAATTTTTTAATCGGTAGACAATGAATAAATACATCGATTTGAGAAATATTTATCAAACGTTTCTGTTTCTGGTAGAACAGCTTTATTGCGCAATATTATAAGAATGTATGATTCATGGAGGTCAGTGACGTAAAGATATACATATTTCACTGGCAATTTAACACTGCATTGCTGTATAAAAGCAAGTTCAACATACTGATACAAATATCAATAAAAAAAATAAACTAATCTTCTAGGATTAACATCAATTAAAATAAATTTTTTTGCTTGTTTTATTTATTTGTTATTTAATTGAGATTTGTAAAATTGCAATTATTTGTTGCATTTTTTAAGATAATGTTTATTATATATTATTTAAGTTCGAAATCTATTACAATTATATAGTATATATATGTATATGTATATATAAAAATAGATATGTATATATATTTTTTCCCGATAATTTAACGATAACCTATTAGTCGTAATTTAGTACAGACAGTACTGCACCATTTAATTGATGCAACCAACTAGAAATATTTCGACATAGAACTGACACGAGGCTATTTTCTTATCACATTTATTTTGCGTCTCATTATTGGGGAATTTGCGCAAATTATGTATATTTTCTAAACGCTTAGAATTTTCTAGATATGTAATATATAATTACGAGTATTATATGGAATATGAGAATTACATTTTCTACCGATTATGTGTAACATGGTATGTATCTGTTTTCTAAATTTATATCAGGAGCACATGATTTTGCTATCAATTAATGAATTTTCGTTCTTGAATATTGATAAAAGATATCAGGACTTTTGTTTTATCAAAATTTATCAAACTTAAATTCATTAATGCGTATACAGTGATAAATAATAAAACTAAATGACGATTACGATTTATATAACGATGATATTTATGATTGTACAATTTTATAATATCTATGTTAATTTTGAATACATTTCAAAGCGATTTTACTTAATAGCATAACGTTATAGATACAAATAAAATTCCCGTATTTTAGAACTATAATTTGAAATTTGAAATCAAACATTTTCGTGCAACGAGTCCGATGTTTTGTTCGAAGCACGTGATATAGATGAACCAATCACATGATTTAGCTAGAGATATCGATGCTGTATTCGGGTTCATGAGATTAAAAATTGCCTATACACGTAATGCATATAGAGTATTATAAATGTTTTGTCGATATGAACTTGCATAATATATTTTTATTGTATTAAACAACGCTGATATCTTTCATTATATCTCTGAAGAGTTTTCTACTTGTTTTTCATACATACTTTTGACTTTATATTATAAACGAAGGATATAATAAATATTGAACGTGATTGGATGTTAATATTTTTGCGTGAGCGAAAATTTATATATTTTTCAGATTGTATTGTTATATTGTAGACTATGATGTACTGTCGTTTTTAGTACTCTAAAACAATAAATCTTTTAGTTCTTTTATTTCTTTGTAATGTTTAGTAACTTGATATTTATGAACATATGGGTATCAATATTCTAAAAGTACATTTAAAATCTTTTTATTTCAGTCAGTGAAAGAAATAATATAGTGTGAATAGAGATGAAGTTGATATGGGGTTAATGCTACATAATATTTTTTTGTGTACATGCCCTTCTTACAACAATAACAATGTTATATTAGAAAGATGACAATATCTGTATTAAAAACAATTATAATATAAATATATATATGCTGAAAAGTAATTTATCTTTTTTCATTTCTTTTTAACATTTTTCACATGTACATCTAAATTAAATTATTCTATATTTCCAGGAATTTAAAAAGCAGCATTAGTCATGTCTCTATTGGAAGAGACTCAGATTTCAACAATGAGAGTTGAACCAATAGATAATTTATATCTTGCTCTGATACAGTGTTTTGCTATTATATTATGCGGGTGAATTTTTTGTAACTATTTAATCTTTAAATTTTTATCATATGAATTTTAAGATGTATATAAATAAATTGCTTGTTTTTTTAGATATATTGCAGGAAGATTTGACGTTATCACTAAAATAGAAGGAAATGGGCTAAATACTTTTGTAGGAACGTTTGCTCTACCTTCTTTAATTTTTATGTCACTGGCAAAGCTTGATTTTAGTCTAGTAAATTGGAAATTCCTTCTTGCTGTATTGATAGCTAAAAGTTGTGTATTTCTTGTTGTTCTTGGTATATCTCTTGTTATTAAAAGACCATCAAATCCAGGTTGTGCTGCACTTTTTGCAATATTTACCACGCAGAGTAATGATTTTGCTATTGGATATCCTATGAGTAAGTAAATTAAAAATCATTCTTAATATAGTTTAAAGTAATCTATATGCTAAAAATAACATATTTTTATAGTTCAAGCACTATATGAAGAAACACATCCTGAATATGCTGCTTATTTATACTTAATGGCACCTATATCATTGGCTATTTTAAATCCAATTGGTTTTGTATTATTAGAAATTGGTAAACGTTCTGGTGAAAATCATAGAAGTTATAGAGACATGGTTTGTTCTATTGTAAAAGGAATTGCACTAAATCCAGTACTTGTTATGACTGTTCTTGGTATTCTTGGTAATCTTGTCTTCGGTCATTTAGTACCTGCTATATTAGCAACTGTGCTTGATGTATTTGGTAATGCTTTTTCTGCAAGTGCTCTTTTGTTGTTGGGATTAATGATGGTTGGAAAAGTACACAAATTGAAGGGCACAGCTCTTGTAATACCAGGTATATTGATATCAGTAAAATTGCTGGTACTTCCTTTGGTCATAAGAGAATCTATTATTCTCTTAAATGCTGGCGAGAATGCTACAGATACTCAAGATCTAAGTACTTATGGATTTCTGTATGGAACTATTCCTACAGCACCAGCCTTATTTATTTTCACTCTTCGATATAATATTGAAATTGATTTAATTGCATCAGCAATGGTTGCTTGTACTTTCTTATCTGCTCCACTAATGTTTGTATCAGCAAAGTTAATCGATGCTGTTTCTACTGGAGTTAGTCCGAAAAATTATGCATACCAACTGAATATATTTTCTTTTGATGTAAGCATTGCTTCGATAACAGTTTGCACATGGTTAATTATTTGTCTAATTGGATTAAGAAGAAAAAAATATAAATGTGTCACTCATAAATGTACACTTTGTATAGTAATTGCACAGGTTTGTATTAAATTGTATTAACTTAGAATTTATGCCAGTTATAGTTGAAATTTATACAAAGATTATGATTTTAGCTAGTTACAGCTATAGGTGTTATAATATGGACCAAACTCGAACCTGATAATACTGGTTCAATTTTATGGTAATTTATTCCACTATTTACTTTGATTTTTTTAAATTTAATTCTTGTGTTATTTTGACCATGATTTATTATAGGTATATCCAGTTTATTTTAATTACTGTGGGAGTATATGCAAGTCGTATGTGGACTGTAGCAATAGCTGCAACTTTATTATACTTAAGTTCCCGTTCTCTGGATTTTGTTTGCAATATTCAAAGATGGTTTTACCCTATTGGATGGGGGTATGATGAATACTTCTTTTTTTATATATAATATCGAAAAGAAAGAAAATGACTAATAATATACTCATATATCTTATCAATAATATATTTCAGAATTCCACTTTTAATAGCAATTATAATGTGTAGCACTATGTCTCCAAGGGAGTCTGAACTTGAGTTCAGAAATCCAAATTTTCAACTTGGCACAGTTCAAGCTGCAATTTCTACTTCTATATTAACATTCTGTTTTATTGGTAGGTATGTAATATACGATGCATGAAATAAAACATAATATTCTTTATTATTTAAAACAATAATATCCTTTATTATCGCATCTTTTTTACAGTAACAATGGGTTGTTTAGTCTTACAGCAGAGCTACCAGCGTCGTAACATTTTAGCATCTTATTCTAATTTAACGAATAATACCGAAAATTCCAATAATGACACCAATAATGACGAAAGACGCGTAGTAGATGTTGAAGATCTGATTTCTTCAAATTCTCATCCTCCAATGTAAGTAAATTGTATAAAAAATAAAGCTAGTAAAATTTTGTTTTAATTAATATTTTGATATTGTTAGCATCGGCTGTGAATATACACATGGTTGTCCAAATGGTACATGTAGCAGCAACAATAACGAAATTGATGATTGCGAATTATATATAAACATTGAGAATGAAAGAAATGATCCTCAGTTTTTACGACATCTTGTATTTGTTATTTTACTTCTATGTTCCATGTTCATTGTAAGTATATGACAGAATACTTGAAAATTATTACAAGGTTATAATTTACTATAATTATTTTAGGGTTTATCCATATCAATCGGAACATTATTAATGGAACAGTTGACTGGAATTTATGCAGAATTAGCATTTTTGGATGTTGCCTTAAATTTTGGCCAGTCATTAATCGTATTTGCTATTTTTGGATTAGATACTGGTCTTGGTAAATTAGGATGTTGGCTGCAGAAAATGTGTCGTAAATGGCGCACTGGTATTGCTATGTTCTTATATTCATTTTATTATATTTTTATATTTAACAAGTTTCATAATTCAAATGCACACTATATTTTGTTTTTATAGAGAAAGAATTGCAGCTTCCCCCTGAAGATACATTAAGCCCCGAAGTGAGAGCTATTAGGGATCAGTTTAATCGTTGCCATTTGGCTGAATGTCGTGCTCGTATAGCTATATGTCGTAGACGCTTATTAAAGATGTACAAAGGTGTTTTTACTGGAACTGATTTAGTTAATTGGTTGCTTGAAGCAAATGTTGCACAAACTAGAGAAGAAGCTGTTCAATACGGTCGTAGCTTATTAGAAAGTAGGGTTTTGCAGCATATCGACGGCACTTATCATTTTTATGATCAAAACTTACTTTATACTTTTAATGGTTAATTGTAATATCTGGATCAAGTCTCATAAAAAGACTATTTTTGCAGTTCTGATTAAATATATGTCGGAGATGAAAGGAAAGCCGAAGCCGTTCCTTGGAAATTTTGGGAACATCCTCTAGTACTCTAGCCTGGATTTTATCATAGCTGTAATTGTTCGAGATTTGTGATAGCGAGATTGGGTTCGAGGTGACAATTGGTCGCCGAACGTAGCCACGGTCACGGAATGTACGTTTCGCCTAACGGAGGTCTGGAGTGGTTGTATGGGTTTTCCGAGAAATGTGGTTGTGGCGGCATGCGGCCTCGGGAGCGGGCCTAGCCACGTGTGATACAATGGGTCATACATTGTATTACTAATCAAACTCCAGGCAGAAACTGCCTAACAACGGCGTTTGGAACTTTCTCGATGCTTCCAACGAGTCTGCCTAGCAACGGCGTTTGAAACCTTCTCGATGCTTCCAAACGGGTATAGAAAAACAAATGCAATCGTACAGCGAGAAAAAATCTCGACGAGGCTGGCATTCTTGCGACTGCTTTGGAGAGTGACACGTCGTGTTTTCAACCATCGTATTTCTGTGCTTAAGATCAGTCTACGCTTAGTAAAGAGTTATCCCGTTGGCCGTGGATTCGTTTGAACTCAAAAATATTGTTAATAGCGTTCATTAAACTTATTGTTCGTAAATCATACTACTCATTAAACTTACTATTCGTTAAACTTATTATTCATTAGACTTATTATTTGTTAGACTTATTATTCGTTCAACTTATTATCCACTAACTTTATTATTTGTTAAGCTTATTATTCACTAGACTTATTATTTGTTGATCTTTGTAGTAGACTTGTGTATACGTGTAAATATAATCTCGGTTGTGTAAAACAATGGTTAATTCACGTGAAGAGTTGTTACGCGCCCAAAATTCCAACCATAACCCGACATATATTATTGAATATTAATATTTTTGAATTGGAATATCTTTGTAAATTGTATTTATTTAATGTATTATTTAAAATATTTCGATATTTATTTGAACTTATATGTAAAACTTTTTTATTTTATCAAATTATGAAATTATTGTCTGGAATTTATTGTACAGAACTTTATTTGTATCTGGCTATGTTTTCTTTGTTATCTAGTTACGAATCTCATATATATGTTTCATTGTTTAATCAAAATGCTGCAAAACAAAGTAATACAATAACAATATGGTAATTAATTGAATTAAATGCCAAAGATGAATAGTAATATTTAATATCCTATTTTTAAATATTAGTATTGTATGCAGTATTGACTTTTTAATGTGAAACAATACTTTAGAATATCTGTATTTTTTTACAGGATTGTTATGAGGTTTATTGTTAATAATTTAAAAAATCGCTACGTTAATAAGCAATTTTATTATATCAACAAAATATTATATATTATGCAATATGAACTGTAACAAAGTGTAAAATGAATATAAAATAAATATCTTTGCTTGGAACATTACCATTTATCTTTTCTAATGTAATATTTTATACATGAGTTAGAAACATAAATCATCATCTGGATCTTCCTCATCAAAATCATCTATATCCTCTGGATGATAGTGAATTCTAGATGTATTTGTTGTATTTGTATTAGCCATGTATGGTAACTTTACTTCTTTTCTCTGTTTCATTTCATTTTCATTTATTTCTATTCTGAATGAAGACTCAATTTTTAACTTAGGGTTTTCATATACTGGATGTGACTTTTTACTTTGTTCAAGCTTATTTGACTCAATTTCATAAGATGTATTATTTTGGCTTACTATTTCCTGTTGTTTTAAAATTCCCCCACCCACTTTGCGATGCATAAACTCTACTATATAATTAGTATTGTTATTTGCTATCATACCAGAAAATTTTTGTATCTTTACATATGTACTTCCTAATGTTTCAATGTAAGATATTTTATCTTGTACAAAATCTCGTCTATAAATACAAATCACTTGTGGCACATCTTTGCTTAACTTCTGTAAAAACCACATAGCCCTTGATAGGCCAACAAATAAGATTAATGATGTCAAGCAATCAATGACTACTGTAGATTTTGTGTCTATAGTTTTTAAGATATGTTTTAGATTATAAAAATCCTTATCACTTATAGCACTTATATCAAGTCCATTATTGATATTAACTGTATAATAATCAAAGATATTTACATTATTTGATGCAAAATATTCACATTGGTATGAAGATTTTGGATTGGAGAATAACAACAAATTGAAAATACAATTAGAATCTTTTTCTTTCAATACTTGTATCCATCCTGTGACCAATTTTCTAGCATACATCGCATTCACTCCTGAAATATATACATATGTATATATACATGTACAATGTCTGTTTAACTACGGTTATATGAACTCCATGTAAACAAATCAAATAGAACAGTTCATACGATACGAGTTTACGTATATTATGTATATTAATCTAATACTAATTGTAATTTCATTCAATAAATGGAATTCTACTGCATGTCTAAAATAAACTATAGTTTTATGAAGTATTTTGCTTACGTACCTTCATCAAGGACGATTAATTTTGTGCCCTCTAATAAAGGTAATGTTTTTATAGATGTCATTGTGTTAATTGTACCTAGTAGGTTATAAATAGGATCATTTAGCAAATAAACAATAATCACGCAGTAGACACGCGTGCGTCACATTATAAAGTACGACAAATAATTCCAATCCAAAATACTATTCAAAGTCTAATTTTACGACTGAAATTCACTGTTTGTTTAGTTCAAGACATTCATCATATTTAAGTAAATCTCAAAATCACGCTTTTATAACCTCAAAGCAATTTAATGTTTTGTTTCCTACTTCTTATTCATATCGCGTAGGAATTGTATGTGCAGGAACTATGTGTTAACATAGAAGAACACATGTACCTTGAAATTTGAACATGTAATTCGGTAAATATTATCTGGAAATTATCTTGAACGAGATCAGAAAATTGGTTGTCGAGGCGACGATTGACAGATGTCGCTGTTACTGGCACCGAAAAGGGTGCGGTACACGCTAATCGCCATACTGGGCGAACGTGACCGAAGACAGAGCGAAAATGAATACTAGAGTGTGTGTCAGATCGAAGCTATTTTGCTCATAACAGAGGTTTTATTTTGACAGTGTGATTCACGAATGGCCCTCGCGATGTACCGATACACTGGCTAAGTCCTAAGGGAAACCGAAAAGCGTCGATCCGTGCGCGTGACTGCGTAAGATCAGAAATATCGTAGCTTTCCTTGTAACTCGGGTTGTCGCGCTGCATGTGTCATTGTGAGTGCTAAAGGTGTATTACAGCACCGAGAGGCTCTGTTCTCTCCTGTAACATTTAGGTGCGTATCATCGACAGTGCACATAAGCGGCGGAACAGATGCGATATTGAGGTAAATCCTTGGAATTACCACCGATGAATTTGGCCGCGTTGTGCTCTGTTCGGTGCTGCTCCTTCAACTAATCGCGTGTGTGATGCCCGGGAGTCGCTCCAGCACGGACCCAGAGCACAAGTCACCGCGGGAAAGTGGTGAAGATTCGGAAGATGAGAGTGAAATCCTGGAGGAGAGCCCCTGCGGGCGGTGGCTCAAACGTCGGGAAGAGGTACGATTCATCTTTTTATAATATATTCACATCTATGTGTTTACATCTTGTTTACATTTTGTTTATTTACTTGGTTGGGATTTTGTTCTGATTAATATGGTTTCAAACATATTTGGTCTATATATGTTCTTGTTGGAACCATAATTGTATTATCTCTATATGAGAAATGTGACGAAGGAAGTCTCTTGTGATACATTTTGTCTCGGCATTGATTCCAATTTGGTTAGACTATTGGGACGTTTGTATACAAATAAATCAGAGTAAACAGTGAGATATGGATGTAGTTTATGCAATTCTTTTCTATATAATATAGTGATATATTTTGAGACTTCATATATTAATGTGGTAGGTAACAAAAAGATATTATTAAATATTCCTTCAAAGGAAACTAAAAATCTAACAGCTATAAGCTATTTTTCTTATAATCTAGCTTAGTACTTGTTTCATTCGAGGCTGGAAAAAGTAAGCTAAAGCCAAATTGTGTTTAATATATATATATATATATATATATATTATATATGCATTATACATGTATACATATATCATAAAATTAGCTCATTATGTCATAAAATTACTAAATATATTGCTTGAAATGTATTATACAAAAATATCTTCAAGCTTGGCAAACTAGTTTCTTCAAAATTTATGTAAACATTAAATGTTTTTGAATTTGTAAGTGTAAACTGATTTTCAACAATTTCTTGTCACTAAGCTTTCAGCATCTGTGGTACTTTCTATTTTCATTCTAGAAACAAATCAGCATAGTTGGATCATTAACCAGGTGCATTTGCAAATCCGCTTTATTGTTCTATTTAAAGACTGAATATTCTTTTGTAAAACATAAATAACATTGAATAAAAAGCAATGGAGATGTTTTATCTGTTTGATGTTCAATAACCATTATTTTATGTTAGGTATATGTAGGTTCCAAGTCCACGTTAGCCGAAGGCTCTACCTTTGGAGCAGCCAGAGGCAGTGAAAACGAAGTTACTGAAATGGAGGTATGTCTATTTAGAAAAAAATAGGCTATCTCTTTTGGTTTATGTACCTTTTTTATTAAAACTGTTCAATCAAAATGATGTAACATAAATAGAGGATTTATCGCTCAATATATTTTATTTGAATATAGCCCATTGTCGTAAATATTGAATGAGCTATCTCCCCTCCTTAAATTCTTTGCAAGGTCACATTGATGTAATGACATCAGGCATGAAATTGTTTGAGTTATGCTTAAGTAACTTAAAATGGATGATTGCAGTAATATATTCTGTCATTTCATAACCATAGACTATTCAAATGTAATTTGTTAATAGCCTGTTTTTGTTTTTCTTTGTATAATTTTTGTATGTTGTAAATAGATATTAATATATATTTGTAAATGAAACTTGTAAATAAACTAACTTTATGTATTTGTGTAATTAGTTTATGTTTCATAAGTAATCATACATGAATGAAATAAAGTATTTTTGTAAATAATATTATTTTCTATTTAGGTGGAACAACGTGATGTACCAGGAATCGACTGTGCCTATTTGGCAATGGATACTGAGGAAGGAGTTGAAGTTGTTTGGAATGAGGTGCAATTTTCTGAAAGAAAGAACTTCAAAGCACAAGAAGAAAAGATACAACTTGTATTTGAAAATCTTACACAGTTGGAACATCCTAATATTGTTAAATTTCATAGGTATTGGACAGATACCCATAATGATAAACCTCGGGTATGTTATGAAAGAAAGGAGTTGAAGTTTAAATTGGCTTGAATATTAATTATGATGTTATTTATTATTTATTAGGTTATATTTATAACGGAGTATATGTCCTCTGGGTCTTTAAAACAGTTCCTAAAAAGAACAAAACGCAATGTGAAAAAATTACCCTTGCAAGCATGGAAGCGTTGGTGTACTCAAATACTTTCTGCATTGAGGTAACACATGATTCTTTATATATATTATTTCTAAAATAATAATGCTTATTTATTTATATATGTATATATTTCTGTTATATGCATTAATGTCTTTGAATTTTTCAGTTATTTGCATTCCTGTTCACCTCCCATTATTCATGGAAATCTTACTTGTGACACTATATTTATTCAACATAATGGGCTTGTAAAAATTGGTTCAGGTAAGTAATTATTTAACAAAACAGAAAGAAAATTCTATTCTATGAGACACATTTTGTATCCAAAAAGTACAGTCTTAATGTTTCTGTACTTTGTACAGTGAAACACTCTGCTAGCAAGTACAAGATATTATATAGTTGCTCATAGGTATTCAAGAGAGCACTTATCCCTAAATGAAACTATTTAACATATATTGGAATAAGAGTTTGCAAGGCACTTCCCCTTTTTTATTCACAGGACTATATGAGAGGCTTATAGTTTTGTTTCTCATAATTTTCATGGATGAAAACTATAAATCACAATATAGGATTATTATAAAATATATATATATATATATATAAAATCGACCAACCACTGATGTTGAAATAACAACTGTGAGCTAACTGATATTTATTTCATTCTTACATGGAGTACAAACACATAAAGTACGTATATTGCCATTACTGTGATTGCCTCCTCGGTACTCGTACTCGATAAGTCAATCGACAGTAATAAATAAGTTTTATACAGTTACTCAATTAATTTCTATTCAGCGTAATTTATAATATCGCGTGTTACTTAATAATTAAACTAAACGACGTGTAAACAATATACATTGATATCCAAATGTTTTATCACAAGGCATAATTATGTGTGAAAAAATGTGTGATATAGTTATATATTGTGAAGAAAGTTTTACTCCATGCTATAAATTTAACATTATCCTAATTGGATTTTATAGTAAGATTAATTATATGAAAAAGATTATTCTTTAAATAAGCTTTAATGATAAATATATGTCAAAAAAAGTGGGATATTATCTCTGCCGAATGTTCTTAACAACTTTCTATTTTAATTAGATTTATTCATTCAGAACCATTCCACATTATTGTTGTTACTGCGTTTATATTGTGATGTGATTTATCCTTTTCCTTTTCTCACTCTCTTATTTCCTTTTTTATCCTATCTATTAGTAAAATAAATCTGTTAGAAAGATTGTGTATAAAGTACTGTTTACATATTAGGAGTAACTTGAGTCCTCGTTTTTAATTGTAGCAAATAGGCTAATCTAGATAATGAAAAAAACACAGCAAAGTCTTCGAAGAGAGAGGAAGTACAATCGTACTTTCGCCCATCCAGAGGATAAAATCAACTGATAACGACGATTCTTCGGTTCTGGTGTAAATTGTGAAAAGATGGTGAATTTGAAGAAAATGCATTTGGCAGATAATCATCGACTATTGCCAGCTAAGTAATTTAGGCATATTGAGGTAAACATTCCTATTTATGTATATATATATGTATGTATGTGTATACATATATATACATATATCTACATCTTGATTATTGGTAGAGTGGTTCATATAAAATATTCAAAATTTATTTGATTTTAATATCCTTCATATCATTACATTGCACTTCTTCATCTCTTGGGTTATAATAACAAAGAAGGGCAAGGGGCCTAAGATGTCTCTTAGTCCTTCTATGATCATTATCTAGCGCACGCATTTTTCATTGTGCTCTAATTTTTGTTGTATCCTTATTCACGAACAAAACAAATTCTACGAATTCCGTTTTGGTCCTTAAAAATGTAAAATAGAATTTCATCATGCTCAACGAAAGTGCCTCTTTTTGAAATATAAATTATACAAGAACAAACTGTGTAAATTACTTTCTTGCTAATTGCTTGCATTTCATTTATCTTGCTTTTATGCGCTATGTTTGACCCCCCTCAGAGGCACTTTCGTGCATACGTATGTATATGCGAGAATTATTAACTGTATGAGGGCTCAAGTTACTTGTAGGATAATTTTTCAGTTACAACACAATTTTTCTAGCGGTTCATTAATCCACTTGTTATCATGGAGGTGGCGGGTATTCGAAAAGGTAAAAAGATAGTTACATTGCTGTGACTGTATTTGTTTTTTTCCTTTTCTTTGTTTTTGTCTATATTTGGGCAAATAAATACAAAGAATTCCTGCTACCTCGCAAAGAAAGTTTTTTAACTCATTGCTTGTTAAATACTTTCATACAAATATACATATTTTGTGAGTGCCTATCTGAAATATATTTTCTTAGAAATAACCATATGTTCTTTTTATCATTACAGTGGCTCCTGATGCGATTCATCATCATGTTAAAACATGTCGAGCAAATATGAAGAATATGCACTTTGTAGCGCCTGAATATGGAAGTAAGTGTATCAGATTATTGATAATCTCTTTATATATTATGTTATTATACATGTTGTTGCAATATACCTTGCTGTGTTTTTTAGACTCTGTAACCCCTGCCATTGATATTTATTCATTCGGAATGTGTGCTCTGGAAATGGCAGCATTGGAAATTCAGGGTAACGGTGATACCGGTACGATCGTGACCGAGGATAACGTTCGAAAAACTATAGAATCGTTAGATGATGCCCAGCAGAAAGATTTCATTCGAAAATGTCTTCAAGTAGACCCGCTCAGTAGACCAAGTGCAAGAGAGCTCCTTTTTCATCCTGTCTTATTTGAAGTGCATTCATTAAAATTACTTGCTGCTCATGCTTTGGTTAATTCAGCCAGTAAGTTTGCTAATATCGCCATTATCTAATCTCTATATTGTCTTGTACTTCAGAATTTATCATGTGTTCTAATTATAGGTATTATATTTTTTATAATAAAAAGTTATATAATGTGGCGGTTAGTCCAGTAAAAATAGAATGTTAAGTGGGATTTCTTAGAAATCAATTAATTTTCAGAACTTTTTCAGCTAATATTTCAGAAACGATAACAGACGAAGTTTTGCAAAGGCTCTACGGTCCTGATACGGTAGTCGCAGAAATTAAATATCAAGGTCGACCACCGCAGCAGATTCGGTTAAGTGATATTCCTGTTACAGAGAAGTTAGAAAAGTTCGTCGAAGATGTAAAGTAAGTATATTAAATGGTTTTACGACAAATGTATCGAAATGATTGCGTTTTTAACCTTATATCTATTCTTCAATCACATAAATTATTTGGGTCGACAGATATGGTATATATCCCTTGACAGCATTTATGGCGAAATTACCACCACCCGTTCGACCTCGGGCGATATCGCCCGAGGTTACTGAATCGGTGAAATCTGTTACACCCGAACCGGTGGACGTGGAGTCTCGAAGAGTAGTTAATATGATGTGTAACGTTAAGCCTAGAGAAGAAAGTTGTGAATTACTTGTGAGTGATATAGCACAATGTGATGAGTTACCTAACGTCAACTGTCAAGTCTAGTTTGTGTTTTTTTACGCTGGTGTATTTTATAGATGACAATATTATTACGAATGGATGACAAAATGAATAGGCAATTGACATGTCCTGTGAGTCAATTAGATACTTCAATGCTTCTTGCGCAGGAGCTTGTACATTTTGGATTTATTAATGAGGTATTTATTTTATTAAATATTTTAAAAAAGGAACACAACATAATTCCAAAATTACTATTTGTTATAGAATGATCGTGATAAAATAGCAAATTTAATCGAAGAGGCATTAAGGAGTTGCTTTAATAAGCAAATGATGACACCAGGGATGGTGTCATTAACAAATCTTCCCACCCAAACTACTTTATTGCTGCCCGGCCCAGAATTTCAATGCTTGCAACACTTTGATAATTCTATGTACAACGCGACAACATCTCATAGTGATAGTGTAATAACTAACCCGCTGCCAAAAACCTCAGGTTTCCCTGTGTCGAGTAACACGAACAGAAGTCACGATGAAATGGAACCACCGTTGAATGCCGAGAGCGGTAGTTAACTATCCAGGATATCTGGTAACTCAGTTCACTGTGCCACTTTGCACGCTCTATGTATAGACTGGCTATGTATTTTTATATTTAAGTAAACAGGAAGAAAGAATGGAATTAAATGATTAAAAGAAAACAGAAAAAAATAAAAAAAGGAAAAAAAAGAAAAAGGGTGCCGTGGCTAAAGCTTTAGGCTAAAAAATGTTAACGCGGTAGATTCGAACATATTTTATTTACAAACTGTTTCGTATGTTCGATATATAAAAAATATAATTTAATCGAATGATCGATATATTCTCTCCTTTTTTTTTCATTAAGTCATAAGATAGTTTCGAAAGAGGTAGGATATTTACATATTGGATGAATTTTAATCAAACAAATGTCAAGGACGCGCTATACTACTTCAGTTGACTGTACAGCTCTAAAAGAAAAAAACGCGAATATGTAGCAAGTACAGAATTGTAACTAGTTATCACGAATAATCGTAATAACCTGTTACTAGGCTGAAATAATAAAGGGCATTTTACTAGCGAATGTTTAAATTCGTCGACAAACGGAACGAATTATTTGAAATAATTAATGAAGCAAAAAAAAAAAAAAGAACTTTCTATCGTAAAGTGACCAAGATGTATCATAGAAACTTATTTTGTATATACAAGTTAACACAGATTAACTGAAAAACAAGATGAGGAGAAAACGGTATAATTATTACATACGGAAGCATAACTCGATCGTACAGCAATGCGAAAATAATAAAAATAAAAACGATTATGAGCACCGCACTTGTTTCGCTTCGATATTCGATGTGTATTGTGGTTTGTCCCGACTCATACGAATCTTTTTTCTTTCGCTCATTAGAATGAAATAAAAAACAAAAATTGATATCTTGATTTGTTTGAAAAGATAAAAATAAGAAAAAGATAGTAGCGCGTATAACGTTCATAGAGTAGAACGTAATACATCGGTCGACTAAATACAATCTTTTTGTAATTTATCTTTGTTCTTTTCTCTTTCTTTCTTTAATAAAAATCGGACACAGCCACGGCCCTTCTATACTTCGGTATTATTGATGTGATTAAACCAAGGTTATTAAATCTCGATAAAATTAGCTGAAATCCTTGTAAATAATTTATATTTTTAAGAAAATCTGTTGACACAGAAAACTAGTCATATAGGTATATTCGAGTGCTAACAAACTAACACCGACCTTATTATGTCTTTTTGCATTTATAACACATGCTTGGCCAAGAAATACTGCTCCGATTTCATATCTTGATAAATGAAGGAAAAGAAATGAAATTTTCAGTGACGCATTTCACTAAGCAAACGACTAACCATTACTAGCGGTAAAGAGGCAAAACGAAGAAACAATAAATAAAGTAACAACAACTATTACCAACAACATAAACTTTGATCTTAAGTATGTAAGTAGATTATTGAGGTAAAAATTGAATGTATAGCTTTATAATTCAAATTATAAAAAAAAAGAGAAAAAAATAAAGTGCGACGACTGAATCGTGGATATTATCGAAAAGGGCTGTACGATGACAGTGATAAATAAATACTATAACTCGGAATTTCACTGCCTAAAATTTGTTTTTGTTCATCAAAACTTGTCGCTCCTGTCTTCCCGATTAATTTCAATCTTCTTACTTTCCTATACACGTTTATATTTAAATTTATATTGACAAAAAGAAAAAAACGGAAGTACAGAGGGAAAATGGAGTTTGAAATAGTCTGTTCTATAAAAATTTATTCATGTAGCAGAAAGAGAAACACGAGATGCGAATATATCTGTAATGTAAAACACTATTTAATGGATGGAATGTAATGAAAAGATGTCTCTACAAAAAGTTTTTTTTTTATAAACGATATTCTTTTCTAGAGACTACAGCTAACAAGATGAAACAGAGTATAAATGTTCATAAAACAGAGAGAGACGGGGGAGGGACAGATTGTATCTTCCAATCTTGTTTAGTTTAACATACACTAAGCGTAATGTAATACTCTGATAATGCTAGGTCTTTGTTACGTGTTAAAAACATTAAGTTAAACATCATTATACATGAGGATAATAATAACTTTTTTTAAAAAGTACCGTTGTTTATTTTTATTCACTTAAATTTGCATGTTTGATAAAATTGCATGTTACAGCTCAAATTTTTCCAATTCTATACTTATGTGAATTTCGTAATCAAACAATGAATTGAAAGAAGATTAACTTTTGCATTTAGTTACAATGGTGCTGTTCAGTCATAAAATCTGTCTCTTTCTCTATGTTGTCTTAGATATCTAATAATACATATTTCTCATATATAATAAATTATTATATATTCAACAATTTTATGCTATAATAATAAAAATGAAATCATTACCAAATTTACTCTGAACAGTACCGAACTACAACGTGTTCTTGAGCCAATTTTCTTAAAATAATTCCTATTTACCTCATCTAAGCACATTATTAAACACCATAAATGATATAGCTATCCATTAAACATTATGGTGAGGGTATGCTTCCTAACAATCTTGAGCGGTGAACCGATTTCTTTCAGATTATAGTCAGATTTATGTTCCATCCGCGGAATGAGTACGATTCAGCAGATAGTCAAGATCATGTGCAATACGATCCAGCATACCACTCGTTGTAGCCTCGCAGTTTGTGATCACGATTTCAGGTGCCTTTTCTTCCCCATCAGGTTGTTTACGTTCCGTAGTATTAGCAATGTCAGGAATGACATTCACATGGTCTCTGCTCTTTAGTTCCGTTGCTGACAATAATTCGACGTCGTTCTTCACGGCCAAGGTTACATCTGGCATTCCGCTTAAGCGCGATTCGACGTCAGCGCTACACAGAACTTTGGCTGAGCTCTCTGGCGAGGGATTGTGTGCGATGAAGATTTGTCCTTGAGACTCCCTATATTTACCAAATTCCCGGAAAGTGCAGCACTCGCTGGCGCCATATGACGCCTCGTTCATGCAGTGCAATGATCGTGGGGAAAACACGGTATCGAACACGACAGCTTCTTGATACTTTCGTGGACTAGTGCTATAATTTTCCAGGTTTATATCGTCCGAGTGATCGATGCGGATCTCTGGCAGGAATCTGCTGGTGACAGGGACGGAAGGTTTCGAATATGAAGATGAGGACTCGTTTATGAACTCGCGCATGTCTATACTACCCGCTGCAATCCCGCGAGCTTCTAAATACGGTTCACCGATACTTAATGATGACGACGGCGGAGCAGTATCGTTCTCCACCTCGGCGCCGCTCTTTGAACACACTGGTAAGAAGATAAATTCAATTGATTTATTTTTATGCTTATTATTATCTGTTGATATAATTTTTATAAATTACCTTTGATTGGCTCGGATGTTATATCCTCTTCTGCATCTTGTTTCCACTTTAATTTTCTTAAGATTACATCGACGGTAGTTAATTCGCCATTCACGATGTAGATTATCATTATAACAAAGCCCTAAATTTATGCGTGTCATCGTTAGATATTAGATTTTTAATTGTTTCAAATTACTAGTCAGACTTACCAAAGCAGAGGAAAGAGAAGCGAATATGTAATGAAAGATGATAGAGGTAGAATTTATATAAAAGATGGAGGAGGCTTCCATTGCAATGATACCGCAAATAACTATGGCAGCTCGATGAAGCATTCGTAGTCTGAAGAAAAAAAGGTTTCAATTTTTCATCATATAATTATCTTTTAATTCGTATGATCTTTAATCGTATGATTTAACCGATTATACCTGGCCTCTATTGCTTCCTTTTTCATAACATTCTCCTCGACAAGAGCATGAGCCTTGTGCAAGATTCCCAAATACAATAGCACGAATATAAGAAACATCATCGTTGCGCAAGTAATAAAAATATTATAAACGCCGCTGCCGAAAATTAACCACCATGACTCATGTCTCCAATCAGTGCTTTTGTGTGTAAGTTCAGTACTTAACACAGCCAGGATAGGGACACCTACATTAAACAAAAATGACAAAAATGATAAAAATCAATATTAAATTTTAATTGATTTTTAATATAATTATCCGAACCAGTAATCATTGCTATGACAGTAGGTTGAAAATGTTGACTGGATCGAACTTGAGTTAGACCAGCATAAATGATGAGAGCTTCCGATATAGGCGCTGACATACCAATCAAGAGGAAAGCTTCTAAAGTTATCGCTACGATCGCGTAGGAACTCTAAAATAAAATAATTATTATCACGAAAAGTTTCTAAAGTCAACATATACATACTTGAATTACCTCTGGTAAGTGATTATACACGGCATAAATGAAAACAGCCATTGCTCCAACCAAAGCACCGCAACACTGAAGCTTTAAAAAGTTCAACCAATTACGGTTTTTCCACCAAAAGGTTCCGAGGATCAAAGAAGATATAAGACACTGTGCCAAACAGCTACCACATCCAAATATCACGATAAATGTGGTTTGTTCCTTTTTCGCAAATACTACCTGCATTGAATTATTTTTTTTGAGCTATTTCGCAATTCGAAATAAAATATTTATAACTTATCTGAACTTACCTTTACAGCACGTGCCGTTAAAAAAACTGCGAAAGTTCCGCTGCTAGGGCAGAGACAATGCGTTGTGGCATCACCTGGCGAAATATTTGCGATGCAGCTATTGAGATCCCAGGAACCTATAACATCCATAAGGCCGCAAGACACATTCCATGAACTCGACTGATTTTCTATGTGTTTTAGCTGTAGGTCTACCCAAATCTTATTATGTTTATCCAAATTGAAGGCAGGTACTGCCACTGTGACGACTCGAGAATTAATACGAAACTCCAGATCTGTGCCATCGCTGCGAATAAAAAGCATATAAATTAAACAGTTAAAACGTTAAAACGTTAAATGTAGGATTGCTATTGCTTACTCCAGTTCCTTGACATACGTGGCTGGAAGAAAATGAGACATATTCTTATAAACAATTACTATTCCATGTAGAGTGTTATTAGACTTTACACCGCGTTGTCGTTTTTTCCATAATCGTACTGTCGTTTTGTCATCGTACCAATTTGGGTACCTATTAAATGATAAGCGAAATAAGTGATATAATTACATAAAAAGAATGTTATTTAACAAATATTAATTACATGGATTCATCTATAGGGATTTGAAGAGAATGGGTAATACTATCTCCATTATGTTGTTGTAATTCTTGAATGTCTACCACTAATGAAGAAAGAGGTAAGTGCTTGTAAGGATGAGTAGCCACCTTAGACCAATGCATCAGGCTTCGTTGAGTTATTTGAAGAAGCAATAGAACTTTCTGTAAATTATAAGCATTATGTATTTCTCTTGTTCGTCAATTAGATTAAATTTCTATACCTGTTGGCTTAAGATTGAATTTTTGTCATCTAGTATTCGACTAATTATCTGTATCAAAGCCTCTATAGAGACATGTAAATCGTATGGATTAACAATATGCTGATAACGCTCTATTTCCGCCAAGATACTCAGGATACGATCACCTTCGCCAGGATAGAGAGGCAAGCTACGCGATTGTAGAATTTTCCAGAAGATAAAGATCGTTCCAGAACCAGACGTGTTTTGATATCCTAATGTTAAGCTTTTAAACTTGTTATAACGTGAAACTAATGGTTCGAACAAACAAAGAGAAAAATCTGGAGTTTGCCATTCAGGAGTGGTGGCATCTTTCATCGAGCACAGTCTGGAGACTTTCTTGCCTACAAAATGTTGAGGACATTCTAACAATGCTTCAGATCCAGGAGCAGTATCTGGCCAGATTAATCCCCAGGATTTACCCCTCAAGCAAATTGGTATTAATGTTCGATTCACAACTTCCACGCGAACGGACATGGACTTGTCTGCCACGTTACAGGTATATATCGCAGATTTCTGAAAATATAACACGATAAACATGCAAGAAACTTAAAGCTTTGATAACCAATTTTAAGGATGTATTCTTTATTTAGCGAATACCTGCGCGTTTGTAATTTTTAATATACTTCCAGTAGGAAATAAATCTTCCCAGACCTCGCTACCAAGTTCTAGCTTCAACAGAGCTTTGTTTTTCGTCCAGCCAAATCCTATTCCAATATTGGGCACGTTGGGTGTCATACACGTTAATTGTATATTGGTTCCCTGCAGAAAAGACCGGTTTAGAGAAATATCAATCAATTTAATCAAACATCATTTCAATTTAAGTTCATAGGAAGTTTCAAGATTACCTTGTCTATAGTAGCACTCATTGGCATCACTTTTACATCTGGTTCATCTTTCACATCTACGTAAATACTCTTACATTGCTGCACGCCCCAATCGACTATCTGACAAGTGTATTGACCCGCATCAAGTAAAGTCGCTTTTTCGATGGTTAATATGGATGTGTGTAAATCAGAACCATCGTTGGGAAGATGTCTATACCAGATTTCCCTAAACAATGAAAGCTACTCTGTCTATCAGCTTGTCTAGACGCTAGCTATAGTCTGATAAAAAATTAAATGATCGTTCAAGGTCACTGTAGAGTATATTCCCATCGCTTTATCTAGTTACCCTATGATCTAGCTTCTGATTACCTACCGATTACATGCTTTTTGTTTACAGCAAGGAGTGACTTTAAAAGGTTTATATCATGGATGATATAAACTTTGATAATAACTCTTATTTTTTCACCTGGTGGCTTTATTCATGTTCACCAGCATATTGTCCTTGTACCATGTGAAGTTTATGTTATAACTGCCTTGAGCAGCGCAAGACAGAACGAATTGATCTCCCGGGTGAATTTCGTGTTCATTTCCCTGATTCAGCCTGAGACTCTAAAAAAGACGTTGATCGAGATAATTGAAATCTATGACGAGTACTCTAACAAGATCAATGATACGTACCTGCAATTTAAGCGCAGGCTTTTGTTGAAAGGTAAAGTGAGTCGATTCGAGGGATATCTCGCTGAGCCGTCGACGTTGAACCAATTTGTTGAGGGACTCTCGAATTTTATCTCCATCCTCGGAGTTTCCAAAAAAATGGAAAGTGATTTCCGATGTGGGTCTACATAATGAACGCGCAAACCATCAGAAGCTATTTTGATTGCTTTTTATCTTTTTACATAATTTTTTATTACATCTAAATATTTTTGCTTTACTATCTAAGAATAATTTATAGTAAAATATATCCTTCATATTTTTATATAATATGTCTTTCTTTTCATTTACGGTCTCGATAAAAATGTAACTGAACTCTTTATTGCTTAATGTACCTACTCACGTCACGCTCAGGATTTGTAAATCCTCCATGGACGAGATATTAGAATTCCTTAAATACTTTGCAAGCTGCGAAGAAATTGCAACGTATTAAAAAACGTCGGTCGATCATTTCGAGGGGATATCGAACAAGAAATTACAGGAATAAATAAAAACAAATGCTTTTTTTGATAACATCTTTATGTATTATCGCAAAATAATCATTGAGTAAAGTAACAACATATTCTTCCAAAATCCAACGATTACAAAATAATTATATTCTTCGTCTTCTTGCTATGTTCAATAATTGTATAGCAATAATGCTGTTCGTATATACACATGTACGAACATGTACATACATATACATATTGTATATCCGCACAATTCGCGCGATACTTAGTTTTGTATCGCTTATCTTTTCGAGCGAATATCGCGATTAGAACCGTTCATTGTGATCGAGATGTACGCAGAAATACAATAATTTCCATCTTATCTCTAGAACGCTAATCTTGTCTGCTATCAATGCCGCTCTATTCGGCTTCAAGCGTTGGTTTTTGCAAATCATGACACACGAACGCAAAAGGTTGTTTAATAAGCTCCATCTGTGTTTCAAAGTGTCAGTGCTGAAGTTGCTATCTCTGTGTCATCTTCCTAACATCCAACGACTCTTCTTGAAGATTCAGAGCTTCATACGATTGTGTGACTGCATCCAGTCGAAAAGGAACTCGTTCTTGATAGATTAACATGTTTCAAATTCACTCCGGAGTATCTAAGAAATATGGATCGTCGTTGGAGATGAGAACGCAGGATAAATCGCCGCTTCCAGGGCATAGATGATCCCGTATTCTCTCTCTGGATACTCTCAACACCTTGATCCCCGTCTCGCGGCAATATGCTTCCAATAGTATTATCTGCAGATGACTGGCGGAATCCATGTTAGCGTCGAACGGCACGAGGCAGATAGTACCCTGGCTGTTCTCGCATTCCTTGGATGCCAAGGCTCTTAACGTCGGTAGCATACCGCAAGTTATTGTACTTCTAGGACATCTTGGCATTTCTTTCTGTTCGATCCATGATAAACTGCCACTGAAAATCAATCGAGGTTAGTGCACCGAGATTCATATTATTTTGTCAACTTTTTAATCAACGAAAATTCGACGATACCGAGGGAAGCTTGCAACAACAGATCAAACGTTAATTTCTGAAATACGTTACTTTAATGTCTACTTCTGAATATGACCTTTCATTATTAAGAAATGTAACAATTGGGTATAACGTGCAAGAATCGTAATCAATAGTTTCGCAAACGTTTCTCGATAAAGTTGCAACGCATTCCATCGTAACGTGGTCGAATTAATCGCGAGATCGACTAACATCACGCGTCATCTAAAAACGCAACGAGTGTGAAAGATGAAAATTTATACCTGTCAGTCATCGTAGATGATGCGTAGGATTGTTTTGTACAGCGTAAGTTTTGGCAACGCGTCATATCTCTTAGTATCTGTTTCTGATTGTTTTTCGGTTTGCCGTTTCCTGGCGCGACTCGTTTGCACACTTCACTGAACGTTGGAATTTTCTCGTTTTTGATAGCCAGTTTATAAGAGGTAGCGTACACTTTCGTTGGTGATCCACTGATTCACTGATCAATTCTGGGAACCTGTACGTTGGCACGCACGAGTCATCTTCCCGATACAATCTTACGTAATAGTGAAAGACTTTCACGATCGTTTCCGTGAAAATTACATGTACCGACACTATAACTCGACCGAGGTTTCGACACGAATAACCTCGATAGCCGATACGCGCCGCTTTTATAACGATCTTACCCCCACCGCCACCTGTGTGCTATATATCTACGGGTATTCCAGATAAGCTGTGTCGAGTCTGTGTACACAGAACGGAGCTTTTTATCCAAGAATTGGCTGCGACAGCTTTTACCAGGAAATGAAATAACTCGAAGGGCAAAGCTAACGAAAGCTCAATGATAATTTTATTTATAAGTTAAAACCTTCTCGCTGTGAGAATACGAACGTGCAACATTCTCATATCAATTAACACGTGGCAATAATTTATTTACAATTGGAATTTTAAGGAAAAATTTTCGTTGTCAATTTTTTTAAAATTGTTATATATTCCTGACAAATTTCACAACGTACTTATAGATATGAACTAGCAGAATGCATCGTGTTGCCATATACATAAAATTGAATCGCAAACATTGTAACGTAATAATCCTTGTAATTGGTGAAAGAGGAAATTGTGTACGGTCCATACGAAAGTAGCTACGAAAGTAGTTATGATAAATAACGATTTTAGTTACAAATGCAAAGTTTAGGCGTTATATTAAAATAATGTCCGGGTCAGGGACTTCGTTTACGATCTCTGTTCACGAGAAATATCGTTTGCCTGTATTGTATACGATCGAGACAAGGATGGAACAGCAAGGAATTTTAACTCTGGAATGGAAATCTTAACTGGTGAATGAGATAGCGTTTTTTCCGTATGCATAGTGGCGTAACCTCGTCAAGTACATATGTATTAACTTTCCAGTGACGACTCTTCATATTCGAAGCGACATAAAAGCAAACATTTTTGTTATCGTACACGGCCACTGGATATGATAGATACCATAAAAAATTTGTTTAACAAGTTTCGCATCCATTTTCCTCGACAGGATGTCTCAGGTCAATAGCACGTGCTTGCATCATCGTGCATGATGCAAACGGGTTGAATCTTGTATCTCTGGTTTCATCAGCCTTGCAATTCGACAGATTTGCTGATAATCCAGCTGGAAATCTACCTGAACATCACGGATTGTCGAGGGGAATTTCAAAAAGTCGATACCTCGCATCTGTTTTGGTCTGTCCCCTATTCTATCTGTCTCTCACTTCCGTACATTGCTCCTTTCGCTTTCTTTGTCCCATTCATACACGTATTATATCGTTCTCATTTATCTCCAATCGCTTTTCATACCGTTGTATTCCGTAAAAAAAAAATACGAGCGCGCTAAAATTAGATCGAACCTACGTAACAATTCTAATTTCAGTAAGCTGAAAAATTGATGGGTTATGTAATCAACTGGTTATAACCATTTCATAATGATCAGTGACAGATGAATTTGCTATTTTCGAAACTGGAAAGGTTTTACCTATCTTGAATTTGGCAAACTTTTAAACCTTTTTATTAATTATGCGATTTCTCTTTTTTATTTTTGCAGAATATGGATTGAAGAAACGATCGGTCAGCTACCTCGGGAACGCGCATGCGCAATAGATTCGCCGGGAATTCCGAACCTCTTGGGCAAGAAATCGCAGACTATAGCTTCGAAAAGAGGTCGATTCTTGGTATATACGCAGCTCGGATATATCTACTAAGAATTAACTGATCGCGGACTTGCTCCTATAAACATTGAGAACGTTCACTGCGTGGATCCTGCATAAGACCGATTAGGATTTTATTAAAATGTCACGTGTTATGCAGGCATGGAAAAAGAAGACAAACGCCCGATTTGGTACGTTTCAAGATAGTACGTGCTTTGGTTCCGTTTACTTTTGAAATAATGAATGAAACGGTAACCTTGCGGGTTCATCAATCACCGAACTTCCCAAGCTTCCAATTTCTTCCTATTTTATATATTTCAATTCAGAGTTGAATATTAAATTCGGATCGAAGGAACTGGAAATTGTTACGACAGAATAATTTAGGAATTTCGCTGTTCGAAGGCTTTTGTTTTCAAAATGTGGTGTAATCAACACCACAATTTTCGCAACTAAAATTTCAACCTGGCGTCAAGTTTTTTAATCGACGCGATCTTATCGGTTCCGAAGAAAAGAAAAAGAAAAAAAGAGAAAGAAAGAATGAGTATTTCTCGTTACGAGCGATAAGATCGTGATTTTCGTTATCGTTCTGGAAATGTAATGTTTTATCGTTTCCTAAGATTCTCTGAAGCATTTTTATATTAAAAAAGTAAATAAAAGTACGAGATATTATCAAAACCTCGTCGACTAACGCTGTCCAATAAAAAAAAAATATATCGTTTGTTTGTTTAGACTGCTGGACGATAGAGAAAGTAGTATTTTTTTACAAATCTTTTAAAAGAACGATTTCCAACAATTTGACGGGCATCGACATCGAGAAATTCTGTGATGGAATCGTTGAATGTGATTCAGAAGTAGTGCGTGCCATTTTTGAGCATACTGAGATTGTTAGGAGCCATATGACGCCAGAGATCCAACTATTTCTCTTAACTCCCAACTGTAATTTATACCACACGCAATACGAAAGAATTTCAGAGTCGAAAGGGATAAAGAGAAGAGTTTTCTTGGAACCTTTTTGGTCGATTTATTGGCCAGGTGGACAGGCTCTCGCTAGATTTGTATTGGACGAAGGAAGAACGCTTTTTGAATCCTCGAAGGAAATTTTGGATCTTGGAGCTGGATGTGGTGCCACCGCTATTGCTACAAAGCTCGTTGGCGCTAACAGGGTCGTTGCCAACGATATCGATAGAGGTTCGTATAATTTCACATACGATAGTCGCGCATATGATTCAATGCATATGAACAATGTATATCATTAATATTCTATATTTTCCATCAAACGTCAATGAATTTTCTAGAGAGGAAGTTGCGAATTGGAAAATAACGATTAAGAAGCGATAACGTAAATTTCTTAGTCGCTTGGAAGTGCATCGTTACTTAAAACAGGAGAAGCAGATAAAATCGCGTTGTTATGTATGAGTGTCTCGTGAGAAGGAATGCGCGGCTCGTTTTACGTTTCATACATTTCCTCGTTCGCGATCAGCAGCATTAAAATACAATCGTCGTTAGACGGTACTGTTCACAGACATTCCGCTTACCGGGGAATTATTATCATTATCATTGGGAAACGTTGAAGTAGTTTGAAATATTTACACGAGCAAAGGAAATGTACTATCTACATGGGGAAGAACCGAGTGCATTGCGCTCGACGGAACGAATCGAGCGAGTCGATGGAAATACCCTGTAGAAACAGAAAAAAACGAAAAGACGCTGGTAGAATTGACGTCACTCGTGCACCTGCTCAGGTAGCCAGAAAGCAACGTAGCAACGTCTGGATTCGGATGCCAGATTTCTAAACGGTCGATGCAAAGTTGTACGCACTCGTGCTACTAATATAGTCGCTATAAATAATTTGTGCCAGGAATACAGAGTCTTTCTCACTGGGGAATAAATTGGAGAAGGAAACGGTTGAATGCTGCGGTGGATGCAAAGACGTAATAAGCAAAAGTGCAAGTTGTAGAATAACGTATAAAAAATATGCAAAGTATAGATAGCAGTGGTATTAAGAGGATGTAGAACTCCTTGGATAAATGTAAATATCAAGGTCAGCCCAAGGCCACGCACATGTACAGTTTTAATTTTCATATGGGAAATATTTGAGTTTAAAATAGGGTCAATGATTTTTTTATTTCCAAGAAAGAACTAGGTAACCTTAACGGTGTATCGAATAAATTAAAGAAACTTCGAAGAATCGATGTCACGATAATATTCCGACCTGTGATCACGTTTTCCCTTAATTGCATCAGCGTGTTTCTCACGTGTCGTACTTGGAGAACACGAATCGATACCAAAGTAACTACCGGTATTTACGTTACATTAGGCGATACTGGGAATTCAGTTTATTTCGTATGAATGAAATTTCCATCGGTAATTATAGTATTCGATCGTTCAAAGTATTCGAACTTGAACAAGGTTTTATTGAATATTAAATGACTATATTTCTCTTTTCGTAGCGGTATCAGAAATCGGGAACCGTGTTCTGAATGGTTACGAGGAAAATCAAACATGTGGGTCACACCATACGGTATTCCCCATATCACGGAGGTACGAGCGCGAAGGGTCTGGTTCTGCTCGTACTTCGGTGAAAGGTCTTCCATTTCTGGGTTTTACGTCCGTTGCATTTTAATCGCCCCCTCGTGCGCCAATCGAATGTTGCTGACTCACCAATATCACATTGTAATATGTACCTATTAACGCGATATTTCCATTAATATCTCATGCGTCTGGAAAATTATGCTAACAAGCTGCGTGATATCGTACTTCTACAGACAGAAGGAGAAGAATTGTGCAATCAGAGCAGATCAATTTTTAACAAGAGAATGGAATGGCCTATAGAACATTCGAAACTTTCGACGTACTTGCATCGAGTCGTGAACTTGTAATCCAATTGTTTAGGCGAATCTATAGTCGCGATATCCTCGGCTGCACTCGACCTTAGAGGTCGCACTTGACAACGGTAGATTAATGTTACATTAACCGATCAATCTTCTTTAACTACTCTACACACGTCTTGATATCGGCTCGGTGATTTCTTTTATCTTATCCGAGATTTCCAGACACGTAATGCTTTCGTATCTATTAGCGTACTTATAGTAATTGTTTGATCGACATGTTTCATTCGAGTGATTTCATCGAAATGGATTATCGTTGTTAAATTGGCGACTGCTCCGTTTAAAAGCACCAATGGAACAGTCGTTGATTAAAGCGTTGCTACCTTTACGTAATATCGCTTGTTCGAAGATTAGCACATGCCTGGAATTTTACGTAATCTCGATATGTTCTCGTTGAACGGGTATAAAAGATACTGATCGTAAGATTCATCTTATTATTTCCCATTGTAAACATGTTTATGTAAACATTTTATCATCTCGATATTTGTTTGTGTGATTTCAGTTGCCTGCACAGCTATTTCCATGAACGCTATTCTGAACCGCGTGAATGTCAAAGTATCTCATCAAAACCTGTTATATGAATTGCCCGAAAGGACAATTGACGTTATTTTCATCGGAGATATGCTGTACGACGCAGAAATTGCTGCTACTTTAATTCCGTGGCTCGAAAAAGCGCGCGATAATGGGACGAGGATTTATCTGGGAGATCCAGGAAGACACGGTCTGACGGAGGATTTGAAGAAACGTCTGAAAGTTCTGAGACATTACCGGTTGCCAGAGAATGTACAGAAAGAGAATTACGGTTACGACAGTTGCAACGTTTGGGAGTTCTGCGGATAACGAGTAAACGATTATATAATACGTCGAAACTCGGTGTACCTATCTTTGACTCGCTATTACTGTTGCAGTCACGTTTATATATATATAATCATGTTGCTACAGTTACACGTGAAACGTACATATATTCATTTGTCATGCGGTGACAATAACGCCATGGGTCTGATTTATGCAAAGTGCTAAGAAGATTATGAAACGACGTGATAAACGTGATCATAGCGAGCATTGCCTGCTGCGTGACTTGCACATGTGCTTCATCTTATGTATACAGTAATATTTACGTTCGTTTTACGTACAAAGTAACGTTCAATCATCGCTATTTGTTATATGATTATTTATCTGATACAGTATAATACAATGTTTCGTTTACTTTGCCTGCTTCTTAAAGCAGAGATAGAAGGAAAGTCGATCCTTATTTCCGGGAAAGGGAGAAGCGGAGGCGAAAGAGAAGAAACAGGGTTACGGCGCTAATTATTGAGAAAGCCGATCGGATGAAACTTACGAAGAAGAAAGATTTTTTCTGACGCACGAATGGATATCTTTGATTCGAGTAAACTCGATAAATTCCATAGTAACTGTATACTACTTTCCCAGATATTCTTCACTCACCTGTTTGCCGACGTAGGACTCTACACTGCCGTGTTGCGTAATCAACCCAGACCTCAGGGATGTCACGTTCGACAATTTGATTCTGCACTCGTATCTCGATCGATCTGCAAGCGTTTCCACGGATTATTTCATTTCCCAAAAGCGATCAGTCTCAGGAAAATGCACACAGGTGGCGAAGAATGAAATGAACTTACTGTTGTAGATTTTGGTGCCATTTCTACAAACGCATGGTTGCTGCTCCTCTTTGTCGTAAGGGCATTGTATTATGCAATTCTCGAGCCCGCATTCTGCGAACAAGCATTGGCCTCGTGTGTACTTGTGCTCACATATGATTCACGCGGCGCAGTCTCTGCGCGAAACATGAGTCATGGGAATGTTATCCGCGAGTGTGTACAGCGAATACGGTAGACCTCTTAAGCTTTATATCAATTAGTTAACTGGACTCATCAACCTACATCATGCATATATCAAATGCATATTAAATGCAAATGAAGCTTTTTTTTTTATCAAATTCTAAGCATTTCATTTCCATAGCAACAAATTTTTGTAATCGTACAGAAGTATTGTTACTATTTGAATTTAATTAATTAGTATGTAAAGGATATAATAAATACAATGGTTTGCAAACAATTTTCGTAGTCATTGTACATGATACAGGTAATATTAAGGCAAACCCTACCACCATCCACGGTATCCAAAAGGTGAATCTCACAGTTACGGCCGACGTAGCCATTGGCGCATTCGCAGGTCATTGCTTCTGCTCCAATTTGCCTGGAACAGTTCGTAACGACTTCGTCATTTGTCCCTTGACACTTATTCACAGAAGAGGAAGAAGTTTCCTTTATAACAAATCGGGAAAGTTCGCTTTTCCAATTTAGAAGGGTCAACGACGCCGGGTAGCTTATTGATTTATCTACGCGATTGATCTTCTTCTACTTGGTTTGATACTTCAAGGGAAAAGCGCAATCTCACGTCACCAGTGAAATGGCTATGCCTCGTTAAGATTGCTTTGATCAATGTCGCGTAAACATTTTCGCTATTGGCTAAAATTTCTTTAATCCACGCTTCCTTTAAGTTTCATATTTTAGATTGTACTATCCGATTTCTTTGCAGAGATAAATTTGCATAAATAATCTTCGTACTTGCAAGTGCCTTCATTTTGGCAAGTAGGATTCTTCCTGTCGTCGAAGCAGAGGGGTCCTTGGTTACAATTCTTGCCGCTGAAACCCTCGAAACAATCGCACCAGAAGCTCCTGCGAGCAAATAACGGCGGACCGTGTTATTTGTGCACACGTAACAGATCGAGGACACAGACATCCAGGAATAGAGGGTAAATTAATGGGGACAAGAGTTTCATTAATGATTCATGAGCTGATATGATATCGTCCGGAATCACCTTACTGCTTTGTTTGTCTTTTGCGTTGGAACTTTCCGAAATTATTTCGTGCGATAAACGAAAATCCAGGTCCACTTCCATTATTTGATATGCTTGTTTCTATTTTTAAATTTACTAAAAAAAGAAATCTGTTCCAAAATATGGAAACGAAAAGATAAGATATTCGTGATCGTTTGTTTACTTTTCTTTTCTAACACGAGAAGTTCTACGAAATGAACTTTTCAAAAATTGTCCATAGACTGATCGCTTGCGAAGCTCTAAACACGTGTTTCACGAAGAGATAATTCGCTCAATACAGAA
Source organism: Bombus flavifrons (assembly GCF_040668555.2). Classification (NCBI taxonomy): domain Eukaryota; kingdom Metazoa; phylum Arthropoda; class Insecta; order Hymenoptera; family Apidae; genus Bombus; species Bombus flavifrons. The sequence goes on along the minus strand of NC_138444.1, from coordinate 11,454,442 downwards.
GCATTCGTTCGAACTTATGTGAGAATAAACAGGACGATTCTAGTAGATGATAAAACAACTCAATTGAGTTCCAGAGGGGGACCTGTTTGCGGCGGGATAATACACGTTTTAATAGCTGTCGAGAAGGCCATTGGGATAGATACAATGGATCTACTCGTTCTTCGAAAGTAAACTGCCCAGTGTTCGTATCTGAAGATGTTCATTCGTCGTAAGTATACTATTTGCTCTTATATAATATCTTATAAGAGACATAAATAGCAAATACCGAGGAATTAAAAATACATTGTATAAGGAATAATGGACAGTTTTAAAAATTCATAAAAAATATTAAGAAACTTATCGTAATAAAATATCATTAAAAAAAAAGTACTACAATACTACACATTATTTACAGATTATACAGTCAAACGAATTATGCGTCATGCGATATATAATAAAGTAATAATTTTTAGATCTTCCCAATACATCAAGGAGATAAGATGAAAAAGAGAAAAGAGAAGTTGAGAAACTCACGTATAGTCTCCAGACACGAGGCAATTCCCGGAGTAGGAGCAATGCTGGACGGAGCAGCAATCCGAATTTGGCACGTCTTCGGTCATCTGATACGTGACATTGAACCCGTACACGTCCAGCAAATTGTTTAAAACTCGTACGTGATTGCCCTCGAGTCGATCGAGTTCGAACTCAATGACGAGAAACGGTCTGAACGTTCTAAACAATTTGTATTCGAACACGTTGCCCTCGGTGATCTCTTTTATCAGACTGGCGCCAAAATTCATACTCTCCGATTCGTAGTACGCGTACTCGGTGAAACTGAGTCCCTTATACACGTACACCTGCGTCAAATAGACGACGATGGAGCTGTTAGTCGCTGGAATATCGGAAACATCGATCACCCAGCGACACTTAATGGGCACCGGAAAAGACCGGGGAAAATTTGGGGTCTGGATCACTCCTCTCGGTGCCGTCAACCGGTTACCGCACGACACCTCGGTCGTCGTCGAACCTCCGTCGATTAAGGTCAAGTGAAATAGAAAGGAGAAGCTGATCACCATGGACTTCATCTTCGAGCAATGCATCTAAGGAGAAAGTATTTTGAATTTAATCAATGAATTTCTGTTTATAACGAATCTGACAAAATTTCGACAGCGTTCTTTCATTCAAGGTTTATTGTATTTTTGACACTGGCATTAAAACGAATAACTTTCATCTCCATTCCATATCCTGTCTATAAAGAAGCATTCAAGAAAACAATAAAGCTTCGTATGTTTGAGAGATTCCAAAACTGAGAAAAATTGATGTTCATGGAACTGTGAAGCTTGTTGTTAATTGCTCGTTGAATGCATATAATAGGAGCAATAGGTATCTTTGATGTATGGAAACAATGGAAACAAGAGAGCCGTTTATCAAATGAACAACGTCCCTTTACTTACATTGAGAATACAAAGAAACCAGTTCTCCTCACCAATATTCAAAATGCACTCGTTCCTTATTCGATCGTACCATTACACAATCACATTTCGTTTTCATACAACACTCAAAAATTGTCCTCACTCTCGGCTCGTATCGTTCGCTGCTAGTATCCATAAATTTAAAAGGACACACAGACATGATATCATACGTATCAATAATTCACCGCACAAAACAATCTACAAAGGCAAAAAAAATTTGTACGAATTGAAATTATCCTAGTTGAACGATACGAAGAGTAATATAGGAGGGGTAAGTGGTCGAAGAACGCCGAAACATTCTGATCGATCTTATCTGTTTCCTCCAGGGCGATTACCAATAGGATCAGGAGTCTGCTGACGGTCGAGAATGTTATCACGAACGTACGAACCCGCGATCTGCCGGGCAGCTGGGCGTTAGCCCCTTCCGCACAAGTGATCTCTCCACGCGCACCCTCAGTGCATCCCTCGTTCAACCATTCGTGCTCTTATTGTCGACTGCTTCACAGGGTTGCTGACAACCCCTGACGGACGTAGGAAAGTTTGTATCGATATTTGTTGTCGGATTGCATGACTGTAGATTGTAGAAAGAACAACAGGAACATAGGCAAAGGAACTGTTCATGTTCGGGAATAGGATTGTTCTTTCAGAAGGTTCAAGAATTCTGTGCATGTATGTGTGTGCATTAAGATTTCTGGGGAAAAAGAAGTAGTAGGATTATATTTATGTAAATATCGATGGATATGTGCATGTGAAATATTTTAAAAAATATTGGTGATTACTTACGATGATATTTATTTTTATTTTGTTGCGTGATTATTTGTGTAATGAGATGACTACCAACTCACAATGAGATAAATAAGAGATAAGATAAGAATAGATAATTGTAATGCTGATTTAAATAAAAGACAGTATGGATTTCTGTATCATGCACTCTTTGGTTCAAGGACTTGTTAGGTCTCGGTTTGAGAGAAAGAGACAAAGAAAGATGTAGAAAGTAACATCAGTGATTATTCCATGTAAACTATTGCGTGAAATTAAGTCATCTGTATGTGTACATATATATATATATATATATACATATATTTATTTATTTAAATTAGATTAATATGATTCGTGTATGTCATGTACTTATATTACAGCTTACGATTATAATTTAGGTACAACTTTGATGAGAAAGGCAATGGTAACTCATGTATTTTCTCTTTCATATACGTAGAAAAGGCATTACTGTTCACGTAACGGGCAACTATTATTTCTTGGTCACGGGGGCTATTGGAAGGATCGATGTCCATCGGTTCCGCCATGTCCGGAGGATCGACAGGTTCTGAGTCTGACTGACTGGTATTCGATCTAGGGCTATTATCTTCGTTGCTTAAGTTTACGTCTTCTACGATACCGCTGTCCGTTTTCTCCCGTTTAGCCATTTTTTTACGCTGAACAAGAGTCTCGTCCTGTTCTGTTTCGCTATCACTTTCACTTATATTCAACAACGTTTCAGTATGTTTCAATAAATTCAAATAGGTTTCGCTGACATTGGTGAAATTCTGTACCTCTGCTTTATTCTCAGGTTTTGCTTCTGTCGAATTGGAAGTAGTCTGTACATTGCTTGATTCTTCTGTTCGCGAAACGGACTTATTACTATCCGAAGAATTTTCAGGATTCTGATTGTTCCAGTCAACGTTACCATTACTGTTTACTACTTGCCAATTTTGGCTTTCGTTCATGTTGCACAGTACGACAGCCCGTACTTGAGAAGTTGTGTACAGATCTCTAGGATCAGTGTCTACACTGAGCAACACGCATACCCTTCTCGTAAATTCATCATCTTCATCTGACGCTGATTCATCCGACACTGATTCATCAGATTCTCCCATCACAGGAATTACAAATCTTGTTAAGGTTTGCTGTGGAGGACTAAATCTTCGCCGTTCTAATAGAATTACTTTTTTCGTTTCCAGATCTTCGTGTTCCTTCCATACATTTGTCCGCAAACAGCACCTAATCTTACCTCTGCATAGTTCTTGTAAAGATAATGGAGCACATTCAGCTGCAATACACACAAATAATAATGTAAAATAATTTACAAATACTACTATTTTTATCTTGTTTTAAAATAAATAAATATACATACGTAAGTGGAATAACGTTTGCTCTGAAGTAGTAGGCACGACTAACGTTGCGAACGATACGGGAAGCATTTTAAAGTGTAACCAAGTATCTTCATCTATTCTGAGTACACGTAGCAAATGATCTTTAAATGGCATTACGAGGATACCTCCGACACATACAAATTGTTTAATAAATCCTTCGTAATTTTCGGGACATGCTGCACCACAATATACTCTGTCATACTGCCTACCAGGTGCAACATTCAGACAATTCCCTGTTAAATGTATAGTTACATGACTCTTTTCTGTTCTCACAGGAGTCATATATAAGTAAATTCTTTATGTATCACCTTGTATAAAAACTGGTTCACAAAAATCAAATTCATCCAGTGCTAATGACTTCTGCTTAAATTCTTCTAGTCGCTCGTACGCATAATTTAAACAATCTTCATGCAACTCAATGCCATGATTTGTTCCATGTTGGTCTAAGAAAGGCACAAAGATATCACGAATATTCTATATTGATCTAGTAAAGCAGCAGTGTTCTTACTCAATATGAGTCCTGCCATTGTACTGAGATAACCAGTTCCTGATCCAAGATTTAAAAAGCTCAATCCTGGTTCCAATGAAAGGCTTTCCATCACCTCGCTATATATACATGGTGCAGATAAATGAATGTTACCATGTTTCCAGGCAAGATCATTGTAAGCTCTTTCTCTGTGAGATGGTAAAACATAGTCTGCTCTATCAATAGCTCTAAATACTTGTTCCACTTTTTTTGTTCTTATATATCCAGATTTCATTAAGTTATCAACTAATTCATCGTTATTTTGTCCACTGCTTACAGCTGCCCCCATTGTTACAAATTTACAAAAGATCTCTGCAACAAAGATTCAATATGTTAATTAAATATTTATTGTATTTTTAAATATTTTTGCACTTAAACAACAACTCAACATATTAAAAGAACATACTTTAAATATAATTATATTTTTGTTGCCGCTTATATAATAGTTATTATTTTGTTACTATATTGACAACTTTTATTGGAGTACTTTTAAAGGCAAAGTGGATTTATATGGATATAGTAATCGCAACACTGTATTGTTGTTTGACTTTAAAAATAACTTACCAGGTCAAAGTATAGTATATTATTTACAATTATTAAAGTTCATATAAATATGGATAATGTGATAAATAATAATCTACCAAAATATATATTCATCTGATAAGAATGAAATTCCAATACCAAATATATTATTTTACGTGTCAAAATATAACATGATAGAATTACGTCAAAGTGCGTTGCATATATATACATACAAAACCGAATAAAATATATATTTAAATCTTACAAAGCGGAAAGTCGTATTCAATAATAATAAGATAAATTAAATAATAAATTACGTATTCGTATAAAATAAATATCGATACTACAAATTTGAGAGAAATGCACGTAAAATTTTCGCAGTGTTCTCGTCAAAACGTTCCCTTACCAGATGAAAACACTATGCTCAATGACAGTGAATAATGGAGTCGATGCTAAGTCGGAAAAAAAATCTTTCGGTGCCTCGAGTTAGCTTATTATAATGCACACAGTATCACGCATCGTAACATATTTTGTGACAAAAGACTGGATTTACTGCTTATGTCTTCTGTTTTGGTAAGTACAACAATCCATCAAGTCCATCAGCTGATAGAACAAAACACGAACTGTCTCTACGCCATTGTATGTTTCCAACTATTCTATAACAAGTTACATGTCCACGGACAAGTTTCACGGAATAAAATTCGATCAATTACGAGCATCATCCTGCTCCTTATTATCTTTCCGAATTTTTTCTCGATCGCACAAAATACTTTTTCTATCCGTTTTTTACCTTTTCCTTCAAAACGCGTATGCGTGTTAATCGGCCTTTTCAAAGCGTATGACAGTGCCGTCGCCACGGGTGGAGCCCCTTACCATGGTCGTATTCACAGATATGGCAACTATCGTGGCGAGGGTAAGGTTCGTAATGTCATAAGGTGTAGTTTACAAATCAGTCGCTAGCCATGGAGCGCTACGATCTAGAGGTTAATGAAAGCAATACACGGGGTGTCTCGCAGTTTAGTATGCAATCTTTGCCAGTGTGTTCTATAGGTAGAAATAGGACTAAAATATCATGTAACAAAAAGTTCATAAATGTTAATATCGATGTGCTATTGAATTTGCTATAAACTGAATTTCATAACGATTTTGTCTTACTTCTTCATAGCGTACGTTTATCCTCGTACAATAGAATCTGGTAGAATCATGCTTAAGAAAAGTAAATATATACGTTATACATATATCAACACGTTAGAGGAAGATTATTGACTTACATATTTTTGTTATAATTTTTTAATAAAGCATTTATAGATTTTTTGCTATATGACATTTTAGTCTTATTTTTACCTATTGAATATACCAATAAAGTTTATACATTAAAGTAAAATACAGAACATAGTAAGGCATACAAGTCACACTTCTGACTTGAAGCGCCTTGCTCCTTAGTGGACAAACTAATGTTCGCTAAATTCACTAAGAGCTTTGTTCCCGCTACGGGAGTTGTCAGATCTGTGTATACTACCGTGCCCCTTACACGGCTTCCATTTCCCCTCCTGCCTTCATCCCTATAAGACAAAGAGGGTTTAGAGAGAGATCTCCAATGAGATTTCCCTCTTCTTCTAGCTCTCTCTTCAAACAGAAAACAATACGCGGGAAGTGTTTGTATTGGGCGCAAGTCTATAGCACGGTATTAGCTAGCATTTCTGTACCATGGTAACGAAACTCGAGTGAGAAAACTCTCCAAGCTCCGAAACTCAGCTTGGACACCACTGGCGTGTAACATCGAGCGCAAGCGTTTACGTACTCTTTGACATATGTTTCTCAAATACGTAAATATGTATGTACATTTATATGCGTAAATGGATCTATACTTACATATACACATAGATTCGCGCATATTTATAATCAAGCGATTCTTAAGCTTCGGTAAACCGAACACTTTTCAATCGTTATACTTCCATACGGTTCTTCGAATATGTGATAATGAATTTACTGTAGCGAATTAAATGTACGATGAATGTATGCATACCGTATGGAAATTTTATAGTTGCTGCGTTAAAAATAAGGAGACTCTGTCGTTATGGACGCGCAGCAGGAAATAAGCGTCCCAATGTAGTCGACAATTCCATTAAATTTGTTATATACTACCTACTTCTATTTTTTATTTCGATCGATACCGAAGAGCGTAACGTCTAATTCTTGTTTTACGAGGCCAAAAATATAAATTACTTTTACTTTGATTTGGTTGATGCGAAGAACTTAAAATATTATTTTGCAAAATTGAAAGTGGAAACAATTTTTTAACTTTTAATATAACTTTTGTATGAAAATAAGCGAAAGAATAATTACAATCATTCGTTGCTTTATATATTCGCGGATTAATTGTACGCGAGTTGTATTTTGTTCGTAGAAAAAGATTATATTTGTAAATTAAATTTACTTTGACGTTTGAGAGGTGATAGCCAAAAAATTTTTATTACATGCTATTAAATACATATTTCTGAAACAGAAACATTTTTATCTTATTCTATTTTATGTGTACAAATGTGAATGAGCCTTTACAGCAGAAGCAACATGGGTCGATGCGCATGCGCAGTTAGAATGATATCGTCTCTTCGCATATGATGGCGACTGACAACTTTAAAACGTGAGTTTATTATCATATAATTTCTTATGTTTACAATGTGCTGTTCGCGTGTAAAATATGACAGTGATAACATTAAATATTCAGTTGTTTGTTAGTCAAGTAATTTTTTTCTCACGATCGACGTTCGATAGATTATATCCTTAAAATTACCGCTCATAATTCGTTAGACCAACATTCACTTATCCTAGTAAGTATACCTATAAAGCTTCCCGTAACTTTTTGCATTGGTGTACTTGCAAAAAGTTGTAAAGTATTTATGAATGAATGTAACGTGTACAAACTTCTTAATATAGATTACCACGATTATCATAATAATCTTTACTTATATTCTTTTTCAACTTACCTCCACTCATATAGAAATATACTTAAAATATTATGACTTGGAGCTTTGATAGTGATTATATCTACATATTCATAAGATCAATTTATACCGATAAAGTAAAAATAATGAATTAGTTTTGTTTTCTTTGTATCTTTGAAAACTTTTTTAATAACCTCGATGCCTCGTAGATTAAATATCTCGTACTTTATTAAAATATACATATTCTACTGTTATTGCTCATAAAATAACAAAGGTATTCGTAATCTTAACGTTGTATAATTAAAAAAAAAATCTGTTTTCGTTCAGGATTATCTACTTTATACTGTTTTTTACAAATTTAAAATATATTTATAAATCGTATTTATGTCGTATTGTTATCGTTATTAGTAATTTATATCAAGTTTATATGTTATTAAAAACTTTAATAAATTTGATGCTAACAATATTTTATTACAAATTTTTATCTCTTTCAGACGTAAATTTATAAAATTCCAGTACTGTAATCATAATCTGATAGTTGCAAATTCATTATACAGAGCAATAATATATATCGAGCATTAAAAATGTTAGCTTTTATATTTTAGAGGTTAATGCAGAAGTATATCGAAATCGAAACTTGAGTATTTGCTTAATGTGCGAAATGAATATATCAATTATCATTTTCTATGAACTAATATAAATGATATTTTCGCGTATGGTACAATAGAAAATATTGATCGTCAAATTTAATAATTTTATCAAGAGCTCGTCGGAAATTACTGTTTCAAAGACAGAATCCTTTTCACCGATTACACGTACTGCTACGTTTAACCAATCCAACCACGATAACAATATGACGTCACGCGACAACTCTCTGCCATTGGTCAAAATCAACAATTATGAAAATAAAATAATAAAATTTAACATGTACAACTACACTTAAAGCATGTCTGAGTCGGATACATTTCGTATCAAATATTTTGATTAAATTACCGATACCTTGGTGAATTTCAATTTTCAAAATCCAATGCGATAATCTGTTAAATAGTGATAAGTATGTGACTCGCCGTTTTAAAAAAAAATTTAGCTTGATTCAGCTAGCATTGATCAGCGGAACGCGAATTGGCTTTACTTTTTTTTGAGTTGATATTTGCGCGGGAGATTCGTGAAAGGATGCAGGCGAGAAAAGTCTGCCCGCGAAAAGGCAGTAGATTAAATAAAAAAAAACTTCGTTACCAGGTATATAGTTATCGATCGACAGTGCATGATCCTTGAATGATTTCAAAATTACTCATACTTGGGAAAAATCTGTATATCCGATGCGGTTAATAGTGTATCCAGAATGTTACGATTGGTCGAGATTGTGAACTTCTTCTTCAGTGTAACTCCGATTAACCAATAGGAAGCGGCCTGTTGCGCCGTCGCTACTACAGTTAGAATCTATGGGGATATAAGTGTAGCGTACGCAGAGTGAAGGCTCAAACGCTTAAAAAATATGTGAAATTAATCGTTTAAAATTCACTGGAATTTCAACTTGGTTCGTTCTTCGTTTATGTCGTGTTAATTGTTTGCGTTACCCTGAGAACCCCTGTGAATCCCGCAAGAGATGATCAGTTTTATATAGTTTGATCCATCCCCTTATTTCAGTGAACAGTGTGCGTGCGTGCGCGTTGTGTTCTTCAAGTGATACGTGATGCGCGTTGAACGATTTGTAAAAGTACTTCAATAAAAATATCTGTGGTGTAACTGTTGAAACTTTTAATTCCCGAGGATTTCTGGTGTTCCATAGAATGTATAGAATAAATTGTTGGCCAACTGATGCATTTGAAAGCGTGGAAATTAATAACGTAACTACACTGAACGATATTTGTTCGGCGCGTGTTTCAAATCGTGTTGGTGATTCTCTTAACGCCCAGTTATGGCTATCCGGGATACCATTGCATTAGTTATTAAACTTTGTATATTCAGAAATTGCAGTTATTTGCAAATTATGTAACTAGCAACAATTCTACTTGGTGATAGGAGATATTATATTATATACTGTTAGGTTTGTAGAATTACAAAATATTTTCACTTGTCTATTTTTTTTCATTCCATTCATCGTACGACATTCTTTAGATATTAATTCGTTTTTTAATAAAAAGATGTTTTGTTATCATTTTGCCTATTCAATCGTTTTTTTTATAACAACTTTCAAAAATCAATTTTTTATGTATAGATAGGATTTAAATGATTAGATCATTTAAGTTGCTTTTATCTTTTAATCTTTTAGTTATGTTTTTATATGTTTGTGTTATAATATAATATAAATAAGTAAACAGAATTTTCTGAGAATATGATGTTGATTGATGTTCTTGAATGTTCTTATGATAATTTGAATCGTTAAATGTACAAAGTGAGTTTCTGTATACAATTTCTAAAAATATATTGTATTATGTTTTTTCAACAGAATGGAAGAAGAAATAGTAGTAGATGATGTAGATGAGAATAGTAGTACGGAGATTCCACAGTCAGATGATCCAACAACACCCGTTATGCCTTTATTATACATTCAACAAAGTAAATTACGTTCGGCTCCACCAACAACCACAAATCAGACTTTGGTTTCACCTAATGCTACTCAATTGGCTGCTATTATCAATCCAGTCAATAATCAGGTAATTTGTTAATATCCTTATCTTGAATGAGATAGCTTGAGTTTTCAGGACAGAATATTATTTTCTCTTCATATTAAATATAATATAACACCAAAAAATTTTTAAATAAAATTTGAATATATTTTTAATATTCATAATTTTATAATCTTACATAAGTAGAATAATATATTATACTGTATAGTACAATAAAGTGTATAGTTATAGTATATAGGTCAGAGTAACCTATAATTATATAAAATGATCCAGTATAGTTGTGGTACTTTAAGAATGTACTGTTAACTATAGTTTTATTATTTCATATGTAAGTGAATATGGAATATACACATGTATAATGTAAAATCCTATTAGATTCCATGTATAGTGAATTAGTGTATACCTTTATAATAAATATAGATCTGTTCAATATACTTGCTATAGTGGATAACAAGTAGGAAAGTATAAATTACATTAAACATTACTTTTATAACCATTCAGATATTTTATCATAGTATATCAAAAATATTTCAAATATTTCTTAAAGATACAAATTTGTAAATATGTAAGGAGTGGCACAAAATTAGACAATTTTTAATGATCAAATGACACATGATTAAATTGTATTAAGACATTGAGTTTATTTAATTAATTTTTTGGTGATTTGTAAATTATTTTAATGTCATCAATGAACTGTTTATTTTATTTTAATTACAGATTGTTACTGGACAGAACAAAGTGTTTATACAAGGGCCAAGTCAGGTTACTACTTCTCAGAATAAACAACATATTGTAATCCATCGACCAATTAATACTGTCAGTACCACAACTAATTCGCAAGGGCAGAAACATATATTGCTTAGAAAGTCCAATGCATCTACTGCTCAGATAGTGCCCTTAAGTACCGCTCAAGGAAACCAAACCAATGCACAAGCAGGCAAGCACACCTTTGCATATCTTGGAACTCTCATTAAACCAAATAAATCGCGGGAATCTGTTGTTATTCCAGCAGGTGACTATTTTATTTTCATAATAAAATTATGAGTAATAAAAAAGATACTTTTTATTGATATAATCTTAATTTGCTTTTTCATATCATTTATTAGGAGCTCTAACTACAACTCAAATAGCTAAACCAAAATTAGTGATAGCACCAGTTATATCACAGCTAGCTCAAACTTCGACAAGTACTACTACAGGATCTCAAAGTCAACCTCCGAAACACATGGCTAATTTATTATTACCAGTCAGCATACCCCAACAAAGTGGACCTACTAAATCCAGTATGTTTAATTTAAAAATTAACAATGGCCAAATTAATACAGAAAGTAAAGGAACTATTACAGGTAAATACTTGAAAGCGTACTTCATTGTATTGTTAAATTTGAATTAACTATTCCCTTCTTTTTATATTATAGTATTACGGGAGTCAAAAACTACAAATTCGGCTACACATCCACCTCCTTTGCATCCTATTGCAAAAATGAGTTTACTAAACGCAAATAAAGGAAATAACAATTCTACAGACAGTATAAAAATTACAGAAAATCCAGATTCCGCAGTTATTACCCCTATTCCGAAAAAAGACGACGCTGGTATGCCGGAGAAGCGAAAAAAGACGATAAGCAATATATTAAGAGGATCGAGTGAAAAACGAATGAAAAAACAAAATCTTCCAAAGTCTGCTCAAGAGAGTATAGTTGATGTAAGCTATGCACTAAGTAGTCCGGAATCAGAACAAGATAAGGATAAGAAAGTGCAAAATGATGATGACATTACATTGATTAAAGTAGTTCCTAGTGAAGATAAAACTGTGAAACTTACTACTAATACTAATGTCGACGACGATATAAAAATCGAAATTATTAAAACACGCACAAGCTGTGGCATTGAATCATTAACAGACAATAAAAGTGATACTAAGATTAATATAAGTAATCATGAAGACTTGAAAGATCATTTAAATGCAACACATAACGATTCTAATTTCGATGCAGCGAAAGTTTTAGATTGGAAGGATGGTGTTGGTACTCTTCCAGGAAGTACATTAAAGGTATGACCATATAACATTAGAAAATTAATTTTTGATGTCATGATTTAATAAAATAGCGAATAAATTTATTATATTTCATAGTTTTGTATGAATGAATTTGGTATTATGGAAGTAGTAGATGAAGATGAAAATAACAAACAAGGTAAAGATTGCATTGGCGACAAAGAGAATGTTTGTTCGACACAGAATTCTTCCAAGTCTACTTCTGTAACTGTTAATAATATAAACAACGAAAAGAAACGTAAGTATTAACAATGTGAATATGCATATTTTCTTTCAAAGAGTGGAGGAAGATTTCATTCGAATGTGACCGAGTTTATTTTTGTAGCCGATGATAGAAAATCGAGGACTGTTTCGGCGGATACAATGTACCATTGTGAAGGCTGTGGATGTTACGGACTAGCTGCAGAATTTGAAAGTCCGATATCGTGTGGTCCATCATGTACGGAAATAATAGAAGCCAAGAAACAGCCTCCGATGAGAAAAGAAAAAGACTTGAAGTATGTTGTTTGATATAAAGTTTTCTAATATTTAATTAAATATATACTTTTTTTATAAGTTTATTTTTATTTTATTGGTAGAGATATACGCGCGAAACGGAAACGTAAAAGATTACTTCAAGAACAGCAACAGTCTAAGGAAATGGAAGAGAAATCCGAAGACAAAGGACAAGAGAAGGTGAAATCTGAGACAGACGAGGATACAAAGGATACTATTACAGGAATAGATGAAGAAAGTCAAGGAGATAACACTGAATCGAAGGTACTTGTGACCAAACTTTCCTTTTACAATCATCGAAACATACTGCTTATAAATGTGTTTCTGTATTCAGTATCCTTGGCAGACAGGGAAACTCGGATTTTCATGGTCTAAGTATCTTGAACATTGTAAAGCAAAAGCAGCACCCGTTAAATTATTCAAAGACCCCTTCCCCTACGCAAAAAATCATTTCAAAGTTGGAATGAAATTAGAAGGAATAGATCCTGAACACCCGTCACGATATTGTGTTCTTACGGTTGTTGAAGTAGTAGGTAAGTTATTTCACTTTCTTCTTCTTATATTCAGTCTATAACAACACTCAGTTTATTTATTTGGATAATTCCAGGTTATCGAATACGTTTGCATTTCGATGGATATGCAGAAAATTACGATTTTTGGGTAAACGCAGACAGTATGGATATTTTCCCGGTTGGCTGGTCGGAAAAGAATGGACATCGATTAGACCCACCGAAAGGTTATGTAGCTAGTAATTTTAATTGGAACGCATATCTAAAAATTTGCAAAGCTACTGCAACGCCAAAAAATATTTTTTCAAATAAAAGTGTAAGTGCCAATCAATTTTTAATTAAACGATTTATTTTTTAATTTCATGAACTTCACCAATATACCTTACTATTTTAGTCAGTATGTCCAACTGGTTTCCGCGTAGGAATGAAATTAGAAGCGGTAGATAGGAAGCATTCTTCTTTGGTTTGTGTAGCAAGCATAGCAGGCCTAATGGATTCCCGTATATTAGTTCATTTTGATTCTTGGGATGAAGTGTATGATTATTGGGCGGATGCAAGTTCTCCATACATTCATCCAGTGGGATGGTGTCATCATAATGGTCATAGTCTAACGCCACCAAATAGTAAGCGAAATAATATGTATTCGATTTTTATATTTTTGTATCTTCTTCCGGAAAAAACTATGCATGTAAAAATTCGAATTTATTGTTTCAGATTATAAAGACCCTAAATCTTTCACATGGGATGCGTATCTCAGGGAGAGTCGTTCCATGGTCGCGCCAGCGAGAGCTTTTAAACAACGACCACCTTGCGGATTTAAGCGTGGAATGAAATTAGAAGCGGTTGATAAACGCGTGCCTCAACTTATAAGGGTAGCAACAGTTGAAGACGTAAAAGATCATATGTATGTAAATTACAAATATTTATTTTTATCTTAAAATTAAGTGGAGCGCAGTACAATTATTTGTATATGTATATATTTTTGTTTTACAGGCTAAAAATACGATTTGACGGATGGCCAGAAAATCATGCTTATTGGGTCGACGACGATTCCCCTGACATACATCCCATGGGTTGGTGTATGAAAACGGGTCATCCTTTGGAACCACCATTAAGTAAAAATTTTTTAAATATTTTTATACCTCTCGTGTTTTTATATTCTTACTCTAAATATGTATTACTGTCTCTAGCTCCAGATAACTTAAATGACAGGCCTGAGTGTGGAACGTATGGCTGTAAAGGAATAGGGCATGTAAAAGGGCCTAAATATGCAACGCATAACTCTGCATCTGGATGTCCGTATTCACCTCAGAATCTTCATAAAGTTAGACAATTAGCTGATAGACTTAATCTGAAGCACGAGACGTGCGACTTTGAAGATGACGTACAGGATAGACCAAAGTTAGAAAAAGCAGACAAAATAAAAATGGAAAAGTCTGAGAAATTGGAGAAGCCATTGTTTTCGGAGGAACGATTAATGAAGACTGAGAAAGACATTAAACAAGAAGATGGAGATTTCTCTGACAAGAATGACAAATCAGAAAATTCGGAAAAGTAAGCTATACAAATATTCTGTATTATATTATACATTGTTGTAATTGCTATGTATATGAGTAATTCATAATTTACAGGTCTAGTAAATCGAAACATCATCACAGTGACGGACAGACGGATGATGACGAACTTCTGAGAAAGAGAAAGAAAAGGTTCACTCATGACTATATTTCTTGTATTTATAAACCTACATGTATTTATAACTAACTTGTATGTTTTTATACTTTTATAGACGACAGGTTTCTGAAGAACCTTTATATTCCCTTTCGAATTCATATGGTGACTCGTCGCTAACTACTATACCCTATGCTGCAAATATGCCTGACAAACAATTACGTACAGAATTATACCAATCCGTTTACAATCCTGGATATAATCCATTACCGGATTCGCCGCATATATGGGCGAAACATAGCAATGCTTTAAATAGGGTAGTAGCGAAACAGAACACGAATCCTCGAAGATGGTCGAACGAAGAAGTTATCAAATTTATACAGAGCCTTCCCAATTGTAAAGAAGTAGCAAATATCTTTAGGCAGCACGTAAGTATTTAAAAAAAAGGAAGGAATGTAATACAATTTATTATATTCAAACTGTTTAATCTCGTATTCAATGTTTATAGAATATTGATGGTGAAGCATTTTTAATGTTGACTCAAGAGGATTTGATATCGCTATTGGGGTTGCGTCTCGGACCTGCGATTAAGTTGTACAATAGTATAGTTCTTTTACGTCGAAGAGCAACGTGAATGATGTGCGATGAACGCACATACAGTTGGGTTTTAAAGAGTGCAAAGTGGCAGCTATTATGACGATTGCGTCAGATGTATTTATTTAAAATAAAGGAGAAGAAGCTTGGAATCATTGGGATAGAAATGTATCTTCTATCGCAATTAGGAATATTGATTTACAAATGCAGGGAAAAATTTGTAACAAATCCTAATTTGATGATACAAAAGACATTTGTTAAAGTGAAAGATGATCGTATGTTTGATGTTTAAATGGACGATTTGTGATCACGAAATGTAACTATAGCTTGAATGGACGCTCATGATGAAGTACTTACGATTGTCTGTTTTAATTTTTTTCTTATACTGTAAAGTGCATTGAATCATGTACAAATGTAAATATTGACGATCTTAATAATTAAATATTGTAATACAAAAATATAAGCAGTCTTTTATGAAGGAATCTACACTTGACCTGCGATACTCATATTAATAACTTTACACCTGTAAATACACATCCTCTGAACTTTTTAGAATGAATTTATCCAAAATAACAGTAACATATTTATATAACGTATATAATATTTCAAATATTTTGCAATTGATACTTTATCTTCTCTACATATAAAAGATATATGAAAGAAACAATGAACGAAAGTCAATTCAGATAAATAAAACAACTGTGTAAAAAATGTATTTTATAAACAAAAGATCCAGATTCAAGAATGCGGACTGTATAAACAAGTTAAGTTATAAATCAAAAGTTAACACTTTATGTTTATTTATTAAAAAATGAAAGCAAAGTAAGGTAATAATTTTTACAATTGCTTATTTCATTTATTGTTCATTGATTTCCAATCGATATAGAAATTTATTAAGTTATTAATCGGATCAACGTACAACGAAGAGGCGGTGCTCCATTTAAAACGCGTCCCCCTTCTCATTCGTTCCAGACATTGTGCCACTCTCCAGGTCGCTCTCCCACCACGCCGGCCAAGTGGCTGCTATGGCGATGTTTACAGCGTAGTCACGACGACTGGCCATGTGTTCAGTCGGTGGCTTGTCGCGCGCCGTGCAGTATTACGTTTTGGTGCGTGTTCGCCTCGTGACTCTTCGTATATCTCCGTTTCACAAAAGCGTTCCCGTGTGACAACCATTTGATTGTCAAACACTCGCTGCTCTTCTACAGGTTGTCCTGAAATTATTTATAGTACAACGATACAAAAAAACAAACAATCAATTATAATCAATTTACAAAAGTATTATATAGTTTTTCATGATAGATTCGCAAGACGAATTGTTTGAAACACGAGATTATCGTTCAATTGAAATCTATAATTCTTCAAACAGAGATATCGATTTCGAAGTTTTAATCGATTTTCATAAATCGTTGACCGAATCAACAACAAATTAACGCGAAACGGAACGATGACATTGGTGGTGTCATCGATAATTAAATATAACGGAATAACCGAAATTTTGCAGGTTATCCTTTCAGTTAATTTACAAAGTGACAAGAAGGAACTTTCGATGGGACATTCGTGATCGTGTATTACAGTGAATCGAGTTACAGTTCACGTTATTCATTGTCATGCGCAGACGCGATCGTTTCGTGCGACGAGTAGGCTAGATTTGATTATCGAAAGCGAACGATTTATTCGATATTTTGAAAGAGTAACACGGGAGTGACGCGCGGGAACGTGATTACTTTTGTATGTTATGACTGGCGTATTTTTCACGCGGCAGAAGGAGGGGAACGATGCAAGGTGGTTGCCGTTGATCGTTGGAGTTCGAGAAAAACGTGAAAATCACGAGGAAGAGGGACGGTCGGTGAAATTCGGTGGCGGTGGGCCACAGGCTCGATTGTCGGTGATTGGCGCGGGATACGCCGGCACCGGAAGTGCTAAAATGCCCCGTAGCCTGCCGACTAGACGAGGTCTCCAGGCGTTGGCACTTGTTCTCGCCACTGCTTATGCTACCATTCTTCTTTATCAGGCTGTTGCACCCCGTCAGGTAAACGTTTTAATTTGTCTTACATATGTTAGCGATTATTCTTAATCCTTCGCTTTACAACGTTGAATAACAAGACGTGGCGTCTACTACCAAAGTTCAATTTTAACCTCTTTATTTCAGATCACTGTCGATTAGCGAATACAAATTGCATATAATATTTCAGTACTCTGCTTTAGAGTGTTAAACCAATAAATTATTAAGGTTAATAGAAATACCTACGGTGGATAGGAAAAGTATTTGCACATTAGTAATTACATTAGTAATTTATTAATTCAACGAGTGAGAATCCTCTGGTACAACGACATTAAACAAAATAAGTTCATAATTAATAGATGAGTAGCATTAACGGAGAATGGAGTAAGGAAAAGAGAACGAAGAATAAAAACAATAGAATAAGGTAGATAGATAAATATATAAATAGAAGTAAATAAAGTACGGTTCAACGTATAAAATTAATTAGTTTCAAATATATCAAATTTTGTATTATTCGGTAGTAGATACTTTTATAAAACGATAAAGATTTGATATACCATAAAAATGAAACGTTAAATCTGATAAAGAAAAGCGTTTCTTTGGATAATAAGATTATGTGCAAGTACTTTATGCAACTGCTATATCAATAGAAAAGATCATAAGGTAAGGGGTTAATCGACTTTAGTAATAAAGAGAGATGTCACTTTCAAATGACGCGTTAATTGTTCTATTCTCGAAGCGCTATTCTCGGTAGCCAGTTATGTTAATCGAACGGTAAATCGAGTTCGAACTTGTTTCGTCGCGAACGTCGCTAGAGTAAACATTCCGTGAGCTCGCGTGCACGTGCTCGCTTCTTTTCCAAGAATTCTCGATCAGATTATTGTTCTATGCGTGCAATGTTTACAAAATATTACCGATCCATTATGAGCGTATCGCGGTTGGTTTTATACTTATGTATGTGTATGGCATTGTTGCATAGTGGGTCGACGAGATGACGGTGGAAGTGAACAGTAGGAGCGTACTGGTGGAAGTGCCAGCTTCGAGGAGGATGCTGATCAACGAGGAATCTTCGGTGACACCTGCGATCGCGACTGCGACCATGGCACCGTTCACCACGAATCTCGACGACGTGTTCATCAGCGTGAAAACTACCAAGCATTACCATCACTCCCGTCTGCCAGCTATCATCAGCACGTGGTTTCAATTCGCTAAGGATCAGGTACGTGACAAATCCTTTCAAGCCTCTATGCTTCTACACGTCTACAGAATATTTTCCTAAGCCGTGGTTTGCGCTGTTGAGATATTTGTATTCTCCTTATTGTTGTATATCAGATCTTTATAGTTCATCTCTACGGTAATTTTGTAAGATTGCGATACTGGATTAGGTATAATATTATTATAGATGTAAGTAATGCTACATATTATATAATATGTTCTTATAAGATTCTATTGCGCTATACTTACTACATGCATACAGCCACTCGACGTACGTATATCTATGTAGAAAATCGATTAAGATGTACATACATACATATATACATGCACAGTGTATAAATATTTAGAACTAAGTTAAAAGCGTAGAAATTACTTTTTGTTAATATAGAAGAACGTAAAGTTCTTAGAGATTTATAAATGCGAACAGCGAAGAAAGTCAATGAGATTTTATAGTGTGTTCAGAAAGGCGAGTGTTGCTGATGAACGAATAGTTATAAACGTATATGCGATTGTATGCATATTGTACAGACGTAACAGTAGACTCTTGTAAATTTTTACCAAGATATTACCGATATCATTGGCCTTTCATTTCTACTTAATTAAATTCTACTCGTTGAGCGTCTTCCACCGGCCCGTCCAGGAAATTTTACCGAACTCTTCGATGGCCAGTCCTCCACTGATTATAAGTACAACACATAATACTGCAGTCTTAAAAAATCACCTGTTAGTATTAATTTATCCTATTAGTGGATCGTTTAGTTGGTCTTGCATTTTGTTCTATCCAATTCGTTTTCTTATCGTCTAATTGGTAACGAATGATCGAGCAATTAGTTTTAGAATGTACACTTTGTTCGACCGTTGTAATTGAATCGTTACCATGTAATAGCTCATTTTTATCTCTATGTATTAACGAACAATACTTGAAGTAAATTTCAGCGAAGAGTATTAATTGATTCTCGAAAAGAAAGTATTAATTCGTTAGACTGGATGACTGTTTAGAATAGAGGCCACTCTGTGTGCGATTTGTTACTGTTCGGTCGAGCATATACACGGCGGTTTTCAGCTTGATGAGCACTCGTCGTGGGAACGGGATTCTCTGTATTTCCGTTTTACCCTTTCCTTCTTTCTGCGCCTCTTGTTCTCCACCAACTTCCACCTACCGTGTACAGCGTTTTATTTGTGTGTTCAGCTTATGTTCTTGAAACAAACAAATTTTATGTATTCGTCTCTTCCAAATCCGTCCGTCCATCCGTTTTATTCGCCTCGTCCATCTCTTTCTGGTCTTCGTTGACTCTAAAACCTCCTTAAATATCCACCGGATAGCTAAGCTAAGCTATAGCTAATTTAATAGCACAGCTTTGGTAGGTTTCGTTTATGAATTTTAGTAACCTTCGTCGTACTACGTTCGTTCGTTGCTCTTATTAAATATAAATCCATTGTGCAGAATTCTAGTGTCTCTCTGTATCTGTTGCTTCATGAACCTTTGTCCGCCACTCTATGTATGTGCATATCGAGGCAAATAATTTCAAATTTAGCACGGCACAGTGTAGCGTAGTTTACCGGTGGATTGCCAGCTTAAAAGTGTAGGTAGGTGGTAAGAAGGTCTAGGAACTCTCAACTTTCGCGATATTATCTTGCCACGACTAATTGCATGCATTGTACTTCCCCCCTGTTGCTCGGCCTTCCGCTCCCATCGCTACCGGCGACACTTCCTGGAACTAGCAGCCCAGAAAAGTCGCCGGAGGGCCGACTAATAATCGAGATTCTCAGGAATCGCGCATTCGAACGAATTACCCAGGGACCTAAAAGCTCGTTTCGGAGCACTCGTGTTCTCGAGGCGACGTAACATTTGTCCGTTACATTGTCGTCGGTCTTCTTTGAAGCGCGCCTCGTAGCTTAGCTCGTTTTGTTCAATGGATTCAGAGTAAAAGAAATTTGATTGAATTACGTCTTGGGGCAATATATCGTTGTATCCTCGTCAAGGGTGGTCGATGAAAGCGATTAATTATCGTAGTAACTATCGACTTGCCGAAGGACGTAGGGTGTTTCAGTACGGGTATTTGGTTACGCTATAATACAATAGGATAGGTCAGGATATGAGTTAACGAGACTGTACATTTTTATGTGTTCACAAGAAATTTGAAGGTTCAAAAATCCATAGAACATACGTGCAAATATATGCAGGTGAGTCAATAAAAATTACCATTATTGTTATTATACTAATAATTATCATCGAAAAATGTTTCCAGTTTCCAGTTATTGTATTTAAGCAGCCTGGTCAGATGAGTACATGTTGATTTTTTAATATCTTGTGTTATAGGTATATTTTTTATAACATTAGTCGATCCAACTGGACATTCCAATGAAAAACAATCGGTTTAGCAGCTATTTTAATTTTAAATTGTCAAATTTAATGTATGAAAGAGAAGCAAAGACGCGAGGCGGTATTCCTATGTTTTACGTTGCGTTGTCTTTCGTACATTCGCAAATTGAAGTATTAAAATATCTGCTAAACCAAAGATTTTTTCACTATAAATATATTGATTCCTTTTTGTAGAGAATATCCAGCTGAATCGACTGACGTTATTAAGAGAGTACATTAAAACTCTCAGTCACCTTGATATCTCAAAAAATATAAACTATTGGAAGATTTAAGTGTACTCACATCACAGCAGACTGCTTAAACGCGATAAATTTCGCTTCATAAAGTCAATGGACAACGAGTTATTTCAAACGGTAGTTTTTACTCACTCACCATGCACCAGATACATGGAAGCACGATGCTTGTTATAATATTTACCGGATGAAAGAAGTCTCTGCCTACATTCTATTCTTTTTAGTTGTCCTCATAGAGATGCGAATTTGAATGAACATTCGCAGTTTAGAAATAAGAATATAAGCAATATTCTAGACCTTCGGATATTTAAAAAGATCCTGGCAAAAGCACTCGATGGTGTCAAAGATCTCAGTGTGAAATCGACTTAATATGTGCAACAAGTACCTACGGCGATCTTCCAGAAACAAAAGCAGATTTCTCGCTTTACGTTCTGTCCTTATTTCCAACGACGTTGCATGGTCTATGAGCAGGCAAGAAGGAATATTGGAAAATATCCTGATGCTCCTTTCATTTCACGCTTTTACGAATCCTCAGGAGAGAAATGATTTACGAAGAAAAGAGAGTTAGGTAGAAAAACGGACAACCGCCAGGTCTGATTGTATTGTTGACCTGTTGGTAGGCTCGTCCTAAATGTAAATGAATTTCTCTTCGGGTTGCTAACGTTGCTGCTGTCTTAACAGTTGCTAGTTTTTACGTCTATGCGACTAAATACAGTAATTGAAGAAAATATTTGGATATTTTTATAGAAATCTTTCTACGAATATATCATGTGTATTGTATGAAATGTTTCGAAATTTCATTAACAACGCTGTTACGAGACACTGTAATCGCGACTATATTGGCAAAGTTTGAGACCTGAGAATCTGGAAATTCATGGACATAGAAATTAGAAAATATTTATTCCAAGCACACTCTCCACGAACATCAAAGTATTTGGATAGTCGATTATCCACTAGGTATATCAACAAGTCAGAATATAGCACAACGATTTTCAATATTAATTATATAGATATCGAAGACCATTATTTATATCCTGTACTAATTTTCAACTGTACTAATAATCAAGTGTATGTTTGTAATAAACGTAACTTCTATGTACATTTTCAGATTGGTTCCAAATATTACCAATATAATCATCGTGTCTCGTCGCGGCGCTAATGAAATTTCAAAGAGCTTCGTACAACGCACAATTATTTATACACCATAATTTTCTACGCTAAATGTTCAGCTATTTTCGCGAGTCACTGTACATCGCAAAGTCTCAAGACCGCGAATGTATTTGCATAGATATTACATACATTTGCATAGATGGTAAAAACGTTACTATTAACGGTGGAGGAAGAACCGTAAAAGAACCACAGACAGTGTTCGAATTTGCCATCGTATCGGTGCTACAGGGATACTTTCGATTTCGACAAATTGCTCGTGTTGCACTTTGTATTCGTCTGGAATTCACGTGTTGCAATTCGAGAGTCATCGTGCTCGATTGGCTCGCTGTTAAGTAACATGCTGTAGGTGTTCATCGGAGGAT
Source organism: Bombus flavifrons (assembly GCF_040668555.2). Classification (NCBI taxonomy): domain Eukaryota; kingdom Metazoa; phylum Arthropoda; class Insecta; order Hymenoptera; family Apidae; genus Bombus; species Bombus flavifrons. The sequence goes on along the minus strand of NC_138444.1, from coordinate 11,431,528 downwards.
TTCATTCGAAGAAGGAGGATTTCTGCCGGGGATACCGATCGATCGGCCGTCGAAGCGTTTGTCATTAGTTTCAGTGACTCGCCCTATATCGCAACCCTTCAATTTACAACAGCCGTTTCGCCTCTGAAACGTCAGCGGATAATTGATCAATTACGTCGTTTATTTATCTGGAAACGCTCACCGACCGCATCGCTGTAATTTTGCGCGAGTAAACTACAGAGTATCTCTCGAGTTAATTTCTCCTTTTCATTTTATTTCTTCTTCCCGTCTCTTTTCTTTTTCTTTTTTTATATCGATGATCACCGAAGACTTCTCCTTGAAATTAATCGGACCTCGGTTGCGACTTTTCAGAGCGTTGGGACGTGGAGCATCGAAAACACTGTAGTTTACTCGTCCGTCGATATTTTCAGAGTATCGAAATAATATTTTCGTGTTTGGTGTTTGCGCGTGTACCGTGCGTTTCTAGCTGTTCGATATTCATTCCTCTCAGAGTTTGGAACGCACGTACAGCTCAGGTATATTCCACTGGTTACTACGTTCGAGTACGTACTTAAATGCTCAAGTACGTAAGCATTTACACACTCGCCTGTCCGAGTATTCAGATTTTCGAGCTCCTACTTTCACACACTCGTGTACTCGTATATTTATACATTTAGTTCCTCGACTACCTAATTCCTAGGTTTATAGATCAGATGTTACATTGTTATTAGGTATATTAGATTCGGACTTTCTCAAACGATCCACTGATCTCGATCCACATACTTCGTGATATTCCTTCCCAGACGATTTACAGCTCGGATTTCTCGATCTTCCAGTTTATTACAAAACAGGACGCGAGTACTCTCCTAGTTGGAGTCGAGAACAGTCTATTTAATTCCTAACGTTTCGTCGCCCATAGAGTTGGAAACGGAGACTGCAACCAAAACGTTTAAATTATTCTCGAGCAAGAGAGAGAGAGAGAGAGAGAATTGGGTCCCAGTGCAATGGAGATATCGGCTTAACGACGATGCCCGTTTTAGCCGCGACGTACGTGCGTGGATTAACGTAATTACGTCGATGTAACGCGACGCCGGTGCCACTGACGTCATCGCGTCTCTCGTCCCTCTTTTTCCCTGGCGTGCGATGTCTCTTGTTTGCCGGATATTCGTGTTCCTTCTGCGAACGCTGACTCGGGAGCTTATTCGTCTCACCTTTTTCTTTTTTTTTTTTCCTCTTCCTCCGCGTTTGTTCCGTCTCTCCCTTCGCCACGGTTTAATTGTCGGTTATACAGGACATCCGTCTTGTCGCGACAATTCTTATCGTCGGTCGTAAGATAACGTTCCATGGATAGCCATCCGACAACCGCTGTTTGCTAAGCCGCTATTCAAGTTTTGGGAAATCGGGAGGAACAGCGATTCGTCACGCTCGAAATACGTTCGCCGTTCGAAGCACGAATACGCGAGAAACTAGAAAATAGGATACGGCCGAGTAACGAATAAATCTGAAACGATTTCTTATAGAAGAAATTTTTTTATACAATTTTGTATAATGAGTCGAAAACGTGGAATTAAAATTCTTCGATAGAACGCTTTGTCGCCGAGAAAAATAAATTGAAAATTCAAATCTGGAAAATAAACGGACAAATTTTGTTTCGCAATTTCTATTTCTTTTCACACGTGCAATTACTTCCTGCCGATCGTTCGCTCATTCTTAGGTGGGAACTACTCAAATTCCAGCCTACTTGACGAATTTTGAAACTCGCTTTTCTCGAAAATTAAGCGTTGAGAAATTTTATTCTATACTTTCTTCTTATTTCTTTCAGCGGCAATTATATCATACCCGTTTGTGTCATCGTGTTGGATAAATGGAATCATGCAAATATCTGCTTTATTTATTGTCATCTAGAGAAGCTTCCCAGTGACAAAGCTACGCTAGTCGAGGACGCAGATAACGGTGGAAGGAACTTTTTCTCAAGTTCGTTCTCTTTTACGAGTATTCCAGAATCCTTGTTACATTTTTAGATGGAACTCTATATTTCTATATATCCACAAATTTATGCGTTTTCTTAATTCTTCGTGCAAGAGATATTTGCGTCCAAAGACGCTTGAAGTAGCGTAACTTTGTTCTGAGAAGCTCTTCGTACAACAATAAACAAGTTAGATATCTAAGTGATCCTATTTAATCACGCCACCCTGTATATCACGAACATTTTCAGCGAAAATTCACAAACATCGAGATATAGTTAGACTTCTCGCCATCTACGACTCTACGAATCTTTTCTTCAAAAACTGCTCACTTTCTTCGATGAATTCTACCAAATATCCAAATCGGACAAATTGTGAATGTAAACATCTAAATAAAAAAAAAAAAACTTTCTTCGATAACGAATTCTCTCAAACAGCTCGAACAATCTTCCAGAGTATTTCATTTCCTGTCTATGTCTCTCGAGTTAGTTCTGCGAAGACCACGATGAAATATATTTACAGTTAGACTATAATTCGGCGAATGGAACGAACAAAGATGAACTTGCAGCTAAGATTCAAAATTTCTTTCGTGCATTGACCGAAGTCTGTCTATAGTCTGACCGAAAAAACGTCGCAAGAAATCTGCTCGAATTGGTTTATCGCGTTTCTTCTGCACGCTTAGAGACCACTTTGATACGAGTTCGCCACTTTCTACTCGTTTGCGACGTCTATTACATCGGAACGAGCGTTTCTCCCACGTTCTTTCTCTTTTGCCGCGCACAAGTGGCAGGGATCCGTGTTTCCTCGGGTTCGAAAGCGCATCCCGCCACGTGAAAATCCTCGAGACAATGCTCGTGACGTCTGGTACGGCAGCGTTACCCCTCGTTCCGTCGACGCTCACTTCCTGAAGGGAACTCGCCAACTAAAAATAGGCGACTGCTTTAACACGTGCACTGCACCAATCTTCAACGTCGTCGCTCTACTCTCATGCAGATGACACCGACCAACCACCCGGAGCTCCCAATTCCTAAGGTGTTTTCTCTCGATCTGCGTCGACTGTCTCGTCGAATTTTTTGGCAAATTATCGACTGGGGGTAGCCACCCACATGATGATCAAACAGCCAAAAGATTCTACCAAATGTCCCAATAGGACAAATTGTGAATGTAAACAACTAAAGAAAAAAAAAAAAATTGTCGACGATCGTCGGAAAGCGTACATCGATTAACGTAATTAGAGGATGGACTGATAGACTGAAAATCTCGTTTTGCTGCAATTTCTCTCCTTTGGATCACTACTCTTACGGAGAAGATTGGTAGATTTTTGGATTTTCGAAAAGCTGTATAACTTAGAGACAGCCATAAGTAGACTATAATTTTGCTAGACGTTCTGAAAGTTTGGAAGTTTGGAACAGCAAAGATATTGGCTTTGAACAACTTAAAAATTCTCTCTAATATCTTTACGATATAGAGTGGTTGAAAAAAGTAAGAAAGACGCGTCATCGTATCTGTTATATCATCTACGTACCAATTAATTAGATTCAAGCATATTAAATTCCGTATCGTTCGGTAGTACCTTGGTGCGGGGCAACAGAAACTTGATACACTATGAATTTTCAATGTATAATCTGAGAAAAAGTTCTTTAATGGAAAACGTGTGTCAATTCGTTGTATAGTCGCTGTATTAATCTCTGTAATTCTACGAAATTTATTCCAGCGTGTTCGAATAGCTTCGATTCAACGATATTTTATTCTCCATAATTACAGATGTACGAACGGTCTGTAATTTACCGCGTACGAATGTGTATAATTTATTGGCGATTGAGTACAGATAAAAATCTGTTGACAACTATCTTAATTTGTTGTTTGCCCTTACAAAAATAAAAAAAAAAAAGGGAGAGAAAATAAGGAAAAAGAAGAACTTTATTTTCCCAGCGGCGATCGAGGGTGAAACTCGCGAGAGCGATTTATCGAGCTCGGTGGACGTAGATGGAGCGATGCAAGCTCGAAGCAACGGAAGAAATCGAAATTTATGATCGGTACGTGGCGCGTGTTAGCCGCGGTAAACAATGGCGTCTGCGTACGTGACCGACACGTCGATCGTTAGAGTCAAAACCGGCGTAGAAGTCCGGTCTTACCCGGTCGTCGAGTACTCTCGGTTTAACCTTTCTTTATTTCTGATTTCAGACTTGGTTCTTCACCGACCGGGACGATCCCTACTTTCAGAATCAGACCAGTGAGTATACTTTGTACTCGTTTACTTTCTACTCTTCCCATTGACATTTTACTTGGCGATCTTGTTTCGTCTTGCTGTTCCTCGAATTTGATTACTGCGTTTTCAAACGTAGAGAACTCGAGGAAACGTCCGCGAGCCAGTAAAATCCACGAGCGAAAAACACCGCTCGATCTTCGATCTTCGCGCGACGATACGTAGAAATGGCACACGTTTCTGACTTTTCGAGTTTCGGTCGTGTTTAGCGAACGTTCCGGTTTGCTTCCTCGGGATAGACGCGAGAAAACCTGAACAGCACGATCGAAAAGCCTAGTCGTCGTGGAATTTGAAAATCTAAAATAGGTGGGAATATTTGCTAAAAGTATGTTTAGTCTTTTGCACTCGACGTAGCTGGCCATGTTTTTCCTTTTCTTATTTGTTTCTTTATACGACGCGAAAGCGAAATTCGAAAGAAACGTACATTTGTCAGAAATTTGCAGCTCGTGTAATTTTGTGTTACGTAATTGACGGTAATCTGTGATCAGTGTCTTCTCGAAGGGAACAGTCGAGTGTGAAGATTTTCATACAGTGTCGTACTTGCTGCGTTAGAGCGCGTGAATTAACCAGTCAGCTGTTTTTGACGGGTATACTCGTCACGAAGAAATGCCACTATTTTGCGTCACGACGAGCCCTGTCAGTAATAAAATCCCAAAATAAAACGGTTATTTCGTTGTAACTTAATTCTATATCGTAAGAGTCATGCATGCTCCGTGCCCGACGAGTATACTCGTCATCGCTTACTTTTTGCCAAACATTTTTTACGCGCATTTCAAAGAGGTCGTAACAGCTAACTGGCTAAGAAGCTTAGCTCGGGAACAGCGTCGATAGAAACTTCGGAGCAATTAGAAAATTTGGAACCAACGACGAGATACCCTGTACATTTTGGAACAACGTGAAACAGTAACGCGTGGGATAACTACATGCCGATTAAAATACATGCACAAACTTCCTGATTCTACGTAATAACAAAGATTAAAACACCTACGAAGCTACCGTCTCTCGTCGCGCAATTCCTCTCGGGACTTTCATTAATTAAGCAAGTAATTAAGCCCGAAAAAGTCGCTTCTCGCAGCGACTAAACTCGAGGCTCGACTTTGTCGATCTCCTCCTAGCCAATCATCCCTATCATCATTCTGTCCAACCAAACTATAATTTTATTCGTACGACCCTGGTATCCTAATATATCGAGGATCGTACAGTCAGACAGTTTTATTTCATTATATCATATGTATAAAAAAAAAGAAAAAAAAAGAGGGGAAAGAGACGTAGCGGAGGAGAAAGGATAAACGAGGGAGCGGATAAATAGAAAAGAACGAAGAAGAAAGAAAAAGAAAGAAGAACCGAATAGGAGCGTTTATTTCTGTTGTAATACGAGGCACGGATAATTACGGCCGGGCTTAATGGTTGGCCTCGTTTACGCGATAATTGCCGGCGCGGAACGAACGAGCGTGTAGGAGCTGGCTCGCTCGCGGACCCGTGCTCGTCAATCATTTCAAAAGTTCGCTCGTCGTGCCCGGTTAATGGTCGCCAACCGAAACACACCGCCTCGCAACGACTGTCCACTCAACGTGGGTTCGATGTTTTAATGGCTGTGGATCGTGGACGACACGCGTGTATCGTTATCTGGCAAGCCGCGGGATTAATCCGACGAACCGGCGTAATTGGACTGGCATGAGATGCTCCCGGACTGATTTAAGGGGAAAGGGATCGCGTTGATCGACCACCTGCTGGATTCGATCGAATCCAATGGAAATGGAATTTAGTTGCCATTCTTCTCCGAGTAGCTTTATCAAAGGATTTTGTATTGGTATTTCGAAGAATCGTGCGAGGATCGCGAAACACTTTCGAGTCGATCTTCGGAATCTTCTCGCGGAGATTCGTTACGCAGGCGTTTTGTAGTTTCGAAGAACTTGGCGAAGATGTTGGGACAAATTTTGGAATCGATGTACTCGAATCTCCTTCTCGAGGAAATACGTTAAAGAGTAGCGTTGGAATTTCCTAGAATTTCACGTAGATTGTTGAAGTGGTCACCACTTATAAGAAAACTCTACATCTGGTCTTTTTAGTTTCTCAAGCACTGAAGCCATCGACAGCGCGTAGACAAAAGACTGCGACGAAGTCAGACCATAAACAGTAGACAAGCGACGTTGGCCTCGGGGTTTTCAGTTATTGGGTAACACAGCTAGCGTGCGGATCTGGACCAGCTCAAATTGTATTCTTACTTATAATTACACTTATATTTAAATATATTTTCTGCCTTACAATTTATCCACTAGTTTTCTCTGATTATACATCGATATACGATGAATAATTTTGGAGTCGATGTACTCGAGTCTTCTCCGTCGAGGAGATATTTGAAAGAGCAGTTTTGAAATTTCGGAGATCCGAAGATCCAAACGTCGTCCAAAGACGATGACAAATTTTGGAGTCGATGTACTCGAATCTCCTTTTCGAGGAAATACGTTAAAGAGTAGCGTTGGAATTTCCTAGAATTTCACGAAGATCTTTGCACGATGAATAATTTTGGAGTCTATGTACTCGAGTCTTCTCCGTCGAGGAGATATTTGAAAGAGCAGTTTTGAAATTTCGGAGATCCGAAGATTCAAGCATCGTCCAAAGACGATGACAAATTTTGGAGTCGATGTGCTCGAGTCTTCTCCGTCGAGGGAATTTTTGAAGAAATTATTTTGGAATTTTGAAGAATTCTATCGATCGTGGAACGTATTGCAGTCGACGCACGAATCTTCTTCATCTTCGTTGAAGGAATCCATCGAGATTCAAAGAACCTGGATATTTTCTTGCTGCGATTTGAAACGGACGTTTCAAGGGTAAAGAGTGACGTACGATGACAACTTCTTCGATCGATGTTGCGGTCTCGTCGTTAGATAATCACGCGTTGATCAAAGAAGGAGAAGCGGCGCCGCGTGTCGATCAGGCCGAACCAGATTCCACCTTGCAGCAGATTCTGCGACCGGTTTCCGAGGGGACAGATCGATCGATCGCCTTCATTCGACCCGACATCTCGGCCACGCGCGAAAGTCTTAACTTCTAACGAAAACTAATTCCAACTTCTAAACGGAATTCTTCCATCGAACACTAGTACAAAAGCAGGATATTTCTCTCGTCAAATTTACAATCGTAAATCTCTCGCAAGAAGCGAGAGAAACTTATGGGAATACAGATACAGTGGAGCACCGTTTCCGCAAACTTCGTTTTCACGAACGAAATTTTAATAGCGACTGATTAACTGAATTTTAGCTGAGCTATAAGTAACGTCTGACAATAAGATGTAAACAGTAGGGGCACGGTTTATGTGACACGCTGTCGTGGCTCGCGGTCGATACAAGTTTGCGACATTATCACGGTGCTTAGAAGCAAATGTTTCTCGCAATCTTCTTGTACGAACATGAACTCGCATCAACCGAGCAAAAAACCATAGACAGCGAGAAGCAATAGGTAAACTTTTGTTACACGAACCACTGACCTTATGTTGTTATTTTACTACGATTTAAAGGACTTTGAAAGCGCCAATTCGTCAATGTATTATTTTCCCAATATGTTTCTCCGCATAGTTTGCGAGTGTTCAATTTGTAGATCCACTAAATTAACAACGAGCTTCGTCTAAGCTTTTGCAGAGTAGATATGAGGCTATACGCGTAACGCATGTAACGTATTTTGTATTTTCGCAAATATGAAAAATTTTCACTAGAAATACGAAATAAGGTGGGGGAAAAGGAATGTAATTTTTTGCTCCACTGATCCAATTCCGTCGGTTCGTGAATATGGCGGTAATCTCGGCGGACGAAGGAACAAGGGTGGATTACGCGAGGCAGGTAGAAAGGGGCCCGTGGTGGAGGTGCAAACCGGTGCAGAGCGCGTGGTGAGGTCAAATGTCGGACGGTGCCCGAGGGCTCGCGTGCTCATCCCCTCCTCCTTAAGTCCTTCCGTGCCCGGTATTATCCTCCCTGTTGTTGGTTGCGTCCACCCACGCGGCCAACCGATGCGTCAGTTTCGCCGCAGGGGAACACGTGAAGCTACGTTGCTCCGAATTCTTCTCAGTTTCCAAGACATTTCCAAAAGGAAATATCTTTGCATACTTTTTACTTTTTTTTATTTCCTACGAGGAAATTTTCGAAATTGACGTAAGTTCATGGAACATTACCATTACAGATTGCGTACGTACGTAAAAATTCATATTTTTACGAATACTATTGGAGTATGATCCGTTAGATTAGCCCAAACGTTTCTTTCGTTTCGCAAGGAAATAACAGATGCACAATGTTGCTTTTTCTTTTGTATTATTTTATTGAATTACGTACGATCGATTTTGTTCTATTGGAAGAATCTTTGGATATTTGGAACGAATATGCAAAATTACGTACATGACCCAATATGCATAATACAATGCAAAATACAGTCCATTTATATTTACTTTTATATTTTCTACTCGTATTTTATTCATCGATACTTGTATCTCACGAATGTTTGTATGTTCGTATGCACCTGGCGTCACCTTGTGTAAGTAATAAGTGTAAGTGCAATACAAATGAAAGAAAAAGGCAAACTCGTTTAAGCAAATAAAAGAAACAAATAAGCGAGATACGTTTCGTAACTGGAAATTTCCCGCGCGCGCGTAATTATTACATTCCCGCGTCTAATTAGTACAACGAAGTTTTACAAGTTGCAAATCGAAAGTTATATCGGTATTGATAAATTCGCGACAGCAACAACGTCGCGTTTCGCGCGTAAATTGTACAAGCTACGAGTCAAGCTAATTATCCTATTTGTGTTAAATCTACAAAAAAGAAAAAAAGAAAGTAGACACGAAAAGAAGCCTACAACTGGTAACTCGTCGATTTGCTAACGGTACGAGCAGCCACTAATAGATAGCAAATTATTATGCAAGCGTTCGATCATCGAATCAGCGTCGTTGTTACCAAGTATTAATCACCCGAGGTCCAGGATGAAACCCGCCGTAAAACCTGCAACCTTTTTCTCTTATCTTATCCCTGCAAGTTATTCTTCGCCGACCTCTGCGCGATTATTAAGCGGCCGTGTAATTACGGCGAGCGGTTCGGACGGTTAATTGTCGCGTATTGTTGGCGGAGCGTAATTGAAATACTCGCGTATCGTGGGAGCGTCCGTGGCTGGAAGGTGGAACGACGTGTATCACGATGATCGAGGTGTGCCCTCGAAAGCACGTCCGATGAAGGAGAAGAGAAACGAGCGACGAGGATCGAGCCGAATTAATTAAGCCTCTGTACCGACGAGGATGATTATTAACCTCTTAATTAATTACATCGCCCACTACTATCCCTCACTGAACCTTGGTGTCCCTGTTTGATTGCAGACGGCCACATGATCAACACCAAGTGCTCGTCCTCGCACAACAGGCGGGCCCTCTGCTGCAAAATGTCCGTCGAGTTCGACAGGTTCCTCGACAGCGGCCGGAAGTGAGTACTATTTCCGATTGTTACATATTTTTCCCACTTCTTTTTCCATTTTTTTATCGTGTTTCTATCGCGTTTTTGTTAGGCTAAAAAACAGTGGGATATTTTGAGGGAAAGCGAGGTCGGAATGATATTTCCACGTTCGTTGGGTGTGGGAGTTTTAACGTTAGAATGTCACACTGGTCTTTTATGACCCCGATAGGACGTAGAATTTTAGAAAGCGATTTTAATTATGATATATCGGAGAATAATTGGAAAATAATTGCGGATGGCGTCGCAACGTCGTGTCTGTAGAAAAACGTACAAATGCCAATAAATGTTAGTTAATTGTTTTGTTTTTTACTTTCCTCTTCTATCTGTCTAAACGAACGGAACATTAAATTCTCTCTGCGACTAAGAGGTAGCACGTACAGGCTTCTCTAATAGATACACGCGATAATTGAAAGAAAGCAGCGTGTCGTTCCTAGGTTAATCATCCTATCGTTAACGTTTAGCCAAATGTTAGCTATAATTCAGCTGAGAATTTTGCTCACGTTCGTTGAAAGTTTATCGAATTCACGACTTTCTTAATTCCATTGACCGGTCCTGTTCTCGCGGAACAGTCCGAATATCTCGAAAGAAGGTTTGTAGAAACACGAAAGGGCGAGCGGGCCCAACAACAGGTTGTTCCTATGGGCAGTCCGAGGCTGGTGCGCGTGGTACGAGTGCTTAGACGTTCTCCGCTGGGACAAGTTCATCCGATACGTCCGAGTTAGCCGGACCACGCGCAGCTGAATTATCGTTTCCTTCTCTTTTTCGAATCGAAGGGACCTCGATACCGGTGTTCCACCGACGGTGCGTCCATAATATTCTCGATATCGAATTGGTCGTTGATCCAATAAGCTTCGAAATGCAAGTACGTCGCGTGAAATTTGTGTTGCGAGAGGTGGTTCGACATTTGGCCCTCGAATTGTATCGTCGAATCGTAAATGACTACGATAATCTTAGAGTATTCGTATTATATATGTCGGGTTGGCGTTAGACTCAGGGGCGTGTAACGTATCTTCGTTAGGACAAGCCATCGTTGTTGTTCAATGGAGATTATATTTACAATTATATGTACAAGTGTTGATTCAACAGGGTTTAACAATTTAACCTGGTAATTAGACACTCTTAATGTAAAGACAATGTTCTTAGGTTCAAACGAATCCACGGTCAACGGGAAAACTCTTTGTACAATAGAATATATTTTGAAACGCAAAGTGACGTTAGCTGTGACGCTCGGTATCTTTCTGACTGACTGACAAGACGACGTGTGTAAACTCTCCAAGGTGATCACAAGAATAAAAGACTGATACGATCACATTTGTCAATTGCATATTTACCGGGGATATCGACAAAATTCCAGGCGCCGTTACTAGGCAGACCCGCGTAGAGCCGTCATTGCTCCTGCCCGCGGCTTGTTCGTTAATACAGCGTGTGTCCCTCGATATTGGTACTTCTCCTGTTAGGTAAAAACGTTCATCCCGTGACCGTGGCTACGTTCGGCGACCAGTTGTGTCGCCTCGAGCCCAAGCCCACTGTCACGAATCTCGGGCAAACGTAATCAGATCTTTATTAGAGGTTGTTTCTTGTTGTATATTATTTCGTCAAATTACGTACGATCCATTTTGTTCTGTTGAGATAAACATCGCGACATTTCACAGACTCGGTTTCACGTTTGTACGAAGGTGCACCGTTGTAAAAGACACGTTTGCGAAAGAAAGACACTTTCCGGACAACCTAATAGACGTATCTTGTTTCGTCGTAAGTTACGTCGAACGCTTATTCCTTTGAAATGTAACGTTCGCGATAGCAAAGTTTTGTTAAATCGACAATTTCTTTATTTTATCTCGTGGCTATAAAACGATATAAATATCTAGCAGACCCGTAAATGAGAACACAGTATACCTATGGACTTATAAGCCACAAATACGAGGCTAATATTAGTCTCTCCTTAGCCATTAGATGCTTCCACATATTAAGAGAAGAGCTTATAGAGTTTTAGAGCACGCTGAGATTCGTATCTGCGTTGATTGTTTGCTTTTCGGGCGGTTTCTAGACGAACGTTTGAAGTTCTCGCTAATGCCCCGACAGACAGTTATTTCCTAGCTAGATGGAATTTATTTTCTCTGCTTTTTCCGACAGGCTCTTAATATGCTTCTGTATGCCGTAGATAAACGTGCGTTTCTCAGATATTAGAAGTTATGGAATCTTGAAAAGACGGAACGGTACTCTAGAGATGTTCGAGATTTCAAAGATGGCTCGGGTTTCTTTCCGCTAATTACAACGTTTCTTTCTTTTTTTCTTCGTTTTTACAAACAACCTGGTTCAGGAGAAACGTCGTAGATTTTGGAAAATTTATGTTTGCCTTGGGACGAAGGCGAGTATGAAAAAATGAAAAAATAAAGATTCATTTGGAAATCTTGCGAGATTTTTCCTCTTCGACCAAATAGACCTTCGTGGTTATTTAAGATTCTCAGCAAGGGAAGACCCTCGGTTTTCTTCGTTCTGGTTTCCAGGTGCCGTGGAAAGGGTGTCAAATTTTTCGAAAGCGGAACGACACGACGAACCGGCCAGCATGAAAAGCGCTTGTTTGCAAATGAGATGTTATTGCTGCCGCTTGACCGTCGAATATTCTTGTTTGGATAGGGTGGCACGATCGTCGCGTCAAAATATTATCCCTGACTGAAAAAACATGCCTAATGGGGCCGTCGTCGTAGCGGACCAATTACCGCGTTTCTGCCGTCTTTTCCAGCTCTTTCCTTTTTCTCTATTTATTTTATAATCGCATAAAAGCTTCCTTTCAAACCTCCATTGTCCGCGTAGAATATTTTTCAAAATATGTTCAATGTTGAATGAATATGAAGAATGTTTTTTCAAAAAAAAAAAAAAAAAAAAGACAGTGAAAACATTAGAAAAACGTCTAGATAGAGAAAAATGAGTAGAATATTGGCGAAAGCGAGCTACATGTTTTGAACGTTTGAAAAATCAATTATTACAGGTGAAACTATTATCATTCGTTAAAGTTAATTCGCCCGATCGTCGATACATGGAGAAAGGCTACTGATGAAGGTACTTCCGGTTTAGGGAAGGGAATCTCTTGGTAGCCACTTTTTCCCATAACAATCCCTCGTCGGCTACTTGGAGTGTTTACGTGAAACGCGTAAACCAGCGCACCAACGATGTAACCGCGATAAGTACGAAGATCAAAGAGCAACTGCGAGATCCTTGCCCCCAGAGGGATAGAGAGTCAGAGAACGAAGAACAAGCTGTAATTGCAGCTGTTAATCTGACTACGGAAAGACCATTACCGTATATCTGTTCTTTCCGCGTGTTTTAACGTAAAAATCTACTTTCAAGCGAAATACCTGGCTAATTCCTTGTCCTTTGATCGCGATCGTTCTTTACTTCGATTTAAATACGTCGATAATTTCGGTAGAATTCTGATAACGTTCTGACGAAAAATCATTACGACGTGGAATTAAATTGCATAAAAATTCAACTGATAAAGATTATATCTAGAAATATTATCGCTCTTTCTACGTGTGATCTTCGACAAGCAAAATCCATTTTCCAGCGAAATACCTGCGTCACGATCGTCCTTTGGCTTGCTTGAAATACCTCGATAATGTTAATCAAATTTTGACAACGGTCCGACGAAGAATCATTACGACGTGGAACTAATAAAATTAATAAAAATTCAATCGACGATGAATGTAGAAATATAGCCGCTCTTTCCACGTGTCCTTTCGACCAATAAAATCCATTTTTCGGTCGCGTTCGTCCCCCAGTTCGATTTAAATACGTCGATGATACCAATAAGACGGCGATAACGATCCAACGAAGAATCATCGCGACGTAGTTTGAAATTTAGGAAAAATTCAGTCGACGACAAACCCCGAGATATCATCCACTCGAACCGAGGAAACGTTTAGTTTATCTAATATTCTTAAGAGGAGAAAAAAGGTAGGCAAGACCTAACAAAAATATTTGATCGCGAGTTCCCACAGAAGCCGAAAACACTCTTGTCGTGGACGTGGAGTGTCTACAAAGGCAGCCATCAGCCTCTTTACCAGTCTCTCTCCGACTTATTTACTAAAATCTCATCAAACCCTCTGGAACTCTTGTATTCTCTGGCGTGGACGTTTAATTGGTCTCTTTCGGCGTCCCTTTGACCAGCATTTTCCCCTAACTGGCCAGCAGCCAGCACACGTGCTCTGGATGGGCACGGTGCTATTCGTGCCGAGCGAATCCTTTTGTCCTCTTTGAGAAAAGTCCACAATACGGTACGCTAGGGCCGAAGGACGAACAGGACCAAAGCCGTGCTTCGTCGTTGTCGTTGTCGTCGTCGACGTCGTGAGCAGCGAACGCTGCAAAGGGATTAAGCAAGAGGGAAGAAGAGGTGTGCACCAGCTGGCCCGAGATGGAGACGATTCAATCTCCCTTTTTCTATCTTTCTCTCGCTTCTTCCTTCGGCTTTCGAAGGGCGTTCGAGGAAGAAAGGCCGGACGAGTGTCTCGAATGTCACATGCGGGCTCGTTCCTCCTTGTCCCGTTCCTTCGCAGCCTGCACGCCTGTTTCTGGGATCCTCTTCCTCTTGTCCGCAACCCTCCTCCCTCTTCTCCTTCGTCGTCTTCTTCTTCTTCTTCTTCTTCTTCTTCTTCTTCTTCTCTTCCTTCGACTCTTCCCCCCTCGGAGCTTCTTTCTCGTTGCCACTCGACGTGTGTTTTAATCCTCCTTTTTATTTTCCTTCCTATTTTCGTTTTTATTTTCGTGCTCGTGTACTTCAACCCTCTGTATATAGAGGAGCGTGAGCGTCCGCGAGGGAGGAGCGTGCTTGATTTATCGGAGCACGGAAAGTTTCATACGCTTTTCGACGGGTCGTTGGAAACCTCGTCCTTATTGGATTACGCTGGATACTTGTCGTCGGCCAGGGAAATGATTTGTCGGTGCCGTTGCTTTGCTTTCTGGCTTCTTGCTTTTCCACGTGTACTTCCCTTGGATATTTTTATCCCTCCACTTTTCCATACTACGTACCCAACAATTTTTTATCCTTCTTCGAGGATTAGTTTCGCATTTCGATCGTTATTAACGCGTTAAAATTTACATAATCTTTGCCAAATATGCACTATATGTATGTACCTCTCGCTGTAATCCTTTGCAAGCTTAAATTTCTACGAAATAATTTTTTTAAACAACATTTTTTTAAACAACCGACGATGCAACAAGATTCAGCAGGCGACGCGTTCGAATTTAACTGCTTGTTTCTTATTAGCGTTTGCATCCCAAATTTTCAAACCTTCGACTCTTTACCCACGCAAGGTACGGAATACGCGAGAAACAATAAGATTTCTATACATGGAATGCCAACAGCGAGTATCTAAAAACTGCCTATGCTTCGATTTTCTGAAATGTTTCAAATAAGACGAATTACGAACGATGCTTGGATAATATTGTCAGAGAGAAAAGGCAGGAAAATACGACGGAACATTTTGCGAAAATTAGACGTTACTGTGCGATATTCCTCGGTCTATGGCGGCTCGCAGGGCGAAATACATGCGATACGCGCGTGATAGCCAACGTGTTAAGCTCTCGAGGAACGATAACTTACAAGCACCGACGAAATACCCATCCTCCGCAGGAAGATGTCTTCATTTTTTTCACGAGGAGGCCAGATTCCGTGGCTGAGAGGCCGCTACTTATCGTCCTGGTTAAATTACCGACATCGATTTCGCACGTTCGCGTTCGTCCAATTATGCGAGCGTTTTACGCGTCGCCACTTAGATCCGCGCTATCGATAAAAGTACGACGGTGCCGCGCGAATTTATGGAATTCCTTGTGATGCGTGCAGCTGCTTTCCAGGGCATTCGCTAGTGTACCGCGTGTTTTTACGATTCGTCGCTGTTCGACGATTCGACGAGTCGATATTTCGCGCGATTTACGTCGCGGAACGGACGCGCTCGTCCACCGATCCCATTCGCCACGCTCGAAACGAATATGTTAACGAACCCGTTTTCACGTTGTCGAGCCGAAGAATTTTTACGCGCAGCTTCTTTAATTCAGCTTAGCTTCCGTTTCGCCGCGTTGCTCTCTGCAAGACCTTCGAGTGCCTTCGAGTGGGACTTACGAGTATCTGGCAGTCCGACTACCGCGTAATTTGGCTTCTTTCGAGTTCCATGGAATTTTCAAACGCGCGCAGTAATAGCTGTGTCTGTTGCAGTGCTTACGAGTGGACCGCGGATGTTTATGTAGTCACGCCTTTACGAACGTAACTAAAGCGACAGATTTCAACGAAAGATTCGTCCAATTCGTTGGATATAACGAATACAGTGCGCGTTGGATAGCTGGTTGTACAGTTTCGTATATCGCGTGCGTTCGGTGCATTTATGTTGCTTAGATTTCTTGCGAATCCATTAACATCTACGTTCTATTCGCGTGAATTCATATTTTTGCCAACGCAACTAAAGCGCTGGATCACGAGCACGGGTTCGTTTCGTATATTAAACAGACAGAGAACTGCCCCTCGGATATGCGTAGTTTCGTGTATTACGCGTATTTTGTGCATTTCTTCGGCTCAAACTTCCTCTAAATGCGTTGACATCTGATATTTTTATCTGATCCTGAGCACGGATTTCTTTCGTATATTAAATAGATCGAGAACTATCCTTCGGATTTTCACCTTATACTTTGGTGTGTTACGTGTAATTTGCGCATTTTTCCACTCTCAAATTTCATCCTGCTCTACTTGTACAGTGGTTTACAAAGATACTCGATCGCTTGTCACACGAAATCGTTACAGGTGTATCGCGTGTGCTGTATGAAATTTCTTAAAATCATACGAGTATCGTGAGCGTGCTGGTAAAATGTGCAGCCGATCTGAAAATGTATACGCAAATTACGAGACTCACACGGCACGAACGGCGCTTTTAAACGTATAATTACCACCAAAGACGATCTCGTTCGATACTCTGGCTTGCTAACTTAACGAATAATTCGTCGTTCGGCTACTTTAACTCGTGATAAACATCTTTGAATTTCTATACAAATTTTCCCATCGGTTTCAACTTTCCCCCATAGTTCGCTGAACCAACAACGTTAACGAAATTCCAACGTGTCCCGTGTAACACGCGTAATGTATGCGTGAAATGTTCCTACGAGTGTTGAAATATTTTTCCGAGGCTTTTTCGTCGACATTTCGAATCTCGTCAGTTCGACCATCAAAGTGGCCAGGCAATTGTAAATTGTAATTCGTGGGACGACGCGTGGTGTGGCAGGCTTCTTGTGAAGTTTGTCCGCGGTTGGGCTCGCGCATAAAGGCTTTTTTACGCGTGGCGGTCGTGGCCGCGTGATCGGAATTCGACGAGGCTGCGCGCGACCAAAGGATACGCGACCAGAAACGGAATCGATTAAACCGCGTCCGTGTCCCAAATCGATTTATCCCCTAGCATCGATCCGCCCCGGGACATCGTGCCTCGACCTCGTTTCGTCGACCGCTTTCATCGAGAATCGCTTTGGTTTTGCCTCCTCGAGCCTGCTTTGCAGTCGCTTAAGTCATTGCCGATTGCCGATCACTGGCGCCGTGTATCAACTTCCTTATAGAAATCTCCGCAATTTGTCACGTGGTCGATACACGCGAATGTTTCGCGCCAAAGACATTTTAAGCAAAAAGCGCTGCATTGAATTTTCTTTCTGTGCTTCGTTCTTCTGTATCTTTCTTATGGGATTACGATGTTCCGCTTGCACACAATGATTCGTTCTTCTGTTCTGCTTAATAAAAATACTTTATCCCCTCGAGATTGGAGAAAGCTGAAGTTTTTATCATTTTCTTTGTACCATCTTCGTTTTTCTTTGTCCGGTTTGTTATTCGACATACTACGTGATACTTTATTTAAAAAAAGAAACACGGCGTGCTTCAAATATTAGGTAGAAAAGTTTCTTTCGTTTTATAAGGAAATACTGGACGCACGATGTTTTCCGTTTGATATTATTGTAGTATCGTGAACGAGGGCCTGTGGGGGGTGTCGTGCAAATTATAAACACGCGGTTGCGGAGCACGTGCGTGGTGGGGCTAAGACAAAAGATATCAGGCTAAGACAGAAGACAAGGGGTTGCTAAGGGACATAAACGAATTAACAGCAGTATGAGTCGAGAAGCCAGAGAGTGTGGATCGCGTTGTCGAGATAGCGTTGCTAGCGTTGTCGAGAGAGAGTCGTTAATTAATTATCTAGTTGTCTTAATTATAATACGTTGTTGCGATTAGTTCGTGTTAAATAATCATTGTTTTCTGTCTAATTAACATCTGTTTAATCCATTTATTATTAATAAACTAATTGTAATAGTTTAGGATATTACGTTATTTTATCAATTTTTGCGTATGATCCATTTTGTTCTATCAAAATAAAGATCACAAGATTCGACAGATTAGGTTTCATGCTTGTGCAAAGATGCGTCGTTGTAAAAGACGTGTCTGTGAAAGAAAGACATTTTTAACATAATATTGCGACAGATCTCCAGAAATAAAGACGCTATGTAACGTTTTAACCGAGGAGAGCGCTCTCATCGTTGGATGTTTTAATCGATTACACCACCGTGTGTGGCATCATTTAGTCCGCACGAATCGTAGCTATCGTAGATAAAGTTGTTAAATATCTATGCGACATTTCTGCACGCGCAATTAAAGACACGGGATTGGAATATAGATGCGTGTTAATCGTAATGAAAATTGTAACTCTATTTCAGATATTCTACGCAGTTTTATACAGGGTGGTTGGTAACTGGTGGTACAAGCGGAAAGGGTGTGATTCTACGCGAAAAAAGAAGTCGAAAATATAGAATAAAAATTTTTCGTTCGAGGCTTTGTTTTCGAGAAAATCGATTTTGAATTTGCGCTCGGTACGCGCGCACTTTATCGCGTCTCGTTATAACGGATCTCACTGTAGATCGTTGTCTCGATTGACGTTATTTTTAAAATTTTTAAATTTTTATTCTATATTTTCGACTTCTTTTTTCGCCTAGAATCACCCTCTTAGGGTAGAACCACCCTGTATATTTAAATATCGTACAGACACGTGAAAATCGGCATGTAATCGATCGCGTACATAACTTCGGTTTATCGTTTGTCACATAAGGTTGGCACGAACTGGGCTTAAGGGCCTTTCCTTTCAACCGATCCAGGTTCGGACAAATTTCGAGCAAGCGTACTCGCGCGAAACGTATCGCGAGCGGGCCGTGGTCCGGCTGCCGTTCGTCCATTGTTGCTGGCTCTCCATAGAATTTTAGATCGGTAACGACGATACCGGTGATTTATAGGTGGAAGCGTATCTCGGTATTCCGCTCGTGGCCGGTGAAAGGATCAGCGAGCCGGTTGACGAGGAGCGTGCGGCATTTCAGCTTGTCTTATCGCGTTTCAGCCGGCACTAACCGCGGTTTGTACATCGATACGTGTATCGCCTCGTTCAAATAACGTGGCTGCGTTCTTTCGAAACCTTCGCGACCGCCTGTGTGCGCCACGACGAAATTCTTCGTGCGCGATTCTTTGAAAAGAAACCATTCGATAAGGAATATCCGTGGTATCGTTGTTTCAATATTTATCCGAGGTTCTTATCTTGAAAGAAAAAACAAAAAAAAAAAAAAATGTGGGCTTCGGGAATCTTTGTTTATCGAGCTGTCTAAAAGATATAGAAATTTCGCGACTGGTACTCGCGGTACTTTACCTTTGAGCATCTCCTTACCTTTTGTAATATTTGAAATTTAAATAGCTTCGTTGTATTTGGTATTCAAGACTTCGAAAGTTTTTTCTTTCTTTTTTTTCTTCTGTAGAATTGAACATTCAGACGTTATTTCTAGACGTTCTATATTTCAACGTTATATTCAGCCATTCAATTCGCGTACGTTTTATTTGCATTCTCTTACACCCTTCTGCATTTTATTCCATATTTCGGACGAGATATCGAATTTGATGCAACGACTGACTGTTGGAACGCTTTGCTGATCTCTGTGAAGCCTATGCTAGACGTAAGTATCCCGTATCCCCTCGCATCTCGTTACAGTCCTAAGAAATTTCAAAGTGTTTTACACGACAGAATACATTCACGTACGATCTACATACACACAGTATGTCGATAAAAACTTTCTATAAGTTCACGAATGCTTTCGCTATCCGGTCTGTTGGTCCCATTGCAAACCTCGCTTGCTCTTATCTACAAAAAGACACGAGGAAACGAGAACCGATTTTTTCCAACCTTCGTCACCTCTTTTTATCACGACACGTAGTACACGGACCGTCGAATCGTCTTGACGAAACAGAAACCAAAAAAAAAAAAGAAAAAAAAATGAACGAAATTGTACAAGCGTCGATCTCGCGGACAGACGCTCCGGTGTTAAAATTGCAAAAATATGAAACAGTGTAGTTTCGCCCTGTAACGCTGCGAACTACTCGTATAATGAAATTCCAGTACGCGAAGAACGTGTAAACGAGCAAGGACGCGACGTACATGGACAGTTGCCGTAATGCAACCGTTTCATAACCGACGAGGCATCGAACGCCTGTTCTTCTGGTGTTCGGGTCGCTCGGGGAGGCCGAGGATCTCGGGGATATCCTGCGTGTCCGCAATTACGGGCAGAACCCGCAAAAAAACTTGCTCCGCTCCTGGACACGAGGTTCCTCGGAACGGTGAATGCTCGCGTGACTTAGTATTATACATATAGGCAAGGGGCTGCCAGTAATGCCGCATAATAAGCGTTTAGGGACGCGGCCCGGACCTCCCCTTTTCTTCCTTCATCGAGATCCGCCGTTCTCCTGTCCACGCTGCTCGCTCACCGACGCTCCGTTAACGATTCTCTTTTTATTAGACGTCGATCGTCGTCGCGAGATGTTGCGCCATTCTGTCGGAAGGAGAATCTTTCGAACAATCGGTGACAAAGTTTGCAGAGATCGAGAAATCGGCTGGATTCGAGAAACTTACACGGTGCTTGATCGCTGCGTTTTTGTAATCGTTAATCATCTTTTTTCGTACGTCGTTCGGCCGCAACGACGTTCCTGGAAAGCAAAAGTTGGGAGTAAATTGAACACACAGGCGTCGTATAAAAATGGGGCGTGTTAGCATCGTTCGTAGATCGATGGTTAGGTAGTCGTTATCGCGGTGGAGAATGAAAATTCTTGGCGCAAGGTTTAACGAATGAGGTTTAGGAAAATGGAAGATCGGAAATGCGCTTGAATTTTCATTTATATACGCCAGCAGCCTTCTCGTCCGCGTTTTATGTCGCGGCGAAAAGCAAGCGAAACAACGGATTGAGTTTTCTCAATTCCTCGATTGGTTTTCGTCGAATAAAACGTAAAGTTTTATTCGTTTCGTCCGGAATAAAAATTCGCGTCGTTCCGTATGAAATAAAACTCGACGTCGTTCCGTATGAAATAAACCTTGTGGTCGTAGAGGAAGAACGAGACGCGACTTCTTGCCGATAGAAATAAAGAAAAGATCAAACGACGAGGAAAGAAAGAGAGGAAGGAAGAACGTTCGGCACGCTGTTGCTCCAACTTTCCCTTAATCCTCGTGAAGAAACTGGCATAATGGGCCGGAAAACGTGAAACGTTGAGCACATGACTACGAGGTTGGAACGCGTACTACGTGTCGCCCGGTGGCAGGTGTATCGACGAACGACGTCCCCTTCGTCGTCTACGTCTACGTGATACGAATTCGGTGATCTCACGACGTTCCCGGAATCTGTCCCCGAGGAGAATATTATTTCTCGACTGGAATAAAGCACACGAGCACGATGGGTGGGGAATTGTTCACGTAGGATCACCGCTGGCCGCTCGCCAGTGTCGCCTTTTGTTCCCGGTTGCACGCGACCAGCCTCTCGACTCGATACGCGTCGCAGAAATGCTAATGTCCGATAGGAATGCGCCTCTGGTGCACCTCCGCCGACGTTTCGTCGACAGACAGACGTTACGTTTCTTCCTTTTGCTTTGGAATTTCAAATTTTCCAGCTGCGTTCGTATTTAGGAAATTTGGCATTCGATTCTTACAAATCTTGTCTTCTTTGCTTTGATGTAGAACTTGACGAGCTGATCTACGCGCAAAGGTGGGAAACGTGGCATCGATTTTGGGCTGATTTTCACTTTTCTTCGCGGAGATTGATTTTGTCGTTCTCTTTAGAACGCGGAGCTCGCCAAGTGGATTTGTACGCGCGTAGAAAATTTAGATCGTAATTTTAGAAAATTTCCTCCTCTTTTCCTGGGATACAAATCCTCTTTGCTTCTCTTTCGATGGAATATAGAAGCTCGGCCAGGTAGATTTTCTACGTGGAAAATTTGAATCTCGACTTTCGGAAATTTCGCCTTCTTTCTCTGCGATATTCTTTTTTCCATGGAATTTGCAACTCGGTGGGTAGATTTATATCTACGTATATTCAGAAAATATGATTTCTTTTGGTTAATTTCGCTTCCTTTTTCTGCCATATGGATCTTCTTTTGTAGAATTTGACGATAGACTGGAATCCCAGACGGACCTGTACATAGAAAATTGTAATAGAAAATTTAGGTTTCAGTTTTTAGTTTTCAAACGTGGATTTGCCAAATTTCTGGTTAAATCGAGCAACGTTTTCGAACTTCAATGCTACGGCTTACGCTACAGTGGCATTGTTTTAGAAGGCAAGCCGACGATCGATCGTTTAATCGATTTGACCCGACTTGATCGTAGCCAATTGATTCGGATGACGCTGGTCCGTCGGACCGTGAGCCT
This sequence comes from Bombus flavifrons, assembly GCF_040668555.2. NCBI lineage: Eukaryota > Metazoa > Arthropoda > Insecta > Hymenoptera > Apidae > Bombus > Bombus flavifrons. The sequence goes on along the minus strand of NC_138444.1, from coordinate 11,409,102 downwards.
CGCGGCCAGTCGAATCGATCGTTGCGTAACCGTGTCAAAATTAATGCTGATACACATCGACAGTGTCGCAGCTCTATCGCGTTCTATATATCTTTTACGATCTTTCGTAAATGCTAATTCTCTACTTTTTAACGTACATTAATGGCCATTTCTTTTTTTTCACACGACGACTATACACGTCAACCGCGCTGAGATGACGCGTATACACGTCGAACGCAGTTCCACCGAAACCAACGTTCGCCATAAAAATTCTGAATCAAAGTTCAACGCAAAATCCAAATAAACGCGCGGGTATCTTGAAGAAAATCTTTTGCTTCCGTTGTCGATAATCAACGAGTTCCATCAAGACGCGTTCAGATCAAACGAGCAAGAACGCAAAGACAGAGCTCATTGACGACGAACGCTCTTAGAGATTAGACGGAGCATCAATATGTAATTATTCGCGGTTCAGTGTTCGCTGGCACTCGTAACGACGTCTGATTATATTTACAAATGCACTCTCACGGAGCATTGGAATGCGTTCGCTGTCCTATTCGACGAACAGTCGCCAAACGGCGAAAGAACGACCGTTGGCGCTTTAATTTCGCCAAAGCGCGGGAAGAAGCAGCGTACGCTCGTTTGGCCTAAACGCAGCATCGCTCGAACCGATTGGAGCGGCTAGCACTTGTCGAGAAACGGCGCGAGTGCTTGTCGCCATTTGCAAACTCGTGGCCGGTGCACTCCTGCCGTATGCACCGAAACTGGTTTGCACCTGATACCGGCTCCGCGATCGAATGACGCGTTTCAATGCGTCCTCCCTTCGTTCCTTTTCCCTTCTTCCTCTTCTCTTCCTCCTCTTCTTTATCCCCGTTTCTTTGCTTCTTTTTCCATACCCTTCGAACTGCTCCTTTTTCTACCTTCGCAAAGATCACGCGAGCGCTGCCCGCTCTTCTCGACCCTTTGATTTATTTTCTGTTAAACCGCCTCGACGAATTCGTTTGAACGTGTCCGTTGCGCGTGAAAACGCCGTTCAACGAGACGATGGCGCAACCAATTCGTTGGATAGTTGGAAAAGTGGAGCGGAACGCGCCACTGATCGATCATGGTAATCGCGGCGCTTGTCGTCACGTTGCAACAGTCGGGCGTTTCAACGAGGATTCGCGAGGAAAATCAACGAACGCGTGTGCATAATTTTCTGAAACTTGATATCGGCAGATCCGAGGCGAGTCAAGCTGCGTTTGTGAAATCTTTGTCGGTGTTTCGCCCACTTTGTGGCTCGGTTCAAATATCTCGCAAGCTCGTTTCTTCGTCTAGCTACGCCCGGAGACGTTTAAACAAATAGCGCCTATGCCGATGAAACGTCTTTCCATCTTCTAGCACGTGTCATGCAGAAATCGTTTATCCTACCTTCCGTTTCTTCGAACATTGCGCTGACATTTTCCAAAGAACAGAGTTTTTGAAAAAATGTGCTCTCAACAAACGTTTAATCAAGTCGAAATTACGAATGGATTTAAAAGAATAAAGGTTTGTGGTTGAAAAGAATTATAATGAAAATTACAAGCTGGTTTGAATCTCTTTTCCCCCCAAATTTCTTTCTGTAAGGGAAGAAAAGAATCTCTTGGAAATTGGAAATAAAAAAAGAATTGGAAATAAAAATTATACACACGTTTGCTCAAATTCTTCGTATGTAGGACGTAGCAAACGCTATTTGATAGGAATTGACAAATTTTTGCGGTAACGAACAAAATTGATTTATCGTATTGCTTAAAATTAAATGTGTAACTAATGTAATTTATTACAATAATGTAATTAAATGTATCGTTTACATTTATACGGGGTGATTGGTAACTGGTGGTACAAGCGGAAAGGGGGCGATTCTACGCGAAAAAAGAAGTCGAAAATATAGAATAAACATTTTTCGTTTGAGGCTTTGTTTTCGAGAAAATCGACTTTGAATTTTCGCTCGGTACGCGTGCACTTTATCGCGTCTCGTTATAACGGATCTCACTGTAGATCGTTATCTCGATTGACGTTATTTTTAAAATTTTTAAATTTTTATTCTATATTTTCGACTTCTTTTTTCGCCTAGAATCACCCCCTTTCCGCTTGTACCACCAGTTACCAACCACCCTGTATTACTTACACAGCGAGGACATCGTCGTGTAATAAGATCAACGTCGATCGAGCAACGATTACTTCGATTTTGTGCAATGCGTGTTGCACTACGCGTTGGATCGTTCTGCCTTGGGACGAGTTATCGAGGACTTCTAGGCTTTGCACGAGCTTCGTCGTTCCTTCTTACGTCGACCGAATGTCAGATAATAACAGCTGGATCCCATTCGTCCGATTTCTTTGCTTATCTCTCAGTGAGCCGAGCGAAGAATAATCGCGTGCAATTATATTAGGTAACATATGTATAGTTGTCCTGTTTTATCCATTCGCAAGGAAAGATAAAAACAAGGCAAATTTATGTTACGAACCAGCGGTTTCTTGAAGCGTTATCGTGCACGACATTTTTCAACGTTTACATAATTTTCATCGGTTGTTAAATTTATGGCTTCGTATCTACTTTTACGACCCTTCTTCCAAGCTTGAGCTTACGTAGAAAGATTACACGAATTTTATTATTATTATTATTATTATTTCTGACGACTGATAAGAAATTTCTAATATAGCGCGACAAGTGCGATATTTTGTACTTTGCACCGCCATTTCTTCCCTAATTCTCGTCTTTTCGTAACAAACGGTACTATGGTTTTGCTGTTTCCAATTTTCTTGATGCTACACACAGCTACTCTTTTCTCAGTGTTTTTTTCCCGCACCGTATACCGTCGTTCTCGTTGTCGAAAATTTGTTAGTTCTACGTCGATTTAACTCGTTTTTCTACGGTTTGTCAAAATTTGCCAACGCGAGCCACCGTCGTGCGTTAAGAGGGTAAAACGTCGCGCTGAACGCGCGTCAAGAGGTGAAAATTGCAGTCAGCGCGTGTTAAAAGGTGAAAAAGAAGAAAAAAATAACACTTACACATGGAGAAACCACCTGACTCGTATCCAAGTACAACTTAGCCGCGTAAGTACCTAGCAGCGGTCGTAAACCGCGTTTCTAAGATCGCGTTTCTTCGACGTTCGCCGCTGGAAAGATTGGTTTCCCGGTTTCGTGTCGCAACTCGCGTTGCGTTTGCGAAACCGCTTTTCGCTCCATAAACAAATCGCGCCGCTATCAACGTCGAATGGTTGCCGGTTTACGTGCGGCGTGCGGTTAATAGCCGCGAAGTCGTTCGGCTGGCTGCTAGAGCAGATCGAAACGACGTCAGCCAACTTTCCGTATACTCGTTTGGTGGCGAATCGCTCGCGGGACTCCAACCGTGAAATCGTTAAACGTCGTTATTTTTCTTGATCGAGGAACGTGCTGAACCTTGAGTCGGACGTGTTAAATTATTATCATTATTATCATAATCATCGAACAGAGTTCGAGGGAATTGCGCCACAATGTTGAATTTTTCCTATGACTTTTAGAGAGAGAGCGCATACGCAGCTTGAAGTTTCTAGATTTCTGACTTTGAAATGAAGTTCTTCGTTACCTTCTAAATAACGTAGCTTGTTGTATAGTGAGCGAAGGTATGGTTCGCTTTATCTGTCAACGCTAGAGCTATCAAGTCAGTCAGGGCGATTGCTACAAGATGTTTCGTTTTTCCTGTTGTATATCAATGGATACTTGTAATTGTAACAGAAACTGTAATTTATGGGGAATTTAAAAGCGCGAAGATTTATAGGATGCATAGAATATATCAAGAAATAAAAAAGTATATCAAGTACAAAGTTTATTATTCATTCGATCTTATATGGAGCGAGCATATTAGAATACGTGCATTTGCAACAAGTATTAGGTTGTCCGAAAAGTTTCTTTCGTTTCATAAGGTGATAATAGATGAATAACAATTTCTGTTTTATATTATTTTATTGAATTACGTATGATCCATTTTGTTCTATTTTTATTATTACGTTCGTACATAATTCAATAAACTAATATAAAACAAAAAACATTTCGCGTGTATTATTTCCGGATACAGGCGTTTAGAGGAAGATTGGAGCAAAATACAATAAATAAAAGAGCTTGAGCCGAATTTTCACTGTAAATTTAAGATAAATATGGTGGACTGCTCGCTTGGAAAAAGCAGCATTGAAGAAAAGATGTACGCGGTTAGAGAAAGGACGAGGAGAGCCAAAGGGCAAGTACGATTTAGAGGATCTAAATGGAAATACTTGGACAAGTATAGTATTGAAATAGCAACGGTTTTCTTATAGGCTCAAGTGGTGCATTAAAATTAATCAATGCAAGAGTAGGCGAACTGTTTGTACGAACATTAATTATTTCATATAGCAAACACAAATGAACGACCAATCTACGATCTTCAAGAGGCTTTAGATTAAGTAACGACATTATTGGTGAATAATCGTGGCACGTTTTGCTCGTTGGGAAAGATATCGAGACGCTTAAATCATAATATTCAATGGGTAACACAAATCTCTAAGTTCCACTTCTTTGATAAAAGTAAAAACTTTGAGAAAAGTTTATTTTCATATTTCTCTAATCGATTCTAACGAAAAGTGTTTTAAAATAGTAGCTGGATGATCTCGAGCATTATTTGTTTAAACGTATCCAAATGTTTCTTTTTTTTACATATATCATATATTAAAATATATTATATTTACATATGTTAAAAAATACATATATTTTACATATATTAAAAAAGAAAACTCATTATTTTCAAGTCAGATATTTCGAACTATCGTAGAAATTGGTCCCGAATATTCCATGCTCCAGTGTTACGTACCAAACATTACCGTTTTCCATATCAACAAATTACTGCAATTTATATCCAACGTCAACAACGATCGCCACTCTTTCCTATCTTCCCATCGAATTTTCTATTTCTCCGTAAAAGCCCCATCGTGATCCTACGCAGCGATATTCGCCAACGTTTGAAACGAAAGAAGACGCAAGGGCAGCGTCCTGGCGGCGGGCCAGTGATAAAAAGTTCCTCGAATCCTCGATAAGGTGGAGTGGCGTTGTCCGATCGCTGTTCCCTGCCGGATATACTCGAGCGCTTTTTACCCCGCTGTCGGATCTCCAAAGACAGACGAAGAGCCAGCGTATACGCGTCCTCGCATGAATGATTCCATTGAATATCGGTGGAAGGGACGGGCGACATGGTGCTCGATGAATTCGCGAGATTCAATCGACGGATTTCGTTTCTCGGAACCGCGTACACTTAGGTCTCGCAGACGTACGTACGTCGAGCTGTTTATCTTTTGGTCGTCGCGAGTCTCGGGACCTTGACATCTCCAAGATTCTTTCGCGACTTGGGAAGATTCGGGTCCCCAGTTAAAATCTGTCACAGCAAACATTCATTTACCAAAACGAAGATCGTAGACGAGGCAGTGTCATGGGAGATGGAAGTTCATTCGTTGCAAGATTTTGGTTAATGTTCGATTTTGACGTGAACTCTTGCCGGTGGAACTCGCTCATTCGAACGCGGCTTCCCATTTCACGGACGAAAAGTAACAGGCAGTTGGAGAGGAGAATCCGTGAGCTGCTATTGTACGAACTTGGATTAGACAGACTGCTCGTCTCTCGACGGGTTCAGGTACACGGAGTTCTACCGTGATTATATATGCGCTGCTTGTTCATCGATGGATTTGCACGAACGCAGTTCTATAACATAGTTAGTATTGGGAGAATAACTGAAATTCAGGTAGATCCGTAATTAAATAATAGCGATGCTTACAAATTTCACCAATTTCGATTTCTTATTGTCGAAGTGGTCACCGCTTCTAGGAAAACTCTACATCTTTTTAGTTTTCTCAAGCACCGAAGCCATCGACAGCGAAGGCAGACCATAGACAGTAGACAGGCGACGATGGTTTCGGGGTTTTCAGTTATAGGGTAACACTGCTAGCTGCTGGACCAGCTCAAATTATATTCCTACTTGTACTTACGCTTCTGTATTAAAATATATTTTCTACTTTACAATTTATCCACACGTACAGATTTATCCTCTGTTCGTACATCTAATAACCTCGACACTTATCAACGCTGGTATCGATGGATCGATGGATCTCTCGATCCAGAGGAATCCTTCTTTCCTTACGTACGCTACCTGGTGGCTGATCGTATGCCATCGACGTTTTCAAAGCACGAGTCTCGTTTTTGCGTGACGCATATCCGATCCTATGCTCGTCTAACTGTCTTATCGATGATGGTTAATTAACATCTTCGACAGCAAAGAAGATCGCTATAAAACACACGAGCCGTAACCTCATAGAGCAGGCTACTACTAGTTTCGAAGCACGTATCGATGGAAGATCGGTCGAGACGCGAATATCGAACTCGCGTTTCTGTCTGTCGCGCGTCGTCTCCTCGAGGACAACGTCTTGGACAAGCCGGGCACACTTGGAAGGCAATTTCTGTTATCAATGTAATATTCTGCAGCGAGAGGCCCCGGAAATGGCTCGTTGACTCTCGCCGCGCCGCTCATTGCTACATCCGGCACGATGCTTGCCGGTACACAATATAACTTGATACACTCGAAAGTGGAACAAAAGAGTTCCACGGAACGTTTCGTCTGTGCTCACGTGTGTACGTGGCCTCGCGCGACTCCGATAATTGCCTTCCCTCCCTTCACGATCCCTTCGCTTGCTTCTGCCGCAATTTTCACCGGCGGTCGTCTCGTTTCGACTTTGTACGGAGTTGCTTATCAGTGGACCGTGGATACGCGCGCGAATTCATATTTTCATGGAAAGAAATAAAGGAGTGGAACGTACGCGAGGAAAAATTTGTTCTACCTAGGGAATAAATAGATGACGAAGTTTGCGTATCTCGTGTACATTTATACAGGTGGAATAAGCAGGCAGATTCCTTGTAGAAAAATAAGAGAAAAATATATCGTAGAATAACATTTCAGATATATATATATATATATATATATATATATATATATATATATATATATATATATATATATATTGTAGAATATATTGTAGAATATATTGTAGATTTATATATATTGTAGAATAATTTTTCATTCTCGGGTTAGTTTGCGGGAAGATCGAGTTTGAAAATTTATCGGGTATACTGAAACAGCGAACCGTGGCACTATCAATGCCAAGCAACGATATTATATTTTAAACGACTTCGTATTAGATTGTGGCAAAAGTTTCTTTCGTTTCGTGAGGAAATAACAGATGCCTAACGTTTTTTGGTTTATGCAATTTTATCGAGTTATGGATGATATTCCAATAGAAAAAAAACGATCATAATTCAATAAAATAATATAAAACAAAACACGTTGCGCATCCATTATTTCCTTATAAAACGAGCGAAACTTTTGCCACGATCTAATATATTTTAAAAGCGTGTCTCTTAAGCTTATTTGTTATTTATATAGCAAGTTTATTTATTTCAAAGGAAACTAATATACGCGATACTGTACGAAGCAGCTCCGCTTTTACGTAATTTTTAGTAAACCAATAACACAACGTCGACTCGAGATCAAATGACTTTTTGAAACATGCTACAAATTCATTAGTCCATTAATATCCATAGCGACAAGCTTTTGAATACGAAGCCTGGACTTTTCTTTCACCAATAATAAATCCCTCCGATAAATACGATTTAAATATCAGAGCAAACTCTTCGTATGGTAATGGTTTATCGTCGTTTGCCTGGCCAGCATGTCAAATTGCTTCAGTTCCATAACGCTTTAGTCGAGCGATGAATGTTTCTCATCGATTAACGCGAAACGAAAAATAAACTACGCAAAATGATGGAGCTGTACAGCTTCCCATTGGAATATCGACGAGGCGATTTGTATTCGATTTACCGGTCGTTCGTCTGTTCGCCGCGTCTCGCGCGTAAGCACCGCGATATATCTCGACGTTTAGAAGCTGCAGAGGCGGCGGAGTTTGCTGTCTTTGCCAACTAAGTTGCCAAAGATGATTCTGGGCCGACCAGTCAGCTCAAAGCTCTTCTATCGTTTTCGACAGCGGCTTACGAGCCGCGCCGACCAACTCGGGTTACGAGTCGTGAAACTTGTCCGAGCACCTGCTCTTTCAAGTTGCAGCGGCAATTTCCGAATCTTAAACGGTTGACGAAAGTTTTTGCGTCTGTCGCGTAGGTTACAGCGAAAGCTGGGCGTCTCAAAGGCGGTGGATATCCTGTCATTTGCAGGTTTCACTGCGTTTGCGGTATTCATTCGAATTAAATTATAATCTTCGTTTATAAATCCTACCGCAATCTGCGAGAAAAAATTACTGCTTACCAGTGTAACCGTCGATCGGTATCGTCCGGTTCCGAGTGATATTAAAAGCACGATATAATTTCAATTAACGTAATTATGGTTTGCTTGACCAGTTGGCTGTTGCGATCTCTTCGAAAAGCGTGTAGCTAAAATGCGCGGCCAAAAGTAAGCGATGACGAGTATACTCGTCAAACACGGAGTACGTGTGACCGTTATACTATAGAATCAAGCTGCGACGAAACGACTGTTTTATCGTTTAATATTATTGCTGCGACTAACTGCGATTACTAAATCGCAATTTAAAAGCAAATTGCAAGCACCTTCTAAGCACGACGAGTATACTCGTTGTGACGCAAAATATCGCCATTTCTTCGTGACGCGAATACTCGTGGAAGACAGCCAGCTGATTAATTTTCTGTATTTGAAATAATGCGCTCCATAAGCGACTTCCAGGAAGATACATAATACAAATGGAAATGGAATAACTCGTGAAGGCTAGAGAACTTTAATCTAATTCAAACTGAGCGATCTGTAGCCCGGCGAATATTGCGTTATTATATAAACCGGCGATATGAATGTCGATGCTATGAGAGTTTCGTTTGAACTGTCGATCATATAGCGACGTTTCGCTGACGTACGAACGCGAAAGACGTCTTCCAGAAGTCAAGTGGCTCGATACACGACGGAGCATCTGCGACGAACGCGGCGCCCGATGCTTCTTCCGTCTGTTTGTCGGATCTTTTGGCCGAAAGCCAGCTATGCTTTGGATCCTTCAAAGCCTTCAAAGGGAGGGCTCTTCGAGTGGCAAGACAGATACGTACGACGAGAAGACGTCTAAACTTTGGAAAGTAGCCTTCGTCGAAGAACGTTCAGCGGAAGTACTTTCCTTATTGTCCTGTTTCTTCTTCTTCTTCTTCTTCTTCTCGAGAGGTCCTTTAAACAGCAGCGACTTCTAAACCGATTCCACGACCGAGAGGAGGATGAGAGGGGCGATAAAAAGGGTACACGAGGGAGCAGAAGACTACTATATACGGTTCCTTTCGGGCGAAAAGAAAGCAGAACGGTCCTATGGACGTCGTGGAACTTCTGGTCATCCGATACACACAATAAGGCCAGACTTACGCAACCACCGCAAGATTTTCTTTCTCCTCGACCTCGGCCATATTCTGTTACGCGGATACGATTGCTTCCCGATCGACGCGCGACTTTATTCCGTCGTTTTATTCCACCGAATGCCCTTCGAACGAACCGGCCACACCTTTCGTGCGACCACGTCAAACCTTTCGCTTTTCCCGTGGAAAAACTTTCGTCGTTTTCACGTCACGCGTGATTTATCCTTTTTTTCATTCTCCTTCTCCCTTTTCGGGTTGGTATTCCTTTTTCCTATCGAGCCGTGTAGCCTGTGGTCAACCGGAGAAAGCGGTTAGATTTGTTTTCTCTCGATTTAAGGTTTCGCGTTGTTGTACGGTATGGTTTTCCTACGTTATATTTAATTATTCAGAACGATACCCGTTTAGAGGACGATAGTCGCGTCGATGTATCTTACGCTTGCCGTGGTTGAATTTCCCTCTTTGTTGGCTTCGATTCTCGTTTGTATCGCTTGGTCGCTAGAAAGAAGCGTTTTATTACGAAATAGTTGAAGGAAGGAATTATTCGATAGAAATTCGAGGATACGAAATGGAAAGATCGAACGTGGAATTGGCTGACGATATATTGAAATTGTTCTTCCATAAAAGACGATAAACGTGACTCGTCGTAGTTTCCAACCGCGATCTTCGCATACAAGAAACGTTTGTCGAATTAGAACAGGAACTTTTCGAAAGACGCTAGAGGCAATGAACAAAATTTTGTTATTTCGTAATTAACCCATAATTAACCCTGTCAAAGACTACTTCGACCGGGTTGATTTTCTCGCAAAGTAGTAGTTGGAAAACCTTTTTCTCCTCCGCCTAAAGAAAGTTTTGCAAAAGTTTGACGATTGACTGAATTTACAACTTTTTGAAATCTTTTAAAACATTCTTTTACCTACCGAAAGACCCACGTTTACAGTTTGAGGCTACCGTAAAATCGTTCGCAGTCTAAGGGTTAAAATATTGAAATTAAAAATCATCCGAACATTATTTCTATATCGTTCGCATCGTCGGAAATTTTTCAACGTACGAAATTCACCTTCTTTTAAACGTTTTACAAAAACTTCGTAACGTGACGTAAGATGGTCATCGACGATGATCGTAGCGGACAACGCGTTAACCAAGGTTTCCACCCTGTTCCTGGTCTTTCGTTCGAAGAACGATCGTACGATCCTTGGAAATTTTTCTCCACCGATCCGACAGGATTTAAATCGACCAATTCTCGACGAGCAACGAGCCTCGGTTATAACGTTTCAGGATAGTTGCCGCGCCGGGCCCCAGTTTAATAATCAATAATTTCCCCCGTGAGGCCCCGGGGCTGCACGTGTACGGACCGTGCCGCGATCGTGCCAGTAGAACGAGTTAATTTTGTCCATTGGTAACGCTCCGACTCGATCGCACTTTGGACAATAGTTTGACCGAGTGGCCAGAGTGACTCCCTTCGAAAACTTGGGCCGGTCTTTATCGTGCTCGTTTTATTTGACAAACAACGCCCGAGGTGTGCACACTTCCTCCCGAGAACAGTGGGCCGGCGGCTCGTGGGCCGATATTTCCAATTCTACGATAGTGTGCGTACCAACTTTTTTTCATATTAACCCTTTCACCGTGGATTAAAGCGACGGCGCGTTGCGATCTTACCGTGGCGCAGGATTAAAAAGGTGAAAGTCGTGGTAGGTTGGATTTTTGGATACGTTCGTTTACCTATTGGTATTGGATTTTAAAGCGGACGATAGGTGCGTCGTTTGTTTCGGAAGTGGCGTAAGTTTCCATTGTTTCCAGATAGCGCGAAGCGTTTGTATCGATCGAGAAATCGTAATAAGTTGTACCTGGTTTGCTCGCGTCTCTGTACGTTTAAACAAACGTAAACTCGTTAAGGTAGATTGGCGTGTATCGAGGTTAATGCTAACTTTATCGGACCAGGTGAAACTTTCAAAATTTTCATAAAAAATCGTACGTTCGTTGTTATTCCTTCTGCTCGTCTAACTTTACGTAAATTCCCCTATTCTCAATTTCTGTTAGTAGATAAGAATAATTACGTGATTAGCAACGAATTGCCGTAATTCTTACGCGTGGTAAAGGTAAATGCTAAAAATAATAAATAAACGTAATCGACCAAATAGATCGACCCTACGATGGATATAAAGTATTTGACATTTCACAATCACCGTAGATTTAAAGAAAAATTCTAGATGAAATCTAAGAAAACATCTAAGAGAAGAAAAGGTGTTTTCGGAGCCACACGACCAAACGTATCTCATGCGGTGCATTAAACTCCGCGTACGGTAGTTTTTCCGCCCAAGCCAGAAACGAGGAAAAGCGACGATCGATCGGAAGTTTTAAGATGATCGAAACGATACAGAAAGGGGGTAGGAAGTTGCGACCGACTTGGCGAGAGGAAATCGACGACGAGCGAGGTCTTGTTCGTTACAATTCGGTCGATAAAGCGATGTTTCCGGTCTCGACTGGCCTCACCTGTATCGGGTGACTAATCGACCGCCGTCTGCAAGATGTTACCCGCCTTCGGCGTCTCTCTTTCCCTTCTTCTTTGCTTCCTCTTCGATGATACTAATTGTCCTCGAGAATTCCTTCCAGTTCCATCCAGTTTCTCCACATCTCGAAAGCCGATCTTTAGAATAATCTACCTAACTTCGTATAACATTATCCTGGTTCAGCGTAATTATTATGGAACATCGTCTGCAGAATTATAGTTGCTCGATGAACGAAACTTCGATACGAGTATTCTAATTCAAGTTTATCGCTGCTATTTGCAATTTTATTTACCGCAGAAACTGTCGTACGTTTAACCAAAGCGTAGGTAACGTCGATATATTCAGCGAGTCTCGCTGCTTCTTATTCCAGTTGCTTATTTGCCAGCTCAGTTAATAGAACAGTCGATAAAGATAACGAAAATCGATGAAACCAATGTCGATCGAGTGCTTTGGCACTGAGGTTGGACCAGTTAGCGAACACTTTGAAAAGCGTGTACGTGAAAGGTGTGGGGAAGAGTAAGCGACGACGAGTATACTCGTCGAGCAAGAAGTATGTCTGCTTGTTATAACGCAGAGTTAAGTTGCAACGAAACGTTTTATTTTTGAATTTTATTACTCACGGGGCTCGTCTGAACGCAAAGTATCGTCGTTTCCTCGCGACGAGTATACTCGTCAAAAACAGTTAACTGGTTGAGCAATGTGAAAACGTCTATTTAACCAGTTTCGGCCGTGAACGACTCGTTTATCGAAAGCGTCGCCGTAGAATTAGACAAATTCTTCCCACGTTCGCATATTTTCTTTCTTTCCATTATATTCGATAATTCGCGAGACTCGACGATAGAGTAACGTCTACCATCTGCCTATTTTACTTAAAACGCTATAAATGAAAAAAAAGCAACTCCTGCCATTCCATCGATTTTAATGGAGAATTCCAAGTTTCGAGTCGCATTGTGAAATACCAAGACTTTTGAAGTAGCGAGAGGTATTCGAAGAGGGATCACAGAGTAGCATACATAGTTCGAATTCGCAACGGGGTCGAATCGAGTGTCCAATCGGTAGCCGGCGATAATGGAGCGAGATTATTCGAGACGGCTCGTTACCTTTACAAATCGAGCCGAGCGATCGGATTCGCGCCGGATGCTCGCAACAGGTGAAATTACACGTAGAGAAAATTGCCCGTCTCTCCTCTCTTCGTCTTCGCTTCGACGTTGCCTCTTCCTTCTCTCGTATTTCTTTTACCCCTTTTCGTCTGTTTGCTTTCGTGTTGCCGAGGGTCGGCCAGAAAGCGCAACATCGACGATGCAATCGCGGTTGCAATTTTCGGTCGTTCACGACTGGCGTGAGCGATTTTTGATTCGTTCGATAGGTTGCTCGGGGTAATGAGATTTTTGACAGTTTCGTGGCTCTGCCGGAGATTCGCGAGGGTGCGGCTTGCCCTCTCTTCTCGACCTCTTCTCTTTTGCAATTTAGATAATATCGTAATTGCGGTGGGTAAAATACTGGCGCGATTATTCGCACGATTTATTTCCAGTATCGTGCAAAAGCCGTAAAGCACGCGCGACATCGTCGTAACGATAGTGGCAGGCATTTTTAAGAAACCTGGTTATCCGAGGAGCGCATAGAGAAGACGAGAGGTTTGCTTGATTTTTCTTATTTTGATATGGCGTATCGTTGGACAGTTTCAGTATATACAACGAATCGATAGATTGTACAAAACGATTCAGCAGGCGATCGCTTTTGAAATGTTTCCAAGATACACGTTAATCCTGCGAACATACAGAGGAGCGCTTTTAACAGCAGAATCGATCAACGTAGAACCGATTGTATAATTTCAAAATTGTGTGTTTAATTGAAAAAACCTGGTCTTTCTTCGTATTCTATTACATATTCCTGATATTTAAGTATTTTTCCGACGATTACGATCGCTTGCAACCGTTGTTAAGAATTTTGTCAGATCCGAGGAAACTACGAAGAAGTCGTTACCGAGATATTGAGATATTTTCCCTTTGAATTCTATACGAAAATATCATACGTCAGAAGCGTTTTTGCTCGTTGAGAGTAGCGAAGAGCGAGATGGAAAATAAGCAACGAAATTATACAGGGTGGTTGGTAACTGGTGGTACAAGCGGAAAGGGGGTGATTCTACGCGAAAAAAGAAGTCGAAAATATAGAATAAAAATTTTTCGTTCGAGGCTTTGTTTTCGAGAAAATTGACTTTGAATTTTCGCTCGGTACGCGTGCGCTTTATCGCGTCTCGTTGTAACGGATCTCACTGTAGATCGTTGTCTCGATGGAAAGATTAAAACAAAATGTTTATTCTATATTTTCGACTTCATTTTTCGCGTAGAATCACCCCCTTTCCGCTTGTACCACCAGTTACCAACCACCCTGTATAACGGAATAACATAAAAACTTGGAAGATATGTTTTACGTCTGAAAAGCCAAGAGAATCCGTTAACAGAAGCAGTCGATAAATTCGCCTGTATCGCCGTAGCAACGGTACACCGATGGTTTCTACTAAAAATCAGTCACGAAACGAGGTCTACTTGCTCAATAGAGAAACCATCGAACAATTGCTTTCGAGAAATTATAGATGGCCGAGGGAGATAGCTGGCTCGTCCGTGGCATGTCCGCGCCGCTTTAATTTCCTTCTTCGCGACTATCCATTTATAATGCCGGACCGATGGACGCACGAAGGCGATTGCTTTTACACGAACGGGTCGTGGCCCCGGCACGGATCACGATTTAATCCGCCAGTCGTGAGCGCCACGCCCGTTTCGAGCGCGCGGCACACGTCAGCCCTGACCTTTTCCATAGCCGCCACGAGATCGATCGATAACCGATCAATCGCGAATAAACCTGACACAGACGCACGTGCGGTAGTTTAGCCAAGTAGCGTGCAAAGCCGAATTTACACCGTTTCGCTTTCGATGATTCATCGGAATACGTCGTTCTCGTCCTCGTTTCATCGGCGGTGATCCTGCGAAGCGAACACAGCGCAAATTCGGCTCCGCTTGCCTATTTGACTAAACCGCTGGCCGTGTTTGAACATCAAACTCTGAATCTAACGAGCGATCGTTTTAGTCAAATTTAGTAAAATAGAAAGCAGCGAAGCGTCCCTTTACTTTAGAAGCAGACGCGTTCACGTCAACAGTACGCTCGCATGCAGCGATCATCGCGAAGTAATAGGCAGCTGTCCGTGAAACTGCAGCGAACCGTTTTCGTCGCTACTCCTTTTCCTCGCGTTCACTCGCGTTAACATCGTCGGTAGCGTGGCGTACGTTGCAGCTATAAGCGAACGTGACGATCCACGATGAAGGCGTGTCGCTCGTCGCTGGAATACTATTTTAATAGCGAGACAAAACGTACGTCACTGTGCGCTTCGTAGACTCCACGTAGACGTATTGTCGCGTTTAACAGACTACGCTTACGCTTGTACGAGGCGACGCTTCGTGGATGGTCGGCTTAAACGAGCATCGTCGTTCGGCGATTGCTCGGCGAATCGGAAATCGAACGCTACGTGTAATAAGTTTTGCAGGGTGCATACGATATTCGAGATTATACGAAATATTTAAAATATCGTCCGAAAAGTTTCTCTCGTTTTATAGGGAAATAATAATAATCGTAATGGAATTGTAGTAATAGAACGGAATGGATCGTACGTAATTTAATAAAATAATATAAAACGAAAGAAACTTCTGGGACAACGTAATATCATAACTAGACTGTGAATATCGATGTGAATTCATATTTTTGCGAATGTAGATTAACACTTTGACTGCCACGTTGGTCATACGGTTTCTCCCGTGGTCATTGCTGACCGGAGCGCTTCGACTTCTTACAATTGTAAAAATTGAATGAAAATTGACAGTTAGGGTATTTTGAATATAACCGATAAAGAGAAGATACTTTGGAATAAAAAGTGTCCCACTGAACAATTAAATATTTTTATTGGAACATTTCTTTTTATTTGGAAATAGTTTACAATCAATTCTCATTGAGAATGAAAATTGACAGTTGGGTATTTTGAATATAACCGATAAATAGAAGATACTTTGGAATTAAAAGTGCCTCACTGAACAATTAAATATTTTTATTAGAACATTTCTTTTTATTTGGAAATAGTTTACAATCAATTCTCATTGAGAATGAAAATTGACAGTTGGGTATTTTGAATATAACCGATAAAGAGAAGATACTTTGGAATAAAAAGTGTCCCATTGAACAATTAAATATTTTTATTAGAACATTTCTTTTTATTTGGAAATAGTTTACAATCAATTCTCATTGAGAATGAAAATTGACAGTTGGGTATTTTGAATATATATTTTTGATAAATAGAAGATACTTTGGAATTAAAAGTGCCTCACTGAACAATTAAATATTTTTATTAGAACATTTCTTTTTATTTGGAAATAGTTTACAATCAATTCTCATTGAGAATGAAAATTGACAGTTGGGTATTTTGAATATAACCGATAAATAGAAGATACTTTGGAATTAAAAGTGCCTCACTGAACAATTAAATATTTTTATTAGAACATTTCTTTTTATTTGGAAATAGTTTACAATCAATTCTCATTGAGAATGAAAATTGACAGTTGGGTATTTTGAATATAACCGATAAAGAGAAGATACTTTGGAATAAAAAGTGCCCCACTGAACAATTAAATATTTTTATTAGAACATTTCTTTTTATTTGGAAATAGTTTACAATCAATTCTCATTGAGAATGAAAATTGACAGTTGGGTATTTTCAATATAACCGATAAAGAGAAGATACTTTGGAATAAAAAGTGTCCCATTGAACAATTAAATATTTTTATTGGAACATTTCTTTTTATTTGGAAATAGTTTACAATCAATTCTCACTGAGAATTATAAGTAAATTATTCTGGTGTGGTACTATAACGTGAATAATAAATGATTATCATATATTTGATTCTAGCTGAATCTAATGTTTAAATCTAGAGGGTAATGTCTTTTTAGCCTGCGGATCTGATCCATCGTGTCAAGTAATTGAGTAACTAGTGGGTTTTGGTGGTTGTTAATTCTTATGTTATATCTATTACTGAATTTGCATATTTTTATTAGAACACGAATAAAAAAAAATGAGGACAAATCTTGCATCTAACGGTGCACTGTGTTAAAACACTAGACGTTGGAGTGGCAATCAAAGTATTAAGAAATGGAACTTGGGTAGATGATCGTTTCATTTACTAAATATCGTAAGCAGCTGAATATTTTCGATATGTAATACGGTTTTGCGTATTGCGTGCGTTTTTGCAGCTTCGAATTTTTCGTAAATGCGTAAAATAAAAATTGCAAAGGATGAAGCATCGGAAGAAGAACGCGTAGCATCGAAACTGCACTTTCCACGTCGATTCATCTCCCTCGTCGACTTCGTTTCATCGTCACAGCCCAGAAAAGTCGACGGTGACAGTCTCGATGGGAATCCGGCGCCGAACAATTCCCACAAAAGTAGTCCGGGCGCAGTCACCACCCCGTTTACTCTTTTCCATCCCTGTTTGCACACGGACATTAGGCACGCGGCGTTGAAAACGGGGGCAAGCACGTGTCGGTGCACGCGTGGCCGAGCGTTTCGGCCTTTCAGAGGGCCATTGACACGCGTACTTAACGGCGAGTTTCCCACGATTCTGGATCCTCCTTCTGGACACTATGCAGGGGAGCGTTATCGCGAAACAACGCACACACACACAGGGGCAGGTTGTTCGCTCACCGAAACGTTCTTCACGCACCGTGATCGCGACTTCGATTTCCTTCGGCCAGGTGTGCTCTGCTCGGTGAGTGGACCTCTTGGTCGAAGAAGGTTGCAGCTAATTCAGAGAAACGTGTTTGGAAAATGGCGTAGAAAATTCGATACGCCGCATTCGAAGCGAGACCGCAGCGATGCACGGAAGAAGAAAGTTTGAAATTCATTTCATTTGTTCGAAGCATCGGTAGGTCAGTCTTTTATACAGACGTTGAGTCGTGCGTTTCTTGCTCGAAGTATGTTCGTTCGTCGCTCGCTTTCCTGCGAGAACGAAAGCGGAATAATACGAGCGTCTGTACGGGCGATCCAGCGTAAGAGCGCAGAAAGTCGTAAAAACTTCTGCATCCGGTTCTAATTGCAGCGAATTTACAGGTAGAGTCGCGAAACGTGTTCTCGCAGCGAATAAACAGGGATTTCTTGTCACCGTTCGAAATCAGCCTTGGATAAATTGTCAGAAATCAAACGGCGACTGGCGCAGGTGTTTGCTCCGCTTCTTTTCGCACCTCGACAGGCTCGAGCTGTTGAGGCGGTGTCATTAAGGCGGCGAAAAAGTCAGCGTCGCGTCAGTTGTCGATTCCCTGTCGTGACTTTCGAATGCACGAGTATCAACCGGCTAATTGCGATCGTAAACGTCGTGAAAGTCGGCGCCGATTTGCTCCCGCGACAAAAAGTCGGTCTCCGCGCTCAGCGCCTAACCGATTGATTACCGTGAAACTCGTACTCGCTTTCTTTCGAAATCACCGAACGGCACGAGGTAAAGGCGCAAGGGGGATGCCAAAACGCAAAATACGAGGATCCGATGTATGCAAAAATGCGAAGATCCAAGGATGCCAAATACGATGAGAAGCATATATTATGATATAATATACAGGGTATAATATAATATACAGGGTGGTTGGTAACTGGTGGTACAAGCGGAAAGGGGGTGATTCTACGTGAAAAAAGAAGTCGAAAATATAGAATAAAAATTTTTCGTTCGAGGCTTTGTTTTCGAGAAAATCGGCTTTGAATTTTCGCTCGGTACGCGTGCGCTTTATCGCGTCTCGTTATAACGGATCTCACTGTAGATCGTTGTCTCGATGGAAAAATTAAAAAGAAATTTTTATTCTACATTTTCGACTTCTTTTTTCGCGTAGAATCACCCCCTTTCCTCTTATACCACCAGTTATCAACCACCCTGTATATATTAGGTTGTCCGAAAAGTTTCTTTCGTTTTATATGGAAACAATTGATGCTCAATGTTTTTTTGAATTTATGTTTTTATTGAATTATGCACGAACGTAATAATAGAAATAGAACGAAACGGATTGTACCTAATTCAATAAAATAATATGAAACAGAAATTGTTGTTCATCTATTATCACCTTATGAAACGAAAGAAACTTTAAACGAAATAAATAAATAAATATATATAATATATATACAAATAATGTTTTTGTTTTATATTGGTTTATCGAATTATGCACGAACGTAATAAGAACGAAATGGACCATAGCTAATTCAATAAAATAAAGTTAAATATATTAAAATTAAATAGTATCTTTGTACTACAATTAGTTTATTTACAATGAATCGATTAAACAGATGTTGATTAAACAGAAAACGATGGTTATTTAACACGAACTAATCACAATAACGTATTATAATTAAGATAACTGTTAAGACGCAATTCGCACTTTCTGACTTCTCAACTCGTACTGCAATTCAGCAACCGCTTTTTTATAATTCGCACGACATCCCCCAGGCCCCTCGTCCACGATACTACACACATACATATATTTAATGTAAAGATGCAAAATATATGCAAAACGCAAAGGTGCAAAATATTCGGTGTGCAAGGCTGCAAAGATCGCAAGAAGCAAAGATGAAGAATATACATGGATTCAAAGACGCACGATGCACGACTGAGTCGATCAGAGTGTCTCGAAGTTGAATTAATTTCGAATAAAAGGATACACGGAAAAGATTGGATCCATTTATACACGCTTTACTGTGTGACACTTTCGAACGCTTCTCGGTCAGTTAATTTTAATTAGGTCGGAAGATCGTAATCGCTGCAAATTGATATATAATATGATACAATGTACGTAAAATGGAGTCTGTGAACGAGTAAACGATCAGATCTCAGATAACGAGTTTAAAGTTAATAAAAGCAGTGTCGTAATTCCGTAGTAAATACGGCAAATTAGTAGAAATCAAAAGCACTGCACGACCTCCACCATTAAACATACATAATACTTACGTGGTCGATCCAGTTACTTCAACCTGCTCCACGATCCAATCTTCTCGATATCACACGCCTTTTCCAGACACAACTTCCACTTCAGCTACTCGCGCATATACGCGTCAAATTTATTCTTCAATCCACTAGGCTTCAACTGCGGCCAATTTTCCTCCAGGATCATTGAGAACTGCGATACATAGAAGTACGATTTAACTTAAACCGTACGTACGTATACAGAGAACGCAATTTATTTTGATCTGTGGAAATACGCGCAGTATCAATATTCGATCGAGATAAATCGTGTTTCCAGCTAAATTGTCCATTAATTTCCCATTGACTCTATCGGCTGAAGGTTTTATTTACTCTAGTCCTTAATAATCGTAGACAATTTTGTCCAATGGGAAATTGAAAATGCTGAAACTCTCGTTATTTCACCTTGCTCCTTAGAAACTTTTCTTTTTTTTTTTTTTTTTATCAACCTATACTTCTATTTTTGCTCTCGAGATCTATACAAATCTATATCGCACCGTTAATCTCAACCAGTTAGCTGTTGCGGGCTCTTTGAGAAGTATGTAAGAATACTTATCATGTTCCGCAAAATGTAAGCGACGACGAGTATACTCGTCGAGCACAGAGTATGCGTGGCTGTTACAACGTAGAATTAAGTTCTAACGAAATTTATTTTTGAATTTTACTATTGACAAAGCTCGTCGTAACGCAAACTGTTGCTATTTCTTCGTGACGAGTATACTCGTCGGTATACTAGTCAACTGCTTGATATTTCCATTGAGATATGTATAGTTTTACGTGCTAGACTAGATTGACCACGTAGCAGTGATGCATGTACGTGAATATGAGTGTATGGAAGTATGTGCGTGCGCGGTGCCTTGAAAACAAAGGAATGTAAACTGTTCGGTTAACAGTGTGGTATGGAAGAAGGCGAGACGCGTGCAAGTGTGTATCGATGAATATCTTTGGAATCGTTTATCAAATAAATATACAATTATTCTAATATAAATTCTAAGTGTAAATTTAGCGTTCCTATGCCGTTATTTCGGCAATTAAGATCCAAAATTCTCAACGATTTGCCAACTAAAAGGGTCGATATACATTGACAATAAAATATCGTCAGATTCGTTAATAAGCCGCATTTTCATTGAGAACCTCGAAACGTTGACAGTATATTACTAACTGTCTGACAATAAATAACGCGTATCAGCCATAAAAGATCGAAATTATATCTTTTCTGCGTTGAATACCAGAAATCTGTACAAACACCGGTACAGAAATAATTATTCCGTAAATCCATTTCCATCGTTTTATTATACCGTTTGTCGAAGGATCAAAAGAGACGAGAAACTGAGGGAAGAAACTCGTCGCTTAAAAGAAAACCAAGCGTCTAGCCCGATTCTTACATTCTTAAGAAGCACTCTGAAAACCCGCAACCGCAGTAAACGCACCTGCTCGAAGAAGAGTTGTACGGTTGCCCGCAACGATTTTTGCCTTCGACCGTCACTTATTCACGCACGATCGGATCTCGTGGTTCGATAGAGAAACGCGAAACCATCGACGTCGAGAAGCTCGCGGAGCCGCGTCAGCTCGCCACGAAAGCGTAATTCGGTCAAGTTTGCGCGGCTGTTCTACGCGGCAATTAACGAGACGGCCACACCCGCGACTCATTAAGCTTCCGGCCGTGTCTCGATGGCAATTTGCCGGCTCGTTGCTCGCGCACGTGTGATACACGCGATAAACCGGACAATTGCGATACCTAGAAACCACTGTACGAACGATCGTACGCACAAAGTTACTCGAGTTTTCCAATTCGCGTCGTTCTACGATCTTCCGCGGAACCTTCGAAATTCCCTGGAATTCGCGATGCTGTAACGTCTTTCTCAACTATCCTCGCGCCGACTTTTCTATTCTCATCGGAATATCTCCACGGTGTGCGAAAATAAGTTGGAAGAAAGCAAATGGTTGTGTTGGCCCGTTGCTGGTGTATTTGTCGAACAAAATTTCTTACGAATGTATCGGTGCGCGGCTGGTGGAAAAAGCGGTGCCGCCGCGTGCGAACTTCGTGCGCACCTTGTACCTGCAATCTGCATATATATTAGACCGCGGTTCGGGAGATGGGGCGAAGAAAATAAAGGTGCGAAGCCTCGTTCGTTTTTATCCGGGCCAAGATCGAATCGGCGCGGCTCGTTCGTGGCTTTAACGGCCGAATTAATGGGTCGTCGATTCCTCGAGGAAGTCGTATTAAAGGTAGCGCCCCTGCTCGTCTCTCCGTTTTCGAATTCGACTAGTTTTATTTCGACTTTTTCTGCCGTGCCACGATTCGTTCCCGGGATTAATTACTTTCATAGTGGAGCGTCGATAACGCGACAACCTTTATAAGCCCGTAATTTGTTCGTCACGTTTACGCCGAGGGAAAAGTCGAAGCTTATTTCTATAAATACAAAATAAAACATTCGATGTACGTAAGCAAAAAATGTCTCTACTAACTGGAAGCAACAGGTGCAGTGGTTAGAATAAGTATTCGTACAACATCGTACTTATCGTGTCATTTATGTCAATTAGTTTGAAGTGTATCTTTCGTGTAATTTGGTGTAGTAGATATTACGAAAACGTGCAGCAGTTGCTACGAGAAACGCTTCATCGAAAAATCCAAAATGTCTTTTGTACACACCGTATACTTCGTTGAATATGCATATCCACATCTTGCATCGAAGTATTGGCTCGCATCCGAGCTATTCCACGAATTCGTTTACCGTCGCGAATAAATAATTCAGCTGCAAAAATTCAATTTGTCTTTCTTCGCGTTTCTACGATTCCACGAAAACATCGATCCTTGTACGAAGCTTCTCTCGGTCCTTCCGGTTTGTCGCGCCTCTCCTACTCGAAAAACCCGATAAGGCGAAAGCTCGGTAACTCGGAGACTTTGGCTCTTCCTTTGAGATTCGAGTTACCGAGGCTCGACTGTGCGACAGGCAGCGGGCAATCGCGACAGAGCGACGTGAACGAACGCGAAAGGGTAGAAGATCGACGGCAAGAGCAATTCTAGTTTTGTTCTCTAGGCGAAAGGAGAAAATAGCGGACGCTCGCGCGATACAAGACCGTCGATGATACAGTTGAACTTGTAATTAAAGCTCGTTGGAGGAACATAAACCGGCTGGCTCGGGATCGTGCTGCGAGTTTCCACACTTCGGGCTCTTTGATCCGCGCTCGGGATAACTCGTAAAAATCTTAAACGCCACATTTAATTAAATACCGCGTGCCAAGCGGAACGAGCCACCCTCTGCGCGAGGCAGCTGGCGAACAGAAACTATTAAGCGACTTTCTCCGCCGATCGGAAATCATTAGACCAACGGCAATTTAGCGATACGTCGACGTTCGATGATGAATCGATGTTCAGACGCTGATCTATACCGCCAGCCGCGAGCTTTCCGTCACGACTCGCGGTCCATTAATATCCGTACGAAATCGCTCGATGGATACTAATGACCGATCCTACCGAATTCGATCGGTCGAATCTTGTGTCTGCTTTTGTTTCATCCGCTGATCGTTGATGGTTTGTTTTGGTTTGTTTGGGTAGAAGCATTGCTCGATCGATTCGACGCGGTGGAGATCTCGCTTGTAGGAAATTCGAGCAATTTGGGGAATTTGGGGAATTTGGAAAGTGCGGGATCTCGTTATTTATTTATTTGTCTGTTATAATTCCTGTGTTGCGACTTAGAATGGCTTCTGATTGACATTCTACTTGTTTACAGTATGTGTTTTCTGGTCACAACTAGTAAGCTTACTTGTAATTGCATTTCTTATTGAATTATTTTAACCTATTTTTAAATTATTGCTCCTAACTCTGTTACATACTGCTCCGCTGGGACTCAGTACATCATGTGCACATCATTGCACTTTTACTTTGGTATTTACATCGTTGCACGCGATTACTTCGTCTTGCGGCGGATCCATTTTCAGAAGGAAAAGAAAATTCGTACACTGGCGTAGATCAAATCAATGAGAAGTTTGTCTGTAGAAAACCACTTGTACGTACACGCCTGTCGGTTGTAAAGAAAACTCAATGTTCTACTCGTTTAGGTAAATGGCATGGACAAAAGGCAAAGAGCAATCAAGCAATTCGCGTCTTTCATTTTCCAGCTGTTACGTACTTCGTGCGGCATCCTGTAAACACGTTGACTAAAAAAAGCAATGGATGCTATGAACGAAATATTATGAAAATCGTTGATTTCTAATAAAATACTGCACTTGTTAAATTCGTTCTTTAACTCTCTGGTAAAAAATCATATCGGAAAGTTTTCCATTGAAGAACCTGAGAGATTCTGGAAGGATGGCACGTTCGAGTTGCGCGAAAGCCGTAGAAAGGTTGTGCTATGAAACGGCACCTGTATAATTCAACAAATGTACGTCGAATCGAGATGTAAATCGGAACGAACTTTCCCAGCGGCCGTTTCAATCTTCTCAGTCGCTCCGAAAATACGCGGCAATACAAGCTATTAGGTTGTCCGGAAAGTGTCTTTCTTTTACAGACACGTCTTTCGCAACGACGCATCTTTATACAAACACGAAGCCCAATCTGTCGAACGTTGTTGAGGTGGATGTTAGATGTAAGTGCTCAAGAAATACTTTCGATATTCAACAAAAAAGTTTATCAAACAATCAACAATCGACGATTCTCGAATGTGTTTGCTTCGCTGTTACGCTAGACTCTTCGCACTTCGCAATGAATCATTTGTTCAAAACCGGACGGATTCTTTTCCTTCGTTGCCCCTCGATATTCCCACTACGCACGCGTTTGTTAGACGTCCGCGACGGTTGCCGCGTATGCGTTCTTCCGAATATTCGGCGAAAGGACCGTAAGGATATCGATGGTACATTGGGCACCAATGGTCGTCGAAAGCCGCCACATTGCGATCTTTAGTTTGATAGAATAAAATGGATCATACGTGTAGTATCGTGGAAAAAAGGCCTGTGGCGGCACTCGATAGCAAATACCACCACTCGACACTAATTAGTGTTGGACGACGGCAGCGCAGTGGTTAGCGCCTTAGGTTGCGAACGTTCGGAACCCGGGTTCGAATCCCGACGACGGAGTCCGATTTTTCTTCCACCATACAAACAAAAAAAAATGAGAATGAAAAGCGGCCGTACCCAGCAGCGACATCTACAGTGCAAGCAGCTCACGATACTACATACGTAATTCGATAAAATAGTTATAAAACAGAAAAAATGTCGTGCATCCATTATTTCCTTACAAAAGGAAAGAAACTTTTCCGACATGGAACACGCTTCTCAAAGTGCTCGTAACGATTTAGGAAGCGGAATTCCCCTCAAAATCTACACTGTGGTCTCGTTGAAACCCTGAAACATATTCCAATCGAAGAATCAAAGTTTTTCAATTTTCTCACTTATGGAACGCGCTTGTACGAGCGCTCTCTTCGATTATTCCGCGTGCGACCGCAGTCGCATTGTCACAGTGTGAAAGAGTATCGTTCCGGTTCGCGCGGTAGATACGATCGTGTCGGCGTTATACGAACCGAGTCGCCTCGGTCGTTTCTGTCGTTGGTACAGCGGAGGTACGCCATTAAGCTGGAATTCAGGTGTATTAACGATGCCGGTTACTCGCGACAGGTACGTATCGAGCGACCGTGGCCACCCGGTAGCGCTAATGGCGCGCCGCGGAGGGAACCGTTCGTTAGAGGCATTTTATTTTGCCTATCGTACGCTTTGTACGACCGTTTATGCTCCCTGTCACCGTCTCTGCCCTCCTTCCGCGGCTCTGCCTTCTGGGAAATCCCTGTTCGCGATTGCGTTTCGATGTCAGCCACTTTGCAAACGATAAGATGCATCCCGATTTTTCTATCGTTCGTCGTTCCTTCGTCTTCCCTTTCTTCCTTCTTCTTCTTCTTCTTCTACGCTCGATGAAATTGTCACGTAAAATAAACAAAAAGAAATCCAAGATGAAAATAACAAAAGAGAGAATTTATTTGTTAACACCTTGTTTACGTTAATGACAGTTTACTTCCGAACTCCAGCCGCGACTTTCCAAGACTGAAGCTCTTACAACTCGACTTTCCATCGGATCCGATTCTTTTTCCTTTGTCACCCCTCGATATCTCCACTATCCACGCGTTTGTTAACGGCGGAACGTAGTGAATTATATAGACAATACCGAAGATATCCGCAACTAATTGCAGTCAATTTCATCTTCCGACAAAAAGCGAAACGAACTTTCTACTCGACCCGGTATGATGAAAATTCCATTCGGAAAGCGACAAATATTCGGTTCTTCCAAGTCCTAAGTCCGTACAAAATAATATTAAGTTCACATTAACGACAAACATTAAACTCACAATAACATCGATAGTAGTACGAAACTTGGTAAACTTCAAAGTCAGCCTTCTCAGTTACGAACCAGCGTAGATAGAAAAGTTAAGAAGTAGAGCGACGATACGACTACGCGATTTTTAAATACCTACACTGTCGCTCGTAAGTATCTATGGTCACTTTGCAGGATTTTCATTGCCAACTACGAGTATTAGGACACCTATACTCGTTATGGAAAAACTCTAACAAATTTTATCTTCTTTAATATTTTACATGGTAACGTACATGTGACACGAACGAACTAATCGATTTGTATAATAAACCGATAGAAAAGAAGCAGGCGCAGTCGTCGAAGCGCTCGGTTTAGATTGACATGGCAAAGTGGAACTAGCAAACTCTACTTTATGTACATTATGAAGTAGAGTACATATTATAAGGTGAATTAAATGTCACACGTACGTGATGAAATAATTAAAAAGAACGAGAGGAATGGAAAGCTTTTAATTCGACGTAGACGAATAGATGGATGTCGTAAACGCGGCCTTTTAAAAATTCTCCTCCGCTATACATCTACGATCCTTTTCAAGGAAAAACTCATCGATAATAAAGTGCCATTAAAACGGTAATTTTATTAGGATCTCCCTGTACGAATAATCGAACCCGTCTGAGAAACTGGATACGTTTCTATCGACACGAAAGGATGAACGAATCAAGGACATTAAATCGAGCGATACCCTGACTCTGTTTCAGGTGGTTCTGCCACTTCGACGACGATAATTACGTGAACGTGCCACGCCTGCTGAAGCTTCTGGATAACTACAATCCACGGGAGGATTGGTACCTGGGAAGGCCCTCGATACCCGCACCCTTGGAGATCATCAGACAGGGCCCGGAACCTTCCAAGCGGCCGGTGAGTTTTTAAATTCGTCGAACAGAGATGTAGCGAGCGAGAGAGTGAGAGAAAGAGAAAGACTTCTAAATGAAACCAGTTTTCCCCTCGCGGCGTCTCGTTTTTGCGATTTCCAGAAAGACAGGGTGGGCCATCATTAACGATCGAGTACCGTGGCGTCATCGTTGGTACGCGAACAACGATTTCTGTTACCGTTCGAACCGGGCCAACCCACTTTTAACCGATAGAAATCGGCCTTCGAGTGGCTGCGATCGATCAGCCACTGTCTCGCGGATTAATCGGCCCGTTTCTTGCGGCGTACACGGTTTTCTCGTAAAACGGAAGTCGCAGGTGTTACTTGGAAGCTTGGCCGTTGGCTACGAAGTACAAACGAACCGAACGAGTTCTTGTCGATCCTTTTTGCCGCAGTGTTGCTCCGTAACCGTGGAATTTCTTCCATTTTCGTCGTGACAGTAAGTCACGGTCTCCGAGGGATCAGCTCCATCCGGCTTGGGTGACGGTCAATGGAGACGGTAATGAGCAACGTTTCGTTTTTTACCGGCGGTCGTAGGCTAGAGGCGTGAAAGTCGCTTTTTCGTACGTCGCGGGAGGTCTCTAGGACGAGCAGGATGCTGTGCAAGGCCGAGCGAAATACGAGGCCGCGAGGGGAAAGTGGAGAAAAGTTGGAGCGGAAGATTGACGCGATGCCAAGCGAATATCGGGAATTGACGGATAAAGAATTTAACGCGCGGAGAAATTTAAAGGTCGTAAAGTCGGCGGAAATTGCGGCGAAAAATGTTCGACGTATATGGAAATTGGGAAGTAAAAGGTTTGGCGCGAGCAACGATAAGAGAAGTGGAAAAATTGCGGTGAAAAATATTTTACGCGCAGGCTAATTATTGGGGAAAAAATACGTCAGAGAGATTCTGTTGCGCGTTTTCTTGTTCGGACGCGGAAGGAAGCGAATTACGGTCACTATCCTCAGGTCTTATCGAATTTATGCATCTGGGAGAAAGCAGCCGCTGCCTGTATCCGTATTTTCCAGTTTGCCAGCTTAAACCGAATCCACGGTTGTTGCCTCGCCTCGGGGGGTGAGTTTGACGAAGGAGAGAAGCGTCAGCCGGTGACCATTTTTGTCATTTTCCATACTTATTCCACCCTTTGTATACGTTTTCCATCTGGGAATTAGTTCGTCGGGCAAACTGGCCAAATTTCTTTCCTTGAAAAAGTTTCTTTAGGAACACGCTTATGCGTGCGATATCCTCGATTAAACCGATCAAAATTATCGTGCAAAATTCTTTCACTATTTTCTTCTTTTTCTCGTTTCAACAATTTTCCACGCATCTCGATTCCTCTGGTTCGAGTCACGTAATACGAAATTCTTTTTATTTCTCTTCTTGTCCATTACAGTATTTTTTTGCAGATCTCCAATAGGCCTTGTCGTTCGAGTCACGTAATACAGAGATCTTTTTATTTCTTTTCTCGTCTGTTTCAATAATTTTTCATAGATTTCGAGTCTACTCGTTCGAATCAACCAATTCAGAGCTTTTTTTACTATTTCTTCCTTTTCTGTTTTTCGATAAATTTTCGTATATTTTGCGATTCTATCGGTTCGAGTCGGTCAGGACACGTTATGCGTATTACGTTGCAAAATGATTTTACGTTGCAAGTAGCTTTTTACCGGTGGATCGCGTCGTGCCTAACCGTGAAATCGTAATTTTCTTCGCGAGAATCTTCTCGTATCAAGAAGTAGTCAATTTTCCGGGTTTTTGACACGGCTCTCTTACCTTTTCCCTTTCTCGTTCGAAGAAATTGCTCGAAAAGTTTCAAACGATGCGACAGTGAGTCGCTCGCGACTGCTCTTCAACTTTGAGCTCCCGCTGCGCTTCTCGCTGCAAACCACCTGCGTTGTGTACGAATTAGTTTAGCAGTTTCTTTTTCACTGATATCGAGACTGTAATTATTTTTCAAAGCTACTGTTAAAAGAGGATAGTGTTGTTTTCTGATTTAAAACATCGCGATTAAATACCCTCTGAGTATCACGTATATTCTGTTACACGAGTTTCGCGAGAGTACCTCGAAAGAGAATCAAGAAACTTTTCTGCCTTTAAATACACGAAATATTCTCTATTCAGAGATAATCTTTCCGAACATCAAAGAAAATTTCCTATTGTTGAACACACGAAATATTCTCCATTCGAGGAGAATTTTTCCGAACATTAAAGAAATTTTCCTACCATTGAACAAACGAAATATTTTTGATCCGAAGGAAATCTGTTTGAACATGGGAGAAAGTTTTCCGTCGCGAAGTAAGTGAAATATCCTCCATTCGAAGAGAATTTTTCCGAACATTGAAGAAAATTTCCTACCACTGAACAAACGAAACATTCTTGATCCGAAGGAAATCTGTTTGAACATGGGAGAAGATTTCCCGCTGTAAAATAAACGAGATATCCTCCATTCGAAGAGAATTTTTCCGAACATTAAAGAAAATTTCCTACCATTGAACAAACGAAATATTTTTCATTCGAAGGAAATCTGTTTGAACATGGAAGAACCTTTTCCGTCGTGAAATAAACGAGATATCCTCCATTCGAAAAGAATTTTTCCGAACATCGAAGAAAATTCCCTACCGTTGAACAAACGAAACATTCTTGATCCGAAGAAAATGTTTTTGAACATGGAAGAAAATGGCATGCTACCAAATACGCAAGATATTCTTCGTCCGAGGGTAACTTTTTTGGACAGCAAAAAACATTTCCTACTACGTCGAATACTCGAAATATCTTCGATTCGACGAAAACCCTTTCGAATACCGAGGAAAATTTCTTCCCATCGATTACACGAAACAACAACAATCCGATGGAAATCTTGATGTGAAAAGTCGTAGCCACGAAACGCGTTAAACACTGTGGATTCTCGATGCGATCGAGAGAGCACGTCTCGAGTATCACGCGTCTCGAGTGGCTTGACGCTTAACTCCGAGGCACAAAGTCCTCGGCATCGCGATCAAAAATCGATAAAAGGCCTGTCTTACCAGCGGACTCACGAGATACAAGATGCGATTTGGATTCCGCGAGATATGATCGGCGGAGGTCCCGGCAGCAGACAGGTAAAACGGGGCCCGTGATCTTATCCGACGACAGTGTCATGCTATAAGCCCATTAATCCTTTTTCCCTTGCCGAAAAAAAGAAACGAGCAGCGAGGAGGAAGCGGAGGAGTGAGAGATCGAGGGGCAGGGGTTGAGAAATAAAAGGATCGACGTTGTCAGAAGTTGCGGTGGCCCATCGACGGGGCTGCGTCCTGGAAAAAACTCCTCTCCTACATTTATCATCCGCTTAGACAAATTAATAACGGCTTTGATCCGTCTGTCGCTGCCACGACGAGTCTCCGGGACGTCGCTTGTCTTCCGTGACGACCAAAGAAGGAGGAAATCGTTTGTAAGGAAGAGGAAAGCAGGGCTTTCTCTTCGAATCTCGAGATGCTTGATATTTTACATGGATAGAGCGAGTTTCGTTCGACGTAACTAGTTTTTTTTCTAGTTCTCTGCTTTCCGTTCCACTCTTACACGAATGCAAGTTCCATCCTGGACATTCGGTGGAAGAAGAAAAAAAAATTAAAAGAAAGGAGAAGAAAATAATTAAGATGGTGTATCGAAGAAAAGAAAATCTTCTTCGTGGACGTTAATCCTTTTTGCAACTTTAATTCCGTTCGATATGACTTTGATTTAGAACCACGCTTTGAAGCAACATGCAGCAACGTCGAGCATATTATCGCTGTTTCATGCTTCTTGAAAAACTCGCTGTTGCTTCAGCGTGCACCAAATGTTCCTATATGTCGCTGTTGGAAATATTTTGCAGCGTGCAGCAACAAGAGGCGATGAGAAGCGAAAGAATAGTTGTTCGTTGTTGTTTCACAGCAGCCCTTATCAAGTGGTTGCATAAATTTGGAATTTTTCGTTCAAAATAGAGTGAAACCGGAAACGATACATTTTTGCCGTGGTAGTCAAAGAAACAGAACCTAAGCAGAGATTCCTGTAGCCTCGTAAATCCTTGTATCTTCAAGCTTTCCACGACTACATAAACCATGTCTATAGTCTATTCATTAGGTTGTCCGAAAAGTGTCTTTCTTTTACAGACACCTCTTTCACAACGACGCATCTTTATACAAACGTGAAACCTAATCTGTCAAACGTTGCGATCTTTATCTTGATAGGGCAAAATGGATCATACGTAAATAAAATAATATAAAATAACATAAAACGAAAAATGTTGTGCATCCGTTATTTCCTTATAAAACGAAAGAAACTTTTCGGACGATGATCTAACGTTTCGAAAGAGTCAGATCGAATCGCAGATGAATCTGCCTCCGAGAGCGAATATTTGGCGGTAGTTGGTAAAACGGAAACAAAATCGAAACCGGTAGTCTTCGGATGAAACGATAAATCTTCCGAGAGTCAGAGGACTCGTTTCTACCTCCGCAGTAGAGGAGATTAAACGTTTCTTATAAGGACCGATCGCAGCCATTCATCAACCGTCGCGTCGGTTAGATATCTCTCTTTCTCTGATTTCTACTCGAGTCCTCGGCTCGTTAAGCCCTAATCGCTCTACTCTTTTCATTTTCCCAAACCCCACCCTTTCTCCACCGACTTTTGACCGTTCGTTATCCGTGTCCGACCGCCAGCAATAAACGTTCGTCGTATATTTGCGTTGGTAATTAGAACGTCCATAGGATTATTTTATTCTTGAATTATGGACAAGAAAGGTACGAAGCGACCGTGGAAAAAACCGCAGTATCCGCGAGAAAGTGTGAAACGAGATTTTTTAGTAGCTTTGTATGGCAAGGTCCCGCGATAAGTCGGATTTCTCGTCTTTTAGAGACGAACAGCTTTAATATTCGATATCGTTCGATGTTTGCACTTGAATTTCTTTATTAGCTTCTTCAACGTTTCAAAAATATTAACGTTCTTACGATAACTATACGAGTAACGTTACGAATGTAGACGAATATTAATCGAGTTGAATTATTCGTTTCTTACGGAAATATACCTATAGAGTATACTGTTCGTTAGTCAGTAAATAGTATTATTATTTATTCTTCTTTGTTATTCATGGTGCTGGTTTATATTCAGGCTTCGCATTTTTCTCCTATGTGTTACGTAGTCAGCAAGCGATGTAAAAATCAGAAAATCGAAGCTATCGTATTTTGTTGTTATTTCTGTATTCAGAGGTAGGATCGTAATATTTATTATTTTATTCTTTGGATAAATCTATCGCGCTGTTCTCAGCCGAAAAACCTCTGTTGCACTTTCTTACATGGACTAGGGATAAAAACAAAAGAACATCTTAAACCTATCGATTAAATCTATCGATCGTATCCAGAACTATCTTCTACTTACTATTTATTACAACTAGCGCAAACTCAGGTTATCATTTTCAACATATTTCTTTATTTAACGAGAGATTTTTTTCTCCATATTTAACAAACACAAAGTTTTATTGCATTTCTTCCGTGATCATACGTTTTCGTATCGAGTGATGTTCTCTGCTCGAGAAACCAGCGTTGAATTAATTAGACTAAACGTAATCTCGTTGGAAGTCGTATCGTGCCGAAGATTTTCCAAAGTTTTCCTACAACCTGGAATCGCAGTTTCGCATTAACTCTTTCAGCTTTCTCCAAGAAAAAAAAAAAAAAAAAGAAATAAAAGAAGAAAAAGACTCGACTCTATCCAAGATTCTACTCCGCTCATTCTTCATCCATCTGTTTTCTATCATGGAACACTTTTCAAGCTCGTTCGCAAACTACCGAGAAATAAATCTAACACAATTTTCATACTTGAGGTCGTCGATTTACCTTCGATAAAGTACGGTTTATAGAAGGAAGAGACTATTACGTAAGGTTTTGCACGGAAGATGAGAACGGGGATAGACGTGTCTCGCCGTTTTATTCTGCTTTTATCGCCAACATATTTGGAGAAGATGGGACCGCGGGCCCGTTTCCAGTGAATGGACATTGTTCGGCGGACACTGCCGGGATAAAGGGATACTCTACTCTCTTTATCTCTCTCTCTCTCTCTCTTTCTCCAATGGTATTCCGCGTTTTTCAACCCTGTTTCTCCTCTTCATTCAGCCTTCTTACGATCCAGTCGAACCAGTATCGTTGTACGAACGAAGAACCCTCTATGAAAGTCGATCGAGCAGCCGAGGTCGGCTATCGATATGTCGCGTGGTAACCCACTTACAGCTCACGAAAGTAGTATAAGACGCTTCTGTAAACTCGTTATCGATATAGAAATCGGAGAATTAAATTTGAAAATTGTATATAGAAAGTACGAGATATTTGGTACGAGTATGCACAGGCTGACGAAATTATTCCAACACCTGTGCGTAGGTACTCTTCACGAATATATCATGCGCCCTATACGAAAGATTTTGAAATTTCATTGGCATTTTCACGAAACTCGACTGTTACGGTTTTATTGGTTAAGCTTGGAACAAATCTGAAAGAAAAATATATAGTAGTTTTGTAGAGATCAGAAGAGTATTTAAACAGTGAATTATCCGTTTGGTAGGTACGCGTTTGCAATGAATATGATGTAATTTCTATATACAGGCTAAAATAAATAAATACGTGCATTCGTATAGATTTTCAGGGAAATTTCTCATTTTATCGATATGTGGGATGGTATGACGTCAGGAAAGGACGTGGCGTGAGGGGTAATTATTTATAAACGTTGTCAAGATATGTTAATGTTGTCAAAGAGTGTTGCGAGCGTTACCAAGGTTTGTTAAGGGAAAAAATGAGCATGGGAAAATGCTGTCAGAGTTGAGTTTATCGTGGTCGAGTGAAGTTCGTTGTGTCGTTGTGACGTAGAATTAGTGAGAAACGAATACGCGAAACGCGGTATTATATTCGATTTTGTGAGAGTGCAACGATATTGTATTTATCATACTGTTTTCTCTTAACTTGTAATATAACATTCCTACAGATATAATCGTGACAATCGCGTCTGAAGAATTGAAATTAACGGACTAATGAAATTTCTAAATGTTCTCTACAACGCATACGATATGCACAAATTTTCTTCGATAAATATTCCGCTCTTATACTTATCTGTAATAAGTATTAACTTATTATAAATATTTAGCCATGTCACTGCACCACGCCAGAAAAA
The DNA here is from genome assembly GCF_040668555.2 of Bombus flavifrons. Classification (NCBI taxonomy): domain Eukaryota; kingdom Metazoa; phylum Arthropoda; class Insecta; order Hymenoptera; family Apidae; genus Bombus; species Bombus flavifrons. The sequence continues at coordinate 11,374,805 of NC_138444.1, read as the reverse complement.
ATTACTGAAAATTCTCAATGCGAGAATTGATTGTAGATTTTAATAAATAAGATAAAAAAAAATATTTCGATGATACGTTCTTCACGATAAATCTATCATAAACATTTTCGTGAATCGTTTAAATCCTCGTAGCTTGCGCGAACACCGTGTTTCCATCATTTCTTCCCCTTTTCTCTTACACGAGTAGACTACTACTCTGGCAGTATCCATTTTATTAAAACTGCAAGGGATCGTTGGTGGAGATTGGCTCTACTCGCGATTCCAGACCTGTAATTTAGCTTCACAGGCCGAGAAAGATGTTTCGCAGGAATCGACGAATTCTGAGACGATTCCAGTGGTCTTACGATCGTTAGCGTCATTACGGTGGACCTGACGATTTTATGGGGGAATTTTGAGTATCACGAAGAAAGCCAGAACGTCGTACAATTTTCTTAGAGATTCGTCGAACAGAACTGGGTCAAGTTGTGCCTCGATTCTTCGAAACGATCGTTCTTCGCGTATAATTCGAGAAATAAGATAACACAGACTACGTAATAAGACGAATCTCGTTCTCGGCATTGTCACGAATCTTCCCGTTTTCCGCTATTCCGCTCGCATTCCCGCCAACATTCCGTGGAATTCATCAATGCGTTTCTACCATTGCGGAACTCGCGGTGCCGCAGATTACGAAGCTTCACAGATTTACACGTAGACCTATGACGTAGAGATTCGCAGGTGCTTTCGTATTTCCACTTGAACGTGGTAGTTAATCTCGTAGCTGCGGGCGATTTTCGTATTTTTTCTTTTTTTTTTTTTGTACAAAGTCGCGAACGAAATTTATACCCTGTATAAGTTTATCGTAAGAGCAGGGTCTCGATGCAATGGAAAAAACGCGACGCGATAATGGTGCGGCGTGTTCGCGAATTTGGAGAGAAAAATAATAAAATCGCCGGCGGCTGGACGGTTTGCTTCGTAGCGACGAATTCCAAAATGACGAAAGGCGAGGTCCCTGCTTTAAGGCTGTGCACGCGTCGACGACAATTTGTCGGGCGACAGTTTCGTCGTTTACGAAACGGGCATTGGTTCGTTCATAGGTGAACGTGCGCGCAATTCACCACGTGACTGCAAGATGACTTTTTTCTTTATCAGCAGAAAAGATCGAACTGTTGCGCGAGAAATTGTCGCCGATATTCGCGCACCGAATATCTATGTGCATCTGGGAAAAGTGCGACATCAACTGCCTCGTTATTTAACGCTAGAACTACCGATAGTTAACGCAAGCTATTTCTACCAAAACTAGTGAAAATGACTGGTCTTTGAAAAATACGCAATAATAGAATATTTGCATATTTATTGATTTATTACTTTCTTACGGAAGCAATTCCATGTCACGTAGTACATTTTTATTAACGATGATCCCTAAAATGATCCCTAAACGAGGGTTGACACATTTATAAAATCGTAGAACCAGTCATTTTCACTGGCGTGGTATTTCTAGCGTTAGCATTCAGCGATCTAGCGATCGATCCGCAATTTTCCTGATAACTGTTATCATCGTATCGAATGATACGCAGCAAAATTTTTAGAAACGTGTGGCAAGTTGTACAAAACGAGGAAACTGGTTAATTGGGTTCGATAAACAGATTGCAGGATCCTTTTACACTTTGACAAATACCAGTCATTTTCACTGGTATTGGTATCAGTAGCCTTGATACAAAATTATTTTTAGTTTCAATACATACAAAACGAAATAAAATTCGTTATATTATTCTTTTAGTTATCGTTGCGAAAGTCATTACATTACAAGAATTTTACAATAAAATTGTAAAACCAGACAATTTGACTGGTATGGTAGTTCTATGTTTCTCGTTCCTCGTACAACGAAGAACGTTTATTCGCATATCTTCAAATCGCTTTTTAGCTTAATAAATTACATAGGTAATATCGTCAACGAATACTAATTATCGTTAACGTTAACAACAATCGACGATAGTCGAAGAACGTAACGAGAAAAAATCATTAACGTCGATATTGGTTAATTAAAAACGAATATTTTTCAATCGTTTGATTCTTCGCGAAATGTCTCTGACACTTATCGATAATTGGCTTGCTCTGAAATAAAAATTAATTTTTTCAAAATTATTATCTTCTCTTTCTAAAAAATATCTAAAAAAATAACTGTTATCCTGGATCTCTGATATTTCGATTTATGGCGGCTCTTAGGACAACGTATTACATATAAAATTCACGAGGCAGTGAACGTATTAAAGATAGAAATAGGTGCGCACGGGATTTCTCGAGGATTTAGTCGTGGACAGGACGATACATACGAGCAAAAGATGGGCTAGGTTGCGCTGCTTTCTGCAGCAACACCATCGACCTATCCGCCGACCCCCCATGGGTGTGGTACCATCTTCCAGCTAAGATTATGGTCTCGGTATGGTGGACGTTACTCCCTGGGGCCTTCGCGTACTCGTATATTATATTTGCCCGAGAAATACTTACCTTACCCTTCTCCTCCTCTAACCTATTCCTCGTTCGACCGCTCTGTCTCTCTCTCTCTCTCTCTCTCTTTCATCTTCTTTCGGTCGAGTTTCCTCCTTGTTCTCGCTATCTTCAGAACCTCTTCGCGAACCTAGAGGCTGTGCACGTGCACCTTAAGAAGAGCTTGGAGCGGTTGGACGAGTGAATGAGCGTTCATGGCGAGGGTGGAGATCTCTTAGTCATGCCGGAGTTCGGTTTCGAAGCTGTTTTTAGCTTCGCTTATTTACGGTTCAACCCACTTAAACGTTGAAATGCAAGTTATATATGCGTCGATTGTTTCGCGATCATCCCAATTTCTGAACATTAGCACACTAACGGGAAGAGCTAGACTACAGCGAGGAAGTCTCGAGTACGAGTATCAGGATAAAGAGATAGGTAATTATTGTCTGAATCGTTCTATTCTGAATTAACTGTTTCGTTCTACTGTCGAAGGATTTCAATGTTCGAGGATCGTCACATGGTTTGACGTTTATCGTGGCTACAAAAATTACCTGTTGTTGTCCGTCGACATCGCTTACTTTAATCGAGTCGGTAGTTCTGTTTTTCAAATTTATCTCGTCGTTTATCGTTATTTATGTGATGCTTCTGCGATGAACGAGCTCGTGGAAGTTAGTCATTCGTCTTGTAAAAATTGGACATTAATCGTCTACTTATATAACGAAAATAAGAAATTAATAGAAAGCGTAGTTTGATCAATGTAGCTTCCGAGAGAGTCGATTCATCACGTTGCCCCATTCGCATCGTTACCTCGCACGATTGCAAAATCGATTAATCGTTTCCTTGATATTTTAAACGAAATTATCGCGTCTTGCACGAGACTTAACGCTTATGAACGGCTGTACCGTGTTTGCTGGAATCGGGCCAATTGGTTTCCCTGGAGCGGCGATAATCGAAGACTCGAGTGGACAGAGAATGCGGTGGTCCGATAATCACCGCGACTTTTGTTATTGCACGGGGATTTAAATTAGCCCCGGGTATACGTGTCTTCGCCGGGCAATCGCTCGGTGCCTATTATATCGTTAGACCAGAAATTCTCGACGTTCAATTACCCGCCGTCAAATCGACCGGTGATTACGAAACACTGGCCCTTGTGTGCTCGCGCATGCACATGTGCACGTATAGCCGTACGATCTAGAAAATCGTGCAATCACAGCGCTGACAACTAGATGCACGGCCCCGTCTTTTTTCTTCCACGTCCCTCCAAGGGGATAATTAGCCCCGTTACACCGAGTTATCTCGTGCAACCGAGAGGAACAGCCGAGTTTCAAGAATTTTCAAATCCAAGGTAGGTTAGTTCAGCGCGATCGAGTTCGCGAATTCAAATTAATAACGATCGATTTGGCAGTTCTCAAATTTACAACGATCCGACTCAGCGCGCTCAAATTTGAGGGCGGAAATTTTCGAGGCTCGGGTCTGGAATTTCCAAATTTAGTGATCGAAGCTACCTCGAATTAGGGACGATAGAATTTGGAATTTTCGAATTTCAGGCGATTTAATTTAACGCGCTCAAGCTCGCGAGTTCAAATTTTCAAAGCTAAAATTTGGGAATCTCAAATCTACAGTGACCCGATTCAGCGCGCTCAAGTTTGAGAGCGGAAATTTTCAAGGCTCGGGTCTGGAATTTCCAAATTTATTGATGGAACGTAGCTCGAATTAAGGACGACACGATTTGGAATTTTCGAATTTCAGGCGATTTAATTTAGCGCGCTCAAGCTCGCGAGCTCAAATTCTCAACGTTAAAATTTAGCACTCTCAAATTTAGAGCGTCTCGACTCAGCGCGCTCAAATTTGAAAGAACAGATCTTCAACGCTCAAACTTGAGGTTTTCAAACGTACGTTGGTTCAATTTAAACGGTTCAAGGTTGGAACCTAAAATTCGCAAATTTGCCCACATTTAGTATACTCGATTTGAACGCAAGCTAATCTCGAAACTTGAGAGTCTAAATTCAAGCAAAATTAGAACTCCTGATTTCATTCTGCAGTATTTTTTAACTCGATGTAACGGAACAGAGACACATCAGCCATAAGACACCTTCGACTGGGAACCTCTTCTCTCTATCCAACGTCGATCCGAACGTCGATCCGACGATCGGATCGGTTGGCTTACGTTCTTTCGCCGCCGGTGTAATTACGGCTGCATTGGCCAGGGGATATTGCAGCCACCACGCCCCCGGTGAAAGGGTGATCGAAACGAAACGGAGTAGCAACATGGAAAAAGATAGAGAAGCAGCAAGTGCACGGAGTCTGTTCGCGGCCACCGGTGATTTCAGTCGGCCGGTAGGCCGATCCAGCCTCGGGATAACCTGCCGATGAACCGTAAACCAGGAACTTATTACCGAGCCGTGTAGCTCGCTTGCTCGCGCTCCAGCTCGCCGATGCTTTATTATTACGACTACCAGCAGCGTGTGTGCAACTGCACACTTTGCACGTGTTTCTAGGATCCCGAACTACACGCCACGTACTTCTGTATACGTGGAAGAAGAGGGCTGATCGAACTTATTCGAACGACGATGAGTTCTGCCTCGTGGCTCTTGGATCCTACAGTTTTTTTTTTTTTTTTATCGAGGATTGTACATATATAGAAAGAGCGAGCGAGAGAGAGAGAGAGAGAGAGAGCAAGAGAGAGAGAGAGAGAAGACAGGTTTGAGATTGGTTTGTTAATCGATGGCTCGAGATGGCTCGTGTTCCGTGTCGATGTAAATATCAACGTGTTCTTTCGCGTGAAACGATTTACAACGAAGAATGGAGGTTTTTAGGATTTTTATCAGTCAGTCGATGCTATGTTGGACGACGAGATATTGGAACGTAGCGATGTTGAGATGCGTTTGGATACGAAGAAATTACAGCAGATACGCAGAGATATACTTGAAATAGAACTTTTCTATATAATATCGGACTTTGATTTCATCTCAGACAACGTAAGCTATCATTACGCAACTTGAGCGACGCGGGTATATTCGTTGGCTGAATGTAAACTTAGCAGAATTATAGGAAGAGGTAACAAGAAATAACGGTAGAAAAATGTTGTTCTGTCATAACGTTGGAAATAGAAAATAGACTATATCGGAGATGCGACAAACGATGAAAAATATCCTACACTTTCGTCGGTATTTTCATCACAGTTTTCTTTTTCTGTGAGGATATTACTTGTACTCGTGGAAAGGAAATTTCGTTCGACGTTAACATCCTCGGATTGCAATTATCATAATTCAGTAGTCTCTGTATATTACTTCATTTTGCAAGATTCAGCTTCTTGTTCTTTTTATCAGTCGTCGCCCGTTCGAACAACCCCGCCACGGAATTATTCGAATCGCGTTCTCGTCTCTGATATTTCCTCTCGCTGAATCTAAATCTACCTACGATATCTTTGCCTTCTTCTTCCTTATTACGTACGTTATGGACCAATGGTGTATCGTAACGTACGAGTTTGATCGCTCTGTTGAAGCTTAGGTGACTCGAATAATCCTGTCCCACCATATAGTTAGAAATCGATGTTTCTCGCAAAAGTTGCCGAGCAAACTGGTATTTATCGCGTTGCGAGCGGAGTGTACGTTTTCTTGCGATGAAAGCTTCTTGCAAGCGTTATTATCCATATCGCTGGAATCGTTGGTTTTGCCGTTGAATTTGCCCGTGTCCCGGCATAGCAATGCGAGCCAGAGAATTACGCCGCTGCATTAGCTGCAAGCGGGTTTATTACTCTCGAGTAACGACCGGAGCCAAGCTACGACTAATAATTACGTTCCTATATTTCTTTCCGCGATTCTATACGTTCTATTGTTGCTGCCGGGGCCAATTTTCCTCGGCGTGCCTCGCGAGAACGTTCTTACGTGGACGGTCGAGCAATTTCGAGTTTTACAGTTGCAATACTACACTCGCCATTAACTCTAGCATTACCTAGTCAAACGACCACGATTTCCTGATTTTCGGCCCTTTTCGATCAGATACAGATAGCAGTCGTGTAACAACCTTCTGTCGGAGATCTATGCGCGATTAACAACGGCTTGGTTTTATTAATGCAAAATCTTGCAAAAAATGTAGCAAAATAAAATACAGGGTGGTTGGTAACTGGCGGTACAAGCGGAAAGGAGGTGATTCTACGCGAAAAAAGAAGTCGAAAATATAGAATAAAAATTTTTCGCTTGAGGCTTTGTTTTTGAGAAAATCGACTTTGAATTTTCGCTCGGTACGCGTGCGGTACGTTATAGCGGATCTCACTGTAGATCGTTGTCTCGATTAACGTTATTCTTTTAATTTTAAAAATTTTTAAATTTTTAAATTTTTAAATTTCCATTCTATATTTTCGACTTCTTCTTTCGCGTAGAATCACCCCCTTTCCGCTTGTACCACCAATTACCAACCACCCTGTATATTCGAGCGGACAGTCATAGCGAAATAGTTCATACGGGTCAACCATGCGACGAATCGCCTCTCCTTGTAGATATATCTTTTCGAAGAAAGGAAAAAGGACGCTTAACCACGTGCGATGCAAATATTTCTTTTCGACGAATTTGTCGAAATTAACGTTGATCCTTAGTAACGTTAGTTCAGACGAATGGTTACACTCGTATACGTTTACGTTTTTGATATTTATTTTAATACCGTTTTGGATACTAATTCGCGATAACAATTTACATACATTCATGATAACAATTTACATACATTCATGATAACAATTTACATACATTCATGATAACAATTTACATTCATTCATGATAACAATGATACGCAAAAAAGATTATACGAGTCAACCATACGACGAATCGCCTCTCCTTGTAGATATATCTTCTGAAAAAAAGAAAAGAGGACATTTAATCACGCGCCGTGCAAATATTTCTTCTCGACGAACTTGTCGAAATTAACGGTAATCTTTAGTAACGTTCGTTCGGACCAATGGTTACACTCGTATACGTTTACGTTTTTGATATTTATTTTAATACCGTTTTGGATACTAATTCGCGATAACAATTCGTTGGAGAAAAATTCATAACTCGTGATACGTAATTCATAACATTCGTAACTCTTACGAACATTAGCAACGAAATAGAAGATAGGTAGAAACTCGTTTCGTTTTGCATATTTCACGTAACTTTGCATATCACGTGCGTTCTGCGCATCTTTGTACTTTTAAATTTCCTCTGAACGTGGACTCTAGCTGTTACATTGATCCAGCAGATATATTCGTAGCCGGTTCGATTCCTATCACTCGATGGAATATTTTTGTACAACGACGTTTCGTCGATCGAACAACTCGAAACAATTCAATCGGAATTCGAATGGCAATCTGGTAATACACTGTAGCCTAGTCGTGAATCAAGTACTTTTCAACGCGATTTATTCCTTGGAATCCTTACTCGAAAAAGAGAAAAAAAAAAAAAAAAAGGAAAAGAGGAAGAAAAAAGAAGATAAGAAAAAATCCAAATGGCGAACGAGAAACCACAATCCGAATCTTATTAATCGCTCTGTTATTCAACGTTTGCGAAGCATCTGGCCACGTCACGGACTCGTTAATAGCCGGTTGCGTTCTCGGTTCGACAAGGTCTAAAATCGGAATGCCGATCGGCATAGATCGGTGGCTGATCCCTGGGCTAATTAACAGGTGGACGTTTATCGGGGGCCCGTGTCGTAACTTCGTAGGGTGTCGACTAGTTCGGATTTCCGTTTCTCGTCCCCCTTGTGCCACTTCTCTTTCGAGCGTTTAAAGTTTAAACGAGAGCCTGGCTCGTATATCAGCCGGGCCTCGATACGAGAGCTGACGCGGGATTTACTGCTAATAGCACGTCGAATCGGTAATCGGTCGCGTATTAATTAATCAACCGGGCCGTGACAAGATGCGCATTCTTTTTCGGCGGGATCGTTCCTTTGTATCGACGCGGGAGCGAAATGAGACGAGAATGAACCGAGAATAAAATGACGGAGAACGCCTTCCGATCGTTGGGGAACGGAGAAAAATAAACGACTCGTGGATCGAGCCTCGTCGTCCTGTCTATACCGGGTGTCTCACAAAACAGCGATGCGAAACTCCGAAGTTTCTTATACGCGGTAATTGTTATTTACGTTATTTATTTAGAAAATATTTCCACTAATTACAAACGGATCGAGTTAAATGGAAGATGAAGAGGCCTTCGGGCGATCCATGTTTCATTTTTATCTTTTTAAATCGTATCTGCATGCTGGGCGATTATAAACGAGAAAAAAATGTTGTAGGATCGTGAATGCTTTATTAGCAATTTGTAACAAACGTACTAAAATTATAAACGACTGATTTATTGCTTCGTTTTGCATGGAAACGATCGACGTATGTTAATTGTGTATTTACGAGGATGGAGGTGGGGGTTTGGAAGAAGAACTTCGACAAAGATTAAACAGAAGCGATCAAGATGAAAGGAAAATGTATTAAACATCGAACGGAAAGATGACAAAATATACATCGAGCTTGTATCTCTTCGAAGACAGAATTTCAAGAGAAACTTTCGTTTTCTTTTATATTATAGTATGGAATTATGTAAAGTAATTTTGTCAATTTTTCTTTCAACGTTCTGACAAAATCGTAATATTGCATTTGAGTTTATAATCATTCACAGCACTGTACAATTTTTATTTCTACTTTACTGAGAATTCTACGCCGTATAGAAGATAACTAAACTTGCCGCTCGTAAGAAAGAATCAACTGGACGATTTATAAAGATGTACGCTACCGATGAAACTACCATCAATCGCGACTGTCCTGTAATCCGAGAGAAACGTGTTTCCACGATATCTATCCCTCTGTTGGAAAGTTTCGTCGATTTTCTTGCTCGTTGCGAAAGAAATACGGTGCTGTCTGATTTTTTTAAAGTCCAGTCTCATTCTAAACTGGAGTGAAAGGTTTCGTTCTGAGCTGCTCCCCGTTGTCTTCCTACGTTAGCCGTTTATCTAGTTCCGTATATTACGTACTATCGGGTCGCATTCACCCGGTCGTCGAACCATCCACCACGATAAATAAATCTGGACGCGTTTATCGAGAGATCCGGCGCACAAAGCGCAATAAAAATTGATTGCCCGGTCGGTCGAGCTCGTACGACGTCGGATTCGCGATCTAGGATCGGTAAGGACGTACGGCGAACGACGAAAAATGATCGGATGGAGTGTTGGATGCCTGGTGTAATGGCTCCATCGTAACCGATCCGGCGATTTCCTCGAAATTGGAGAAATTCCACGGATACCGGTTCCAATTCTTTCGTTTCTTTCCGGTGACGTACGATTTATGTTTATACTTCCGCTTCTCCCCTCTACGATCGAGCTACCGCATTCTTCGACGTTGTTGAGAATGCGTACGAATTTTATGCAATTTACGAAACGTATGGTATATAGCGTCTTTTTTAAAATTCCATGCAGTATATTTATTTGGTTATTACCGCGCTACCAGCTTAGCTTTTACGTGGAAACGATTCTGTAGATGTAGAAGCACATAAAATAAATAAAATGGATAAAATAACTTCGCTTCGATCTTGCTCTCATTTTAGGAACAAAAGAGGTTCGTAGCGTTTTTGACGGGGTATTCTGGTCTAGAGGCATGAATTTCGGGCGATTTTTGAAGCTCTGTACAAGCGAAACAACAAATATTTTTGCTATCCTTCTTTTTAGCATTTGTTTATTGATATTTCGAGATTACGTAAAAAATTCACTGAAAAAAAACTCAATATTTAAAAAGTTACGAGCTGGCAAAGTGGGTGCTGCCAAAAAATTGAGGTGTCGTGGCGTGCATGATATCAACCCTTCTGGTCATCCGAAACAAAAAATTCGAACGGATTCTTAATTAGTATGGATGCCGCTATCGTCTGAACCTTGGAAATGTCAATACAACATTTTTTCACAAAATGACGGCCGTTTGAAAAAAAATTTCTTATTTCGCACGTTTTTTTGACAATTCCGAACGTTTAAAAAATAGTAATATTAAAGATTTTGAACTGAGCGTGGTCCGGACGATAGAGGAGTATACAAGGAATATTCAGACCAAATTTAAAATAAATCGGTTCGTTAGAACTTGAGATATCGCGCACGCCAACTCGAAAAAAGTAGTTTCGAGAAAAACGCGTTTAAAGTTTTGAGGCAAGTTTACTCGGACAACGTCTATCGTCTACTATTCATTTGTTGCGGTCAGACCGGAGCAGATGCCGCGTCACAAAAATGGGTGTAACACATAAAATAATTGAAATTTTGAAAAATCTTTTTAAGGGCATATTCTTGAATGTCTAAACTTTGGAAATATGAAAAAAAAATTGTTCAATTTTGTCAAATTTCTGGACCAGAATACCCCCTTAACCAGTCAGCTGTTACGACTTGTTTGAAAGCTTCGAAAAGCGTGTATGTGAAATGTGTGGCAAAAGGTAAGCAATGACGAGTATACTCGTCGAACACGGAGTGTACGTGGCTGTTGTAATATAGAATTAACTAGCAATGAAATGATCGACGAGGCTTGTCATAACGCCATAAGATATTGCCAATTCTTCACGACGAGTATACTCGTCAATAACAGCTGACTGGTTAAGCGAACGTAACAGGTTGAACGTAAAATTGAGACGGGAAGTTGCTCGTGCGATTAACCATCTTTTTCATGCTCCGTTGGAGTTTCAAATATTTTGCGATGTTAAAAGATATTACTGAAAATTCTCAATGCGAGAATTGATTGTAAATATTAATAAATAAAAAAAAAAAAAATGTTAAAAGATATCATCGAGTTGGAAATGATTTGAAAGAACGCAGCGGGATTCGACTTAGCGTGGTTTAGCTCAGCTTTTCGGTGGATTGTCGGTTTAAAGAACGCTCGTAGTAATCGCGTTGCATTGGACGAAAGTCGACAGAAGCTTCTGCGGCGAAAGAAATGAAACACGATGTTGGTCGGAAAAGAAGATGGAACGGCCTTGCATGGCGCAGGGGCAGGGAAAAAGGAGGAACCATAGGTGGTCGCAGCGGGAAAGCAGCGAACCGCGGCTCTCCAGTGGCCGCATTAATCATTTAGCGGACGGAAAGAGGAAGAGCGAGTAAATTGCGTGGCGCGAGCGAAAGCCAGACTCTGGTGAAACGCGAAACGTTTCATTAAAACCTGTCTGTCGAACTCTGCGTCAGGTAATCGTTCGCCTACTAGTCATTGTTGGCGATAGAGCTTATCGTAGCGGGCATCGTAACGACTAATGTTGCATTCGAGGATGCTTTAAATTTACAATTAAGAGTATAAGGTTCGTGTGTCAACGATCTACAAGTTGCAACTTTATTGGCTAAATTCCGTTATTCCGCTTGGAAAAATTACGACGTCGATTATAGGCTGACATACTCGTTATTCTTCGACGTTCGTGTTTACTCGGTTAATTAGTCGAGAGGAAGACCAGTTAACTTTCTTCTTCTTTTATTTCTCTATTTACAGCTTTCATAGTTTAATACTCGTTACAAGAAAATACATCGCATTTTTTATATTTGCAAGAATCGAAACTTGTTGCCTGAAATTGATTTGTCTTCGTTCTCAACTCGTAATTTCACTATTATAGAAATATCTGTTTAAGGGTAGAAATTGTTTTCGAATTAAAGTAAAGTAAAATACAGAACTGTCTTCCATATTTATCGATATTTTTTGAAAGATCACCAAGCTATCCTGTATTTTCCTGTAATTTTCTATAATTTCCTGTTGCGGGAGAAAGTATTCGCGATCTCGAGTAAATAACAGTTATCACGGATTAATCGTCCACTAACAGGAAGGTCGAGACGCGTCGACCTTGATATCGCGTTAGAAGGTAGGCGCGAGCGATTCTCGAGGGAAGGGAAATCGACTCGTTGCGCGTGAACAGCTTCTCTACGCGGTTTTCCTATTACCGCACGGCAAAAAACCGAGCAAACAAAGCGCGCACCTGCCTCGGACCATGGGATCGCCAGGCATCCGAATCGTGAATTCTTCGCGTGCCTCTTCCCTGCCGATTATTCTCGCGCACCATCCGAATGACAGACGAATTATGGAGAATTCGAACTGTCACGTTATCTCAAATTTTGATCCCCTTTCGATACAATTCATAGACTTCCATCCGTTTAGGATTTTTTGAGATCCTCGAGGACAGCGTCGAAATATAGAAGAGACGTATCGAGCGATTCAAATTTCCAAATTATTTCCAGTTTCCTCGTGTGGTCTGTTTTATGAAATTTCTTCTCTGATATTTGCGAATCGATTCGTCGTTCAGTCAGAAATTGTTGAAATCTTCCGGGGAGCAGCGTCGAAATAGAAGAGACACCTCGGGGAATTTAAACTTCCAAATTGCATTCGGTTTTCACCTGTTGATTTTCCTATTCTCCGGACCGCTCTTTTATCTTCTCGTGAGACTTTTATTCCACTTCTCTGAGATTTTAATTTCGTATGAAAACGTCGAGCGCAATTTTCTCGCAGCTGTACGGTTCGCTGTTCGCGTTATGGTAATATCGTTACAATTTCGCATCTCGAAGAATTCCAAATTACTTCCAAGTTACTTTGAATTTTCACCCGTAGATTTGTCCGCGAAACCTCTGTTCCATTTCTCCACCAACCTTCGATTCTACAAGAATATGAAAATTTCATGACTGCGGTTTACTACCCCGTTTCATGGTAATATCGTTATAATTTCACACCTTGAGGAATCTGAACTTCCAAACTACTTGCAGTTCTTCACCTGTAGAATTTCTCTTCCTAGACGAATCCTTCATTCCACGATAATATGAAAACTTCGTTGCGCGACTGTATTGTACTTTACCATCCGTTTCATGGTAATGTCGTTACGATTTCACGAACCTAAGGACAAATACGGTTTCACCGATCAAAAACTCTAAGATCCTTAATGGATGCACCTTGGTATGTTACCAACGAAACAATACATCGCGACCTTAAGATACCCACGATTAACACGTTGACTGCCACGCGTGTTTTCAAAGAAATCTCCGTCAGGCCTGGCGTACAGCAGTACCAAGCGTTCTCTGCTAGGTGCCCCATCGATATTTTAGTAATGCGAATCGCTCAAGCGGTGGTCTCAAGATTGATCTTTCGTTTCGTTTGTTCGCAACATTAAAACCACTAGCTGTTGTTGAATATAACGAAGCAAAGTGTAGTATAGATTATTCCGACCAAATGGTATCTTATGCTACCACAATTAGAAAAGGAATCAAATGGTACGGAAAACTTGGCATTCGATTCCTTCTGGGAGTTTCTGTTGTAAACGCTTCGGCGGTTTACAAAATTGCAACAAGGAAAAATATAAATATTAGAATATTTGGACGATTATTAGTTGCAAAATTATTAGGGTTGTCTGAAAATACAAAAAATCCTTGTCTTCGACGGAGTCGGCACGATATCGCCGTTCGGAAAAACGATTCCGGAAGAAGCATTAGACGCGCATGCAAACTATGTTATGCGAATAAAAGACGTCGAATGGACCGAACAAAGGCACAAAAGAATTTGAAGAAAACAACAACTTATTGTCCAAATTGTCCCGACCAACCTCAGCTATGTATAGAATGCTTTAAAGTTTTACATTCTAAATAATTGTTTTAATAAACCATTTTCGTATTTTTATTTTATTACAATTCAACTATTATTACAATTAATTATTAATCAACAATTTATTATTGTGGAATATCTTTTCAAATACCTACAACGATCCTATGCAAGTAGTCAAATAAGCGACACCCGAATATGGGTTACGTGGCCTGACCAGAAACTTTGCCGACACCCGAATACGGGTGTCGTGGCGATCAACGTGTTAAAAAAGAAATATGCAAGTTTAGAAACAGATATAATATAAGAGTTAACAACCACCAAAACTCATTAGTTACTCAATTACTTGACGCGGCGAGCCAAAGAAAAATTACCGGAGTACTTAGAAGGCAGGATGAAGTGGAAGGACAGAAGAATACTGGCAAGATTCAGATGCGGAAACGAGACCAAAGCAAGGGAATACTGGAAAGAAGAGAGAGAAAAAAGATGCAGACTATGCAAAAGGAAAGAAGAAGACCTAAGACATGTAATAGAAGAATGTGAAATAACGGAGGACCAAAGGACGTAGGAAACACGCTAAACGAGACTGGAGAAGGTTTAGCAGAACTGAAAGCAATAATAGAGAAGAGAAGGGCAAACGACAAGAAGGAGGCACAGCAAGGAGGCTAAAGACCAAAGTTGCGATAGTTTTTTAGTCGTTAGTTGCTAATTCATAGTTCCTAATTTTTAGATTTTGGAGGTAGAATAAGCAAGGTAGTGCAATAGAATAGAGTGGAAAAGAGTGGAAAAGAAATGTAAGAAGAGAAATAGACGTAAGAGATGTAAAACCGAAAGTTCGTGCAAAGCCGAAAGGCACAGACTAAACAATAATAAAAATAATAATAATACTTGATGCGACGGACCAGATCCGCAGATTAAAAAGATAATACCCTTTAGATTGAAGAATTAGATTCAACTAGAATCAAACATACTATAAACTCTCATAATCCAAATTACAGTACCACGCCAAAATAATTTACTTATAATTCTCAAAGAGAATTGATTGTAAATAGTCGACCAAATATTAAAAAAAAAAAAAAAAAAAAAAAAAAAAAAAAAAATACGGTTTCGCAACGATTGCGGCCCTGGCCTCTAGCACCTATTCTCGCATTCGTCAGAAAATCGCACCCTGTTGGCAGGCTTGAGGCACGCGGATGCGCGCCACATGTCCCGCATTCCGTCCTCCGACTCTCTTTCGTTCCCTACTCCGTCGTTCGCAATCCTGCGATCCTTTCTCTTCACCTCGCGCCTCTTCCCGGAACTATTAATTAGCCGACGAGCTGGCTACTCCAACGATCGCTGCCGCCTCCTCTTTTACTCCTAAATCTGGCGATCCTTCGATTATTATTTTCGTCGCGCGCACAGTTCTCCCGACATCTCCTGTTCGTGCTATATTTTCGCTCAAGGTCACTCTGCAACCACAAACTCTTTTATCCTGCCTTTCTCGTGATTCGTGGAAGAACACGAGAATCCATAGTTTTGGAGAATTCCGATTAAGCACGTTTCGATTCGTTTCCTCGTTTCAGCGTCGAAAAAAGTAGTATTTCAATATGATACGATGGAAAAGGAAAAGAACCTGTTGACAGATTTTCACGCTTTTTAGACACGGACAAAGTTTTGTAACACGCTATTGAGAAGCGTTTTTTTTCAAATTACGGAGAAGATGCGGAGATCGAGTAGAAAGACAATTTTTCTAAAATTCAATTGATCAACAGCGTTTGTTAGCTGAATTTAAAAGCTGCTTTCTTCTTAGAAATCTGATTTACAAGTGTTCTACTTGCCTCGTGCTCGTCGAACGAAGAAAGCACTCGGTCTTCTAATTAGGAACACGTTACGGTACCGTTGGTCTGATAAAGAGACGAAAAATAAAGGGAAATTCGACAAATTCCAATGTATTATTCCGTCTCATGAAACGATCGAAGACACGAACGCCTTTTAGGAAGAATCGAAACCGCACGATTCTACCCTGACACGACGCTATTGACCATATCCAAAGCAATTTCACCGCTGCTCCGTTTCTCCTTAGAAATAAAGCAGGCGAATCGTACGTCCACCGTCGAGACACGCGTTACCAGACTACACAATGAACCGTTTCCTTCTTCGTTTTTCTCTTCCTCGTTCGATCTCGTTGTCCGTATTTGTGGCGTGTTGCATGGTACGCGCGCGGGACATCATCCGCGACGGATTTAATTAGAGCCGCATCGCCCGCAGATATACACGGCTGTCTAAAGATAATTTCGCCTCACCTACCGTAGGTCGTCCCGTGGCCAACGAAATTAAGGCAGCCTTTAATGAGCGTGGAAACACCGCCGGCTCGTTCATAAAGCTCCCGAGGCAACGCGCGAACTTTTCACCGGCCGATAATTGCGCGCAGACCCCTGGCCGAGCTGGTGCCGATCAAATTATTTCAAAGGAAATCAATCGGCAGATAGCTCATCTTTATGGAAATTTTTTTTTTTATCCTATTTAATTGAATTTTATTTTATACATTAATAATAGGTTAAATATTTTTATGGCTATTTTAAAGGTTATTAGAAAATTATTTATGAAAAGAACCATTTCGAAGGAAATTTTTATTTAATTGAATTTTATTTTATATATTAATAATAGGTCAAATATTTTTATGGCTATTTTAAAGGCTATTAGAAAATTATTTATAAAAAGAATCATTTCGAAGGAAACCAATCGTAGATTGCGCATCTTTATGGAAATTTGTATCTTTTATTTAATTCAATTTAATTTTGTCCATTAATAATGGGTCAAATATTTTTATGGACACAACTCAACAGATGGAATCTAAGCAGAGATTTGTCTTATTCGCTAAGTAGTGTAAAGGGTATTAGAAAATTATTTATAAAGAGTCATTTCGAAGGAAACCAAGTGTAGATTGCGCATCTTTATGGAAATTTGTATTTTTTATTCTATTTAATTGAATTTTATTTTATATGTTAATAATAGATAAAATATTTTTATGGACACAACTTAACAGATGGAATCTAAGTAGAGATTTGTCTTCCTCACTAGGTATCGTAAAGAGTATTAGAGTATTATTTATAAAAAAATGTTATAAAGATACTCTGGATATACTCTATATATTTTTATATACCACGTACACGTATCCAATATATTTTTGTATTTTCAAATGTCACATAAATACATAGAAATCCGCAGTTTACTCGATCTCGATTCCTGCTCCATCGAGGAAACGATTAAGTTTTCGAACGGTAATTGGATCGGGTAGCCGGAGCTCCTTAGTCTTTACGAACGAAATTAAATCTCGTTATATTAGAGTGGCAGTTCGATCGATGTTTGAGATGCGTGTAAAAGGATTTACATGTAAAATGGGATAGTAGCAGAAATTTAGGTGAAGCCCAATCGTTTAGTACTTGCAAAGGGAAACATTCCGTGGGTAAATCGTATTTGGCGCAATTACGCGCGAAACTTTGAGCGTAATTATGCCCCGTTTTCGGAATAACGGAGCTATCGACGCGAGCACGAAAATTAGCGATTCGAGCGGAACTATCGATTATCACGGCGAATTTATAATAGATGCTTGAATTTCCTAGTTATCGAATTATCGAATTTTCAAACTATCCAACTTTCGAATCGTTCAAATATTCAAATATTCCATTTGTAATCTAAACTTTCTATCCCACAGTTTTCTACATTTTCAAACGTTCAAATTCGCGAGCATCGAAATTTTCAGATGTTCAAATTTCGAAAGCTCGGGACATTAGAATTTTTAGATTTCTCACAACTCTAAACGTAATTAATTATCGTTGCCGTGAATCGTCGAGAAGAGGAACAGCTCCGGTCGATCACGGTGGCTTCCTTCGATTAATTAGCACGCGGGAAAAAGACACGCGTGGTCGGCTCGGCTAGGTCGAAATCTCGCGGAAATCACGGCCGGAGGCGGAACGCGTTACGAACGTGGGAATCGTTTTCAGAGTGCACGCCGCCGTGAAACTATCGCGTTGATTACATCTTGCTGTTTACTCTGCCGGAAAATCAACATTATTTACGAGTGCGTCCGGTGAGGCGCATACTGGACATCGACCGGACGAATTTTGTTACAAATCGTTTCTCCTCGTTGCCATTCCGCTTCTGCAATCCCGGCCGCTCGAGCTTCATTTCCTTCTAAACGCTCGAATCCTCGTTGCTCGTCTTTGAAATAAAAATGGCCAGAACCAGGAAACGCAAAAACTAACGATCCTCTATTTATTCTGCTCGCAATAACGCAACTTTTAACGGATCGAAACTCAACCGACCATGAAGAAGTTTCAGAAACAGAACTTCCCTCTATTTCTGTTCTTTCTACCACGGCCATTCAAACGCGCGATATCATCAAGTTCTCGCTTGTAAAACTTGGTTCCATCGGATGGAAGTTGAATTTCTTCAAAACGTCGTATACTCGAACAGGATAATTCTTTCGTTCTATATAATGTTGCCAGCGATTTTCTGACCGGATCGCGGATTTTCACGCATTTGTAGAAACTCGTGCAAGGTACAAAAATGTACGGTAGAATGTTTGTTTTGCTTTCATTGTTTTGAATCACGTGGATAAAGATGCGAATTTGCATGGTACACGTGGTCCATCCACGATTGATCTCACTCTATTCGTCGTCTTTAAGGATGCTCCTGGACAATCAATAGATAACGTTGTCGATATTTCAAGGTACTCGACGAAAACTCAATTTGTCGATAAATGTTGATAATATCGTATCAATACATATTGATCCTTTTACTTGAGTATCTTGAAATATTGACAATATATATATGTCGGAGATGAAAGGAAAACCGGAGCCTTCCCTTTGCAATTTTGGGAAAGTCCTCTAATGCTTTAGCCTAGATTTTATCATAGCTGTAATTAAGCAATTATTGTCATTCAATCTTATTGTAATTGTTCGAGATCTGTGATAGCGAGATTGGGCTCAAGATGACAACTGGTCGCCGAACGTAGCCACGGTCACGGGATGGACGTTTTGCCTGACGAGGGAGTGGAGTGGTTGTATGGTTCTCCCTAGAAATGTGGTTATGGCGGCATACGGCCTCAAGAACGGGCTTAGTCACATGGGATTGTACCTCTGAGGTGTCAATATAATGGGACACACGTTGTATTAATATTCAAACTCCAGGCAGAAACTGCTTAGCAACGGCGATTGGAACTTTCTCGATGCTTCCAACGAGTATATAACGAACAAATGCAATCGTACACCGAAAAAAATTTCCATCAGTTTATTATTCGTGCGATCGCCTTGGAGAGTGACACATCGAGCAGTTTATACCTAGCGTCTCAGCAATCGTATTTTGTGCCTCAAATTATTCTACGCATACTAAAGAGTTATCCCGTTGACCGTGGATTCGTTTGAACCCAAGAGCATTGTTAATAGCGTTCATTAAACTCATTATTCGTTAAACTTATTATTCGTAAAACATATTATTCGTTAATCTTATTATTCGTTAAACTTATTATTCGTTAAACTCAATATTCATTATACTTTGTAAAAGTCTTGTATATACCAGGTATGTAAATATGAAACCGGAATTTTTGTATACAAAATACACGTTTATTGTATGAAAATGATTAAAAACATTTTATTCGAAGTATTGCCCATCGCTAGCTATACATTTTTCCCACCTGTCTGGCAATTGGTGGATGCCTCGCCAAAAAACTGTCGCTCTTTTGAGGCAAACCAGTCATCGGGCCATTTTCGTACAGAAGTGAAGTGCTGGTCAGAAAGTGCGTGTTCCATCGATGCAAATAAATAGTAATCGGACGGAGCCAAGTCTGGTGAGTAAGCCGCGTGCGAAAGTATTTCCCAACTGAACGCTTCGATCGTTTCCTTCACCGGTTTTGCCGTATGCGATGGTGCATTATCACGAAGCAAAATTACTTTGTGTTGCCATTTTTGATATTCTGGTCGTTTTTTACGCAAAGCTCGATTCAAATCGATCATTTGTCGTCGGTAGCGCTTAGTATTAACGGTTTCGCCAGGTTTTAACAGCTCGGTGGTCTTTTTCGGTGGTCTTCCACGTTCTTCGTTCCTCGCGTCAAAATTGCCACTTCTGAATTTTCTAAACTACTCAAAGTACTGTGATTTACCAAGAGCATGCTCACCGTAAGCTTCGACAAGCATTCGATGCGATTCTGCAGCAGTTTTCTTCAAATGGTAACAGAAAATCAACGCTGTCCGCAAATCGTAGTTTCCAGGCACAAAATTTGACATGTTCAACGCTATTACAAACTATGCTGTTGTATGA
Source organism: Bombus flavifrons (assembly GCF_040668555.2). Classification (NCBI taxonomy): domain Eukaryota; kingdom Metazoa; phylum Arthropoda; class Insecta; order Hymenoptera; family Apidae; genus Bombus; species Bombus flavifrons. The sequence continues at coordinate 11,354,500 of NC_138444.1, read as the reverse complement.
AACTTGTATTGTTCCGAGTGGAAAACGTTTGTGAGATGTCAACAAAGACTTTTGGCATCAATGACGCAGTTTAGTGATAACTACATTATCAGCTGGGGCCATGTATAGGCAAATTCCGGTTTCATACTTACAGACCTGATACGTGTAAACATAATCTCTGCTTCGTAAAACGATGGCTAATCCAAACGAAGAATTGTTATGCACCCTAAATTCTAATGTTAACCCGACATGTATATCGATATCGAGCTCACTATCGATGGCCCGTGTTTTCTTCTGCAACGAAGAATTATCGACGTAATCTTCTCCAAATATTAAATTCACATTTCTAAACTTAAAATTCATACGAGATTCTAAGTGATCAAATATCGAAATTAAAACACGTATAATAAACATTTGTCATTGGAAACTTCGTCTTTTGCAACTTCTGGATATCGTGTTTTTGATTTTTCGGGTTCGATCCGATCAATCGCGCGAACGTAACACTTTCCGTTGGTGTTTCGTTACGTTTCGTTCGATCAGAGCAGATCCGAAAGTTGCAGTCCTCTTCTTTCTCGACTACCAATCGAGAATCCGATAAACTGTGATAACACACAGTATGTCTGGATATCAATTCGAAATTGTAAATAATTTTTACGCGTTCGTTACACGCTACTCGAAAAACGATCGAGCTTCAACGTGAGCAATTCACGTGCGACGAAACACATGGCGCGCGATCGCTGCAGATCGGATCTCGGGGCGTACGCTTGTCAATCACAGGCAACGATTCCGACCGCTAATTTAAACTCGTTCCCGAGATCTGCGATATTCCGCGTCAAATTGCCTCCATTAAGCGCCGACCGCTCCCTTTTTCTTGGCCGCTCGCTTGGCCACTCGAGGCGCGGCAATTAATTTCTTCTCTCGCGTCCTCCTCCTCTTACCCCGCCAATCACATACATCCTCTGTTTCGATTCCGCTGCACTCGGGTGTGACCGGTTTTTCCACGCGACCTTGACCGCCACGCCGTGCACGCGCTTCCTCTTTATCCGCCGATTTTCCACTTCCTTCACGCGGCTATGGAAACTCAATCGCCGCTAAATCGTGCTTCACGCTCGACAGATCCGCTATGATGAAAGTTCAATGCTTGTCAGTCACCGGATGACGTAAGAAGAGTAATCGTGGGTTGAAACAGCGATTAGTGGAAGAACGAGAAAGTTACCTTCGTCCTGTGTCAAGGCCTTTTTCACGGTCTCAGAAGTTTCGAAGGTTACCAAAGCGTTCGCAGCTTTCAAAATGTTCCAGATCTCTGATCGTACGTCTACGAAATAGATTCTTCAGTATTTGAAATGTTTTATGCATCTCGAGGATGATAAAGCCTCTCAAGTTTTCATAATTATCAAGCTTCTCTTATGAACGTTACCTTAAATCGTGGCGTTCCGACGAATGAAACATCCGGAGACTGCGATGCGTACGCTCATAAAGATCTCTATACGTATGCACAGTCCGTCGCAAAAATAACAGTGGCGACATCGATACAAAAAAGTATGTCCTTCGCTGTCGTTGCGTCGTTGTATGGTGGTTGTGTCGTTGGAAGCAGAGTCATAACGATCGACGTCAGAGTAGAGTTGGTTGACGCGTCGAAAAATCTGTTTCTGTTGCGCGATAATGCTCCGGTTCGTGATGCAGCGGCCGTAACTGCTTTTCTCGAAAACAAACAACTTAAAATGTTGCCTCACCCACCCTGTTCGCCGGATTTAGCTCCGCGTAATTATTTCTCATCTCTGCGGCTTCGAATAACGACCAAGGGGAGACGTTGTGACGGCGTTCAGGACATCCGGAAAGCTGCGACGAACTTTCTCGAACAAAAAGACGCGCAACGATCGTTTGGTGCATCGGTTGGCCGCGCAGATCGTTGTATCGCCACGAGAGGAATGTGTTTCGAATAGAATGAAACATTTTCCTCGAAACAGTGCCTCTGCTTCGCTATTTCTTCAGAAGCTCCGTTATCCTTGCGATATCTGATTCGCGATTTTGTTTCTTTCGTTTGATCGCATCGACGTATCGAGCTCGTCGATTCTTCCAAATACGCATCCACTGGAACCATAGTCTAAGGCAGAAGCGTGATTTCCATTGGGAGACGTAACCACGACCGGTTTCGTTGAAGCAGAAAAACCGAAGCCACAGGGTGGAAAGCGATCGCGTCTCGAATTCCACTACTCGAAAAGAGCGGTCAGCGGGTTAATTCTGGTCCGATGCTGGGAAATACACGTCGACATTTAAGCAGTTCTCAAGGCATTCGAACGCACGTGAGAACTCGGCCGCGAAGTAGAGCGATCCGTGTAATCGCCGGACGCTGGTCAAAGAACAACTGTTCCAGAGTGCTCTTGGTGCCGGTGCCAGTCCACCGGGGAACGATAATCACACACACGGTATTAACATGTCGCGTCTTACCGCTGCTAATGCCCTCGCAACGCTTCCAGCTCCGATTCGTTTAATATTTCTTTTTTCGTTTCAAGCTTCTCACTCCGAATAACGGAAATTTCACTGACGAAGATAAAATTTTAATCGAAGATAAATTTCGAAGTTCCTTTACACGGTATGACAGTGGTACTGCGTTTATACGAACTTGTCGGTAGACGAATAATTACGAAGAGGAAGAATATAAAAAGTCCATTTATCTGGGCTTCTTTCACTTTGATGTCCCTCGATAACTATATTTGTCGCAGAAGGAACTTATTTAGTTCAAAGATATAAGCCGACTGAAGGATTTTTATTTTATGAAATTCTTTTTTACGATTAAACATAGAACGTGAAGTGGATAGGTCGTGATATGTGCGGAAGAAAAACTAGAGTATAGTTAACGATATATTTATTAACAAATACTCTCGATATACACTTCGAAATTGCGGTTACAATTAGCGGTTCGCGGTTACAAGTTCGACGTCGAGTGCTGCTACAAATATATATGCAACTTGAACTTAATATTAGAAACAACCTGAAATAACTTACGATTAAAGTCGTCAATTTTATCCTATCTCTAGCTCGACAGCCGGATCGTAATAAAGTCTTTAAAAATAAAACAGCTCCTCCATTATGCAACCGCTTGACGCTTCTAGATGTCAGTCTTCTTCTTATTCCATATTGACTTAATTGAATTTTGTCGTGACAGCTCTGACAAAGAATAAAGTCGTCCTGAATCTTTCTATCTGCGATCCATTAAAAATAAACAAGCTGTCCATATATTTTTCAGCGGTAGCGTAGACAAACAACGTTTCGTGCAGTGTGTACGGCCAGTGTTCTCGGTGATTTTAACGAACCACCGGCGTAATTAAAAGACGTATTGTTCTGTTTGAATGCGACGGGATTGCGTTCGCGTGACCCGTGACGACCGCGTGCATCGCAGAGCCTTTTGCCTGGTCTGCGTGAAAACTGAGGCCGACGCGCGTTCCCGCTGGAAAATGCTGGCCGACAATGGCCAACGGAACAGCTAATTAGATCGGAAGATTGCTCTTTTCCCGGCATAGAATTGCAGATAAGAGGCAGATTGGCTTTCGCGAACAAGGAAGCGTCGGTTCTTTGCATGATATCCTTACCACGCGATGCCTGGTTTTTGCAATTCTATGTGTTCTCAGACTTCCAACTGACTCTCTTAAGTTCATACAGCCTTAGATTCTGAAACTTTTCGACTTCTTTAATTCTCCGACTCTCTATGGCACTCCGACATTCTCTTTTACAGTTACATCGTTCATTCCAGTTCAGACTCTGTAACTGCCTCTGACTTACGAGCTGTCGATCCGCCGCATTTCCACACACGGTAGACTCTGGTCGGCTATCCGGTCTCGTTTTAACCGATCACATTCTTGTCGAGGCGAAACTTCGGTCGACCAGCTCAGCAGGAAAATCGTCGACATTCGTCGATTTCGCGATCGTTACTTTTAGTCGAAGGATTAATGCAGTTTTTTGACGATGAAAGGACATCGGGCCTTCCCTTTTGGAATATTGGAAAAAACCCCAATACCCTAGTCCAGACTTTTACTATTGCTACACTTAAGTAAAAAAACTAAGAAATAGTTTTAATGTTCCAATCCGATTTTACGACGATGGGCTTGGGCTGGAAGTGACATAACGGGTCACTGAACGCAGCCACGGTCACGGGAGGGACGTGTACCTGACAGAGGTATGGAATAATTATATAGTTCTCCTTAAAAACAAAAATCGACCCGAGAGGTGGGGAGAAGAATATGTAAGGGCAGTTCCACTTGGACTGCGAGTTAGTTCATTCAGATAAGTTTTACTTGTACGTGGAGTCATACGTGTATCACATCGCATTCGTCGTCCCGTTGACCGTGAATTCGTTGTCGAACCTGAATTCGTTGTCATCGACATCTCGACTATCCGATCGCCGCTATTACTTGTAGCCTCCTGTAGTGACCACATTTGTACCAATAAATATCAGCTATAACCGCGATGGTAAATTCGAGTGAAGGTTCGTCAAACGCGCAAAATTCCAACTTTAACCCGACGTATGTCTATTATACAATGCAACTATAGTGTATATATACAGGGTGGTTGGTAACTGGTGGTACAAGCGGAAAGGGGGTGATTCTACGTGAAAAAAGAAGTCGAAAATATAGAATAAAAATTTTTTTTTTTTCATTTTTCCATCGAGACAACGATCTACAGTGAGATCCGTTATAACGAGACGCGATAGAGTGCACGCGTACCGAGCGAAAATTCAAAGTCGATTTTCTCGAAAACAAAGCCTCGAACGAAAAATTTTTATTCTATATTTTCGACCTCTTTTTTCGCGTAGAATCGCCCCCTTTTCGCATGTACCACCAGTTACCAACCACTCTGTATATATGTAAATCGTACCTTTCTGTACATAGTAACATTATGAATATAACGTATACCTTTTTTACATGTACATTTATATACAAGGAGATCCTACTACATTCAGATTCTCGTATTATCAGATACTTGGAACAAGGGATCCGAACCAGGAGGAAATTCCTCACAAAGCAGAAATTTCTCGATTTTAAGGGGGAGTCGCGGTTTTATCGTGTAGTATACTTATATTACTAGTCAATCAAGACTTGCTTGTTCACATACGTAGGATAGGATCCTGAATGATTGACCAGAAACATCTTTGACGTAAATAAGAATACTATTTGACGAAATATAATATTTATGCTTCTACTTATCCACTAATCGTCGTACGTCTCACATTTATTCTTTGGTATTTAATACCTAACCGATGCGAAATTCCAACATTTATATACACGCGTTGTATGCATCATGCGTCTCTACACATAGACAAATATTGCGTTATTCATGCATGTATATATACATACTGGCGTAAGATAGAAGTTAAAAGACGAAAGACGATAGCGCTGATTACGATGGTCGCGATCGGTTGTTGGCTCGTAATTATACATCGGTGAATCACCGTGCTTCTCGTTTCTTTTACAGTATTTGTGCACTTTATATAACGGAACTCGTCGTGAGTGCAGAGAAAGAGAGTTTTTCTTGTAATTAATGGACAAGGAAGATCACCGTGTACCATTTGTAGTAAAACTTTGTCGAATGATTCAATGAAATTACGAAGGATAAAACGACATTTGCAAAATATTTAACGTAATAACAAAAACAAAAGCTTTTTTGAACCTGTTGTGGTAACCTCCCCCCAAAAAGAGATTAGGTTACGTTCAACAGAAGTATTCATCGAATCGGACCAAAAAGGTGATGGAAGCTTCGTATATCGCAGCTTAGAATTTGAAGATATGAAATGTTTGGATTCTCGGTTCTACGATTTTCAGTCTATCGCGCTAAAAAATTCTCGGTATCTCAAACTCGAGTGCTGAGAATCTGTAATCAAGAACCTCTTTGAGAATACTCTGAAATCGTCAAATTCTTAGTCTCGCCATAGTTCAAACTTTCTCAGATTCCTAGCTTCAATCGAACATCCAGCTGCCAAACCTCAGACATTCTTTCGACTACTATCCGTCGAACGTTAAATCGTAGGGCGCTCAAAGTCTGAGCGTATCGCGTTCACGGGTCCGTATATCAATCGACACCACACCTTTCCTCCCCATGCGGCTAGGAATTTAATCTTTGGTGCCGTTACTCGGCGGCGCGTTAAAACGCCCCGCGTAACTGGCCGTTACCGGCCAATCGGCCGATCCGTGCATCTCGACAATTGCTCCGACTAAGCAGCCGCTGACAAGCAAACCCGGAAGCGTGTCTCGATTAGGGTCGGCTCTCCGCGTGCTCTCCATACCCTTCGCTATACCACAACTTCCTTCTCTTTCTCTTTTTCTTTTTTTTTTAGAAGCGTTTATTTCCCAAAATTCAATGTACCATAGCTTTTTCTATTATTCTTCGATGCTTTTGTCGCCCCAAATTTTGGCAACGTATGACACGACATAACAATGTTACGTAATAACACAGAATATCAAACGCTGACAGTTGACCGAAAGCGTAATAAATCTAACAGCTGCGGTATGCGCGCTCGTAACTGTATACTTTAATTAATTTATACTCGATCGACAATACCGTAGGATCTTCCGCGAGTAGAAGCACTGGTACAAATGTGATTTATTAGGCAGAAAGGTAGAAGCGTGTATCTATGAAACGCAGGATAAAAAGAGAATGCGATGTCTATTCGAGCTGCGTTCGTTCGCGTTCTTCGCAAAAATCTGTCGACCGCTCCTTCCGCCTATTTATCTCTCGCCAACTGCGCTATAAAAGAGCGCTTCGTGCGAGTCAAACGTATAGTTCTCGTATCGCCTATTCTACGATTATCTTATCAATGATCTATCGCTCGTATTAACAACTTGTATTTAATTATTTATCGCTTAATCGCATATAGATACTACTGTATGCTATAGATACGACTGTATCGTTGTAATCGTATTAAAACGAAACGAAAGGAGCGAGGCGTCGGCCAGAGGAGAACAGGTGAAGCGAAGTTTCGAGTACTTCGCGGCGTGACCACAGCCAGTTCGAAGACGTGCTCGTGACCCCATGACGGCCCCCATAGCCGCGCCATGGAAAACACGCGTATCCTTTGCCGGGTGGGGAGGCGGCCGGTTCCTCCGCCACGTACGTTGCCTCCATTACTTCGATATTATTATACCCGAGGCCTTATATCTCGCGGCGAGATGTTCCTTTTGCAAGAGCGCATCCGGTGCAGGAGTCTTGCGATTCTAGCCGCTCGTTTTCTGCTTAATTTCTTCCCCCTCGTCTTATTTTCTCTGTTCATTTTAACCGTTTTTATTTGGCTCACGGATATCGACGACCGTCGTTCGACCAGCACGTGGACACGCATGCAAATTGACGCCGCTTGTCCGCAATTATCGTTCATTAATATTCCAGCGGATAGCGGCGCACGTTTGCTATCGATGCTGTAGCGAAGATCAGAGGAATTCCTTCCTGCCAGGTTGCTCCTTCCTCGTTCAGTCCTTGCGATTTTATTGCGTAAAGATTTCTCTTACGTGGCGCGTAATGGAGCGCAACGTGACGGAATATTTGAGATTTTTCTCCGTAAAAGCGATCGCATCGTACGTTGCAAACGGTTGTCGAACGTTGAAAATCTCTCAGCATTTCTCGTATTTCTCGAAATGTAACTTTCCATCGTATTTTCTAACGTTGAGCCTCGAAACCGTGTTTCTTCCCTGTTCTTTCATCGATCGGATCATTCCTTAATCAGAAACTGTACGGCAAATCCATTCCATTTAAATCAGTTTTAATTTCTACGTACGCGAATATCATATTAACTCATTAAGAACGAACCAATCGCTCATCGTAACAATTACATCAATTTCTTTACACGTATTTCATAAAATCGTAATCCATATGTCTTTTACTTTTTTACCTCGGTTACGAGAGACGATAATTCACCGTAACGTAACATCCGTTGATATTCTATATCGTTCAATTTACCCATTGCGAGAACAATTTCACTTAACATATCCAGACACGATCGATGGTTTCTCGGAATTCCTTGTCGAAGAAATAACGCGCAGGAAATATACTTGACTTTATAATTATCCACAGCACACTATACGTCACGCATTAGGAATTCGAGCGACGAATTTGTCACGTAAAATTAATGATAAAAAAGGAGTAGCCGAGCAGTTACTTAACTTGACCGTGCCTTTAGAATTTTTTAGGCCTTTATTTACGAAAATAATTAAGTATAATATTACAACGAAGTAGCGAAGTTAAAATAGTTGTTCAAACCACGGCCAAACTGTACACAAGACTCAGGACTAGTCTCGTGGTCGAATGCTTGCAGTTTTTATATCTTGCGTTTGTAGGTGTTAAGGGGCAGGGGGAGGATCCTGATTGCCCTACGTAATTGGGAAAGTGTAATGTTGGGCCATGTGCAAAGGTCATGTCAAAACCTAATGGTTCGTTGTCAGGTACCAGGTATGTAAATATGAAACCGGAATTTTTGTACAGAAAATACACGTTTATTGTATGAAAATGATTAAAAATATTTTAGTCGAAGTATTGTCCATCGTTAGCTATACATTTTTCCCACCTGTCTGGCAATTGGTGGATGCCACACTAAAAAAACTGTCGCTCTTTTGAGGCAAACCAGTCATCGAGCCATTTTCGTACATTTTCGTAAGAAGTGAAATGCTGGTCGGAAAGTGCGTGTCCCATCGATGCAAATAAATAGTAATCGGACGGAACCAAGTCTGGTGAGTAAGCCTCGTGCGAAAGTATTTCCCAACTGAACGCTTCGATCGTTTCCTTGACCGGTTTTGCTATATGCGATGGTGCATTATCACGAAGCAAAATTACTTTGTGTTGCCTTTTTTGATATTCTGGTCGTTTTTCACGCAAAGCTCGATTCAAATCGATCATTTGTTGTCGGTAGCGCTCAGTATTAACGGTTTCGCCAGGTTTTAACAGCTCGGTGGTCTTTTTCGGTGGTCTTTCACGTTCTTAGTTCCTCGCGTCAAAATTGCCACTTCTGAATTTTTTAAACCACTCAAAGCACTGTGATTTACCAAGAGCATGCTCACCGTAAGCTTCGACAAGCATTCGATGCGATTCTGCAGCAGTTTTCTTCGAATGGTAACAGAAAATCAACGCTGTCCGCAAATCGTAGTTTCCAGGCACAAAATTTGACATGTTCAACGCTATTACAAACTATGCTGTCGTATGAAACTTGTATTGTTCTGAGTGGAAAATGTTTGTGAGATGTCAACAAAGACTTTTGGCATCAATGACGCAGTTTAGTGATAACTACATTATCAGCTAGGGCCATCTCTAGGCCAATTCCGTTTTCATACTTACAGATCTGACGTAAGTAGTTAGGACGATTAGATGGAATTAAGTCGAGACAGTTCGATTAGTTCGTAATTTTGTGGTTGAGACACGTGTTGTTAAAGATCAGCAAGTATCCGGATACTTTTGAACACGGCCATTTACCGATACTTTTGACATGGTTTAACGATATCGCGAATATCCTGATATTACGGAATGGCGTGGATTTGGGTGTGGTCGTTGTCACAAATTCCTCGGTGAACATGTTAACGCAACAAACGACACGAAATTAATGATATTCTAGCGACAGGAGCTTTTCGTCCAAGTTTCTTCGTTTCTCGACGCGCGCTGCTTCGTTCCTGCAGTACGAAGTCGCGCGTATCTGCGTGGTTAGGTTCGTCGAGCGATATCGGGGCCTCTAATCTGTTCATTAGTACTAATATACCGACCGGCAGCCACCCACACTCCATCAGATATTAGCAACAGTGTCATTTGGGGCCTCGTTTTACGAGCTCTGGCACTCGAGGGCTCGGAAGACGTTTGGATCCGGCCCGTTCACGGTCGTTCGATTACCGGTTTCCGGATTGGGACTCGTTCGCCGCTAATTAACGCCTTTACGACCGGCTGCCGTTTACACGACGATCTATATTTCATCTCGTTAATACCGATGTGCTCGGCCAGCCTCTTTTTCCTCGTTTTTCTGCGCCTCGCCCCTTTGCTCTTTTGTTCGCCATCCGATTTTCGTCGATCTCTTAATCACGCTGTAAGCCGATGGAGCGTTAAACGATGTTTCACGCCGTTCGACGAATCCATTAGGATCTTGGAGATCTTTGTTGGAACAGTTTTCAGGTGGATGGAAATGCTGAAAGGATTTATGTTCGTTGGTCGTTTAATGCGCTTTGCTTGTTCGGATTTCGATTCTTGCGACGTTCCGAGGGTTTGTCGATTCTTATCGGCCTGTTGGCCGAACATTCGTTTCTTGCCGTTGTTAATTAGCGAGTTTCTAGCTGTGTGTAAATTTTGTTTGTTGGAAAAATTCCGTAGGAATTAGTCATTTTCGAAGCTTATGAAGAACGATTTGTAAGGGTGTGTTAATTAGGACAATTTAGCTCTTCCTATTCAGTTTCTCATTATTGGTTGTTCTATATACCATAGGATATATACAGGGTGGTTGGTAACTGGTGGTATAAGAGGAAAGGGGGTGATTCTACGCGAAAAAAGAAGTCGAAAATATAGAATAAAAATTTTTGTTTTTAATTTTTCCATCGAGACAACGATCTACAGTGAAATCCGTTATAACGAGGCGCGATAAAGTGCACGCGTACCGAGCGAAATTTCAAAGTCGATTTTCTCGAAAACAAAGCCTCGAACGAAAAATTTTTATTCCATATTTTCGACCTCTTTTTTCGCGTAGAATCACCCCCTTTTCGCTTGTACCACCAGTTACCAACCACCCTGTATAACAAGGTAGCTATGGCTAATAGAATGACCATGTTCTCCTCGGACCTATATGACCCAAAGTGGATGTTCTTCTGCTCATTTCTGACCCAGTCACGTTTTGCTATTACCGAAAAGATTCTTAAGTGCAAAAAGGAAAGAAACATGAAAGAATCGTTATCATTACACAGGAATATCTCTGTTCCAATCTTACACCAAAGGTTTCCTAAAAATATTTTCTCGTTCGTTGAAGCAACAACGAGACCGGAATATAAAAATTCGAGTAACCCTGCAGGGTTACAATATATAGTTTGTCTTTTAGTATTCCATACAGTCCCGTTACCTTTCGTGTATCGCACGCGTCTTATAAATAAAGCATTCCGAAAAACCAGATACCTGAAGAGGTACAACGGCGAAGAAGCAGAAAAAGCGAGCAGAACAGCGAGGAGAATTTTAAGAGCGAGCAGTCTTGATTCGATCAAGGAAAAAGCAAAAGACCCTTAAAGAAGATTCAAGGCACGCTTAACGCAACCCAAATCGAGTTTCCAATTTCAGGTTCGCTCAAATTTCTCTCCATTCCCGTACCAAAGGTCCGACACGCGTATTACCTGACACCGATTTTACGACTTTCCCGTGTTTCCACCACCGATCGCTACTAATCGAAGCAATGGGTCTGAAAATTCCCCTGTCTGGCTCGAAGGGATGACGATAAGGGAAAGAAGGTAGAAGGCCGGGTCGTGGAACTGGCCAATCAAGTCGGTGATTTTATCTCCGGATCGCTGGCAATCGTCGCTACGTAATTGGATATAGGATCGTATGGATGGTATAATCGGTTTCCCTGGGGGAGCGGAGAGAACGCATCAACCCCCTTCGAAGCAAACCTTCGGAATGTAATTAGTCAGGGGAGCGGGCCAGGCGCAATCTTGGCCGGCGATCTGCAGCTAACGTCAGGTGGAGCCGGACCGCCCGTTCTGCGATTTCTCGAGATCCCAGGGATTGCACAGCCGGGTGGCTCGCGAATAATTAAAACCGATCGACAGCCAGGTGCTGTCTTCCCTCTTTCTTCTTCTTCTCCATTTTCTTCCTTCTCTCGCCGAAACAGTTTTTGATGAAGAGGTCTCGCGTCTCGTTGACGACCGTTCAAAACGACAGGGGTGTGCATCGTTTGGAACACGTTACGCGATCTTTGGAGTTTGGCTCTGCCGCTCTCGTCCGATGGAAATTTTTTATTTTATTTGGGCGATACGCGTTACTCGAAGTGGGATGTTTTTGAAATATTTGGATTTCTTTAGTTGACGTTTGCGACACTGTAAAAGAAGGAACAAGGTGGAATTCCATTTGTAGGAACTTTTCTGTAATTGGCGTTCATACCAGTCTCAGAAGCTACATCGACCAAGTCGCAAATTTATTTATCGTAAGGGAAATTAAAGAAGGTCGTGTTTCTAATTGTCAATCTTCTATAGATTTTGGTTTCTAAAGTTGATCAGCGTATGGGGTTGATTCAGGCTTCTGGACGACTCAGAGTACGTTAATTCCCGTGAAGTAAAATTTCATTTATTCTATGAACTTGTTGAACAAGTAATATAATTCATATGCTTTTTTGGAATTCACGTTCAAATGCGTATGTGGTGGATCCAACGAGCGAAAGTTCGTCGAATGCGGCATTTACCGGAACTTTCTGCCTCGAACAAACGGAATTTAAGCGAGAGCTAATTATCGTAAAGGATAAAATTATCGTTGAATTGTATCAGCGAGTATCGCTGAGTGGCGGTCGTTTCCTTCATTAACTCCGGGCGGAATCGATGGATCTCGAAATTTATGCGACGAGTGAGGCAACACGACACTGTATGAAGAAAACCATTACTGAAACCGTCAAGGCGATAGCTCCATCCTGTATGCTAATAACATCATCCATCTTCGAGTAGCGCATAACAGTTTATACGCGGTCGGCGTAAAAGCTGGCTTTAATTAGCCAACTTCCAATCACCTTGCGTCGTGTCGCGTAGTTCGATCAGCTCGCGAGCAAAAACTGGCCCGAATGACAGACACGAACGCGGTCAGTGATTAACCTCGAACGAGATAATGGAAATCGACCGAATGAATCGGTTCTTCGGAAATTAACGATCGTGTTCCACTTTCCAATCGAAGAAACGTTCCTCGCATTTTCATGTTTATTAACCTTTGCATTAATATTTATTCCCGCCAACTATCCTCCATTTCAGCCCTTTCACTCTCGAGATCGTACGCCGTAAAATGTAAATCAGCGAGATCTGTAATTGTCACGGCGAGCCGAGGATAATCCATAAATTCGAAGCGAAAATTTACATTGCGACGTGTAATAAGGAAAAAGCGATGCGACTTTTAAATGAGAAGGCGACTTATGAACCACCGTGTGTATAAGTATTGTGTCGTTGTATCAGTTCCTTGTTGCCAAAATATGGAAACGTGGAAATAGCGGAAAAGCACGCGAGTATTGGTTCGACGACGAAACCAGCGCGGACCGACGACCGCAGCGGAAAGCTGGAAGATACGGCGAACGTTCGAGGGTTGAAGAAAATTCGACAACTTGTACGCTGCAACCTAACTGAAACTTAACTCAAAGCTAACCTCCGGTACAAGCACGTTAAATAAGAGAAAACAAAGAGAAGAATGGTCCGTGTTAGCTTCGGTGCTGCGCGTACGGTGGCGACTTGACCCCGGGATTCCACGCGAGTCTTCACGGGTTCTCGTGACTTCTTTCTCCTCCTGTTATTCAAATGGGATCCCGAAGGGAAGAAAGAAAGGGCAGATCGCGGAGGGAAGGATGTTATCGGGTCTGTCCAATCGCCGGTGTATATCTAATGGGTCCGTGAAGTCCCATCCGTTTCCTCCGCCTTGTCATACGATGGCTGTTGGCACGGCCGATTCACCTGACCACCGAACCGATCCGATGCTTTATTCGCGCCGCCGTTATCCGACCAACGAGCAATTAACATCCACCATGGGCTTACGTTCGATCGACGTTCCTTGGGGCATTTGCGAAAATTATGCCGCAGATTATAACCGTTCGCCGTATTAAACCGAGCTTTTGCAGTCTCTCGAGGTTTGTTAACCCGCTGGAACACGGTCTTTTCAGATTTAATCGGATATCGCTGGAAATTGCCGAACGACCGATTTTCTCTTTACTTTTTTACTTAGACCATCTTTATATCTGACTTGCGGGATTTTCGAGAAGCTTCAACTTTTACAAAAAAACCTTGTACGAGTCGATACGACGTCGCGTCGATTCTTCGCGTTAGGTTTTAGATAGAAATTTCGTAGCAGCTGTTCCACGTTGACGTGGAATTTCGTCGATTCTTCGTGCGAGATCGCAGACAGAAATACAGACATTTGCCGCGCGCTTCTTCCTCTTTAAAATTCTACGATTCGACTTTTAGCGAAAACCTACAACGTCACGCCGTCATAATCTCAAATAAACCGCGGAAAAATCTTTGGAATCTTTTGGAAAACCTACGCAATTTTCGTAATTTCGTTCGCGATTTCCTTCGAGAAGAAGCGCCTTGAGAAGAATCGAAGTACTCGGAATTATTAGATTCAAATTCTATTCAAAGTCTATTGGAATTATTACGAGTCCTCTGTTCTAGTTCGTCGCTCGAGGAACGACCGTTGTAGCTTTTAGCGAACAATTTTCATCGGATTGTTTCTGCCGGCGAATATTCATGGCTCTAGCCGGGCGACCCGCGCACTAAACGGTGTACGGGAGTATTGTCGGGTTTTTTGAGCACCGGGAGACCGGTTTCATTGGTAGGTACGCACGTGCAGCATGCCTCGGTTCACGGTTGTTCGTCATGTACCACGCCTAGCCTATGAGGAAAGGAGCACGAGTTCTAGACCGGCGGCGAGATAGTATCGCTGGCATGGATAGAGAGTCCAGGACTCCTAGGAGTCTGGCTTTAATGGCCTGCGGCTATGATCGCGAGGAGATCGCCTCGACACGCTCGATTTCCTCGCGATTTCTCGCGAGTACGTTCTTAAGCAATCCGAAAAAAAACGTCCTGTCTATTTTTCACTTTGCTATACGTCGATAGGAATTCGAAGAAATAAATTTCTTTCTGCTTTTCGACTAAAACTTTAGACACATATGTATATCGTAGAATTTTCGAACTTTAATTAAAATTCATCGCAGGTGTTATTTCCAACGATGGAAACGTACGCGTTTAGAAACTAAATTCATCGACTTCGGTTCTATTGTTATTCCAACTTTGTTATCCAGTCGCGCGAAAAAAGAAAGGAAAAAAGACTAAAAAGAATTTACATTGGTGAATTTACCTGCTTAGTATTAGATTTTTCGAACTTGATTCAAATTTGTTTTAGACGTCGTTTCCTACGATCGAGCTATAGCATCGAGTTCAGCGGCCAGATCGATCCACTTCGCTGTTCGTAAAGTTTTCAATTTTACCATCTAATTACGCGGATAACGTCTAACTTTTGAAACGATCAAGCGATTTGTGTTCATCAATTTATTTGTCGCAAGCGGCTGACACGAATGATCGTGAGTTTCGAAGCAAATATTTGAGAAGTTTGCAACGCCATCGCGTTCCTTTACGTTCTAATTTATCGACTCTAAGAACATGGCTCGTACATGGAAGGGAAGTTGATCGACTCTGCTTAGTTTCTCAAAAATTAAATATCCATTAAATATATGCGAAATGCGCGTTCTTTTAACTTTACACGCACAGTTTCTTCGTTTCGAAATATACGATTTATCGCGATAGAGATAGAAATTGGAGCGCCTTTGGTGCGCAGAATAGTCCAAGTCTATTCGTCACGTGGCCAGAGTATACGCGAGGTTTTCTTGCGACGATTTTCCAGGTCGTTGGGAGGTGCCCGATCGAAAACACCTTTCTCCGCTTCCCTTGCCTCTTCCTTTTCGTCCCGCTCTTCCATTGACAATTTCGCAAACTTCGATCGAACCGATTCTTCTTTTTTTCTTTCGTTCACCTTCGCGAAGCTGCTCCCTTCTATCGTCTCGAGCGGAAGATTTTTCCCATTACGAAAACGAATATTCACCAAAGGAAACGACTTGCTATTTTCATGTCTGTATCGAGAAATTGATAATTAGGCTGTGGATACGCGATCAAAAAGAAGCGACGTTGAAATTTGCCTTACCTGCTAAGCACCATAACGAGTAATTTATTTATTTTTATCCTATACATTTCGTGCGTTTTTGCGTCTTCGAATTTCCCCTAAATACATAAAAATTCCACGTACGATCAAGAATTCTAAAATATGAACAGTAGAAATGTTACAAAATCCTGACTCACCGAGGAACGTCGAAATTCATCGTTTAAAAATTTATCTTATCGATAATTCCTATAGAAGAAATATGAAAGATAATCGGATGCTTCGATCGTACCTGTCGCCTCACCTCAACCTTTTGTCCACGCGAGAAAAAGAAACGAAATTTATTTCTTGATCGTACGTCGATCAATTCCAATCAAAGATCTCGGATCGTAACCGTTAGCGTATAGCTTGACCATAATTTGTCCCAAAGCAGGAACGCGTATCGATACGTCGAGGTGTAATCGATCGTGGCCCCAATCCTATAAGTCATCCACGATTATCGATCGGTGGCAACGATCGATCGGCTGTCTCGCGGACGATCGATCACGATCTTGAATTTTTAAACATTAGTATCTTTTCCGTAATCAACTAACGTGGATGGTTTTCTGTTCCAGCAAAAGGTGAAATTCTGGTTCGCTACGGGCGGCGCCGGATTTTGCATCAGTAGGGCGCTCGCGATGAAAATGACTCCCGTTGCTGGGTAAGTTTCTATAGTTTTACCTAGAAATATACTTCATCAAAAATATTCTCCAATCTTCCGTTTGTTACGATCGATGTTACTCGCGAATTCCTCGAATATGTTTTACTCGTCGATAATCCATCGTCGATCGTCGATTCACGTCGCGTTATCGAAAAGAGAAAACAGAAATTCGAGAGACTCAGGATTGCTATTTTGATACGAGAAAGTGTTACATAGTTCTCTCGATTTTTCGAATTCTTGAAACTTGCACGACCTTCGATTCTGTCGCGTTTCCCTTTAAATGTTCTCGAAGCATTCGTAACGCACCTCTACTTTTTCTCGCCGTTCCGCAAACTGCTGTTTAATTTCGCAATGATCTCGCCACTTGTACTCTTTGTAATTGCTACATCGTAATTACCGCTGGTCAAAGTTACGTGACAGCAATTGCGAAAGCGTTGAAAAAAGTGCGCAGAGGAATACACGCTGTGAGAATTAACGACGAGACGGCAGGAAAAATTGAAAATCCGCTATCTATCGCCATCGCGATGACACATTATGTACGCTGTCGGCTATAAATATTAGCGCGCCTACTCCTTTTAATCCAACGAATTTTACTTTACTCGGTATTCCACGTTACGACACACGCGCGAGATACCAATGAATTTATAGATTAACGACGAAATAACGAAAAAACAGAAGCGGTGGAAATACAGCAATTTCCATTAGAATTTCTATTATTGTTCGATTTAGGTTAACGTCACGACGTGTCTAAATATTTATGGCGATGTATCTGCGTATCAGAGTATTTTATTTCATCGATTCTTTCCAACGAGATATTTATTTCTTTCGCCAATCGCAGACGAGACAGCAGCTCGTTGTCTCGAGTCTGATTCGCGAAGTAGAGAGGAATCGAAGGCAAACAACGGGGCAGTGTTAGCCGCCGGTAAATAATGATTGACGAGGGTCCGTGACATAAACGTCGTCAGAGTCGAGCTCGAATTGCTTCTCGAGACGAACTTATTGATAATAACGCGGATAGCCGCGCGACGTCGCGATCAACCATTCTGATTGCTCGTCGTTGCCCGCTTAAGTGGAATGACTCGTAGCGGTTTCGAGACTCTGTAGTTTGACAGATCGAATCGTTTCAGAAATCACGGATAATCGATGCGTTTCGCCCGTCATTTTCCTCTGTGTCAGATTTCTTTCACCTGCACGTCAGAGTGCTTTACGCTCGTTTCGATCGACGAGCACGTTTCATCGTACGATGACGAAGGATACGTTCCTTCGAGATGGTTTAGATGGAAAAGAGGAAGTTTCGATGGTGGACAAATTTCTTTGCAGTTGACGGAACTTGGCGCGTGGTGGACGAGGAGTTGGCGATTTATTGATCGGACACGTGTCGCGATGGCACGATTAAGGTAGTCTGGCACAACCACGGACTATGGCAGCTTCGTGACATTCGTCGCTTCTCTATTTACTCGATTACATTCTCAAAACGTTCGTTCTTCGCGTGTGTTCTATTCGTTTGCGTGTAACCCCAGCCTTACTTCTTTATCTTCTGCTTACACTTTCGATCGTTCGTTTATACTTCGAATTTGCTTACTTGCGAGTTTCTTTACATTCTCGATCGATTCGTTGAATTCTTCATTCGCTCGTATAGCTTTCAACCCGTTAATTGCGTTTCACGCGTGTTGCATTAAAAATACAAAAAGGTATAGCGTCAGAACTACGAACAAACATATTTGTAGCAAACATCGAGGAATATATTTGTATTGATATGAAGAAGCGATTTTGCTAAAACAAAAGTCGTACATCTTTGAACGATCAGCGCGAGAAAAATTGTACATTAAGGGGTTAAAAAACCTAGCTAGTGTCCATTAACGGCCAAACAATCAAGCACACGTCAATCGACAAACCGGAACGCCAAAGAAACGCAATCTCTGCAGACCTCGCGTGGTGTTTTTTTCCAGCGTTTCTATAGATGATATTCCCCCGGTTCCAATATCCTCCTCCCACGGAAGAACGGAGGAAGAAGAGACATTCGAATAGACGGACGTGCAGGTAGGAGGAAGAAAATCGAAGCGGCAGACGAATGAAACTGGCAAAAAGCCCGGCACCTGGGAGGGCTTTCGAATCGCTGCGATCTTCCCTGGCCGCGTTTCCCTCTTCTTGTCCACGTAGCATACACGGTCCTGGCATTATCCTGCCTCCTGTACACTGGTTCCCTTCGTGTTGCAACACGTCCGCACAGAAGGCGGAGTAGAGAAGCGGAGGAGGAGGAGGAGGAGAGAGAACGGTGCAAGTGCATCGAACCGCTTTCTCATTCAGGGACGTTGCCACTGTTCTCTGCCTCTCTTTTCTTCTCCCCCTTTCTCTCTCATTTTCTCCTTTCTTTCTTATTTCTTCGCCGGTTGTCTCAGTCACCGATCGAAGACCCTTCGATGTACCAATTCTCCGTTCTTTTCCATCTCTTTTTCACAACGTTGATATGTTTCGTTCCACGCGTCCAACGAGAAGGTCCGGATCGTCGATAGTCGAATCTGCTTCGGTTCACATCGCATCTCCGTTTTTCATGGAAATGGGAGATTTCGTGTTTCGCGTTTACCAGGATCGGGATTACCAGCGCACTCGATGTTCTTCTTCTTTTCTCTTACTCGTCGGTTTGGATGGATAGAGAATTTCATCTCTCGGCACCAGCGGAACTCTCGTCGTCCTAATTTCCTTTTTTCCTTCGTATCAACGAGGGAACGAGATCGTTCGCTTCTGCGAAGGAAGGGGCGAAATACCTTTTAGAGCCGATGTTGTTCTATTCCTCTTTTCTTTTCTTTCGAGAAAGGGATATGATATTTCGTAGAGCTTTCGCCACGCTAATTTTATTTTCCCTTTGTCAAAGAAGGCACGAACACGCTCCTCTCTGAACAGAGTTACAAGTTTCGAAAATCTTCTCCCGTTGGTTCGCTAGGAAACGATAAACGGAGGGGATATGCGTTTTGAAGAGGTTCAACTGGTTGAAAAATGTTGGAAATCGCTCGACGCATTGTACCCGGTTAAAGCTGACTCGGTACGCAGCAAGAAACTAACACACCTCTAAGGTATTTTCAAGCGTATAACCGACTGTTATTTACGACGTTCGGCAGTCGTAACGGTGCATCGAGCCTCCTAACTGTCGATAATTTTCCATTAACGTCCGTGCCATCCTCGTTTCGTTAATAGCCGAACAAATCACCTTTACGGGTTCTTCGAACAACCACCATCGCGGCTACTTGCTTCGCGCGTTTCTTCCCTCCAACAATGTCATCGCGAAAACTATTCTCTTCTATTCTACTGCCACGTTACTTAAAAACCAGCCATTCTAATTCATTTTCTTTCAAGTATCGTGCATCGAATTGCATCGTTAATTGCATCGGATGTTCTTCTTTCTTTCGGGATTACAGGGTTCTCCAGATGACAGGTAATTAGTCTTGCAGTTTCATTTTCTATTAACGTTACTGTTCGTTTCATAAGACGCGTTCCCGTCTTCCGTGTTTCTTGGAAATCAGAAAGATTTCGATGTAATTGTATCACGATGATTATCCATTTTCACAGTATATTATCATTATCGAGATATTATCATTTCATGCAAAGTAACGGCCAAGTCCTTGCACGTTCTGGCTCTTAACATTAACCGCGAAAAAACTCGCTGCACCGATATTATCGTTAATGCGCCGACGAAACGATCGAAAGCGTTAAAATAACAGCACGAATAACGAAAGAATATAATCTCGATAATCAGTCGTGACAATAATTGGTCCCGAGAACTTAATTATTAAAATTACGTTTCAAAATTGCTCTCTGAAATCTCCATCGCGAGCATCGCAGAGGGTCAGAGCTACCAGCGTTGCCGTAAGTAGATTGTGGATTTTCAAGCAAACTCATATTATTTCAGAATGTAATTAAAAATGTAGAACGTCGGTAGAAAATTGTTTTATCTGCCAAACGTCGTATAAAGCACTATAATTTGGACATTTTACGCATTACGCGCATTCTGTGCAATCTTGGACAAATTTCCTACGCAAATTAAAGTCGAGTCTGGTCACGAGTGTCAAAATTTCATTCGATTCGATTTGATTTTTCTAAACCCTGGCAAAGTCACGAAATTATTATTAATATGAAAAGAAAGAGAAGAAGAAACAGGAAGAAGAACGGAAGAACGAAATTTACGAGTGCTTCGGTTTGAATTCTGTCGATCGAAAGAAGATCGATCGATTCTGCGAAGATGTCGCGATAAAGAAGGAATCTCGGTGATTTTTCCCTTTTATTGGCCGTCCGTCCGAGTCGTCCACTGGTTCAGCTGGATCTCGCGGAGATGGGTCTTAATTAACGACGAACGTGCGTTCACAATGGGCCTGCACAAGCTGATTGCCACCCACGTGCACGCACGCACCCGCGGCAACTCGATTCTGTGTTTCGTATTCGTTCTGCTACCGCTTCTTGCGAATGTCGGCATGTATTTTCGTCAAGATGCAACTTAATTAAGAAATCCTCGTGACATTGCAACTTTTCATTCTCGTAATATCAAAATGTTTTGTATGTTTGGTTGTCCGGAAAGTGTCTTTCTTTCGCAAACGTGTTTTTTACAACGGTGCACTTTCGTACAAACGTGAAACCCGAGTCTGTGAAATATCGCGGTGTTTATCTCAAGAGAACAAAATGGATCGTATGTAATTTGACAAAACAATATAAAACAAGAAACATCGTGCGTTTATTATTTTCTCATAAAACGAAAGAAACTTGTCGGACAACTTAATATATGTAGGTATTTTCGCCAGAATTAACGTTGATTTTTATTTAGATAGAGGCATAATTATATAGATCTATCTACTTTAACTTTAATAATATCATCTGATATTATTAAACCTAATACTTGAATCTAATTAATTAGCACGTAAACGATACGACACAGGCAACGATCTTGCGAACATCTTTTGTAACCACCGTAAATTCCCATATTATGTGTATTCGATGCAGTTTTCAATTTTCCATAAATGTACGAGCATTCGCACTTTGCGTATCACTGTTGCGATTGGTATTAAACATTTCACGTCGGTGAAGCAGAGAAATACTCGCGAGCGACTGTTAATTTGAACGAATACGAATTAAATTGGTTGACAAACGATTTAGATTTACCATCGGGTTATAACAAGATTCTAACGAGATATAATAAATATCGTTGTTACGATTGACATCAAAATTTCACGTTAACGAGTAAAGGAATAGTCGCGAACGACGATTAACACGTTGACTGCCACGTCAAAGAAATCTCCGTCAGACCACGCGTACAGCAAGCGTTCTCTGCTAGGTGCTCCCATCGATATTTTAGTAATGCGAATCGCTCAAGCGGTGGTCTCAAGAATGATCTTTCGTTTCGTTTGTTCGCAACATTAAAACCACTAGCTGTTGTTGAATATAACGAAGCAAAGTGTGGTATAGATTATTCCGACCAAATGGTTTCTTATGCCACCACAATTAGAAAAGGAATCAAATGGTACGGAAAACTTGGCATTCGATTCCTTCTGGGAGTTTCTGTTGTAAACGCTTCGGCGGTTTACAAAATTGCAACAAGGAAAAATATAAATATTAGAATATTTGGACGATTATTAGTTGCAAAATTATTAGGGTTGTCTGAAAGTACAAAAAATCCTTGTCTTCGACGGAGTCGGCATAATATCGCCGTTCGGAAAAACGATTCCGAAAGAAGCATTAGACGCGCATGCAAACTATGTTATGCGAATAAAAGACGTCGCATGGACCGAACAGAGGCAGAAAAGAATTTGAAGAAAACAACAACTTATTGTCCAAATTGTCCCGACCAACCTCAGCTATGTATAGAATGCTTTAAAGTTTTACATTCTAAATAATTGTTTTAATAAACCATTTTCGTATTTTTATTTTATAACAATTCAACTATTATTACAATTAATTATTAATCAACAATTTATTATTGTGGAATATCTTTTCAAATACCTACGACGATCCTTCGCAAGTAGTCAAATAAGCGACACCCGAATATGGGTTACGTGTCCTGACCAGAAACTTTGCTGACACCCGAATACGGGTGTCGTGGCGGTCAATGTGTTAAAGTCGATAGTACGAACTGGATTGTTTGATAATCGATTTCAATTTACAACGCTTACGATTCCATAAGAGAACAGAAACTTTGTGTGTTTTTTAATTTTCACTTTCTTGCAACATTTACGTGGCATTCCTCCGAATCATGGCGTGTAATCAACGCTGGCGTGCTTGTAGTGATTTCGACAGTTTCCTCGTGATACCGATTAAAACACGTCTTTCGGGTTTCTTTTGCATCTCTGCAGGTTGAACAGGTTTATTTGTCGAGAGACGCGATTAATCATGCTCGGCACTCGCGTTTCTGGTGCTCGAACTGGTCTTTTTCGGTGAAAGTGAGTTTGAGGGGAAGAGAGATTAACAAAACAGGAACTTGTGCTTTTGGAAACGTCCAGTTACATTTTGTCTAGGGTTAATAAACCAAGTTCTTCGATAAAGTTTTCTTCCTGTCGTAGTTGATTAACAGGTCTGCTAAGTTCTAATTCGATTTGTTTTTATTCAAAGAGGGAAAACGATAAAATCTTCGTAGATAGAATCGACCCTTTTGCGCTCCACCGATCTTGTTCCAGCGACGATGTTACTTTTTATATTTTTTATATCGATGCAAGGAAGGAGAGAAGGCTACTGCAGAAAACAAATTTGCAAACATTTCCAGTGTTTTCTTTTCCGAAACAAAATCCTCCATTTCGAAATGTTGTTGTCTCTTTACAAACGTACAAAATATAGAATATGTAACAAAGTAAAAGAACCATTAAAACGTACGGAATACTAAAAGAAACTGGGAAATATAATTATGCGAGCGACTCTAATTTCGGAGTTGCCGATCGACCATAATAATTTTTAAATCGAAGACAAACTGCCGACTCTCTAGGCTTTTTGGAGCACGTCCAATTAATTGAGACAAGTAGTCACTTACTGTTAAACGATTTACTGTATAGAAAGTGTCTTGCAAACTATCACTGCGTAGGAATTGGTAGAGTTGAACTACAGGTTCAGCCAGTTGACAGCGAATGGTTTGGGAAAGCCTATTCGACTAGAAAAATTGAACGGAACGAATTTACTCGACTGAATCGTTTTATCGAACCGCTGCACAAAATTTTACTGCCCACGCGCGATAAGTTGCTAAATATAGGTTGTCCGGAAAGTGTCTTTATTTGGCAAACGTGTTTTTTACAACAGAGCACCTTCGTACAAACGCGAAACCAAGTGTGTGAAATATCTCGCTGTTTATCTCAACAGAACAAAATGGATCGTACGTAATTCGACAAAATAATATGAAACAAAACACGTTGTGCGTCTATTATTTCCTCATAAAACGAAAGAAACTTTTCGGACAACCTAATAACTCGACGTTCGATCTAAATCGACTCTTAAAAAACACAGCCGCCCAGAATAACGATATACCGGATCGCGACAAATATCGATAGCTCCATAATGTTTCTCCGAAGGAAATGAAACCCCTGAACCGATGCCACCCTCGAAAATTGAGTTTCTGTCTAGCAGCGAAGGAGCCGGAATACCGAGACGGCTTTTGCACGATCAGAGATCGGCCGAAAATTCAGGCTGGCGAGCCATCAGGTAGCCGGGTCGAGTGATCTATAGATCGACGACGGATCCACCGGCCACGTATCCGTAGGAATGCCCAAATTGGTTTGGTCGGCCGCGGGTTTATAGACGTTGCAGGCCGCGATCACGCGGTGGAATCCAATTAGGCGAGCAATAATGGAATCAAAGAGATCCTTTGGACGCTTCCTTCGCTTCCTTCCCTGTCCACCATCTTCGCCTCTCCGCCCGCATCTTCGATACGTGGGATTTGAGAGGATCCGTTTATCTCGTTCGCCTCGTATTTGTTTTTCTATGAAAATGTCGGTCGGTTAGAAGGAACGAAGCGAATGGATGATTAAAACGCTCGACGACAGTAACGGGCTCGTTGATGGCCAGGAAATACCAACGATGCCGCTTTTTACGGCGACGATAAAGCCGTCAGCTGTTTTATTAACGTGTTATATAGTTGGAATCGATTTGCATGGTGTCCAACTATGTTTGAATAATTTCTTCTCTGCTTTCTCTCGCTTATACTATACGTTTTTTCCTCGCCGTTTTTTATTGCAAGTTGGAACGACGATGATGTCTTAACCTGATTTTCTAATCTTCCGGGTCGTTGATCTTCGCAGCTACCAGAAAGGGAAGCGTGGAAATGGTCCATCGATCGAGTCGTCGCTCCCTTACGCTTCACCATACCGACGACACATAGTTTTTGCCGTCGTATTTTTTACTTTTCCGTTTATTGTCGCGGCGAGAAAGATACGTACCAGGGGAGGAGCGATTCGGCTTGTGGAAAAGCTTGGGAGCTTTCCATCGTGACACGCATGGGAATAACCAAGTCGTCGAAGGGAATCCGGATTTAACCTCTTCCTCGGAGACTTCTGTGTTTAGAAGATATTCCATGGTGGAAAATTCACCTGCTTTCGCCGTAGTATGCTCGACGTATTTTCAATTAATAAAAGAATACGATCGGAGCTCACGTGTAATATAGGGTGTTTCGAAATTATGATACAATCGGGAAAAAGGTAATTTCTCACATCTTTTACAAATCATTTGATCAATACAATCATTTACAAAAAGGTAAAAGTATCTCACATCTTCCACGATTTCAGAAACACCTTTATGTTATTATTAAAAAAAAAATATATATATATATAGTAGCCTTGTATTACATAAATCTTCCAATTAAAAAACTCAAGATTTTGAATTCCGATCGTGACTTCCCTGTTGTTTAAAAAGCGACGAAAATTGCTATCATAGAGCGATCGTGATTCGTTTAACCGCCACGTAGTCAAGTGCATGCGTACTCGGAGAAGATTCAAAGTCGATTTTTTCGAAAACAAAGCCCCGAATGAACAAAATTTGTTCCATATTTCCGACTTATTTTCACTTGCTGCAATTTGTACCACGAACACTGGGACACTCTGTGGAACGTTACCTGTGTAATAATAATACCACTCGTATAATCAAAGTTTTCTTGTTATCGGTGCAAAGCGTGCAAGAAGTGAAACCAAAATGAAAAAATTTCTTCGAATCAAATGGACGTTGAAATGGTCGAGAGAGAATGGTAGAGATGTTTATACTGGACGCATCGCGGAATATACGTCTCAATCGAATCGATCGTAAGCGACGTTGGGGCGTCCATGGAACGATCGATAACGATCCATCGCGTCTCTTTCTCCGGGATCGAGAAGCGATCAGGCCTAAGGCGGTTGTTCGGTCGGCGATCGGAAACGATTCGAAGCGGCCCGAACGAATGAAGTGGCGATACGTGCGCGACGTGGCCGATAGTTTCATCCGGTACGGTGGCTCGATCGCGGGATCGATAATCGATCTCGAGGCTCAACCGTCCCCTCCGTGGCGCCTCTTTTCCATTTCGCGTTTCTCCTTTCTCTTTTCGCTTTCCAGCCATGTTTCTTTTCGAACATTTGATCAATTTAGTCCCCGATTTACTTATACGAGAATGTTAATCGCCGATCTGCTTATGCGAGAATGTCAATAGGCGGCGGTCAAATGGTAATACGGAGACTTATCGTGAATTATTTTTTCAAAAAGATTTTTTATTTTATAGCTAATCTGTAAAGTAAAAATCGAAAGGTGCGGAAATGTACATCAAAATGTACCAAATTTATAGAGCAAAGTGTTCGTTGTAATATTTGGTGGATGAAGCAAGTCTCTGCTTACATCTCGTTCGCAATAAATTTGCATACAAATCGACGATCTAGGTACTGGAGACGTTCGTAAATTTTTCTCACTTTTTGAAACAAGAAATAATCGTTGGTAGTACGATTTCCGGCTTGATATCAAAGTCGTTAAAACTCTTTTCGTTTGCTCCGATCTCGCTGTCCAGATTGGGACGTAAAGGTTCGAAGACCGCAGCAGGTTAATTTCACTCTCACCGAGGTCCATTAAAATGCTCTTATTTTAGAAACTTTCCCTTCTTTCTCAAGTTCGCTAGTTGCCTAATTAATCTAAATAAAAATCCAAGTACGTCAGAATCGAAACTTTCGAAGCTGGAAAACTGAAATTACCCTTCGCGAAAATCAGCTACTCCTACAAATCTAACAATTTCACGTTTTTCTTCGTTTCTTATTATTTCTCAAGTAAAATTCGAACAACGTCTCTTTAGAACGCGTTACCTAATTAACCTAAATAAAATCTTGTTTTACACGGATACAGATCTTCCCAAACTGGAGAATGAAAATAAAAATAAAACCCGTCATTTTGTTAATTTGTTAATTACCCACTTTTCCTCGAAACAAAAATTCGAAGTCAGTTTTCCTGTTCAAAATCGATCGTCAAATTGAAAGAACGCCTCTTTAGACCACGTTTCCTAATTAACCTAAATAAAACCTTTTCAAATCGGAGAATCAAAATCACCATTCATTTTGTTAATCTGTTAATTACCCACCTACTCTCGAAACCAAAATTCCAAGTCAGTTTCTCCATTCAAAACCAATCGACAAATTCGAAGAACGTCCTCTGTAGACCACGTTCGTTAATTAACCGAAATAACGCTTTGCTTCACACGGAAAAAAATCTTCACAAACTAGGAAACTGAGATTACCATCTCGTCGTAGGTCCGTTAATTATCCATCTTTCCGTGAAAGCAAAATTCGAGGTCGGTTTGCCCATCCAAGTCAGATTGGCAATTTAAAAGGCAAACCTAAATAAAACCTTAAAAATAAGACTTGGATACAAATCTTGCCAAACTGGTGAATTAAAATTACCATTCACCCGTATCTATCAACTGTGTAAATTACACACCTTTCCACGAAACTATAGCTCGGAGCTAGTTTCCTGCTCGTCCAAGACCGATGAGCAAATTCGAGGAAGCCTGTTTCGAGAACTCGTCATCGGAAGCGTTCCTTTTCCCTCGCGAGAAGCTCGCCCGGAATGCCTCGGAGAACAGGGCGAAAAACGGGCCGTGAGATAAACGGAAACTAAGGAAGAAAGGAAGAAAAAAAGAAAAAATAGAAGGCAGAGAAAAAGGAATCGTCTGAAACGGTGGTGGTATCAGCGAAATCTGTCCTTGGTTATTTAGCACCGGACGAAGACGGAAAGCTTCGATTCCGCTCCCCTCTTCGGTTCCTTGCCGTGTAACCCCAAAATTTCGATTTCGTCGCGGGCCCCAGGTATTTTAACGAGGCCGATATTCCGTGTCGGCGCGCTGCCGAAAGGACACCGGACGACGGACCGACGAGACGACCGGTCGCGCAACGCGCCTGAAAAAGACGTGAAACCATTGGTCAACTACGAGAGAAACGAGGATGAAGATACTCGGAGAAAAATAAAGGGAGAGGGAAGGTCCGAGGAAAGGGTACGCGATTTCGGGACTAATCTGGCCAATTAAAAAGAGCCGAGAGATGGGCAGAGGCACGGTGGATTCTCGAATCCGGCGATGGTATTCGCTAATGAGCGCTTCTCTCTTTCTCTCTTCGCGCTAACGTTCGTTCGCCCGTCTTTTTCCTTGTTAGAGCCTCTCCTCTCTGCCGTTCCCTCGATTTAGACTTTCTCCTGACCATCGACTCCTGGAAAACGTTAATTAGACGCGCTACTTTTGCGTACGCGGCCAAAGAGATCGCGGCTAATTGGACCGGGCATAGCGGAAATTTTCCATGGGACGCGCGTCCGTTGCCCGTTTCTTCGGGATGGCAGGCGAGCGTGAGAAATTTGTCGCCACTACGAACAAACAGGGAAGAAATTGTTTACGCGGTTCGATTTTTCGGCGTTTCAAGAGAGACGCTTGTGGGAGAATATGGCGGAATAGGGGAAGCTTTTTGTCAGACGTAGGGGGAACGATAACAAACGGGGAGAGCGGCGTCGCGGATCGATTTTCGCTTTGGGAATCTTGGAAGGGCTCGAACAGCCGGAACATGGTCTTTGTAACTGTTTATGGGAATTGCAATCTTAATTGGGTGGGAATCGCGTCGCAATGGAACGCATGGTACGTTACGTTTCTCGTTTTAGCAGTCGCCGTCTCAGTTTGTTAATATTTTTGTTTGTTTGGTGAAATTATTAACGCGCGGCTGCTTTGAAGTTTCGAATATGCTAGTCGATGCAACGAGAATTTCGCGAAACAAAGGCTGTCGTGAACGAGCGACGACTGAGGACACGTATCGACGACGATATCGTTTTTAGTTTCATCGTACGTTTGCGTTTGGAGGAAACGATTTATGAAAATGCGCTCATAATTTGCAGGGTTAACGTTTGAGAAAACGAAAACTCGAGTCTATCGCATGGCGATTCGTGCAGAAGATTTAATCTAATAGTTTGGACAACGGGATAAAATTGGAAAGGATAGGATAACCGTATAATGAAACGAGTTAGGCTATCGAAAGAGGTAATCGAGGATCTCGAAAGAGGGAACTTCGTAGCCGCGTCGTTTTATCTATTCAAGCGCACCTGCGCGTCTTCCTGCTTTTCTTGCCGGGGGCCGGCCAGTCCTCGTTGCATTGCAAATGCGGATTGTTCACGACCTAGCCTAACGAGTCTCGGTGAATCGTATTCGTGAATGACGAATAATTTCATTTGATCGTCAAATTTATTCGTCTTCGCCTATATTGCTATCTATTTTTGTATTCGTAGAGCGAACAAAGATACTCCGGCGAATATAATTAAACGAACCGTAATAACTTTTTGACAAAGTACCACACAGCAAGAACAAACGCGTGTCAAATGTAAGAAGCTACGAAAAGTATCCGCACATGGTTTTATTTTCCAATTAGCTGATACAGCCTGCCTTTGATCGTGACTTCATGTAATCTTTTTCAATAATATAACCGACGATCTCGTGAGTTTCTATTGGCTCGGCAAACGTCCTGTAGTCCGTGAACCGACATCGATCGTTGCACAGCGAAGTCGAAAAACTTCTAACACGTTGCACGAAGAAAAGGAAACACATTGCTTGGGGGCGGGATCGTATTGTCCCGCTGTATCGGTGGCAGCAAATTCTAAATAAAACAGCGGAGAAGGTCGCTGTTGCGTTGCAAATATCCGTAAACTGCGTCTGATTCATATTTCCGATCTGTGTTTCTTTTTCTCATGGATCGATGTTTCGCATATCCAAAGCTTACTCTTTAATGTGATAAAAATCTGGCGAAAATTCACTCAGTGGCTGTTGAGATTAGCCGGAAGGTACGGACGCTTGTCGGTAACTTCATTTTGTAACGCGTATAGAAGATAAAGCGTTTCTTTATCAGGTTATGCATCTCATTTTCACAGTATCGAATTTTTCTTGTCCTACGAAAATATTGGCAAATTGCGTGAGATTTAACGCACTCAAAGTTCGTTCGTACGTAACGCAATTAATTAGCATGTAAATGCTTCAATGAATACAATGGCGTACGAATACCTTTCGCAGCCACTGTAGTTATTGTAATATCGAAAATATAATAATAATTAGTTTATTAATAATAAATGGATTAAACAGAAAACAATGGTTATTTAACATGAACTAATCGTAACAACGTATTATAATTAATTAACAACTCTCGTCAACACAGATTCAACTCTCTTTCAACAACGCTAACAACACTATCTCGACAACGCAATCCGCACTCTCTGACTTCTCGACTCATACCGCCGTTAATTCGTTTATGTCTCTTAGCAACCCTTTGTCTTTTGTCTGATATCTTTTGTTTAAGCTCCATCATGCACACGCTCCCCCCCCCCCCAGGGGTGGGGACATGACACCCCCCTAGGCCCCTCGTCCACGATACTACATTATTATTCATGCAAGTAGATAGATAACGAATGGCCACGACTTGATTTTGTTATATTTGCTGCAATTTGTAATAATAAATTTGCAATTTGCAAGGATAAACAACAGATGGCAAAGTTTGAATTCCGAATGACAAATTAACGGGATATTCGCGAGTAAATTTATTCAGCAACAGCAAAGTTTTACAATAACGTATTTATTCGAACAATTACCTAGATAAAAATTTATTCTACCGACCGTGCCTTATCTTCGGCCGCCACCGCCGCCGTACCGATTTATCCTCGTTTCTCCGGAGAACCGATGGGACAAATCTACGATAGGTGGCCAAGAGGAGGCGGCGAGCCTTTGAGACATTTGTCCGTCGGTGTTCTCTCACGTTTGCGCAGCCCCCGAGAAGAGGAGGTGCCGCGCGATATACAAGCGGCCCCGTCGTGTCCGCGACTACCGGTCGCCGCTCTAATTGGCACGATTTATGTCCGCCGCGGGTCGCGCGTCTTCTCGCCCTAGCTGCTCGATCAACGTCCACCCAAATTTTCGTGCTTTCCTTTTACTTTGACGAGTGGAATGCCTGCTGCCGCCAGCCATAGAGATATTCAAGGAATCGGAACTTTAAGCCGATCCAAAGGTTTCAATTCTGGACGTGCGTTGAAACGCGAGAGACGGTGAGACTCCGGAGAAACGTACGGTATATACAGGGTGTTCGGCTACAGGTGCGAGGAAATCCGAGGGGTTGATTCTTAGAGCCGAAATAACATAAAAATCAAGAATATCAAATCAATTTTTTGTTATTGACAAGTAAAAATTGTCGGTGTATGTGTAAAAATAAATGTATACAGGGTGGTTGGTAACTGGTGGTACAAGCGGAAAGGGGGTGATTCTACGCGAAAAAAGAAGTCGAAAATATGGAATAACAATTTTTCGTTTGAGGCTTTGTTTTCGAGAAAATCGACTTTGAATTTTCGCTCGGTACGCGTGCGGTACGTTATAGCGGATCTCACTGTAGATCGTTGTCTCGATTAACGTTATTCTTTTAATTTTTAAAATTTTTAAATTTTTAAATTTTTAAATTTTTATTCTATATTTCCGACTTCTTTTTTCGCGTAGAATCATCCCCTTTCCGCTTGTACTACCAGTTACCAACCACCCTGTATATCAGAAAACGTGCTGATTAATTAACTCCGTAAAATTGCGACAAGTGCGAATGCCATTTCTTTTTTTAATTCGCTATTTACTATACAGGGTGTGCCGTCTAACTTTATTATCCGAAATATCTCGCTTGACTTCGATGGTACTGAAAAGTGTTTCAGGAACAAGTTGAATGATTTCGGGTGCAACGTAATTTGACACGATTAGCTTCCAGCGTAGGTGAACGCGTGGAGGAGATACGACCGTCATCGATGTTTCTTTTAACGACATCATATGTTTTTTAACACATCGGTCGATCCAGATGAAGAAAGGTTCTCTGTAAGAAAGTAACAATTTGTTGTAACGATGTGTCTTTAAACTTTGATTTGTATTTTATACAAAAAAGGGAATGGTCTTCGTTTAAAAAGATAACGCAACTGCAGAGTGCGCGTGCATCTTTGCACTTGCACTCGTTCATCTTCTCTCTCCCTCATTTTTTCCCCGTACTTATCGTTATCGAGGAAGACGCTGGAAATTAAAAGTGTGTACACCCTGTATATAGAATTTGCGGTTATTTATGCCGTCTCCTTAAGATAAATTTTATGCACGATCTGGTTTCCCTTTCGAGATGTTGAATATTAATCATGTATCCGGATAATGTGAAATTGATAACTGTGTAAAAACTGGTACTGCTCAAGTTCGACTCTTGAGACGTTCATATACATATAGTGGCGGATAAAAGAAAGTTTATAAAATAAGGAGCAGGTGTACAAAGACCATAGTTGAACGAAATGAATTTATATTTAATAAACGCAACGAATAAATGTAATGTGCAATACCACGGAACAAATGGTTCTTGCTAACGGGATAAAGAACTTTTCGAGCAGAAGTTACTAAGACTCCTATCAATTTTAAATTTCCTTTTATCCGCCACTGTTTTTGTAAGTTCTAAAAATCCTAAAGAGCCGCCGGTGTTGGAATCTTCGAAAGAACGAGTCCTCGTTTAACCATCGAGTCGCGAAACGAACCTACGAACAAGGCCTGATCATTTGGGTCTGCGTTAGGTGTCGATGGTTGAAAAGAATCTAATTATCTTTGAACCGAGGCTCGTCACATCGATTCGGCGCAAGTATTTCTTCCAAAATTCTTGCGCGTCACGTTCAAGATGCTAGCGACACCCTTCCTGCACCCTAAGTTCGTCAATCGAAATTCTCGACTCGTAAATCAACCAACTCGCGTATAATACACGTACAAAAAAGAAGCAGTTTGAATCAACAACTTTGAGATAGAAGTAGAGGCGCTTCGAACACGCCATGGAAAATAATTTCAAGCTTGTCGAAGCGTGTCGCGGCGTGTTAGGCTCGCGTGGCACCAGGACAGATTCGCCACGCGTTCTCCACCAAGATCGAAGAGAGGAAAACGAAAGAGAAAGAGGGAGGGAGAGAGAGAAAGAGAACGTATTCGTCCAATTAATAGGCTGAATTATCGCGTAATCGATGGAAATTCGTTAGGGACTAGGAGATATCGGAGACGAGCGTGGTCAGTTAATAAATGCGCGGCGACTCGGTTTAATGCGACTAACCAGTTTCCGGCGCGTCGCAGAGCGGGACGAGGACGACGACAGACCGACCAGCAGGTGCACATGCTCGCGCCGGCTAATCTACATGCCTGGAATGCCGGTAAATTAAGGAGCCGTCGTCCTCTTCCAGCGCCCCTGCATTCGACAATTAAACTGTCCCTCGTTACTTTCCCATTATCTGATTCTAATATTTCTCGCCCGGTTGAAAAGTCGCGGATCAAAACCTTTCCTCCTCGTCTTTTTTTTCTTTTTATCTGGATCTTTGGCAGGATATTCAGATTACGTGTTCGAAGGTCGACGATCTCGAATCACGTTTTTCGTCGTTGATTTTGGTTTCGTTTCGGTAGAGTGGATTTAAGTCGATGAATGACGATATACAGGATTGGGATGGATATCTGATTTTGACGCTGTTAGTATGCGGTCTTTAGCATGTTGGTTTTCAACGAACGATATGGGTAATTTCAATGCAAATATCGTTGCGCTCCTCAGGACCATTTTATCATTACATTGGAATGGATTTAATTTGGAAATTATGTATGTGGTCTTTTCAAGGTGTTGCTTTTAAATAAATGCACACTTTCGATGCAGATATCCTTGTATTTTTTATACGTATTTTGTTATTACATTCGCTTTCTCTAACGCGTTCCTTCGTGTGTTTCTCGACGTTTGAATTTCTCGCAAATTTCCTGAACATTTTAATTCTTTTATCTTCTACTGTACCCTTTTCCTCTCTCACATCCTCGATTTGCTAATTTGCGCATTGACGATTTATTCGCTGCAGCTCAAACAAGGGTATACACTTACAGCTTTGAAAGAAAGTTAAAACTAAACTGCTAAAACTTGTTAGTAACGATACATAAAAGCGTAAGTACGCTAAGACTCGACGTAAAGGCAATCGCGATATCGCGATTGGAAAATTCTTCGACCATTGCGTTTACTTCTCAAAACTACTCTCCGCGATTAGCTAATTTGCGTATTCAAGGCTCATGCGCTCCAGCACAGAAAACTCCATGTACGCGAGACGATTGTTCCTATGTTGTGACTTCTGTGTCCGACTTGATCACGAGAGAAAATAATTTTACCATCTTTTCTAATTTTAATTTGATTTAATTTAATTTTCAAATTACCCGCACCCTAACAAAATCTGCTACAAAATTACACTATACGATTTTACCAGCTAGATCAAAGTTTCAAATACTTTCTGTCTTTCATTGTTACCGGTAGTTTGAAGCATAAAAGTTTATCAGTTTCTCCGTGACATTATGCGATTTTATTCGTACATATCCTTTGCTGCAATTTTTCATCCACCTTAAACAATCTGGTATCTCAAACATTCTATACTTTTCCTAATAACTGCCCTAAGACTTCCGACGTAAAAGCGATAGAGGAATTAAAAAGAGAATTCCACGACCACTGTTTGTTTACTCCAAACTCTGTTCACTTCGAATTTCGTTTACCTGCAGAAGCTAGTCTCGTCTGTCAACGATTCTTTTTGTCCGCTATGCGCTATCGATCTTCAATTCCAATGAACTTCTACCCGACCCGTAGGATGACGTTATCGCCAGAACGTAGCCATAGTCCACGTTATCCGCGTCTCTAATAGCCATAAATAATAACACAGCCGCTCGCATTGGTCGCGTTTCCTGGTCACCCAAGCACACGCGTGTGCGAATACGACACGCGGAGGCGAAGAATTTATCGGCGTCGCGCTCGGTTTGCCTAGCTGCCCTCGACAGGCTCGTCCCTCTTCCGCTCTTCTTTTCTACCCTGTTTCGCATTGGCCACCCGACGCGAACCGGCCATAAACAGCGGATAATCCTAGAACGAGGTGGGCGCGGTCCACAGGGAAAGCCGCGACACGATCCGTGTGGAAAAGGATGAAAAGCATGCGCCGAGGCCATAGAACGTTCCGTAATTCACGTCACAGGCCCGACGTCCAGGTCCAGGTGAAATGGTATTCACGGACGGTTAATTTATTTCGCGATCGTCCCGGAATTTATTTCGGTCGATGGCTCGAGATTTCTGAAATAAATCACAAACCGAGTTTATTATTCCTTGGAACGTGTCCCGCAATATTAAAGGAGCTTGTGGATCTTGAAAGGGCGTAGGTGGAATGCCGAGTTCTTGCAGGTTCCAAGTGTTCGTAGAAAGATCGACGATCCTTGTATCGGAATAATTGTAACTACAAAACGACGCTTTTCTAACTGACGTTGCAATTTGCACGTATCGTTTGTTCGAAATATCGTAGATTCGACGAAAATAATTTTTACGTGTTCGCGATATGAATCACGTTTATACGAATTGTTTATACGAATCGCGATAAAACCCTAACTTCCACTTGTCGAGAAATTGAAAAAAAAAAAAGGAAAAAATAGAAAAGAGCGTAAATGGTAGTACGTGATATGTTTGATGGACGATCGAACGATATTGAGAGGAGGAATTCGCGAGGACGCAGTCACGCGAGACGATTTCCTACGTTTGATCAGGTAATCGATGAGAGACATGGTGGATGCGGTTAACGGGTGTTTGTGTTTACTTGCAGAGGCGGGAAGTTCATCACGGTGGGCGACAGAATTAGGTTGCCCGACGACGTGACGATGGGATACATTATCGAGTATCTGCTGAAGAAGCAGCTCACAGTCGTCGAGCAGTTCCATTCTCATCTGGAACCGATGAAGTTCCTCAACAAGGACACCTTTGGCGATCAGGTAAGTGAAACGTTCGAATGACTGAATTTTATTCCCTAGAATTATACAGCTCTCTTTTTAGAATCATACTATCGTCTAATAAATACAATAGATATTATGGCGATGTTAATATAAATTGCGTGCTTCCCACTGCTTTTATTTTTCAATTAAATATTTCGTTTTAAACCTGTTGATTCATTCGTGTCGTACGTACTTTACTTCATGACGTAAAGTGTTGAACAAAATAAAGTTGATCAGAGTTTTGCAGTGATTGCAATCAGATAGTTCCCAGGATCCTAATACTTGTGGCTTGCAGTGTATTTCGATTTCCCGACGGCTCCATAATTTCATAATTTCTTCGTTCTTCGATCGTTTCGACCTTTACCACCGAAATCCTAGGATTTTGTCGGGAATTCGCGTGATTTCACATTTTTCCAATTCTATTCCTTTTCTGTACTTTCTTTTTCAAACTTTCACAGTTGCAGAGTTCTATCTTCAATTTTACACGATACGGTTTCTACGCAATGTGACAAATAAATACGCTGCTAGTCGAAACTGTTATAGTTGATATTACGTTTCTCGCGCACAGACAGCAGAAGGCGACGAAATTATATTTCTGCAAATTTCTTTTTCAAACTTTCACAGTTGCAGAGTTCTATCTTCAATTTTACACGATACGGTTTCTACGCAATGTGACAAATAAATACGCTGCCAGTCGAAACTGTTATAGTTGATATTAGGTTTCTCGCGCACAGACAGCAGAAGGCGACGAAATTATATTTCTGCAAAATTCCACGGATTTGCTTCTGTCTAACCGCGCTGAAGTCCTTAAATACTTGGTTCCGCGTTGAAAATGGTAATTCGCGGCGCGCTCGTCGAAGCGAGTACCGTTCGCGCTCAATCTCGGCTGAGTTCCACCGGCGGTGATTAATTGATCCGGTACGAGGCGGGGGATTAAAAAAAAGCCACGGCAGAGGGGCACAAGAGGGGAATTAAGATCGTACGGGTCGCAGTGTGAAGTCTAATCGCGGGTAATGGAATAATCCCCGCGATGAATCACCATGGCTGCTGCTGCTGCCTCTTTCCTCGCTCGTACGCGAACAATGACCAATTGATTCGATCGTCGCGTTCTCCGTTCTTCCGGAGAACGCCGACCCCTCGAACTAACTCACGCAACCCGAGCAGGTGATCGCCTTATGTTTACGCGTGGTCGTCGCGTACACCAGGTGTTATTTGCTATTACCTGCACATTTTCCAAGTTCCCCTGCCTTCCAACGCAACGTGCCGTTTTTATTAACCGGTCTGGTGTTGACAGTCGAATATCATTTTCTTATTTCACTCAATTTGGACGAGTTTTTTTTTTCGATAAATGGTAGAAACAAGTATATCTCGAGATATATAGCTGTTTCTA
Organism: Bombus flavifrons; assembly: GCF_040668555.2. Taxonomy (NCBI): domain Eukaryota; kingdom Metazoa; phylum Arthropoda; class Insecta; order Hymenoptera; family Apidae; genus Bombus; species Bombus flavifrons. The sequence goes on along the minus strand of NC_138444.1, from coordinate 11,317,348 downwards.
CCGTTTAACAAAGATACCGTACAAGTCAAATAAGGGAACGATATTCAGCTGTCAACATGAAATTGGTTCGTCAAAATGGCAAACCATGAAGAAGACCGTTCGAATTGAACCAAATACGAGAATGATATTCTACCGTGAACAGGCGAAGCGTATTTCGAGATATACAGGGTGGTTGGTAACTGGTGGTACAGGCGGAAAATGGGTGATTCTACGCGAAAAAAGAAGTCGAAAATATAGAATAAAAAATTTTTTTTTTTTTAATTTTTTCATCGAGACAACGATCTACAGTGAGAGTCGTTGTAACGTACCACACGCGTACCGAGCGAAAATTCAAAGTCGATTTTCTCGAAAACAAAGCCTCGAACGAAAAATTGTTATTCTATATTTTCGACTTCTTTTTTTGCGTAGAATCACCCCCTTTCCGCTTGTACTACCAGTTACCAACCACCCTGTATAGCTGTTTCTATCGTTTAGGAAAGAAACCGTTTGAATAAAATAAGAAGACGATGTTCATCCGTCAACAGCAGATCGGTTCGCAAAAATCGCACGTACTGAAATTACTGCGAAATTATTTAAATTTACAACAATCGGAGGAAAAATTTGAGCAATTACTATCGAGATCAACCCATTAGGACGATAATCTAATAATTTCCATAATTCTCAACGATAAAACTCCAAAAGGACCGCAGAGAGTTAATAATATTCTGTAACACAACGAAATTGGATTACCAGTCGGCGGTATCTAAACGCTCTGATAGATCGTTAACAACAAGATATTGATCGATTCGTGGGTTAATTGTAGATTCATGGATTAATCCCGGCGAAACGTAGACCGATCGGTTTCGATTAAAGCGAACGAGGGGCCAAAATGTACGAGAACATTCGAAACGCGTGTGCTCCGATTTCCACGAATCCGAAGATTCTTGAAAAGCTGACGAAGTAGAAAACGAGTATACCGAAATTTTCCATGGCTCGTAAGCTACGCAAGCGTATCGTCGAGCCTCGCGGAACAAATATTTTTATAGCGCTCATAGGCAGAACATGATCGGGCTTTTGGTCTCGCGTTTCATACGACCAGCGTAATACGTGTTGCTTGATTCTCGGCCTGGAATGCGAAAATAAGCAATATCGCGTTCCTTTCTGATGATCATGCGCGTCAAGCGTGCCGTAATTTGCTCCCGATATAGCGACACGTTGTAACGAAGCATCGATTAACGATACCAGTCGACGAAACAGCACCTAACCCTTGATATTTCAATGCTGATGATCATTCACGCGCTACCAATCTCAAATGTCACGATAATCTGTCAAAAGTCTATCCGAACAAAATTATAAAACACCGCGCAACTTCTTTCTACGGTATTGCCAGTGACCTCGTACCTGATGCCACCTTCGATCGTAATTAAAATGAAAAAAGAGAATTGCAGAATGGAAAATATGAAAAATAAGAAACGTGAAATCGTGTCGATTTCTAAACTAAATTAGAATCGCATATTCTTGACAATTTTTATGCTCGACATATTCTTCGTCTCATTTACGTTACGGATTTTCTGTTGCAGGTGTCGTTCAGCTACTCGAAAGGTCCGAGGGACGAGTGGAATATTCTAAAGATCGACGGTTTCGACATGAAGGACGATCCGAAAAGGTACCATCTAATCGACATCGATATAGTAGAAAACTTCGTTTGTATGAACTCTGCTTATTCGAACGAAATTGAAAAGTCCAGCGGAAGAAACTCTTACCGATTGCATCTATCTATTTGTGCGTGAACTCTTATTGTCAGAACGAAGAATCGTAGGTAGTGGGAAGTTGGATGGTCTCCATCGCACGAACCGCGACTATATAAATCACTCGTTGTCAGAGAAATTCATACGAACGAAGTTTAATTTATCTGTATAACGGTAACAACACGGTACCTATATCCTAAGAATCCTCCCTTTACTCCGTTTTTTTTTTGCATTTTTAACACTAACTTCACCAGGCCCGATCAAATGACCGGTTTCAAAATTTAATTTCAAATTACGAAATTAAGAATACACTCGCTGTTATTCCTCTTGTTTGCCTAACTTCATGCAAATTCCTATAATAACAAAATCGAAAAATTGATCGATCTGATAATATACGAATTTGCATGTAGACGAACAAAAGAAACAACGACGAATGTACAATTTTAATGAAATTTCGAAACCGCTCGCCTGACCGGAGGTAACGTTAGCGTGGAAATATCTTTACCACCATCGTTTAACTAACTATCAACGCCAACGTTAAACCATAATCCATCGGTAGGACAGTTTCGACATCTCCGTACCTCGACGAAGATAATTCGTCTTCTGTTTCCATCCGCGTCGCGTTCATCCTCAATTTCCTCGGCGCTCTCTAATGTCTCTTTTTCAACCTGCTCGACAAAAGCATCCGGGAAGGTGTCGAGCCTCGACGGAGCTAATCTATCCTTTTCCTCATCGAGGCAAAGGGAGCACAACAGATAGCAGTCGGGCGAAGAGGAGAGGAAGAGTAATTAGCAGCGGACAGCTACGTGTGCCACAGGATCTTCCTGCTTTCGTCCTTTTCCCTCGTTTCGAGGGAACGCGTCGTTTCACGCGCGCGTCTTTTTCCTCTCGTTTCTTCGACCCGGTTGCACAGCGCGGCGTAAAGGCACGAATTGCTCCGGTAATTGCCCGGCCCGCGCGAACGAAAGCGGAAGGGCACCGAGCTAATGACAAAGATGCCACCGTGCACGCCGCGCTCTTAATTGACTTTATTATAATTACCAGTCGGACCGACCTTTTACGACCGACCATTTCCCCCTTTCACCGTTTCATTCTGCTCGCTCGAGACGTTTCGCCGCTCGTTCTACCATTTTTTTCAGCCGACGATTTTCCTAGGCACCGGGCGGTTTTATTCTTGCCACGCGACCGAGTTCGGGAAAGATAGGCGAACTACCGTTTCTATGAATATTAACGAGCCTTTCGCTGCTTCGCAGCGGCAGCCCGAGGAAAACAGATCTCGTTTCGCGTGGAATTATCGATCAGGTGCCTCCTAACGTAACTAATGCCCCGATATTTCTTCGCTCCGCCATCGAGTTCGAAATTAATCCATCGTGCACGTCGAATAAACTGCTGCAACGAGAAGGCTGATCGGCGAATTTCCTAGTAATTCGAATAAATCAACCGGAAGCAAGTTGAAGTTCAGCCGAAACAAATTGCTCTTTGAAACGTATTATAAAATCAGTCGACCGATATTCCTATTAATATGCTTTCTCGCTTTTCCATGTGAAATCTGTACCTTCCTTTCTCTTTGATCTTTCGGTGATCTCGTAGGAAGATATAATTTGAACGTAGTTGCTCCCTTATTGCCTCAGAACCTGGAATCCCTAAACTCGACTAAACCGATTCTCTGTAATCCCGATTGTACGAGTCCCCGAGGGTAATCATATTCCATATTAAAGCATAATTAAACCAACGAAAACTAATTTAAAATTAATTGGAATCTAATTACTCTTTGGACCGTACTATAAATCTATAGCCAATTAACGTTCGTATCTAGGGCTGAACTTTTTATTGCAAAACTTGTACGTCTTTCTTTCTCTTTTCATATTAATAAATACAATTACGATATAATTTTTTGATACAGTTTAGACGGCAGCTGAATCTTCGATTCTTTGTAATCTCAATTCTTCGAATATCATACGGGTAATATTATTGCACATTACCATAATCAAACCAACGAAAACTAATTTAAAATTAATTCGAATCTAATTACTCTTTGGATGGGCTATAAATTTATAGCCATTTAATGTTCGTACCTAGGGCTGAATTTTTCATTGCAAAATTTGTACGCCTTTCTTCCTCTTTGATTTCTCAATAATCTCTTAACAAATATAATTACGATATAATTGTTTAATACAATTTAGACAGCAGCTGCCTGCTTATTACTTACTGCAGCGAATCTTTCGATCTTTAAATCCGGTTGCATCTTCGATTCTCTGTAATCCCAATTCTTCGAATATCATACGGGTAATATTATTGCACATTACCATAATCAAACCAACGAAAACTAATTTAAAATTAATTCGAATCTAATTACTCTTTGGACCGTATTATAAACCTATAGCCAATCGATGTTCGTAACTAGATACGAACTTCTGCACCTTTCATTGCGAAACCTATACGCGTTTCTTTCTCTGTAACTTCTCTTAAACTTTTTATAAAGTACGCTATTTCAACGAATATAATTATGATGCAATTCCTCGATATAATTTAAGTAGTTCTACCTACCTGTTACCGATTGCAGCAAATCCTTCGATCGTTAAATCCGGCCAAATCTCCGATTGTCTGAAATGCCAGTTCTCTGAAACTCACAGGATATAATAATACTCCAGATTGCCACGGTTAAACCGACGAAAACTAACTTGAAATTAATTCCAATCAAATTAGTACTATAAACCTATAGCCAAAACTAATATTCGTATCTGAAAACGAACGTTCGCATCTTTCCATACGAAACCTATACACCTTTCTTCCTCTTTAACTTCTCGATATAATTACAAATATAATTACGATACAATCCCACGGTAAATATAATTTCAACGTAGCTGCCTCTTCACTACAGCAAATCCCTACAGTCGCTAAATCTGACTAAATCTCCGATTCTCTGTAATGCCAATTCTCCGAATCTCGATCGTAATATTCCAGATTACAACGATTAATATTCCCATGCTTGCAAGATTTAACCGATCGATCTTGCAATTTCCTAATCTCAATAGTTTCCAACCTTAAATCAGCAACGTTCCAATTTGCCGCTGTTCCACTCAAACTTCCACCGTTCCACGCCCATAGCCGTGTCAACGTTACCAAACGTCGTGATCGTTATGAAGATACACTGGTCCACGTGTCGATATGTTCTAATTACAGATTCAGGTCGATCCACTGCCATCTGTTCCCACACGTACCCAATTGTCCGCACAGATGATGACCAGCCGGACAATCCAAATCGTAACAAGAAGAGAAATGCGCTCGATCGGCCGTTGCATCAACGGTCGGTTGTCGGTTGGCCATTGAGATCGGCCCTCGTCTCGACCTAATATCGTTGTAATTTGTTATCTCGTAGTATTTCCTTTTGTTGCGACGTCTTGTACATAAGTGTAGATACGCGTCTACGTGGCTCCATCGACGTTTACGAGTCAGGCAGGAACGTTTTATCGACGACTTTTCGTACTTTAGAAGATGTATTTCCTTCGCTGATGGAAATACCAGAGAGTTCCCTTTTTTTTTTTTTTTTTTTTTTTGACCGTGCTGTGATTTGTACATTTCAATCTGCAATTGTTGTTATCCATCGAGGGACTTTCGACGTTTCGACAAAGCGTTGAGCACAGAGCGGGACGGGCAAATGAAAATTTGAAAGGTAAACGATAGGACAGAAAAATACGATAATTTTGTGAAATAAGATTCACTGGACCATGGAACGAACATTATACTATAATACAGGTAAGTAATTATCGGTAACGCGGTGAAAAGTAGGTGGTATGAAAGTTGCCGGTACTCGAAGAATATCAATTTTAGATTTTCTTTTGTTCGCCATCGCGTACCTTCGAGACGAGAAATCGCGCGTACTATTAGGTCGTCCGAAAAGTTTCTTTCGCTTTATAAGGAAATAATGGACACATTTTCCGTTTTATATTATTTTATCGAATTACGTATGATCCATTCTGTTCTATCAAACTAAGGATTAGTTGTTGTAAGGTTGTTGTAAAAGACGTGTCTGTAGAATAAAGACACTTTTCGGACAACCTAATACTTAATAAGTGTACTCTCGTACTTTGCCGAAATATAAAATTTCTATTATTGGATGAGTGTAATCAGGCATCGACGATTAACGAAATAACGCAGCATGGTTAGGTATACGGTTGTTATGTTTTAGAAACGACGAAGGATGATAAAAGAACGCTGAGCTTCCCTCGAAAGTCAAAGTACGCGCGAATAATCATTAGAACGCGGATACTTATGCGAATTCACATTTCCGTGAAAATATTTGCAAGAGTAGCTTCTAAGCAAACATATTAAACGTTGCGAAGAACGCTACTTTCCACGTTTCACACGTCTTTGCACGATACGTATTCTACGCATTTCTTCACCTATGTAATTTCCTACGAAACGCATGAACATCCGCAGTCTACGCGTTATTGCGCTTCTTACAATTAGCAAGAGTAACGATATTTGATTGCTCTTTTTTATTTTGTTGCTCCAGTAACAACGGCGCAATTTCTCGAAAGAATATCTTTTCTTTAATTTAACAGTCTGTCGCGCGAGTCTCGTTCCTGTAATCTCGTACTTGCGTATACTTTCGCATATTCTACCAACGAATATCAAGAGAGAAAAAAAGAAGTTGGTTTTAATATTTAGATATTTCGCGGGAAACATTTCTCTTATCGTTCGTGGAGTTTATTGTATTGCCACTGTATATAAGGAGTACATATTTGACGTTTGTATATATGGAAATTATAAAATGGAACACCCGGAGTTATCGCTGCAAGTTGGAACGTTTTCGACGACGCGGCTGGAGCAACGAGGAATTCTTCGTTTTTGGGATCCGCGTCGTCGAAAGCGGCGAAACTTCCATCGCGGAAGATCCATTCGATCGATAACGCCGGGTGAATTGGTTGTACCATATGATAAGAGAGTATTTGGCGACATTCTCGTCGTCGCGTGACGGAATTACCTTAAGCTAGTCTCCCGTGTAAAGAAGCAGATGGTCGTACCATGTGATATTTAATGGGTGTGAGTGGATTCGTGTTTCTGTGCCCGGTTGTGCGTTATATAAGTTCGGGAAAAATCGGATGCGATCTTCGTTCTTTCGAATAGCCAGCGTTCCTTCTTTGTTCGAAAGACGAGGAGACAAAGAAACGTGGACAACTAGTAGAATTCAGTTTCAATTTTTATCCATTGAACCGCTTGCCTCGTGACTACGATTATTTACGCCGATTCGTATTTTTACAAACAGCTGGTGGAAGAAAGAAAGGAAATTTTGTTTCGTCTGTTAATACTTTACCGACCGCCAACAATTCAACGGCATACGCACGTCCGACCGGCATCTCAGGCGCAGATTCTCCTTGGCGCCGGCTCTGTTTCCGTTTAGACTCTCCAATCTTTCGATTCTTTTCGTTTATCGCGAACGGCACGTTTTTCAAATTGGTATAAAACTGTGGGAGCTTACAAAGCAACGCAACCGACGCAACTGAGCAAGGTACCTTGGTACTAAATAACAAATTACTGCTCGAATAATGAGAAAGATTGGCGGCGACAAAAAGTCGATTAATAGGCTATCGGTGGGTAAGCATCGGCGAAAAAAAGCAGATTAATAGGCTATCGGTCGGTGACAAAAAACTGATTAATCGGTTATCGGTCGGTAAAGTGTTGAATATTATAGCGAGTTTTCATTGAATATTTTATAGGCATATTTCTATCTATTTTACGAGTAGTTCTGCACATCCGAATTTCTCAAACTTCGTTGCAGGGATTACAGTTTCTATCGCGAGGAAATTACGTTTCGACTTTAACGTCAACTTTCCGTTCTATGATTCCTTGCAATACGAATCATTTGTAACATTTTCATACGATATCGTGCAATTATTGAATGTAATACGCGCGATGTATAGAATAGAGCAACGAAGAGCGAATTCACATAGATAAGTATTAAAAGAATCATGAGGCAAGAGTTTGAACTTATCGATAAAATAATCATTCGTTCGATCAGTTGTTTGTCAGCTACAAAAATAACAATGATAGCAAAAAATATGATCCAAAGATAGATCGTTTAAATACAAGTGGTAAAAAAATAACAATTTCATTGTCCTCGATTTTTTCGTTCTCGTTTTGCGTGATATTGATCCAATCAGTGTGCAATATCGCGAGGTATATATATATAGAAAGAGAGAGAGAGAGAGAGAGAGAGAGAGAGAGAGAGAGAGAGAGAGAGAGAGAGAGAGAGAGAGAAAGAGAGAGAGAGAGAGAGAGGAAGAAAATAGTATTCGCGAACCAATGAGCAACAGTCGGATTAATTGTTCTTTCCGGCGTTGTATTACGTAGTGCACCTGTTGCATTCGAGCATTGGGAAAAAAAAATCGGGCTTTTTGATGAATGGAATTGGAAAACATGACGGATGTACGATTACGTACGTTGTAACAATGAAGTTTTATATAATACACTGTATCTATTATACGGTAGATCCGATTTTAGCCAGTTCTCATTACGATTCCTCTTCCGGTTTCCTCCTCGCTGAAAATAATTTGATTTCGCCATCATTTCCCTCGGGTGAATATTACTTCGCTTCGTAAACTTTTAATTAGCGGAATGTTTCGTTTTAGAAGTTATTCGGCCGTGATTCGATCGATTTTGTAATTTCAATTAGTTTTCAGAAACGGCAAGTCCTCTAGATTTCAGTTCAAAGACGCGTCTGTAAAAAACAAAATAAAAAATAAAGAAAAACACCAAGGGGGATTGTTCGTTTAAAGAGATCGAGGGATCGAGGGATCGAGGGATGTAAGCGACTTCCTGTCCAAGTATCTCCATCTGTTCCGATTTGGAAGAGACCGACGACCAAGTCGGTAAAGTTGCTTCCTTCGTTCTTTGTTTTCGATTCTCTGCGCTTATGGGATCGTTTCGGACGATGCTCTATCGTAAATCCTACAAATACATCTTCTGCAATGAATTTACGATAAAACAAAGATACAATTGCGAGGAAACTTCGTCGAAACTGCGTATATCGTCTGTAGTTTCAAACTAATAACAAAAATCGACGGAAGTAAGTATATACATATCCAGCGAGACGTCGTGACTTCGTAAACGATCGTCGATCACGAAGGGAATTCAAGGTAAGTCCGTAGTCGATAAAGCTGTAAAATCACTTATCGATAGATATTCTCTCCACGCATTTCCTAGTTATTTCATATCCCATCGAAAAAACCATCACGTAAATTACATCCGAAGTGCCAATAATTATTCGTTAGATCCAAAAACTCTTTCCACAATTCCAAATAAAGTACCGTTACATTCAAAGAAGGAACACGATGCCACGTCTCTCGACTCGAATAATCCTCTCCAATTACTTCCCTTCTTCGCTTTGCAATTAAGAAGAGCCAGCTTCCTACTTTCAATTCCTGTTCCCTATCTCCGGCGAACTCGCAATTCGCAATTTACCTCCGTTCTCTGCAAATGTATATCCTTGACACGCGTGTTGCCTCCTCGGAGGCAAGTTGGTTTCTACATCAAAGAAGAAAGTTATCGTTCCACGATGGTCCCGTTACGTATCGCGGCACACGAACCGCTTCTCGCGATTGCTTTTTCATGATTCGGCCGTGCGCTGGGAAAAAGACACGGCTGATGGTGGTGGTGGTTCCCGCGAATGCGATGGAGGTATATTTACGAGCTACATGGCCCGGGCACATATTTACTCGGAGGCTCTTTCACAAAAATTTATTCGGCCGTCTCGCGGGGATGCGAGCTACTCCCTGCGGAGAGGATCGCTAGCGCGTTTATTCGCGTGCTTCTCCCTTCTTCCGAATTTCCACCACGCGAGCACCCGGCAGCATAAAGTTACGGGCCCGCTGTAAAACTAAGCTACGCTGCTCCGAGCTAAGTTTCAAAATATTTCCTTCGATACATACACTGCCACTCGAAAATGTCGCAACATTTACTTATTTCTTTTTTTTTTTTTTTCTGAAAAATGATTTCATAATTACACGATTATGGATAAGTCAAATCGCTATAGTATCGACTTACTTTCGCACGAATTTCATTCTTTCTGGATGTTTCACGATTTGCGGAAATATGAAATTTGCGCAAACTGCATTCTCTGTATACGGTATAAACAGTAAAATATATTATAGCTATGTTTCTAAATATTTCTTTGATGTTCGTGGTCCGATGATTCCATGAAAAGGTAGTAAACGTTCGAATTGCCAACTCGTCGTACTTTCGTTCCACAAATCGTGCAAAGGTGTCCGGGTACGTATGATCGCTAACGCGTATATATATATATATTTTTTATTATTATTTAATTTGTATTTTACAATTTGTCCAACTGGACATTCGGCAAATTTTTCTAACTTAATTGCTAAATAACACGTGGATGGCTATCCCCAGTGGGATATCATCTTCGAGTTTGACTATTTTATTTCTTTAGCGAGTTCTGTGGAGTGTTTTCCTTTTAGTCTTCTTTCTATGAGAGTTTTGCTCGCGTCAGCAGCCAGCTGGTGCTAACGCGTACATGGAAAGGCTAAGCCGTAGCAAGTTACAGTTTCCTTCGTTCTGTATCCTAAGTCCTACGAATGTCCGTGTTTCTGATAACAAATTTACGATAATACGAAGATAGAATTCTGCACGTTGTAATAACTCGATCGCGATATAACACTTCGTTTCTGATCTAACGTTAAGAAAGAAAAACTGACGAAAGCGAGCAGCCACTGCGACTCGTAAAACGATCATCGGTCGCGAAGCTAATCTCAGCTAAATTACACTGTGCTAGGTTCTAGCTTTTGGTGGAAACGCTCCCCATATACGTACGCGTCGAAGCAAATATTTTTTAATTTAGCACAAAGTGTTGACACTTTACCGACCGCTAGCGATTCAACGGCATACGCGCGTCCGACCGGCAGCTCAGGCGCAGATTCTCCCTGACGCCGGCTCTGTTTCGGTTTAGACTCTCCAATACCATTCTTTTCGTTCATCGCGAACGGTAAGTTTTTCAAATTGGTATAAAACTGTGTGAGCTTAGAAAGCAACGCAACCGACGCAACTGATGCAAGGTACCTTGGTACTAAATAACAAATTACTGCTCGAATAATGAGAAAGATTGTCGGCGACAAAAAAGCCGATTAATCGGTTATCGGTCGGTAAAGTGTTAAGAGAGAATTCTGGCTGTTTAGAATAGCTGCGAGAGGATGTAAGGATGTGCCGAGGACGAAGGCAAAGTATTAGGTTGTCCGGAAACTTTCTTTCTTTCGTTTTATAAGGAAATAATGGACGCACAATGTTTTTTGTTTTATATCAGTTTATTGAATTATGTACGAAGCATACGTAATTCGACAAAATAATATAAAACAGAAATTGTCGTTCATCTATTATCAGCTTATGAGACGAAAGAAACTTTTCGCACAAGCCAATATTTGAGAATTTCTATGTTCTCGCGTAGGGTATTTGTCGCCGGCTTTGCTGTTCAGTTTCCTACATTTCTCGATATATTATAGCGTTTAGTCCAAAAATACGTAGGAGAAAAAAGAAAGCGACCTTTGTCTGACCCTTGACAATTCCTCCTACGTAGTCCTCTAATCTCCTAAATATGTCTAAGTTGTCCCCTATAATCCCCTGAAAGCATTTCCCTCTACCCAGCGTACTTCTCCAACTATTCTCGTTAATAGATTAAAACGGAACATCTTACAGAACTAGGCTTCAACGCTTTAGTACGCTGGCGTTAAGTAATTTGTTTGCGAAGCGTGTTCGCTTAGATATTCCTGATATCTTCTGTATTTACGTGGACGTAGAACGTGAACTTCGTGCTGGTAACAGTTACGCGACGCGAGTTAACGATTTATACGTTGAGCGCAAAAATTCTTACGTCGAACCTGCAGTTTCCATCTTCTTCGTCACAGCGAAACGGTGCTGTACGAAGGACGTAAGTTTCGAGGGAGGTAAAAACGAAAGACGAGTGAATAAAGGGTCGACGCTTGTTTTTCGAGACACCCGATGTGCACGGTGGCCCAGCTAAATGCGATCGTCCGAATATCCGCTTTATTTATCGTTATACGAGGAAATTTATAAAAATAAAATAAAAGGAAAGGATACGTGTGACGGTGGGCAGAATCTTTCCTCAATTTTATTTTTAAACGGAATATTTTTAAACGGAACCGCGTATTTCTCTGCTCGCCAATCGACGTATTTGTCTTCTTTATTCTCATATCGGAAACATATTAATTGATAATATTAGTAAATAATAATTTTATCGTTAATATTATCGTTAAAATATCAATAATGTTAACCGATATTATTATTCTTTGTATAGAGATATTAATATTATTCTCTGTACAAAAGTATTAGCATTGGAACTACCGATAGTTAACACGGAGCTATTTCTACCAAAACTAGTAAAAATGACTGATTTTTTAAAAATACGTAGTAATAGAATATTTGTATATTTATTGATTTATTATTTCCTTACGGAAGCAATTCCATGTTATGCAGTACATTTTTCGTATTATCAATCCATCTGGGACTATGATCCCTAAACGAGGGTTGACACATTCATAAAATTGTAGAACCAGTCATTTTCACTGGTGTGGTATTCTAGCGTTGGCATCTAGCTATCCAGCGATCGATCCGCAATTTTCCTGATAACTGATATCATCGTATCGAATGATACGCAGCAAAAATTTTAAAAACGTTTGTGGGAAATTGTACAAAACGAGGAAACTGGTTAATTGGGTTCGATAAACAGATTGCAGGACCCTTTTACACTTTAACAAATACCAGTCATTTTCACTGGTATTGGTATAAGTAGCCTTGATACAAAATTATTTTCAGTTTCAATACATACAAAACGAAATAAAATTCGTTATATTATTCTTTTAGTTATCGTTGTGAAAGTCATTACATCATTCTGGAAAAAATATAACATGAAGTGGGAATTTTAAAATAAAATTGTGAAACCAGTCAATGTGGTAGTTCTAATGTTAAGATAGTTGCGTCTAAAAATGTTCCAATTAGCGTAACCTTGCTCCCACAAGCTTTCTCACATACAACGATAAATAATGCAGATATTTGGATGATCGAAATTTAGTTGGACACTCCGTCGATTGGCCCGCAAGGAGTCGACGTCGAAATTGCAACCGGATAGAGGTCGGATGCGAACGAAAGTTTTCCAATAAATAACGTTTGCGTCGAACGGTTGTCTCCTTCTCGCGTTGCGCGTCGAAATATTGTAAAGAAATTCCGTGACGTCCACGAGACACCGATACGCGTCCCTTTCCTCTCGAATATTTATGAATTTTCAAAAGGCGAACGCTGCGCCACGTGGATACGAAGGAACGCGTCTATTTCCTTCCCTTTTCGTTCTTCTTCGTCGCTTCTACTCGCTTGCCGACCACGAGCTCAATTTCTAACGATTCCGGGGTACACTGTGCTTTTTGTGCCAATTTATGGTCAACTTAGCCTGGTCGCCAACGTTCCAATTTATCGCCGCGAGTGAATTTTCACGTTTCGAAAGAAGGAAACTTCAGCGAGAACCACGTCCGAAGAGTTTCTCAATTACAAGTTCGATGACTTCGAGAAATTTGACGTACAGCAGTGGAAAAAGCGTTTCCGCGTATCCTTATTTTCCAACGAAACGTCTTTTCATCAGCTTCCATACGTTTCGCTTTCGTAGTATGAGATTTTTGTACTCGCACGAAAAATCTAATACATCTACGTGATTCTAATTAATTAGTATGCAAATGCAAATACTCTTCGTAGCCATTGGGATACTGTTCGTTGGCTACAAAGATCGATATGCATAGAAAATCATGGGATACGATCGAAGAATATATTGCCGATTCTCGAGGTATCAGACTCGACGATAAAACGCTAAAAAAAAAAAAAAAAAATAAGAAAACGACGAGAATCGATTCGCCTAATTCATGAAACAAGGAAACACCCGTGGTGAATGCGTAGTCTATCGCAATGACCCGCATTAGTAAATATCTTCGAACGATTAAAATCAGATAAATTTCGTGGACTAACAAATTTCCAGCATTTTATTATTATTATTATTATTATTATTATTTAATTTGTACTTTACAATTCGTCCAGCTGGTCAATCGGTAAATTTTTCTAGCTTAATTGCTAAATAACATGTGGATGGCTACCCCCAGCGGGATACCATCTTCGTCCAACAACACGAACCATTCAGATTGTTGGACAGGAAACACTCCTTACGAAGTATGATCTCGTAATTTACTGGCAAAGACGATGTAATATTTAGTAAGAATTAAATGTTGTGGCATAATATATTATACAGGGTGGTTGGTAACTGGCGGTACAAGCGGAAAGGGGGTGATTCTAAGCGAAAAAAGTAGTCGAAAATATAGAATAAAAATTTTTCGTTCGAGGCTTTGTTTTCGAGAAAATCGACTTTGAATTTTCGCTCGGTACGCGTGCACTTTATCGCGTCTCGTTATAACGGATCTCACTGTAGACCGTTGTCTCGATTGACGTTATTTTTTTAAATTTTTAAGTTTTTATTCTATATTTTCGACTTCTTTTTTTGCGTAGAATCACCCCCTTTTCGCTTGTACCACCAGTTACCAACCACCCTGTATATTAGGTCGTCCAAAAAGTTTCTTTCGTTTTATAAGGAAATAATGGATGCGCAATATTTTATCGAATTACGTATGATCCATTTTGCTTTATCGAGATAAAGATCACAACGTTCGACAGATTAGGTTTCATGTTTGTATAAAGATGCGTCGTTGTAAAAGACGTGTCTGTAAGAGAAAGACACTTTTCGGACAATCTAATATATATATATATATATATCTCAATCTATCGTTTCCAGGAGAAAATGTACAGTGGCTAGAAAAATTAGACGCTATATTTGTACGTATTTTCATTTCTCAATGAAGCGTTTTTTTATCAGTTTCCACGCGTTCACGTAAATATGCAAATGCTACGATAAATACAATCAGCGAGCAGATACGTTTTGTAACCACAGTACAGAATTCACGGAACGGTGAACGCGTTAAGAATTTTATCTGACAAAACGGTCTATTCGAGCAACCTAATAATCTGCAAGCAAAAAGGGAACTCTGCTCGCGATGATCCTCTTACATGACAAAGAGCCTGGCCTGAAACAGCCTATATAGCCCGGCACGCTCTATCTATCCTTTTCTTTCTGAAACCGCTGCATAGGACGCGAGGCAAAGCGCAGGGCCGTTAAAGTTTGGAAAAACGAGACCGTCGGAAGAGGAAACGCTCCGGCTCGGTTATTACTCTCCATTTCCCAAAGCGTTTCTTCCGCGCCAACCGCACGGATGTTTCAGGTGACTCTACTTCCTGTCGTCGTGCATACTTTAAAATCGACAACATTTTGCCGTATCGGAAATTCTACGCCGCAAGCATATCCGTCCACGTTTTACCGCCGTACGAGGGTCAAAGTTTCTAAGTTGCCTTCCACTTAGGCTATCGAAGGTTATTTATATAATTCTTTTTGTTTATCGTAGAGTTGTTATAATAAAATTATCGTGTAAGTATCGTGTAGGAGAACAGCTACTAGTTTTTTATTAAATTTCTCTCGCATCGTCTTTGCGTTTTATTCTTCTCTGTTTATAAAGGACTCCTTCTTTTTCTTTTTTTCTTTTTTTTTTGATACGGAGAGATTATTCTCAGTTTTGGGAATTTCGTTAGCATATTATTCTATAAATATCGCGTAGTATCGGGAAAGATCCCTTTTGATATTGACATAGTCATGGTTTCCAGGATACGGCTCTTCTGTATCTTTGTCAGTGTCCTTATCAGCGCTTTTGTATCCTGCGCTTTCCTGTTTTGCAGTCTGTAGTTTTGGGAATTTTCTTGGACCATTATTCTATGAATATCACGTGGTATCGGATTCTAAGTTTCCTGTTTGATATAGAAGAATTGCCATTGGTTTCTTCGATCGTCCGTGTTCTACGTAGTGCTGTTCAGAAGTCTGTGGATTGCAGCTTGCGCGAGAGAATTATTCTCAGTTTTGGGAATTTTGTTCGCCTGTTGTTCTATAAACGTCACGTAGTATCGGCCAAGTTTCCCTTTTATTTGGAATATGGTTTCCAGGATTCTTCCACTGTCTTTGTATTCTCTTTCCAAAGTCCGTACATTCCTCTTTACACGAGGGAATTATTCTCAGCTTGGAGAATTTTGTTAGAGTAGTATCCTATAAATATCACGTAATATCGGATAACTTTCCTTCTCACGCGAAATCGCCATGGTTTCGATGGGATCGCCATGGGATTCGATCGTTCCGTTACCTTTCCGCTCTACTTTTCTCTCCTTAACCCGTTAACTGCGGAATTTAGTTTCAAAATTCCCTCACGGGGTGTGCGAATAAAATCGAGCAACGACGAGTATACACGTGGAACGCAGGCCAAATGTTACACATTTTACGAAAGAAGTAAAGCGAAACGAACAACGACTATATTCCAATCCGATAAAACGTTAACGATTCATAGTTGAGAAAGATGTGGTGGACGGTGAGACGTATTGTTGGTTAAATTAATAACGCGACGAGTTAATTCAATTAACTATATTTACAGATATTTTAAAATGTAGAATACAAAGTTAATCGCAAGCGTTGTTCGCTTGATGATATTCGTTGTAAGATTGCGCGACACTGCGGTTGTTTATTCGACCATTCGCGGAGAGACGCGATCGCGAGAAAGCACGTCAACGGGAGTCATAAATTACGATTGAATAATCGACTTCACGAACTGATCGATTCCCTTATTTCTGTTAGGATAATAGGGGGGGGGTGGTTCAATTGAGTATACATTGAATTAACAGGTATAAATTAATGTTTATTTCAACAACTTTATAAAGAAGATAGTTACACTGATGCGTATGTATAAGTAATTGATTGATCTAAGGGTAGAAACCCGGTAAAGATATGTTGACTATTCTAAGGATGAAGAATAAGCGAAGTTCAGTAACGATGCTGTGCCGGAGGAAAACTAATGATGGGACACGGGACCATCGGATTTTTTTTTTTTATTAATTGTTTACATTCACAATTTGTCCAGTTTGGACATTTGGTAGAATTTTTTAGCTGGTAGATTATCATGTGGGTGGCTATCCCCAGTGGGATACCATCTTCGTGTTTGTTAGGTTGTGCCCTTTGTGAGGTCTGCTGGGTGTTTCCTTTTCAGTCTTCTATTCATGTTTGTGGTGTTGATCGTTTCTACAGCTAGCCGGTTTGGGTGTGTTCCTATTCTTTCTTTATATTTTCCTGCGTGTCTGCTAATTTCTTCTTTGACCGTTGGTATTCCCAGGTCCTTCCGTGTATCCTCGTTTCTAACGTACCATGGGGCGTTTACTATTGTTCTAAGAATTTTAGCTTGTATCGTCTCTATTTTGTTTATATGGCTCATTGCTGCTGTCCCCCATAGTGGTATTCCGTACGTCCAGGTTGGTTTTATAATCGTTTTGTATATTTTTAATTTATTTTCTATGCTAAGAATCGTGGAAAGAAAAATCGGACGACGGTCGCCGGGATTTGAACCCGGGTTCCGAACGTTCGAGAAACCTAAGGCGCTAACCACTACTTTTTTTTTTTTTTTTCGTTTATTAAAACCAAGTTACATATTAATACATTTGGGTATTCACAATAAACTATGAATTTGATAATATGTGTTAGGCAAAAGTACCGATACGCGACGGTACGACATAGCCATACTATATTATGTGTCGGCGCTTTACATTTTTCTGTGTTAAGATCTAATCTTTGGATTTAAGCCGCTGTGAAGCGGAGCTTTTATGTAATTTTGTTTTTGGTTGATTTTTCTGTCCTGAAAACTTGATCGCAAAACAGGACGCTTCGGTAGTCTACTTTTTGGGTGCTGTATAACTTTGGCGAGAGGCGGGATGATAGGGAGGGGGCGGGGGAGGGGGATGTCAAATAGGTTTATTTTCAATATTTACAAATATTTACAGTGCAAACCACTACGCTGTCATCGTCCAACAACAGTTGGTGTCGTCCGGTGGTATTTGCCGTCGAGTTCTGCCACAGGTATTGTTATTAAAAACTTAAAAATTACCATGAAACAATAAAGGAAAGTACAGAAAACAATTCGAGGAATAGCCGATATACGCAGCGAAATCCACAAATGAGATGCATCGAGGAAAATAATCAACTGAATTTATAAAAAGCAATACGTTATACGCAGCATAACCGACATACCAAAGAGAATAATCAAATAATCAAACTTTTTTTTTTATAAAATACACAACAGTTTTACTGAAAGTACAAAGGAAACGTACCACTAAATGTTATTTATATCACGTTTTGCTAAAAGTCTGAGTTTCTATAGTAAATGGTAATCTTATTTTACACGACGAGTATACGCGTCGAACGCAGTTGTCTGATTAAACTTTACATCCTTCTCTTTGCGTTCTTTTTGCACGCAGAAATTATCTTTAATTTCGTGCATTTTTATTGAGAGAATTCTTCGTTTACCTATAACGATATTGCGTTATTAAAGTTACGTTTCGTTATTACATCGATCGACATGGATAAATAATAACATATAAACAATATACGTAGCGTATCGCATCGCGTTTACCATGATACAATATCCAGTATATTATATTTAATATGTAGGTTGCATTATAGGCTTGGACTGGGTATCTGGTGGAGGGTGGAAGGGTGGAAAAAAGTGCACCCTCGGTGGCAGCCAGTGACGTAAGAGGCTGCAGCCAGCGACCGGCAGATAAAGGGGATGATGTAAGAACAGGGCTGGAATAAGACATTCGCGCACCCCTCTAACGATCCTTCTTTGTTCGTTATCAATCCGTTATCTGGACTGGACGTTCACTCGTCTGTTCTAGATATTTTAGACGATTCCCCTTTTTCAGGAATTCTTCGTTCTTCGAAATATCGTGTTACGTTCGTGTTCGATACGCGTTATATTACATTTACATTTTCTTCGACGAGTAAGCGAGTCAAATTCGACGAAGATGGTGTACTTTTCCATTCGTTTTTCTCGTCGAGAAACCATTGCATGTATATCAATTAATTCCATTAGAATCCAGCGCGAAGAAAGAAGAAATTATGTTCGAACTTGAACGCAACGCCTGATTAAAAATTTCTCCAACTTATTATCTCGTTGTATTTGGTTCGAAATTATGGGGGAAAAGTTGCTCGTTGATCTACTTGCCTTCCCTTTATGTTCCAGCAGAAAACCGATAATATTTACGTAACACCGTAAGTAAAATGCTACGCGCGGTTCTCGCCTCCGCTCGCCAGTCGCCGTACAAGAAAATTAATATGACGATCATAAAGCGAGCTTGATGCATCATTATCTACGTTCCATAATTATTTCCTTTATAATTATTCGCGATACATCGTACAATTAATATGTACTATACATCGAGTAACGTTTTCGTGTTACGTATCGTAATTATTTCCAGAGCAAACGGAGGTAAATTACACGAAGAATGAAAAATTAATATCCATCGATTCGCGCACGTATTTTCTCATCGAACGACCGCACTCCTGCAAATTCACTCACGTTACTCGCTATGTATACGCGTTTGACACGCTCTCTCGATCACATCCGCGTAATTTTCGCGATATCGTTAAACCATGTCGAAAGTATCGGTAAACGGCCGTGTTCAAAAATATCCGGATACTTGCTGATCTTTAACAACACGTGTCTCAACCACAAAATTACGAACTAATCGAACTGTCTCGACTTAATTCTGTCTAATCGTCCTAACTACTTATGTCAGATCTGTAAGTATGAAAACGGAATTGGCCTAGAGATGGCCCTAGCTGATAATGTAGTTATCACTGAACTGCGTCATTGATGCCAAAAGTCTTTGTTGACATCTCACAAACATTTTCCACTCGGAACAATACAAGTTTCATACGACAGCATAGTTTGTAATAGCGTTGAACATGTCAAATTTTGTGCCTGGAAACTACGATTTGCGGACAGCGTTGATTTTCTGTTACCATTTGAAGAAAACTGCTGCAGAATCGCATCGAATGCTTGTCGAAGCTTACGGTGAGCATGCTCTTGGTAAATCACAGTGCTTTGAGTGGTTTAAAAAATTCAGAAGTGACAATTTTGACGCGAGGAACGAAGAACGTGGAAGACCACCGAAAAAGACCACCGAGCTGTTAAAACCTGGCGAAACCGTTAATACTAAGCGCTAGCAACGACAAATGATCGATTTGAATCGAGCTTTGCGTGAAAAACGACCAGAATATCAAAAAAGGCAACACAAAGTAATTTTGCTTCGTGATAATGCACCATCGCATACAGCAAAACCGGTCAAGGAAACGATCGAAGCGTTCAGTTGGGAAATACTTTCGCACGCGGCTTACTCACCAGACTTGGTTCCGTCCGATTACTATTTATTTGCATCGATGGGACACGCACTTTCTGACCAGCACTTCACTTCCTACGAAAATGTACGAAAATGGCTCGATGACTGGTTTGCCTCAAAAGAGCGACAGTTTTTTTGGCGTGGCATCCACCAATTGCCAGACAGGTGGGAGAAATGTATAGCTAGCGATGGGCAATACTTCGAATAAAATATTTTTAATCATTTTCATACAATAAACGTGTACTTTCTATACAAAAATTCCGGTTTCATATTTACATACCTGGTAATTGAATTTCACGCGATCCTATCGATTAGGAAAACTCAACACGCAGTTGATAAAACTGACGTTCGTAGCCGTCAGGCATCGATCTGAACTACTTTATTATTAGCAGGTTCTTGTCTCTGCTTCCTTTCATTTCGCAATCGAAGATCACAGGAGAAAAACGCGATCACTGTATTTTTCTGATTTTCCGATCTCGATGATTAACGACGTAATCATTCGCAAGTGTTTGGATACTTAGCAACGACAGTGCGAGTGTCTTCGTCGATGGTTGATTTTTGCCTGCGTGCCGTTTCTTTTACAAACTTAATTATCGCTGGCTACAGTGTGTCGTCCTTCAAGCAAAAGTGTTCCGTGTCATTTGCGACGCGTTTAGACCAATCGAGCGAACGATCGCTCTCTTGCCGCTCTCTACTGAAAATGAAAGATAAAATTGCGAATGTTTGCATTCGTTCGGTGAATGAACGAGCAAATGATTTCACGGCGCATTCTCGTAAATGTTTGGTTAAGTTCGAACGACAGTTTCGTTCGTCGCGAAGAGGGTAGAAATGTAGATCGCTTGTCGAAGAGGAGATGAAAACGTGATATCACTTTCTCCTTCTAACGGACATTTGCTTCGCCCATGAAAAAGAAAACAGAGCTTCGCTATTTATTTCCATCTGTTTTCCAACGAAACACATTTTCGCAACAATGTATCCGCCGTCTGTGGCTTTTAAGGAGTGTGTTCAGTCGATCAAGATTATCGTCAATATTACTGTCAATATTTAAGATTCTCAACATTATCGTACGTAGGAAACTGTCCATACTAGACGATCGATATATACAGGGTGGTTGTTTAACTGGTGGTACAAGCGGAAAGGGGGTGATTCTACGCGTAAAAAGAAGTCGAAAATATAGAATAAAAATTTTTCGTTTGAGGCTTTGTTTTCGAGAAAATTGACTCTGAATTTTCGCTCGGTACGCGTGCACTTTATCACGTCTCGTTATAACGGATCTCACTGTAGATTTTTAAAAAAATTAAAAAAAAATTTTTATTCCATATTTTCGACTTCTTTTTTCGCGTAGAATCACCCCCCCCCCTTCCGCTTGTTCCACCAGTTTCCAACCACCCTATATATACTGATAGTACAATATCGAGAGTCTTAAATACCGACAACATCCACGATATAACGTCGGTCGTCGTGAACGTTGCTTTACGTTTATCGCGAAGACACAGGCGAGTAGGGGACGAGCGTTCGTTCGTATTTTCGATTTATCGAATTTCATTGGAATGGCAGAAAGAGCGACGATACTCGTTCGATTCGTCTAAATCTTAAACGCTTCCTTTACGCTTCCTCTAATCTTACCGCTGCAACCTCCAAAGTCCGAAATTCAACTTCGATCGAACACGCATCCTTCCCCCTCCAACTTCTCCCTTTGTGACGTTCATTGTTCTCGCCGGGAATCTTCGGCCAATTCGAAAGTTCCTCTCGAAACTGTCCCGAACCGACATGACTGGGCGAGGCGGAGCTCGATCGCGGCTCCGTCACTGACAAACTGAGAAGCACAGATAAGAAGAGGGTGTGCGGGGTGGTGGAATCGTATGTAGGTCGTACTGTCAGTGCCACGACCCGGTTTCGTCGCATTCCTGCTACGTCCCACCCCCGCAGACCCAGAATCCATCCCCGAAACCAACGTCCTGCGTCACCTCGGCCGGTCTGCAAATCCCTAAATACATTTCCACCCTCTCCAACCCTCTCTCTCTCTCTGTCTCTCTTCCCTTCGTTCTCACGACCATGTTATAACGCCGTATTATTCTCGCGACACACCCCCTTTCACTGATGAGTTCTCGCCGAGCCTTTTTTCCTTCATCCAGCGAATTATTACCGAGGGTGGAAATCGCGTTTTGGGAGGAGCGGAACCGTAACGACGCAAAGGACGGATAAACGGCGGAGATTCGGTTTTTAAGGGCCCATTGTAGGTGGTATGGAAGATACGGTTTGTCAGTTTGTTGGTTTCAACGATTCCGTGGTTTCTTTTTTTGGGTTTTTGTTCGGATAGCGGTGGAAGTGGGTAATTGTAGCTCTAGATAATAGGGAAACGTTGCTGCGATGTGTCACAGGTTAGATTAATACTGTATTGTGGTTGGTTAATTGGTTATATTTAATGCACGTAGGCAGTGCTGCAGTTGTTACAGTTGTTGCAGTGTTACAGACCAGATAGAAAATGATACGTGTTTACTATTCCTGACAGATAGTGATTTTCCTAATAACATTTCCCTTGATATTCCTAAACAATGGTATGGATATTTTAACTATCGTCTTCAGGGCATCGTTTAATTAGAATTATAGGCTCTGCGGTGATAGGGAGTTCCAATGTTTAAATTGTATTTATTGGAAGAGCGAGAAAGATGTAGGTTCCAAAATGTGATAATTGATAACAGATATTTCTTTTTTCTTTTTGAGAAATTCGATTTTGATTAATTTTGAACCGACTCGCTCGAATGACTGGAGAATCTTTGCCGTGGCAGTCTGTTCGACCGTCGTTAAGATCGTCTGGTCTGTAGAAAGTCTGTAATCCGAAGTTCGATAATTTTTCCAACTTCGAAAATCGAAGGAAGACGGTCGAAGCGCCTACACCAGATTTGCTTATTAACAAGGAGAGAAAAAAGTTTGTGAATAGAAAAGCACACACGATCGAATGAAATCCGACAAAGTAGCGATTAAGAGAAGTCTACGTACACTGGAACCGAATTTCACTGTACGAGGAATGGGAAATAGAACGCTGAGAGTTAAGTCGCCCTAAAACTTGTCGTTCCTCGGCAAATTTTTCCCCCACAAAATTGAAATGAAATAATCATCGAAGAATTCTCGCGGCATATCTCTCGGCTCTTCACAGCGGAGTAATTATCCTCAGTAATTATTCAAATTGGATATCGCGAAACGATTGGCCGACACGGTTGGAGCACGACGCCTATTCGCGCTCGTTGTCGCGAGCTAATTCGAGCACCCAGCTGAATTTCTTTTCCTCCCCGCGTCCTCTTCGTTTCTCCTTCCTCTGAATATTACTCGGCGGGACACTCGAAAGCAACCGAAAACCCGAGTGTTTCGTCCCTTAGAACGCGGCCGCGCATCTGTCGCCGGCAATTATCCGAAATAATTACTCGAATCGTATATCGCGGACTAATTACTCGAAACAGTGGTCGACATATAATTCCAGCACGTTTAATCATCCTTCGTTCACGCTGGATTTTTGAAAATCCTGCGATATGCCATTCTCGCCTCTTTCACACCTTTTCTCTTCTTTCGCGATCCTTTCAGCATATTTGGTAAATATTTTGCGAACGATTATCGCTGGTATTTCGCCGATAATTAGCGCGCACGATATCTTTGCCGCGTTAGCTGCACAAGCTTCTCTCGGAGCGAGTCTGCACTTTTATCGCGTTACTCGCTGGCCCTGGAAAAATGTAGAAACCGCGTCAGTTGAAAAATCGTGTTTAACCCTGTTAACTGCCTTCGACGTGTATACTCGTCATTGCTTGATTTTAACTCCGTAAGGGATTTTTGAAACTAAATTCCACAGTTGACGGGTTAAAACGGTTTGTCGAATAATTTCGTCTACAGTTTCGTTCCGTATACTTAGCTCTTTTTCCAATCGTGCAAACACTAGCTACGGAAGCTTCCACTTTCCAAATGCAGTGCGAAGAGATTCGACAAGTTCCTATAACGTTAAAACGATCGATGTAGTTGGGAAATTATTTTGAAAAGCTTTGGTCGAGGCACGGGGTGCGAATGACGAAGCGGAGGAAAGGGAAAAGTAATTTATCGCCGTATATTCTCGGTTCGATTCTCAGACACTAAACTCATTACCCTGGAAGCACACGCGTATCACGAGTTGGTATCAGCAACTCGTCGCAGCCGGCGCTCCGCATTTGCATTTGTAGAATCCACTCAGACGCGTGTTTCGCGCAGAATCACTCCAAACAACCATTCAATCCGTCCAACGCGAACCCGGCCACTTGTCACCCTCGCCGAAAAGAATCCAATAACAAACACGCGTCAAACAGCCTCTCGTGGATCGAAAGGAACGTCGTTCCACACATTCTTTTTCATCCCATAATTAGTAGCAAGGTAATAAAATGTGAAAACGCGATATTAAAATTACGAAATAATATTTTTTAGCCACGCTGTTCTTCTCTCACGATCTGAAACTCTCGCTTGAAACGGATGCTATATTTCGATAGATATTATCGTAACACAGACAGTTTTGAAATATTTCAAATATTCTAATATAATTTATAACGTATTTAAATCTTACGATTTTTGGGTATTTCACGTTTTTCGCGAATAAAATGTTTTGACATTGCGAAAGAAGATATATTTAAAGGGATAGAAATTTGCAAAAGACGGAGCAACAACAGCATCGATAAATAAACCGTAGAAAAGTTGAAAGTTCGATGAAACGAGGTTCGTTTAATACCCTAATAGTTCAACGTAGTATAAATTCAGATTAGACTGTGATAATTTCAATCGCGTCGCGGAGGAAGCGCGCGGTCTGAGATAGCAGCGACCGAATCTACTGAGAAACGTTTCCTCGCGTTAAATCTATCGCTATGGATTAAAATGACGGCGTGCTACGATAACTGTGTGAGTTACATTAAAAATAACCAGATGCTACGCAGAATTAAAGAAAAAGTTGTTTGCTGTGGATTTTGGATATACAGAGTGTCGCAGAAATTCGGGACAAAACTTACGCTATTTGTTAATGAGGTCAGGTGGATAAAGAAAGTTCGCGTAAATTTATATCCGAAGATGCTTTATCGAAGAATTGTAAGCGTTCGAAAATTTGTCTTAATTGTTTGTTTGGTATTTGTAATAAATGTTGGAAATTTCTCCCTTCTGCAAGAATGCAGCTTCGAAATCTATCGAATATTCCTGCTGTCGTAGAAATTTATGGTAGTAAATGCATCTTGGATACAGTCCCGAAGCTGGTTTTCCTTTTCCATCACATTTTCATAAACCAAGAACAACTTTCCTGGAAATCCTTGGACTCTTCAGTCTTTAATAAATTTATCTTATATACGTTTTATCTTTAATAAACTCTTTAATAAAGCATTTTTTCGGACATAACATCTTTATTTACGTAACATTTTTCACCTACTTGATCTTATCAACACGTACTCTATGTTTCGTCCTGGTCTTCTCATACACCCGGTATTACTGCATTATATTACGTACTTTTATTTATTGCTCAATATGCACTCCTGATACGATAGATATTACAATACGAAATTACGTAACGATTCGCGTATATCAACGACTAACAATTACAAATCTTAAGCATATAAATGTGAACGTTGAAAGGATCAAAAATCTCAATCGTCCTTTCTATCAAATATCACGAACATTATAGAAAGTTATTGAGATATGTATAATTTTGTGTGCTAAACTAGATCAGCAGCGTAGTAGTGACACGCGTATGTGAATATGAGTGTATGGAAGTATGTGTGTGCACAGCGTCTGGAAACACAGACGAATGTAACTGTTCCATTGGTAGTGTGGTACAGAAGATGGTGAAACTCGTGCAAATGTATATCCACGAAGATCCTGGAAATCGTTCATTAAATAAATCTAAAACTATTTTGATATGAATTCTAAGTGTAACCTTAGTGTTGCTTTACTTTTATTTCGGCAATTAAGATGCACAAGTCTCAACAAAAATGAATGAAAATTAGATAATCCGATGGCGCTTTCGCGTATAATAATGGAAAAAATTCATTCCGCAACGACGCAAGCTTGAGATTATTTTTTGATCCTTGGGAAACTGCGACGAGGACGGTGTTCCATGTCTGGTAAGCCGGTCTGGGATCCCGTAGCCGGTGTTATCCTGTCGCAGGATGTCCGCGTGAGAGACGCGACGCGCTGAATATTCAAGATCCTAGCGAGCGTTTGCCCGAATTTGAATAGCTGGCAGGTCGTTCACAGACCCGTGGTAATCGGAAGATTTCGCGCGTGTATGCGAATGCACACTCGCGTTTGGACTTTCCTTTCATCGTCAGAGGTATTTCCCTTTTTTCATTCAGTGTGTTAACCTACCCTGCCAAAGTTACTTCGAAATCTAAAAAAAGAGTAAAAAAAAATGGAAAGAGAACGAATAAAATTATCGTACAATAGTTCTCGCTCTGCGGTTTCTTTCAAGCGTTTTGATCTTTCTTTTTTTATTTATTTATTAAAATTTACAATCAATTCTCGCATTGAGAATTTTCAGTAATTTTTTCTGGCGTGGCGCAGTGGCATGGCTAATTATTTATAATAAGTTAATACTTATTACAGATAAGTATAATTTATAGGTATGTATTATAAATAAGTAAATATTAATTAATTTAGATAACTAATTGAATCTAGCGTTTAGGTCTAGCGGGTAGTGTCTCTTCAGCCTGCGGATCTGGTCCGACGTATCAAGTAGTGCAGTAATTAGGGGGTTTCGGTGTTTGTTGACTCTTTTGCTATATCTGTCGCTATATTTTGATATTTCTTCTTTCACTGTTGGTATCTCGAGGTCGCGATGTATTAGTTCGTTGGTGACATACCAGGGTGCATTTATAATGGTCTTAGCGTTTTCGATTGGAAGCGTTGAAGTATTTCAATGTTGGAATTACTTGCCGTTCCCCATAGTTGGATTCCGTAGGTCCAGACAGGTTTTATTACGGTCTTATAGAGGGTAATTTTATTCTGTGTGTTTAGTTTGGATTGCTTTAACACGTTGACCGATGACAGTGATCATCATCCGGTGACCCTCGTTCTATTAGATCTTTTAGAACGATAAGTTTGTACGAAGCAAGATAAGTTTCATGGACTAACAAATTTTCAACAATTCGGGCTGTTTGTCTTCCGATTAAATTTATCGAAATTCTACGTATCGCTGTTCTTTGAAATTTCATAAGATCGTAGAATCTTACGTGGACAAAGTTGTGGCGAAAAAATATCAAACGAATTCCCGGAATTCCTCTTTATACGTACAATATTAAAAACCAGAATTTCATAATATGTTATCAATACGTTGCTTCGATACCTAATCGCTCTAAATTCGTTTAAAAGAGAAACATAATTGAGCAATCCACGTGTGTAAATGTGTGATTGGCGTAAAGAATGGAAATTGGCGATAAAGCTCTTGTAAGTCCAAACTCCGCACAATAGTATTAAACTTAGTAAACTTGAAATTCAGTTTCCTCAATTTACGAACTAATGATACATAGAACAGTGAAGAACTAGAGCGACGAATTGATTGGGAAAAATTACAAGTGAAATAACGAACCGACCCTCGACAGTTTAAGTTCATCTTCGAGAAAATCCGTTTTTTCTTCGCGTCTCGTGAAACTTTCGAATAAAATGCAACAACTTCCCGACAGGTTGAAGGGATCTTAAAAATGGCGCAAAGAGAAATAGATTGGCGAGTGCCTGGGAAATTACTGTAATGAGGAAAAGTGGACGCACACTGTCTGCAACAGACTAACTCTTTTAAGATTCGACCAAATGACTTGATTCTTTTTTTTTTTTAAATTAAGAGATTCAGTTTATTTTTGTTACTGGCTCGCATAGTAAATTTGTAGAAAATGACCTCTACTTTTTTCTTCATGATCCCGACTAATTGCGCTTTATTCGACAATTTTGTACACGTCATGTACGACACTGATCTTCCAACTTCTCAAAGAAAAAGAAAGAAAAAAGAAGAAAAAAGAAAACAGCGAAATTGTTTGGTCTAATTTAAACAAACAAAGAAACAGTATTTCCGTCTTAAGGTATTCGTCGCGTAGATTGTTTTTCCTAAAGTTTCTTTGAAACTTCGTCGATACGCTGTTTAGTATACTATCTATACGTAATTCAATCTTTACAGAGCTTAAATGGAAAGCTCTATCTAAATGGACATATTCATCTTCAGAGTTGAAAGTTTTAGCATGTAATCTTCGTAGCAAGCCGCTGCAAAAACTGGTTTTTGATTAATTATGGAAAAGCCCTTCTTAAAAAAGTTGTTAAGGAAACTACGTCGCGTAAAATGGCTAGAAGATTTTTTTCTAAAGAAGAACTCTGCTCCGACCTCATCGTTTTCGAATAAAAGTAATGTAAAATCCGTCATATCGGTAATTTACCAACGACTTTGAGCAAAACTCACCCGAATGGCCGTAAACTCTTTCGCATTTATAACAAAAAATAAGAATAAAACGTATAACAAAAAGAAACACGTTGTAGACAATTTGTATGTAAATATTCCTCATGACATACACGATATGTCGTCGGACATTCGTAACAATTTTGATGTTGGACGACCATTTGAGTAAAATACCGTTATAGTTCAAATTTCAAAAAGATAAGCACGCAAAAGATAATGTAATTCATTTGAAGAATGAGAAAATTATGCGACATATACAGGGTGGTTGGTAACTGGTGGTACAAGCGGAAGGGGGGTGATTCTACGCGAAAAAAGAAGTCGAAAATATAGAATAAAAAAATTTTTTTTTTAATTTTTCCATCGAGACAACGATCTACAGTGAGATCCGTTATAACGTACTTCGCGCGCACCGAGCGAAAATTCAAAGTCAATTTTCTCGAAAACAAAGCTTCGAACGAAAAATTTTTATTCTATATTTTCGACTTCCTTTTTCGCGTAGAATCATCCCCTTCTCGCTTGTACCACCAGATACCAACCACCCTGTATATCGTAGATATAAACATTATTTGTACTTACAAGCCAGAACAAAGATACACGCACAATATAAAAATTTCCCTAAAATATCAAGATATATTTAGACATACAGAAACGAAAAATATTTTTCCAAGAAATATAAATCGCTAATGAGCCTTATGATAATTCTCGTAACACTCCGCCAAAAATCAGCTTGCACTATCTCTACAGTCACTGTAAAAGTAATTAATACTCTTTCGTATTTCTTTCGCAAAACCATCACCTACACTTTTCCTTTCTCATTAAAAATACCGATAACACACGCGTGTCGTCGTCGATCATTGCGGCGAGATTCTACGCGGTATATGCGCTATGCCATCGGTCTCGAACGCGTCGTAACGTCAAGTCTCCGTTCTGTAGATTTCCGAATTGTTCGTTAGTGTGCGCGTGCAGAAAATACAATAAAAAAATTTCTTCCCAGAGAAAGAACGTCCGCGAATCGAGTCTCTGGATGTCTCAGTCTTGAGGGATATTGTCGAGTTGCGAACTCTTTAAACGACGCGCGTTCAGTTTTGCTCGTTACCGTGGCTGTCGGCGTAGGATCGGATGAATCTACGGAGACGCGAGGCAATTAAAGAATGCGTCGTCGCTGATGGTTTCCGGTGGTTGTTCGCGTCGATATCGCGTGTCGTCGGGCCTATCAGAAATTGATCAGAACGCGGGCCACGCGCGCAGGGATGCGCAGCCGTTGGGAAATCCGAGCCGACCTGCTGCCTCTGCTGGTTTAATTAATTTATCGCGGCCAGACGATGTCCCGTTGATTCGACTCGACGTTCATTATAGATATCCTAGCGGACATTACATCGATGTTCGCGCCTCATCTTCTGGGAACCATTTCCGTTTAAGCTCGGAATAATTTCCCCGGAACCGTAAACCGCGTTCCTCCATTTCCGCTTTTATCACTTTCATACCTTCTTCGTAATACGCTCGGGCTCCTTCCGCGAAGAAACTGCTGCCGGTTTTGGACAGTCGATTCGTTTTCCATCGTCCTCGCTGCCTTCTTATTCTTCGCGTGAAAAATTACTCCGCATGTCCGGGATTTTATTAGTAGGATCTCGTATCTCGACGATCGTTCGTTTTCCATTCGTCTGGTATCTTCACGAACAATACCGGAGAAGAATATCGTTAAAAATCGCTGGTATCGATACGCGAGTCGATGCATTGAGATGGGAAATTTACAAAACCTTGTGCGCGCTTGCAGAACACGTTTTCCACTTCTCTTTCGTTTCGCATTTCTCTTATCGTCTCTCGTGTTTTACTCCTACTACTTCTTCCCTTCTTTGTATCTTTATCGTCGCAGAGAATATCGCAGATGATTATACGACAAATATTATAACAAGCGATTAGCAATTGTGTTCTGACGGGAATTTCTCTCGCGTGTATGAGATAAACGAATAAATGATCAAAGTAAATGTCCGTTCGATTATATTACTCTGAGAATTCCTGTCCGCTATATTCCTACAGTATATTCTTTCTGTCTGTCTCGTAAGAAAAGAATTCCAGCGTAGCAGCGTCGGTTTCCGGTATTCTATTAACGCGACTACAGACCCAGCTGATTCTGCCTGCCTGAGAATTACACCTTCCACTATGCCGGTTCTCCTCGCCATTTTTTCCATGCTTCTTCCGTCTCCTCCACTGCCTGCCGTTCCGGCAGGTTTCTTCACGGCGAAATTACGTTCTGCGGGGGCCAAGAAATCTCATTTCCGGGGGCCAGAGTGTTATTCTATTTTCCGGCGTGTCTTCGTGCGCTAGCGTCAACGAGTTTTGCGATTCGGCCCGCGGAATAATCCCACAGAGAAAATGCGAAACGTTGTCGCAATAAAGGGCCACAGACGTAAACGAGCCACGGTTCTAAGGAGGAGAGGGGAGGCGGGATGAAACGAGGATGGTTCTTCCTCTTTTACCTTGCAAACAAGCTCGTTTCCAATCCCCGAAACGCCACTGTTACGACCGCCGGTGAGCTTAAACCAACGCCGCGCTCTTCTTTTCTCTTGAATATTCCACCAACGTTCGGCCAAACTGGCCAATCAAACTCGGTGGCTTTAGTGGTGTTGTTCGGGTAGAGGTATTGCCGCTCTTGATATGTGCGAATGGTTGGCACGCGGGTGTCGGAAACGTGTGATTTCGGTCGTTTTCTTGGCCGAATGGGATCGTTCGCGCGCTCCATTCGTATTTGGATTATGACTGTTTTCCGACTTTATCGCAGCTTTAGAGTTTGTTTATGGAGTATTATTCAACGAGCGGATACTCGCTTTGATCGTATTCCGCATCGTCAACCATTTTACTCACTCCACATTCTTTCGTCGTTCAATTTTCCTTTCGTTTTCATTTTTTCCCAATTACCAGCTTATCTCCTTCTCGTTACTTTAACTATTTATCGAAATAACGTACGCGTGTATCTTCGTCTTTGCCAGAGGGACACTAAGAGACAAGTATCGCTTTCATTCTCCGTATGAGGATTGCTGAGGTTATTAGATGTACGAACAGAGGAACGCGTGGATAAATTGTAAAGCAGAAATATATTTTAATACAGAAGTGTAAGTACAAGTAGGAATATAATTTGAGCTGGTCCCGATCCGCACGCTAGTAGTGTTACCCTATAACTGAAAAGCCCGAAGCCATCGTCACCTGTCAACTGTCTATGGTCTGCCTTCGTCCCAGTCTATACGCTGTCGATGGCTTCGGTGCTTGAGAAAACTAAAAAGACCAGATGTAGAGTTTTCTTAGAAGTGGTGACCACCTCACCAAGGATAAACGCGATGCGTATGTGTATGCGTAGATGCGTGGAATTTTACGTCGACGAGGGAATAAATTGTTGAAGTGTCTTGATGTACTTGTCTCTTGATTATTTAAGAAAACAAAGACACACGCGAAACGACACCTTCCGCGTGAATATTCCGATACAATGAGGACCACGTCGAAATTAAAGAGAGAAGTCGTGGAGAGAAGACAAAGGCGCTCGGTTCACGGGCCACTTAACCGACAGTTGTTTCGCACGACGAATCCATCGAAGCGGCGAGTATAAATTAGGTCAGTCGGAGCGGCCGCTCTGCGTTCGAATTTCATTTATTAGTCGATCGAGACTATCGATCGAGTTGAGATTAATCAACCGCCAACGTATTCAATTAATTGCCGCCCGATATCCCGAGCAGAGGAATTCCAACTAGAGGAATTTTTAAAGCAGGAACAGAGATTCGATAGGGAAAAATTGGGTTCGACGTTCGAATAGTGGTGGCTTTAACTTTTAATTATAGAATTTTCTTTCGGCAAATTTCCACTACGATTGGAAATTTGGGTCGTAATAATTGTTCGCGTATGTCGGACATATCACGGAGTAGTACCATTTACTCGTAGTAGCGAGAAGTCTTAATCGTTGGTTAGAAAATTTCTCCACTTACGTATATTACACGTCGATAATATTATTTGCAGTAAAGTGGCGTCAGCATCGATCGTGGCGTTAATTAGAAATTTCCCTCTCGTACGACATGTCATCGAACCATGCTGCTTAAACTAATACTACCGCTGTACTAATTGCACTTAAGAATTTCGATCAGGAATCTGTATTACAGATGCAGCGGAAAGTCTTAATCGTTGGTTGGAGAATGTTTCCATTTTTTCACATTACACGTCGATGATATCGCTTACGTTAAAGTATCAAAGTACCGATCGCTGTATCAATTAAAAATGTCCTTCTTGTCTCAGATATCACGCAGTTATACTACTTGAAGCATTTGGATCAGAGAATTAAAGATCCTATAGCTATCATCGACCAGATCTTTCCTATCGACAGATAAGTTACAGAGCTATAGTATTGGCATTCGAGAGTCAATCTGTTGATACCTCCCATTTATCTCGGACAGAATGGACATAATACTTGGTAGCTACTCGTAGACGTGCCTGAGGGTGCCAACAATCGGCGACCCAATAAACCAACCCAATAAACCTTCTACTTTCATCCCACGATAAACTTCTTACCGTTCTTCATCGCGAATGAACTGGCGGATATTATAGGGTTACTCTACTAGACTCCCTGTAGACCCTTCCAGCAACTATTCTCGTCTCGTATTATCATCTGCACAAAGAAACTTAGCAACAGTTAAAATCAAACGAGAACTAGGTGGAATTTATTTATCACCTGTACTACTTACTTACTTCTTACTACGCGAAGATGAGAAGATAACTGGGCAAAAGTATATGGGTCTGATCGGTTATTTCTGATAAATCCAACACCATCGTAAAGTATCGCATTTATAATTCCATTTATCCGAGCTCCATCTGTTGCAACGAAATTTTAATTAATGCTCGATTAGTTGAACTTTCGCTGGTTGAATTCGCTTACCTGAACGCCACCTCCTATTATACGAACGAAGATAATAAATAGCGAGGAAAATTGGTCGCTGTGAACTTCGATTACCACATACGAATATAACCTATTTATCCCGCGGCAAGTTCGAATAAATAAAATTCTACCGTACACACACTGAAACATGAAGGTATTTGAACGTTTGCCGTACTTTATGTTCGTATTGTATGTGCCGTATGAAACATTAATTAGTAAAATTGAATTAATTCCGAGACGAGACTGTCACGCGATGATATCGATAAAATTCGGAATCAAGCAACGCGTAACGCGATAGAAGACGCTATTTTCTTATCGAAATTTAGTCGAAAGTCGCGCGAGTATGCACACACGTGCGAATAGCTCGTCGATTAAAAAAAAATCCTCTCGTTAGGCCGGTAATCATCTCGAAATCGTCTTTTTCCATCGCATTCCTCGGCCGCTTTTCACTCTGCCCCACTCTTGGACAGACGGGGAACAGGGTTAAAGAGCGGAAGGAAGGTCCATTCACGGTCGTAACGGCGGAAAATCTCGGCTTCGGCACGGGGCCAGGGGCGAAGTGGCCAGAAGAAGCGGGGGGAGAGCGGTGAAACGAGCTGGAACCGTGGGAACGCGCGACTTTAAGTTCCGACGGAGGCTCGAGCTTTCGAGGAACGAAAGTGAAAGCTCTCCTCCGCCTCTTTCTCCTCTGCCTCTGCCTCCTCTGTCCTTTCACCGGCTCGCGCCGCGATCGCGGCGGGGACATGCATTTCGAAGAAGGTCGACGGATGCCTCGAGACCGTGCAATCTCCTTTGGGGAATGCACTTGATTTTCTTTCATCAGCCAGCTCTCTTGGCTATCCACCGGAAGGGGAAGATGGTCTTAACGAACAAGAGGTCGACGGCCTCGGCAGTTTTTTATTCGTTCGTGGCGGACAACTTTCGAATTAGGTGGATTTCTTTATTTGCCAGCGAACTTACCATGAATAGGCGATGCTGAATTTTTCGAGATTTTATTGAGCGCCCAGTGGTCGTTTCACGAACCGTCTCCTTAAAGAGACCATGGGGAGATATTCCGCTCGTTTTAGAAGAACGTTTGATGCTCGATTCGATATACAGTGGATACACAGTACACTTGTCGACGTCTTTTATGAATATATATGGATGCCTTATACGAAACAGTTTGACATTTTGTTAGTACCGTTGTGCCACCTAATTGAATTGATTCTGAAAATGTACGCGGATGTTTGAAGTAAGTATTTAAGTACGAGTATATTTTTCGTAGAGATCGTACAAGTATGTAAACTGGCAATCATCCGTGATATTAAGGAGTTTCTGTACTCGACCGAACTATTTTTAATACTTGTTATCACGCTTAAAGGTGACCAGTTCGTAGACTAATTTTTTTTACTACCAGGTATGTAAATATGAAAATGTATCATGCGTGTGTATGGTAAATACAAGTCTCCAGAAAATATCTTCAGATTAGATTCAAATTTTGCCTATATAATGTTGGCAGTCGCGTGTCACAGCGTCGATGAAATATCCAATCGTTTTATGTTTGTTACACGCACAATGTGCGCGTAGAAATTTTCTCCGGTAAATGTGCGGCGAAATGTTCTCACATTTCCTGTTCGCCGTTCTCTATTATCTCTGTACGATTTAATTTAACACGATTATTTGCTATAATAAATCGAGTAACTTTAAATCACATATTATTCGAAGAAATATATGTCCATCTTGATTTTCGGTTTTTCTAGCGGTGAAATGTTCAACGAGATAATACGTTTCCGTCTGAACATTCGCGAAATAATATTTCGCTGTATTTATTTGTATGTGTGTGTGTGTGTGTCTGTTTAAAAATCGCAGAAAATAGCGGCGAAATCTGCAACAAAAACGTGCAGCAACCTGCGAATATAATATTGCTACGCACACGTGGCTAAAATCAATTAATAAACCCGTTTGGTTCACACCTGCGACTCGCGGCGGTTGCAAGCGCCCGCACGCGACTCGCCCTCGCGAATTCAGGGGCCGGCTGTTTATCCTGGCACGGTGGAAAGTGTAATATTCATATTAATACGGACAGTCTATTAGCCGGCTGTCGATACCGTTAATTAATGGCAGAACGGCTGGCCGTGATTTAGAGCCGGCAGATCTTTTTTCTTTAGTTATATCGCCGGGGAAACGTGGTCACGATTTTTGCTGCCGTTACTTCCCATCGGATTGCCGTAGAATTGCGTCTGCGATCGATTTCAGACTTCGTCCGGCCCGTTTTTACTTTCCGTTTTTCCCCGGATCTGCTCTCGGCCGACCGATTCTTTAATAACTTCCGTACATTATCTCGCGAGCTTTCCGCGGGACTGTTTACAGTCTAAACAAAGAGGCGCGGTTGAAATTTGTAGGAAAATAGCGCGCTCTGTGAAAAAGCAAGTTTGCTTTTTCATTGTCATTATTATATTTCTAGCTTATAGATATCGTAACGGGGGTTGAGCATATTATTGTATTTTTCGGTGCGGTAGTTTAAAATTGAAACGAGCGATTATCGGTGAAATTTGTGGCGGAAGCGATAGCAGGGAAAAACGAATTAATAGTCGAACGTATTAAATAAAAAATACTCGAGTAAATGTTTAAAAATGGGGCAGGGTGGAAACGATCGATTACGCGTGAAACGTAGACGCGCGACTGTAATGTGCGAGCGAGCAGGACGGTTTGACGGAGGCGGATGGTTTGACGGATGACAGGATGATTCGCATGATACGCGAACAAATCTGTTCTTACACGTTGGAAGATTCGGGCTTCGTTTTTAAAGCGAAGTATCGCGCGTTTCAGACCGCTTTCCTGCAGAGCCGATCTAATAGTTTCGCGTCGGAAGAGGAACATTGACGCGAACCGACCAGTCCTGGCTAAACGAAGTAACAAGTAAGTTTTCTTTGCGAGTTTCAAACACCGAGCGCCGCGGATCCAAATCCGATTAACGTTGTTATTTCAAAGCGGCTATTTCGTGCTTAATTGAAAGCAAAGACGTTTCGTTTCGAATCGAAAGTTATTCGCGAACTTATTCGCTGTCGCTGTATCTTCGTTCTATATCCTCCAATTATAGTATATATAACTTCCGTAACCTATTGAAAATTCGCTATGGCATTTCCGATAAAGTTTATCGTGCTAGGTTCGTAGAAAAGTTTGTAACGCTAATTGAAAATAATATACGCTACGCGACGCGTATATACGTCGTTGGCTGGATCGATGTATACGAAAATCTACGCATTTAAACAATTTCGAATTTCACCCCGAAAGGGCTAAGAAAGTTTGTTCCAGCTTCTTGACAAAAGCCAATCCATGAATTATTTTGAAATAAATATTATTCGTCTTTATTTGTTCCATTCACGATACAATATACGCTACTAGTATTCGCAAAATTTAAACGATCGCCATTTTACAGCCGGGCATTACAAAATCGAAAATTTTGCACAACCGTTTAAACATCTCGTGCGAAATTTCGTCGAAATGCCCTGTAAACATCGGTGTCTCGATTAATCGATTCCTATGACGACAAGAAGTTGGGTAAGTTCGAGAAAATTTCGGCAGTTTGCAGAGTTCGAACAACCGCTATTTCATAGCGGTAATTGGACATCCTTCGAACATCTCCGTTTACCGTAAACAAAATCGATGCATCTTCTTTGTCTCTTTACGCCTTACGAAACACATGCCGCTTCTCAAAAGAATTCCACGTAGATTTCTCCGCTTCGAACGCAGTGGTTCGCGCTTCCCATCGACCAAAACGTACTACGTTTGTTCATCGATATTTGCATTACTTGATCCAAGATCTCTGGAAGAGCGTAGATCGGTCGCTGATTTGTATTCGCTACATGAAATAATCAAACAGTACAAACAGTTGGCGTATTCTTGCATCGATTGATTTTAATTCGCCACTTTTGTTGGATCTACGAGGAAATCGTTGTTTCAACGGTCGTTGCCTATAAATTCAAGCGTTTCCATCTAGTTATTCTGTTTAAATGGTATTTGCTGGCCAACTGATAATTTTTCTCACCGCATAGATCTTCTCTGCACCGGTGTTGCGTCTGCCTTTCTTGCGTTATCTTCATCTCAAATTTACCGTTACAACTATGCCCTTTCGCCTATATTTTGCTCTACTATTTTCCCAACTGACTGTATCTAAAACCACCAGTCCTTGTAAATGCATGTATCGTAACGTAATGTATCGTAACTCGCTCGGTACATAAATAAGCAAATAAGATCAAGAATGCATTACCATGTCTGTTACCGCCGAACCTGCGAAATTTCCTGGAAATCCCTCGGAAACACCGATGTCTCGATTAATCAATTTCTATCGCGACACCCTAACCACCCTCGTGCTCCTCGTCCGCGACTTCGCAAAGAACCCTTAACCCCCGGCGGCCCGACCACCCTTCTATGGTTCTCCCATCGGAGTGGGGTTGACCATCGTTGAATTTCGGTTCGGCAGGCATGTTGACAGCGTGTAGCGGAGCGGAGCTCGTCGCTGGATGCTGTGGTGGCCCGTGCGCGCACTAATCAATATGGAGGGGAGCGCGTTCGAAACTGGTAGGGGTTGCTTTCGCCCTACCGCGCACCACTTTCCCGGTCGTGTCGCTTCGATTCTTCCTCCTAACCATTTGCAACCGTTCGCCTATACTCGAAAAATATCATCGTCGACTATGCAAACACGACCGACATACGGGGGCAGAGTTAAGAAAAATTCCGGTTTTCGGGAAAGCAACGCGCCAAGAGACAAGACGGAAGGTGGTCTCTGCGGGAAGCAGACCTCGCACGCTCGCGGTTCGTGCGTACAGGGTTGACGGAGAGATGGAAGGAACACGGAAGGGGTGGAAGTGCGCGCAGCTGGGGCCGGAGAGCGCGATCCGCTCAGTAGGTATCGCGACGCGCTGCCGGCCGTAGCGCGCACTCTCCGGCCCTGACTCGAACTGGGTCACAAGCCCTCGGACGAGGCAGCGAACCTGTTCGCTCCAACCGGAGCACACCGGAGCCAGTTGCGCGCCACAGAACACGCCGACCTCACGCGACGCCGTTCTCTCTAATTGACTTTACCCATCTGTTTCTCTCACTCACACACACTCTATTTGTCTCTCTGTCTCTTTCTCTTACTCTATCTCTCGTTTCGATACGATCGCTTACTTTTCGACGCGTCGTACACGCTTCTACGGAGTTTCGTGACCGTACGTACTCGTTGGATATCTAGAACGTACATATCACGCAAGGATACACGCGTGTATGTATGCGTGTACACGTATACCGGAGGACGTGGCGTCCTAGAGAGGATCTGCAAGGGCGATCTCAAGATCGTTCGGATCGCAACGAGAATCATCGGGGTTGTTGGGAGAAGTCGATGGAGAGGAGACTCGGCTTTGGATGAGACCAGCTTGCGGAGGAATCGGGGTTGGTAGGTTTTACGCGGACAACCGGGCTATTCGTTAAGTGTTTGTAGTATTTGTCCGTGCTTCGGAGCACCTGGACAACTTGCGAGGAATTAGCATTATCGTTGAACGTACGTCGTGTATATGGCGATACGGGTGGTTTGACTAGTGGGGTGAACGGAGGATCGAATGGTGAGCGTGGTCAAGGACGTTCGTGGAACTTGGCTAGAGTTTTACGCAGTTAGAGACTGGCTGTGGGAGAGTCCGTGGAAGTTGTACGGCTCATCCTTGGCATTTCGAAACATCCTTGACGTTCTGGAAACGGGGTGAATCGGGTTGACTGATTCTTGGGGTGAGCGAGGGCTTTTAGTTGCGAGACTGGTCAAGGACGTCTGGCGCGTAGATGGTCTCTCGGTGACGCAAGTTCGGAGAAGTCTCCGGTGGCCTTCGTGTTCGACTTTAAACGCGTGTTTCTCGACGCTATTCCTAAAGTGACGTAAATTCGTTGCACATCGGACGGAAATAGTCGGTTAGAAATTTCGAGACGTGTCCAGAGTTCTGCGAAATTGGAGCACGACCCTATCACGGGTTTCGAGCGTTTGGTCGAGAACGTTTAGTCGGCGATTTCTCGGAGAGTTTGAAGTTGAGAAGTCGATCGAGAGATTGGAATCGCTGACACGTTCGAGACGGCAACAGAATCGAGAAGTCAAGGCGAGTCAAAGGAAACGTCGTACCGGGTGGATCGATGGATTCTTTGTGAGTTCGTTCGAGAAACGCGTGTTCTTTGATCGAGTTGAAAAGCACGAGCAAGAGCGCGACGATCGTACGAGCCGTTTTCCACGCTCGTAACGCCACCGAAACGAACAGTTCCGATTCTTCAAAGAGGGTCTCGTACATCCACTTAAACTTCACGCGATTTTTCACGCGCAGAAAAATAGCGCGCGCTTTTTTCCTTTCTTTCTTTAACGTTTTCTTCGCCGCCTTTCCGCCAGTGCTGTGATAATTATCTGGAATAACGTTCTCGAAACCTCGCGCTTTTCACCTCTTACGTTTTATGAATTTTTCCCAAGTGTCGTGCCAATTCTTCCAGAAGCGACTCCTTTGCGCACACGTTTTTTTCATCTTTGTGAATTATGTTTTATGAGTTTCTCTCCAAGTGTCATACCAACTCTTCCAGAAACGAGTCTCTACCCTTGGAAAGAAGGAAACCACGTTCTCTACTATCCCTTTACAACTGTCACAGGGATCATCGTGGAACCTATCTCGTTCGAATCTTTGCTCGAAAATCGTTCGTACAATTCCTTTTATCTTTTTCGAACTTTCACTGTATGAGCCTCGCCGATTAACACGGCGTTCCTCTTGTCACGTTTTCCGCCGAAAAAGCCTCTCTGCACTCGTCAACCGCGTTACTTCCAACGTTCGTCCTCGAGCGTGCTACTCGTTCATCGGTCAAAAGTCCCTGTTTCTTCTACCCTTGTAACCGTCGTCGCGTAGTTTCGACTAATAGGTCGCCGTGCCGTCGGGACGCCGAGATTTCACGGTATTAAAAACGATACCGCCGCGGAAATTCGAGCAATCTGTCTGATGGAAGGCCGCCGTTGACAAACTACTTTCAATCAACGTCAGAATATGCCGCGGTACATTTCCAGATTGCCCGTTTCTTCCGCGCTTCGTGTCCTTTTACAACAAACGCGAGCTACCTTCTTCTCCTTTCCTTTCGTCTATTTTCGTCTCGTCCTCGTCCTCCGCTTTCTCCTCTTTGCCCTTTTGTCCCGACGTGTTTGTCGTTTCGCTTCGCGAGAATCGTCGCCCACGCTCGCTGTCCGAGAAATCGGTATCTCGCGTGTCCACAGCAAAGTGTCAGGAGGTCATCCGTGACTTTCGGCTCTTTCGTCCGCTGTTCCTGGGGATCTCGTGATTAATGTACCTGGGGAAGGTCGGTAGACGAGCATCTTGGCTTTTGAATCGACCGAGGGAGAGTTAGGTTTGAGTTATCGGTGCACCTTTTCGCTTGGCTTTCCAGAAGGTCCAATTTATTGCCGAGTGTTTCGCTTTCTTTACCTCCGAGCGAATCGTTCGATACTTTTTCGAATAATTGCCGCAAGATTTTCGATTCCAAGGTATTCGTTGTTTGATCGTCTCGTTCCGTGTGTTCGAACGGTGAACGAGTATATAGTCCTTTGGTCTGTTTAACAAATAAGAAATGGCAGCAGCTTGAAACAATATTGTATTTCTTAGGTTTTCGTATTTATCGTATTTATAACGACAGTATCTCGAATTTTAAGTGGCACGAGTGCTTGGCTTTCGAAACGATCCAATTATTCCCGTTCTGTTCCTTCGATATCGAGTCGCTCGATATTTTTTCGAATAATTGCTGCAACGGAATTTCAGTTTCCGAGTCTCTCGACTTTGGTTTTCTCGTGTTTAAACAACGAACGAGTGAGTAGTCGTTGATAAATAAAGTGAAATTTGTTAACATTTTCCAATAAGCGTAACGAACGAGTGTTCTCATATTTATGATCGACGATACACGTCCTACGTTTCATCGTTTTATTCCACGTGCTTTGATGATAAACGAGTAGCCTTTTCAATTATTTTAGAACGAATGACAGCTCTTCGAAATAATGGGTATCTCGAATTTGAAGCATCGCAAATGCCAACCATTGGCGAATTTTTTCCCCCTGGGTTACGTAATATCTTGTAGAAGCGGATCGAGCGAATAAAATATCTGGCAGGAAATATAAAGTCGTCGACTGTTTGAAGTAGAATATCTCGGCCGAAGGTGCTTTAACATTTTTTTTTTATCCGCTGAAAGCGACTAAGCGTTCTACGTTATTTGATCATAGTCGCGGAATCATTAGCGACAAATGCACATAGACGGGATAAAATTGCGAAATACCATGATCGTTATAAAGGTTCGTTTCTCTGTAACTGTACGTGGAAACGTTTCATAAAGGTAGGATCATAATCGTGGTAAATCGCCGGTCTTTTCGCTGGATATCTCTGAAGCGATCGGACATTTTCAAGAACTCCGCAAAATGGTTTATGCTTGGTGCAGTTGTTACGCTCGGGGATGGTTGCTCGTATTTATTGGGTGTCGCAGGTACCGTGTTGTTTAATCGTCGCCAACGTCCGTGAATGGCGACGAGCACAAAGAGCCGAGGTACTCCTGGGTCAGTGTACTCGTGTAAACAGCCTCCATCACGCTGCAAGGCGGTAGTATAGCGTTCCATTCAGACCAACGAATACAACTTGCACGGTATTGTTGAAAGTGTTTCTATCTGTAAATTGTAATGGGAGTTCCTAATGAAAAGAGAGCTCTCGTTGCGACTCATTCTTTACGCACGGTTCGCTATCACAATTTTTCCGACGGTTCTTTATCTCCGATTTCATTTTATTCCGCGTCCCATTTTCGATATTTTTGTCACTCTGTTTATGCCGGGTCGTCGTTTAATGCTGCTACGATTCTATGCTATGATTCTTCAATTTTGATATTTCAATCTTGCTGTTATTTTAGCAAAAAGGAATTTTTAATATTTGGAAAAAAAAGAAAAGAAAAAGTATAATGCAAGTTTGACGTATTAATTAAAACACGACTTTTTTTCGTTTATATTTTGTACAGATCGAAGTTACTTCGTAAGGTTGGAAAGATGTAATTGAGTGAAAAATGGCCGACAGAACGGAGCAAGGTCGAGATCGATCGAACGTCGTTCATTTACGCGGTGTCCTTTCGAGTGGCGTGGAAAAATTTGAAATATCGCTGTAAGATAATCGTAGGTTTGTTGGAAAGCGTTGCGTTGGCCAAAGAAGGGGCTCGTTTTGTCTCAGACTCGATCGATAATTTAATCTTCGGGATTAAATTATTCCATCAATCTTTTTACACTTTCCAATTTGTCGCCAATAAATTTAACAATGGCGTAATCCTGCGACGCGGACGAGTATCCCGAGAAAGTTATACGATCCTTCTTAAATCTTCTGAATTTCCAGAGAAAGAGAGGTTTATCTTCGACTAAATCGATAACTTAATCTTCCAGATTGAATTATCCCACCGAGCCTTGTACATTTTTTTAGATGTATCGTCGATAAATTTAAAAAAGATCGCGTAATGCCGCAACTTTTCCCAGTATCGTCTGGAGAAGGGCGTAGGCTTCGGAATCTTCTTCTGTTCCAACGGAAACTTTAACTTTAATCTTCGAAATTAAATTATTCCATTAATCTGCTCGCGCTTTCCTAAGGCTGTAGGACTGCGGCGGCGTTTTATACGTGTTACGCGTTACAACGTCCAAGTAGAAATTGTGCGCTTTAACGCGGCTGTCTACACAGACGCATGGAACGCTGTCTGTCGCGTGTTGTACGCGGAAAACGAAGCGCGTTGGCAGTACGACGCACTGTTTGGTATCGGTGTGTGACACGCGCGTAAACTGCTCATCCAGCCAAGACGCTACTTCGGCGGAGAAAACGCGACGTGTAATACGCAGCCCGTGTAGTCGTAGCCAGATATACAAAATTGTCATGCTCGATTTAAAAATTCAAGCGGGATCTTCTCGTCCAACGCCTGCGACTCTCCGGCTGCGATCTTCGAACGCTCGTTCGAACACTCGTGTTTCGCGAAACTCGATTCACAGTAACTGCGAAAGTTATTTGGACGCCGTCGTATTTATTACGTACC
This sequence comes from Bombus flavifrons, assembly GCF_040668555.2. Classification (NCBI taxonomy): domain Eukaryota; kingdom Metazoa; phylum Arthropoda; class Insecta; order Hymenoptera; family Apidae; genus Bombus; species Bombus flavifrons. Next base: position 11,273,850 of record NC_138444.1, on the reverse strand, counting down.
ATCGATGTACGAATCGATTGAGTGGAAACATATCAAGTTTCGTATCGTTCGGTCGTCTTATTTAAATATCGCAACAAAAATTTAATGAAAATGAAACATGGGAGCTGATAAAAACCGATTCAGTGGGAAACAGGGCTGTGCGCGAATATTTTTTTGCGGTGAAACGTAAAATGTGTGTAAAAAAGAAAAGGAAAAAAAAAATAGAATGTAAAGGGAAGCGTGTGAAACGAGAGAAAAAATCGCTGGCGGGTTTGACGAAGGGAAGTTGTCCTTCGACGATGGCAAGCAGGTCAAGTGTGCTCGTCCCGGAGATGACCTTCACGGGTGCAGGATGCAGAATTCTTTCCGCACTGCGCACCCTCGTTCCCTCTTGCTCGCTCGCTTGAGAACGTTCTTCCTCTTTGCAAACGTGCTAGACAACCACGAGAAGCCGCGTTTCTCTTGACCTTTCACCCGCGGAATCTTCTCTTCCCTCCTTTCTTCTCCTCGTCTTCTCCTCCTAAGTCTACATTGGTCTCGTTCGGGGTGGAGCGGTACAACTATCGACTGGCAACTTCCTGGACTCCGGGGCAACTTTTCCGTCCCGGTTCCACATTGGCCTCGTTGCTCTTCCATTCGACCTAATTTTTTCTTTCCGCGCCTCTTTCACGCGGGTATTCGTCTTCTGATAGACTGGTTCGCTCTTCGTTTTGGGTTGCGTTAGGACATTTTTTGGCATTCGGGGACACTGACCTTTGGGGAATGTTCACGGAGAATGGAGGTCAGTGAAGTGTACTTTCTCGGGTGACGATAGGTCGAAAAGTAGAACAGGCTCTGACAATGAGTTACGATCGAGGAAGAACCGTTCTTTGTCTTTTTCGTGGAATTCCAGATATAGTGGGCGATGAAATAACAAACTATAGTCTCCACGATTCACGTCTTTTTTTTGACAAAAATATAACAAACAGAAGAACGTGAAGAAAAAAGTTCCCAAGGGATCAACATCGGAAGCTCGGAGGAGTTGCACGTGGGAATATTCGGATGTTTTATTACAAAGCACGAGGAAACTCCAAATCGTTCTTCGATTCTTTCGGAATTCTGTCCAAAAATAAACGGGACATATGAATGAAATAAAGAATTGCTTCCTACAATCGGCGCATTTCTTGAAAGGAAGATAACGAGTAAAGAACGAAGAAGGAAGAAGTTTCTAAGTAAGAAAAATCATAAGCTCGTGGGAATTTTCCATCGAGCGTTCTTCAAGGGACGGGGGAACTCCAAATCTGTCCCTCCTCCGATTCTTTTGCAATTCCAGCCAGAAATAGAAGACTATGAGATTTCCTCGATCTATGTATTTCTTGAGAAAGAGAAAAAAAATGACAAGCAGAAAAATAAGAGGAAAGAAGCTTCTGAGAGAAATCAGAAGCTCGTGGAAATTTTCCATCGAACGTTTTTCAAGCGTCGAAGAAACTCCAAATCTCAGCTTTCCTTCATTTCTTTGAAATTCTCACCAGAAACAGCAACGAAATAAAGGACTAGTTTCTATAATATATCACGTATTTCTCGACCAAAAGCAAAATAACAAGCAGAAGGAGGAAAGGGAAGAAGTTTATAAACTCGAGAGGGTCGCACGTGGGAATTTTCCATGGAGTATCTCCCAAGGGACGAAGAAACTCCATTGGAAGCATTTGAAAGATCGTTTCGTCGGTCCAGCGACGAAGGAAACGAAAGTGGTCCGAGCGACGGTGGGAGGACGAGTCGAACGGAAACGGTCGCGTTCGTTTCGCGCTCCGGCCACTTGACGGTCGTTGATCAAAAGCGAACGCTCGAGAATTTCTCAAGGAGGGTTGTTCTTTGAAGCTGGAATTCCTTCGAGATCGCTCGGCCGTTTGTCTTTGACAATAATCACCGGTTTCCAGCACTCGACTGTCCTGTTTTTCAAGCGCGATACTCCCTCGTCGAAACGAACGTTCTCTCACAGTCGATGCTCTCTTTTTCTCCCCCCTTTTTTTTCCTCTCGCGTCTTTTCACGGCTACTAAGAAAATTCCTTTCGTTATTTCGACGCGGCGAGAGATTCGTCAAAGTTTTTTTTCGAATCCTTACGAACTTGCGAAGACAACAGTGCCGCGACGTTAATTCGTGTTAGAAAATTAAGTTGCATTCGATAACGTGTTGTATCGCTGGTGATTAGGTCTTAGAAAATGGGACGTAGAAACGAAGAAAGATAACGGCGAAAGATAAAGGAAAAATGTTTCCACGAAGCAAGAGAAAAGCGGAGAGGAACGATAGACGGAACGGCCGTAAAATCATTCCTGATGGTTAATTCATAGAGCGTGGCATGTATAAAGCGAAATAAAAGTAACGGGAGGCGGGGATAATGCGAGTGTTGCATGAAAAATATTTCTGCGCGGCAATAGGAACAGGGGAGAGTATGATGGATAAAATGATAGTGGTATAAAGGATGCAAGAACTGCGACGAAATAATAGCGATTCGAAGAAAAATCCTGCGGGAAAGTTGCGTCTGTATAAAAAACGAGCAGCGGTTTATAGCGAAATGGCGGTAACATGAAGAAGGTGTTCTACAATCTGGATAAGTAAACCGACGATATTGTGCGATAACTTATACAAAAACTACTGTATCGTATTCATCGAGCGTACAAAAGACGAGAGACTCTGGAAGTTTAAGGGCAGTTTTAAACGAACGACTGTATAAAAGATCTCTTTGAGAAAACATTTTTAGAAGACAGATTCGTATTAAGATCTTTTGCAAAGGTCGAGCGTCAAGGACGAATTATTCGCAGGCAAACTCGATTAGTCGGTGTCCTTGTTCACGTGTCCTTGTTTCCACGACCGAGGTTGACGGCGGTCGAGGACGAACGACGACCCTTCTCGGACCAACCCCTCACTGACCCCTTTTGTCTCTCCAATTCTTCTCCGTCTAACGTCATCTTGCGGTTTGGGCACGAAATTCGCACGAATTCCAGTATTCCAGCAATGTACAATTCGTTGTTCGACCTTACTGCGTAACATAAATCGCAGTGTTCGTTGTTTTTGGTAGAAATGAACCAAAGAGATCGTCGATGGTTTCAAATTCTCCATGGAATCTGCAAACATTCTTCTCCGCGATTTTTAAGCTTTCATAGGCTGTGTTAATTGGATCGTTTCTTACGGTTAGAGAAAAATGCCAGGCAAATTAATCTCAGTCAGAGCGATTTTAATGCTCGTGCAAATAATATAACACGGTTAGGGTGGAAAAACGTAGCGGCGCGTTAAAAACGAGGGAACCCTCGTTTAACCGGATAATAAAATTCAAGGTTTCGCATGCCGGAACACCGATCCCTGTTTTTTCCCCGAGTTTCGTCAACTACCGTTAATAGGAATCGAGGATAAGAACTTTCATCGGGAGCGGCCAGAGATTTCTCTGACTAAATTAAAAAGAAAATAAGTATAAAATAACGTCGCTATTTCTCCGGAAATTAAATATTCCGGCGTAAGTGGTTCTCGCTCACTGTTTTAATTCTGCCGCGCCAAGAAGTCCGTTAACACGCTGGAAATAAACCGCTTTCGAGATGAAAATTCTTCGCTCGTTGCTGGTGGAAAAGCAAGGAAGAAAAGGAAAAGGAAGGAAGAAAAATTGTAGAAGGTTTTTGCTCACCGCGAATCTTGTCCCTGGTTCTTGGAAACTCTTCGAAAACAGCCGTCAGTCGATAGAAAAGCGAGCATTTCCACTTTCCTCCCGCTAACGACTATCCTCGGCTGGCGCACGCTGAAGAAGCAAGTTCAGCCCGCGTCCTTGACCCACTCGCGTGTTTAACGATCGCCGAATCGGAGCCAGCCTAAAAAAAGGAAATTAATTAGAACACGGTCGCGTTCCAGAGGAAAGGGGTCGCGAGAGAGGAATTAAAGGGAGAATCGATCGGTTTCCAAGGGATCTGCGAGCACGCGAATTTCCAGCGAGGCGACATGGCCCACGAGTACAGGGATTATCGCGACGACTCGTAATCGCCAGTTCTACTTTTTCCTGTTAATAACTGGCTGAATCTTGTGGCGGAATAAAGTCGCCGAGGTTGGTGATTAAAACCGAAAGATGAGAAATTTCAACACCTAAAAAGCTGGGCCACGGCTTTTGGGATTAATCGATCGCGAGCTATGACGTTGTGTCGTGTGCATTTGTGACGTGTTTTGGATTTTCGAGGAATTCTGCAACCACGTCGCCGGCATCTACGCAGGTGAGCTTGTACAACAAATACGTAATATTTTGAATGAAATTTCGTTCGACTCGCGCATAGTAGGAATGGAGTAGTATAGCGATTTTGCGATTAAAAAACTTTATTCCAACTATACACGATGCTCCGTGAGAAATTGGAGAAAACTCGTCCGAGAACAATCTAATCAGCGCCAAGTTCTCAAAGTGGTAAATTACTTGAAATAATGCCGATTACCCAAGAACTGTAGTTACGTGAAATTTTAGTTGCGAACTAATTCTACGATCGAAGTTGGAACTCGTAGAGAATTTTCAAATAAAAATCATCGCAATTAACCTTCATCCGTGTCTCACTTTCGCTGATTCATCTGTCCCTGGTGAGTGAAATTGGGACAATGGTGAAACATCGATGAAACGAAAAGATAAATAATTGATTTTCCACTTTGTCGTTTATGTGCATTCGCGATAAGTCTCCTTCGGGGATAGCGAATTTCAATCGCACGTATTCCACTTTCCAATGCTTCCATCTTACCGTTCTTAGCTCTGAAGAGAAGACAAAGAGAATAACGAAGAAAAGGCGTCTCTTCTTCTCTTCTTCGAACTCTGATATTCAAAGCTATACGTGTCTAGCTGCATTTTGAGAGGATTGTACAACGAACGCATAATCGTCGCGCAACGATTACAAAGCGATGAATTAGCCATCGATGGAACTGATAAGAATAACGTACGTCGGATCGAACGAATTTTGTAATCTCCTGTAGCAAATATCGTCACACCTTTTTATCGCATGTTTCACCATTCATAGCATTGAATTCCATGTTAGACAAATAAAAGTCACAAAGTCTCGGATCAATCTTTCCATAGAAGGTGATCTTCTACGCGAAAAACGTGTCGAGTTGACACGAAACGAGGCATGGGCGAGGGTTAAACTTCGACTTGCTCGAATTTCAAAGTTGGCGAAGGACTCGTGGAAATCGATCGAGATAGTAGCGCATTCTTAGCAGCGTTCTTATCACTTTTGTCCGCGTTAAATCACAGATAGCGGACTAATCTCGTAGATTCACGTGCTCGTAAAGCAAGAAACGCTTGCAATATCAGATTTTCCGCGGATTCCCTCGGATCTAGTGGATGGAACGCGTCGTTGGCAGTGTTCTTAGAGAAAAGGAGAATCGATGGAGAAGTCGGTGTAATCTGGATCGTTTGGTTGCGAGTCGAGGCCACGTCCGCTCTGTTTCCCCGGATTTTTAAAGTTCGCTCGATACCTCCGCGCTCCGTCTAGGGTTATTTGCACGCTAGACGAGCGGCAATCCGGATGGAAAATTAATTTACCTTCAAAGAGAGGGCAAAGGAGCCGGAGTTGGCTCGCCGAGATCGGGTCGCTTCTCTATCGGTTCTCTCGATACGCCACCGATCGAGATCATTCCGAGCACTCGAATCGAATCCTTCTCATTTTCTAAGGAAGACTCGCGATACCCGTTTGGAAGAATAGTCGGAGTGAAAGGTCGAGATGCTTCGTTGAAAATGTTTCGGATGGGCCGACATCTTTTACGTTAGAATTTTGTTCGATTTAATACAACGTAGTCTGGATTAACGAAGGTGCTTACGAAGTATTCGAATTAGATCTTAATTAACCCCGTTGATTGTCTAGACACAATTACTCCAAGTTTGCTTTCATAAAGAAACTTAATTTTACTGGCGCGTATTACGACCTCGCTAATTCCCAACAAATTGATTTTAATTACGTTTTAACCCTACGATATTATAAAATCATTGGGCCGCGATTTTCGCCAAAGTTCCTTTTCGACGACCTGCCAAAACGTTCAAGGAACGAACTTTATGCCTTTCCATATTTTTAACAAAAATTCCATCGAAACAACTGGATGTTTTCAATGAGAATTGCAACGAGCAAGCTTTGTATTTCTAACGTAAAATCTGTAACGTATTAACTGTACGCTTTTAACGAAAATAGCAAACGAATCGACTTTATGCTCGAAACACAAAAATTACGATTAATCCCCGGTCGCTGTTTGCTCTGGAAAGAAAAGAAGAGAAGAAAAAACAAATCTGTATTTTCCGATGCTGGTAAGCAGAGCAGAAGAATAGAAGTACATCGAGCGTTCCGTCTGCCGTTTTTATTTTTTTTCGGACACGATAAAGGTTGCGACGATTCTCAGACCCGGAGCGTAACCACTGGCCGTAAATTGGCACACCCCCGAGAGTAAGACCTCGAATTTATCTCGTGGAATAACCGCGGACGTAGGAATGGGACGATCATTCGGCCCACGGCCGCCTTGTCGAGTTTTCTTTCTTTCTCGTGACACCCGAAGGAATTTCATTACGCCGTGCCGCTCATTCCTACTGACCGAAACAACGCTGCGCCGATTTCCTCGACACTTTTCTACGAAAACTTTGCCTTTTTATCGTGACAGCTATGTTTGTATATTTTTGAGAACGCTTGGCTGATTTTTATCTCGAGTCTGGCCGAATAGCGTTTATTTGAAAACGATTTTATGAAGTTAAGTTTCTGTACGTTTCTAGACGCGTTCCTCTTCCCGATATTTTAATATAATAACTGCAAATTGCTGGATATATCGGACGCTTTCAGTTTGTTAATTTAAATCTATATTTTTTGTATCTACAGTGGCGCACAGAAACTTTCTACGTGTATGCATATATACAAAACGTTTTAAAATTTCACAAATACCACAACGAGGTACAACTATCCTGATATTTTGGTAATCCTGTATTGATGAAATTTGAAACGGATTTGTAAATGTATATGCAAGTTGCAAAATATTTATCGCAAGCATACACCTCGCAAAGATCATCAAAGTATTTGAACAGTCAATTATTCGCTGTATTCATAATCATGATATGTAACCATGAGTTCATCTTTAATACCAATTGTGCGTTTAAAGCTACTATTCATGCTGTATACTAATTTTTCACGCAATGTCTCGCAACTTTTATATACATTTTCGGATTGGTTTCAAATTTCACTGTCGTAATCACGATAGTTGTGTCTAGCTTCCTATGATACACGTAATGCCTTCATTAACCCTTTCGCTTCGGCAGTCCAGTCCACCGTCACTGAACAGAAACGCGTGCCAGAAATACGCACAGTGTGCGTGGTTGCTGTATATACGTTTTCCTAAGTCTTAAATAACAACTGTGCTGAATAAAACAATCTCCGCTCCAATATGATAAGTATAATTTACATCTTTAATATGAAAAGGCTTACAAAATCACAGGTAATATAGGCATTTATACAGGGTGGTTGGTATCTGGTGGTACAAGCGGAAAGAGGGTGATTCTACGCGAAAAAAGAAGTCGAAAATATAGAATAAAAATTTTTCCTTTGAGGCTTTGTTTTCGAGAAAATCGATTTTGAATTTTTGCTCGGTACGCGTGCACTTTATCGCGTCTCGTTATAACGGATCTCACTGTAGATCGTTGTCTCGATGGAAAAATTAAAAAAAAAAAATTTTATTCTATATTTTCGACTTCTTTTTTCGCGTAGAATCACCCCCTTTCCGCTTGTACCACCAGTTACCAACCACCCTGTATATTTACAAGACTTTACGATCAAATGTTTAATATAATTAATTATGAAACGCAAATTAGTAAATATATTAATATGCAAAGATTAGTAATGTAATTCTGTACGATATATTTTGAAACAAGGCCAACGTTGCAATTTTTACACTCGTATCGTGATTAGGATCTTTTATCATTTTTACTACAAACGACAACACTTAACACGTTTGTCGCTCAGCGTGATTCGGCTAAGTTTCCTGCGCGTAATAGAACATAAATAGAGCGACAAGCGGGAATTCATTGTTTATGGCCTTCGATTCATTGTAAAGAAAAGATTATTTAGTTCTGAAATGGAAAAAGCGATAGCCTTTCAGCTAGAGTATTCCGAGGGATCTCATGGCAGATATGTCAGATGTTTCATTTAGTCGAGAAGCATGCTTGTGAGACGTGCATCAGTGATTTTTTCATCCTCAAAATGTTCAGTAAACAGTGTGAAAATATATTTGAAAATGAGGAGAGTAGTGACGACCGAGTCTACAACTATCGTTCCAAGTGCCCAAAATCACCCCAAATGTGTTTGGAACGTTTTAACAAATACCGTGCGATATAGGATAATGTAATATATTATCCAGAATGTAAATTAATAAAAAGTATGGTATAATGTGTTTTTAATATTTTTATCTTGTATATCCTATATTTAATTAACTCGAACTTTGATGACGGGGCTCTCACGGAATTATACCCGTCACATAGATATGCGTGACGTGGCGACGAACGTGTTAAGAAGTGATTAATCCAATATCATCCAATATCAATAAAATCGACAGAAAATGTTCTGCCAATAACGAAAAAATATATTATTGACTACAAATAGCACTTGTATATGCATCATTTGGACGCCGGGCCCACGAGTCGTCGTGTGATGCGACGTTCGAAGCGGAAGGGTTAAAAAAGACAGTCTGCGGCAAACGTTCTAATATTTTCGCGAATCACCGTATTTTTCACCATCGGAATTTTCTGTGATTATTTTCGATCATCTACTTTTCGATAAATTACGACCATGGTTCGGGTACGTGACGATGTAAATTTACCGAGAAGCATAATATTCTGTGACACGAACTATTGTGATTTGTTTACTTTCAGCCGAATGTATTAATTGATCTAATAGGATCTCGTTGAAATCCGGATGCGCTAATCTCGTCTAACACCGAAACGTAACCATTCTGTTTCGACGCAAGCTACTATGTGTAATTGCCTAAACGTTTCAACTCGCTTTAATCCGAGACTAACAACTTAACCATTCTAATTTTAATTTGACGTAGCTCAAAACTAATCCACTTTTAACACGCCAAATCATCTTCGCTAACTGTAACGTTACAGCTACAATAATAACTGGATATATTCCTATAATATTAGAAATAAGCCTAATCAGTGGTAGATAAATAATTCTAGCTAGTTTAGAGCTCGATTAGAATTTCTTTCGTCGTGGTTTTATAATTCTCACTGCTCGCGTGACTCTATGAAAATTGAACTTTCTTTCCAGCTTTACATTCCGGCACGAACCAGACACGCTTAATCTACCTAGATTCTGTTAATTTAAAATTTAAAGTTCTCGACTATCGACTGTGTGCCACAAAAGGCAGCGCGTTTCAACGCTGAATACTGTACGGTACACGGATTACAAAATTCCTACGATGTTAAAATTCGACTAACATCGAGAAAGAAATGGAAGATTTATCGTCGATGATACTTGAACATCTTTTCGTATAGCAACATTGTTGATTAAATAAATCGATCGATGTTCGTATTCGCGTTCGTTTCGATTCAAAGAAACGGTCAACTTGTTGTTTTTGCGGTAGAAATAACTTGGCAACGAATTTAACGCGGTTGTCTTCTTTCTTTGGCTAACAGTGAAACGTGCTACTTTTCGCGACGGATTACCGAAACGTGCTAGTTTTCGCAGCGAAAAAGCGCAACCTGCTACTGCTCGTCGCTATAAATGAAAACATGCTACTTTTCAAACGCAAACTCGGAAACCGCTGGCTCTCGCCGTTACAAAGTCCGCCAGTCTTCGTAATACAAACGAATCGCGTCGTTTTTCGCGACGCAAGCAACTACAACGCTTAAACGCTCCAATTTAAACACGCGGATCGATTCTAATTCTCTAGAATCTCCGTTACACCGTCGTTTACTAGTCACGCGTGAATTCCATAAAGGTTTAATCTTCGTTTGAATTCCAAATCAGCCGTGCGGTTGCGTGTTGGCGAGATCGGGACCGCGTTAACGGGGCTCGTTCTCCGGAAACGCGATTCGCGCGAACGAGCAGTGAGCTATTGCGTAACGCTACCGTCGTTACGTCCGCCATTAACTTACGTCCAGGCTATTCCACGAAACAATGTATTTAGCTTAAAAGCTTCCAACGACCATTTTAATCGGAGGAACACGAAACTGGGTGGCGCCCAACGTTTATCGCGGATAAAAATTGGCCAACGACACGAAAAGGACGAAAGTAGGGTAATTTGAATAAAATCGAGATCCGTGACAGCGATTAACGGCACTTTATCGAATATTCCTCTATTTTTCTCCGCGTTTCTTTCATTTTCGAAACACCGTTGCCGTAACGTCGTTGACGGATACGTGAATCGACGTTTTTCATTTTGCGAACGTTGAGAATGGCGAGACGCGAGTCGACGTTCCCCATTTTATTTGATTCGATACGTTTGCGAAAAACGCGCGTCAGATTCGCTTTGTTTCAAAGTATACCGTCAACAACGCGTTGTTAATGACGACTTTGATGTCGGAATTCTCAACTCTGATCAAATCGAAAGTTTATTGCTGTTTCACAGTATCGATCATGACGCGCAAATGAGAATTCATGGATATGGGGTGGCGATCGAGTAGTGGTAGGTCGAACGTTTTATCTGGACTCTATTAGTATCGATAACGAGAGAGTAGTGATTCTTCAAACGTAATGCGAAAATCGATGCGTACGTGGTATCGCGTGGAGATCGAGCCGAGCGTGACGAGTGTTGCATACGTGATGTCGTTAAAGTTGCAGGATGTCATGTAGCATGAACAGCACGATTGAAAAGCCAGAGAGTCCTGAGCGAGTCGTCGAAGAACAGGCAAAGAATCGGAATTAACATTTTCGAAATCTATTCTGTATCTTCTATAGTAGTTTCATTTTATATCCAACGAATAAAACCCTAATATTCTTATAGAGTTAGCAACGTTTCATTTCCATTCGAGACATTCGTCGATGTATTCAACAATTTTGAAGATATTCGCGGAGAACAATTTAAATGGAACACCACCACTACGTGCCATTGTATCACCATTGTAATTCTATTGTTCGGATGTATAATACCAGGCGGCGTGTATAGTCGTATTCTGTAACAGCTATTCGAGCCAAGTCAGCGCATAACGAAAAAGTTAGAAGCGCTTACGATAACCGATCATTTTCCTTTCTTTGCAGACAGTGTTTCATGTTCCTGAAATCGTCGATAGATCGTTGGTGCGCGGTGTTGCGATCGAATCGGGATCGCCAGTGATCGTGAAGTTTGAAAGCTGCTGGCCGAGCGTGTGGCTGGTAGGGCGAGAAGCCCGATCGACCAAGGATCGTTCGAACGAGGGTGTCCCTTTCACCGGAACAACGGTGCTGATCCTCGGCATGAAGGGTAAGTCCTTTGAAATCCTATTCACACGATAGAAACGCTATTCCTCCTCTTTTTCCCAAACGTGAAATATCTCTATCGTCGCCTTCCTCGCTCGCGAGCTTGTCTCTCGAATTTCCAGCAAGCAGAAGCTTATCTCTGACCCTCGACGCTGAGAAGAAGCAACCTGATGCGAACGCAGAGATCGAATACAGCAGTAGATAAAAAAAAAATATCTAAATTGAGCTAGGATTGCCTTTGGATACTATTACGCGTGACGCCAATGATGGTCAATCGAGAGGAAATTCGATGGCTACCATTGGACAAGATAGCAGATTAGTAGCGTAAAATTCACGCAATTTCTAGCAAATTTCACATTTACTGCATCTCGTCGCACGATATCAACGACAAGTGTCGTTCCGATCGGTTACCGATGTTTCTCGAAAGTGCTCGTATTTTTATGATATTCAATGGGAGCGTTAATGACGGAAGCGCAAAAAATTTGCGAAATCAACGTTGGCGAACGATGGCTGGTGGTTAGGACAGCGCGTAACAGCTGTTTTGCATAACCTAATTAGTCAGCGAGCCGCACACTCTGGCCGGAATTAAAATTGGAGCTCGAGCGGGTCTCGCACCGCCTCTCGCAGCATCGTTCCCTTCGACCTTTTCCGGTAGACTGGCTGCGAGAACTCTCGAGAATAGAATTTGTTACGTCGCCATCTGGCGTCGGACCATTTGCCTACCTTTCGAAGAGGTTCTACGGGCAAATAGCCCAAGACGTTATACGGTGGCATAGCAACTACGTTGGACATGGGAACACACCGAAGATTTCCACGAATGGTAACGATATTTCTCTCGGAAAGTCGTACTTTGCAAGGATATTCGAGCGTTAGTGAAACGTAAAATCGCGAGCCGACTCGGTCGAACGACCTTCGACCTCTGGAGTAACGTAAATCCGACGGCTAGCGCGAATAGAATCCTCCGGAGGGCTATTCGCCGACGAATTTGATTGCTATCACCCGAATTCTCTTTATGAAACGTTCCAAACGACGTGGTCGAAGCGACGTACGCGAAGAAGGATTTTCGCGAATGAAAAGGATCGCACGGCAGAAGGAAGGAAATTGGTGGACCACGGCTGGATGAAATCGGCAGGACAGAGATTAATCTCGCGATTAACAGAGCCGGTCGTCCGGTCGAAAACGAACATCGCGATCGTAGTGGCCTGATAATGGATTATCTGCTCGCGGGCATAATGTATCGCCCGCTGTCACGGCGGCCACGATGAATCACCTGGCTGCGACTTTCTCCGGTGAACGTCTCTCCAATTAACGCGACTGAAAGCGACGATTAAGCGATTCGCTGGTAAATAATTTTTAAGCTCGCGCTGCTCATTTTTGCGTAGGAAACGTTTCCAAAGTACCGATCGTTATCGTTTGGCAGCCACTCGAGTTCCTTTCCTCGCGACCAAAATGCCAGTTTCTACCACTCGATCTCTTCTTTTTCTCGTAGCATCGAGTCAATCGTGACACGAATAGTGGCATACGATAGACACAAACGTCATTAACACGCGAATTTTATATATTTTACGTCGATTGTAAAATGTTATTATACAGGGTGGTTGGTAACTGGCGGTACAAGCGGAAAGGAGGTGATTCTACGAGAAAAAAAAGTCGAAAATATAGAATAAAAGTTTTTTTTTTTTTTAATTTTTCCATCGAGACAACGATATACAGTGAGATCCGTTATAACGAGACGCGATAAAGTGCACGCGTACCGAGCGAAAATTCAAAGTCGATTTTTTCGAAAACAAAGCCTCAAACGACAAATTGTTATTCTATATTTTCGACTTCTTTTTTCGCGTAGAATCACCCCCTTTCCGCTTGTACCACCAGTTACCAACCACCCTGTATTTTACGTCGATTGTTATATATAACATATATATATATTTACATATATTTACATATATATTTATATATATATATTTACGTCGAAAATATTATATATAGTCCTTTTTATACGATATTACTTGGATTATTTGTATCGTTAAAAATTCTTTAGCTCGTCAGATTCATCTTATTTCGATCGTACTACAAAATTTAGTTACACGCGGGTCACCGATGACCACCGTAGCAGCCGGCGTGTTAATTTAACTCGCTTCCCCTCACAGGACGAGCTATCTCGAGATACGATAACGTTCGTATAATGGCCATGGTCCAGAGTTGCCCTATTATTCCAATTATGTACAATCGTAATCAACGTGCCATCAACTACGACAAACCTTGTATATTAATAATTGTTAATAATTACCGCAAGACGAAAATTTAAGCACGCGTTCTAGATGTCCGACGAATATCCTTTTCCTATCGATCGGAAGAATATGGCGATGGACCCAACCAGGGTAACCGATTAATTGTTAATCAACGGTGGCAGCGGCCGAATAATTAGCGGCGCGGCTATCGCCGCCAGGACTATCAACACAAGTTGCTACTTATTAACGGCGAGTTAATCGCGGCCGGTCGGTAATTTATTCCTCGCGAGTTCCACTCAGCAATGTCGAGTACAGCAAATATTTATCTCGGACTTGCTCTTTGAAACTGGCGAAAGTGGCTGTCTAAACCGCGCCTCTCTTTTTTTTTTATATTTGCCCGACGCAGCGGCGAAATTAAAATTCCGCCTCGAGGGAGGGAAAGGTCGTGGGAACTTCGAGTCTGGAAAATTCGCCACTTCTACTGTTCCTCTTTTTCCAACCGGTCTCTGCGGACACGGGGCGCGAGAACGTGCAATTAGTGGCACGAGTGGAAAGGAAAAATTTTAAATATCCCGAGGAATCTCTTAGATTCGATGAAATTCCATAAAAACGTGGAACTTGCGAAAAAATACGGTGCATAAGGTGGAAAATATCTTGTTCCATTGATACGTTCGATTGTCACATGTATCGATGCGACTATCGTTTGGTATCTTTCAACGAAGTAACGCGTGTCCTGGCTATCTTCAAGTAAAACCAAGTAAAAGAATTTCTTCTCAATCTCTGTCGTCACAGGAGATGGGAATCCTAAAGATTCTCGCGGACGTGTTAATGGACAAATGTTATGACTTGCCGCGCGTTTCCTCTCGAACGCGTGCAATGCCAATTTGTAAAAGTTGGAAGCGGCGCTCTGTAGCAAATATTTTGCCAATTAGTTAAATCGACGCGCAACAGGCGAACCACGGGCGTCAAGAGTCTTCAGAAAACTCCGCAACGTCGAGCCACACGGCACGCGAAAAATATAACACTCGACTCGAACGTGGAACAATTAATTATCCCGTATCGAAACATGGCGTAATTATTTAATTTCGCGCTTCTCTGTGGTTCGACTCTTTCGTAAACACGGCACGCTGATTTCCAAAGGTTTCAAGGGTGTTACGTAGGTAGCACTGTCGCAATTAATTGAATCGCGGCGCAACAGACGAGATCCAGGCGTCGAGAAGGGTCGTTGAAGACGGCCGATAGAAAATCCTCGGCAAATTACCGCGAAATTTCGCGTTTTGCGTTTGGATACGCGCCAGCCGTTCGGTTAAAGCGCGAGTTCGCGATGAAGGGTTACGGGGAGTAAGCTGCTGCTCCGACACACTGGATCGGCTCAAAAGTTCCTTTCTCTCTTTCTCTCTCTCTCTCTCTCTCTCTCTTTCGCTTTCTAGCCCCAGAAACTGCGCAGTAATTATTGCATAACTTCGACAGAGTCTCTTTGTTAACAACGAAAGCCTCTCTCGAGACGAGTATCCGATATTGAGCGCTCGAGGAAGCGTAAACTTGGTCTTCACGCTTCGGTTTCCGGTGGCCGTCATCGGCCATTCCCTCCTCTTTCGCCTAGCCGTTTGCATAACTTCTTTTTCCCTGGTGCGCTTTCGCGCGAGCATTTTTCTATTTCCCACGTGGGAAGTCGCGGGAGCTCGTAACATTTTGCATTACACGCTGTCCCGGCTCGCTTTGAACCTTTTCTGATTTTTTTTCCACGCTTTTCTCTTTTACACGCTGTCTGTCCACCGTTTTGCGTTTTCCGTTTTTTACAATTCTTCGTATATAGTCAAACAACTTCTTTCGCCGCCGTTGGTCTCGGCGAACTCAAACGTTGACAAACGAAAACCTCAAATATTTAGCGGTGGCACCTCCACCGTGTTTGTTTCTCATCCATTCGCAACTTTCTCGCTACTTTCGCCTCTTTTTCCTTCCGTGTCGTTCCTCTTAATTTAATAGCCTGTATTTCTCGCGGTTCTGTCCTCTCTCTGTCCCCGGTCTTTCTGAATTTTTCTCGCTTATCTTAGTCTCACCTCCTTTGACTCCATTTTTCTTCCATTTTTACACACCGACCCGATTATTATTTTTCGCGCCGGATTGTCAGCTGTTCGTCGTCAGACGGTTTAATAACTCAAGCGAGTCACCCTCTTCGTCGTTTTTCCGAGAGCAGCTACATCGTAAATATTGAAACTCTAACGATCCTCGGTGTTCAACGCGAGGCGTCTGAAAGACCTTTCGAACGTTCGAGCTTTCCCAAGCTCGAGAAGAACTTCGATGTAACACGTGTACAGACGCTTATTAAACGATGCATAATTTTACGCCATCTAATGAATTTGAAAACTTCTGCCAGAGCAAAGGGGAAGGTAAATCGCATTAGAAAGCTCGGGAAACTCGCGGGGAAACTTCGTTCACGGTCCTCGTGAATCTTCGAAAGTCCCACAGGGACTCTTCTTCGTTACCTCAAAGATCCACCACGCTTTCATCACTTTTTAGTACTCGCTTAATGGTCGATGGGAAATTTTTGTAAATTTTTCAAGTCGCTGCAGGGAGTAGCGTCTAGTGGAAATCCACCAGGACATATTAACGCGTTATTGATGGAACACTTAGAACAGACGTTTTTAATTTTTTAAACATCGCGTGGAGGAGACGCGAAACGACGTTTGTTATATTGTTCGATTTAACATATTTTATATACAATATAATATGTTGATACAATAATTATTTATGTATTGAATAAATAATAATATTACAAATTATAGTCCGTTCGTACAAACAATTGTGTTTATTTTATAGATAGAAACCAATTTAACTCACGTTGGGTGGATTATTAAACCTCTCCATTAAAAATTGATCTTAGTTCAATGTTATCTTAACGTGTTAAGATTTCTCTTAACCGATTTCTCGATTTCTTTACCGAAGGGAATAATTTTGGAATAAATCTTGAGCTGATCATCGAAGAGCATTAAAGATTTGTAATTAAGATTGTTTCGTTACTTGTATATAATTGTTCGCAAGTGTGGTTCCTTATGTTACGTGAATTTTAACGTTCTAATAGGACATTTGACGAGTCGACGTTCTGTTGCGGCACTTAACAGCAAATACCACCACTCGACACCAACTAGTGTCGGACGACGGCAGCGCAGTGGTTAGCGCCTTAGGTTGCACAAAATCACATAAAAGCTCCGCTCCCCAGCGGCTTAATTCCAAAGAATAAATTACATCATAAAAAATGAAACATGCCGACACATAACATAGTATGGCTTCGTCGTACCGTCGCGTATCGGTACTTTTGCCTAACACATCTTACCGAAATTCACAGTTTATTGTGAATAACCAAATGTACTAATATGTATCTTGGTTTAAATAAACGTTATAAGAAAAAAAAGCGCTTTAGGTTGCGAACGTTCGGGACCCGGGTTCGAATCCCGGCGACCGGAGTCCGATTTTTCTTCCACGCATCTAAATTAGAAGAAAAAAGTAGTAGCAGTACCCCATCAGCGACATCTACAGCCCAGCATCTACAAGTATCACGGACGACACATACGCCTCAGTTCCTTTAATATCGAAAAATATTCTTTGAATATTAAATGAATTTAATCGACGACCCAATATGAACAAAATATTCATACACCATGAATCATTCACTATGATTTCGAACAGGAGGTAACTTTTCTTGCCAAGTCGATGGAACTGAGATTTTCTAAGCGAGTTTCGCGATTTCAAATTCCTGTCCGCGTTATTAGACGGATGGAGCTTATGGCCACGGTAGATAGCTAGGTTTGAGAACTTGCGGATAATCGCGTTAAAACACAGCGAGCTACTCGGGCCCTCGTTAATCCGTTCCGATGAAGTATAGCCAGCTCGATAGTGGGAAGAGTCTGGCCGACGTTTGAGAAATTCGCTTTCGGTACCGCCTATTCCCCGATTGATTAATATCCTCGAAAATTCATCCAGCCAGCTGGAATTTTAATTTTCAAATAACGAGTTTCGTTTAACGTTAATTCGATTAACAAATTTCCGATTCGTTACACTGGCAATAAATTCTCAATTTTCCAATATCGCAGAATCACAATAACACTCGACGCTAGCGCGAATTTCAATAATATCCGATGGTAATCAAAATTTAATAATTGCGATAATTTCCATGCGATTTTCTCGTAGACTAAATTTAACTGCACGCCTACGTGTAACAGTTTGTATGGACTTTTTAGGAACAGTCTCAGCGAGGATCGGATAAGGACCAGACGACGCGTATCCCTTCAACGTGGGCAATCATCTCGATACTTTAATCCAATCTACAAGTCCATACACCCTTAGTTGACCCCTTACGATCCTCACGAAAATATCCTTCGCATGAGCTAAAGATCTCCATCTTGCTAACCTATCTTCAACATCATCTTTGTCCTTATCTTCATCTCCCTTGCTACGGCGATTCAGCGATCGCTCTGTCGTTCTATACCAGTGTTTTAAGAAACGTTTCTTGACATAACGTCGTGCCTGGTCACACTCACCCTATACCGGTCTTAAACAAAATTATTTGTTTCAGGGTCATTCGTAAGTAGGACAAAACGAGTGACTCTAAAATTTACAATCCAACACCGGCAACCAGAGAATTTTCGCGAAATATTAAAGTTACGACTACGCAAGCGAGGATACGATCGTCGTTTGTTGAGAAACATCCTGACCAAATTATTTCCCTCGAAGAAAAACCCGCTGTACGCAAATGTCTCGGTGACGAGTCCCTCCGCTTCCGGTTGAATTGGCCGAATCACAGGAAACGGTACCCCATCACCGTGGAAGGAACGTTTTGCCAGGTTGCGATCGCTTCGAAACTGGCTGACTTTCGCGTGTTCCATTTTCCAGGGCGGATCGATAAGCCCGATGAAAATTCCGGGTTCGGACCACGCCGGCAAACCGTGGAACGTTTCGCGTAATGCGTCGCGGTTCTCGGTGAGCCGAGACGAGCGTCGACCGGATAAATAATCGATCGATCGGCGTCGTGGCAGCGCGCAACAAAGTTGACGATGGCTACGGACCGACTCTGCCTATTGGCAGAGAGAGTTACGCAACACCTCTGGCCACTGGTGACCTCGAAACGCTGTGAACCGCTTGGAACGCAGCGCGAAATGCCTCGAATGGCTCGCCGCGTACCTTCGAAACCGGAAGTCCCAGCGAGCCGTTGCTAAAATTTCCGAATCCTTGCGAGGAATCGTTGGATCGTGTTTGATCATCGACTAAGAGGGTTTCCATTGATCGGAATTCTTCTGTTAATACGTTTATCGAGATTTTGCGTTGAAATTAGACGTTGATGGGAAGATTCGAGAATTTTCTCTGGATATCGTTCAGAGGCAACGAATCTCAAATTGAGAAATATTTTACGGATCTGATCTATTTTAAATTATCGATAGAGACTTTCTATTTAGTTCTTTTTGTTTTCGACTGGTTAGAATTGTCGTGTTAACTGGATCAGTGGAATTTTACGTAGAAATTAGAAGTTTAAGAGAATTGGATAGAAGTTAGAAGCGACGAAAGAGTTGGAGAATTTTCTCTGAAGATAGTTTCTAGCCAACGAACCTCGAAATTGAGGAATATTTTTTGCCTTGGTCGGTTTTAAAGTACCGATAGAAACCTCGAAGCATCTAACACGAATCCGATACAGCTCTATTTATATGACACAGTCACGAGTAACTGGATCAGTCGGATAATACGTGTCCATTGGCTCCTCTTTTCTCCGCTGTTTATAGGTTCGCATAATCGAAGCTAATTTTCATGTACGGCAGAATTTCTTTTATCCCAAACGAACGAAATATTTCGGATTCCTTTGCTAACCCCCATCAACCGCTATGAGTTTCGATAACAGAGATCCAAGTTCGGATAACTGAGATTGAACAACGATTTCGACACAAATTGTGTGAAATTATTGTTCGGGATTTGGAGTGGCCGCCTGGTAATTACCGCGACGCTTCATGTGAACCAGATGCGATCCTCGGGCAGGACGACCGTCAAGGGTCTACGCTACCCTAGTGCGGATCCATCATAAACAGTGGGCCTATTGTACAGTCAAGGTACTTTAGGACCCCACGGAAAAAACCCATAAGGCTCGAAACTTCTTTATTTTGTGGTACATCTCAGGAAGACCGGACACGCGGGCTTTCCCAGGTGTAAGGTCACCGGCGCGCGAACCTTCATGAAGGCAGCCAGCCCATCCTCGAACATACGTCTTTACCCAATGATCAGTTAGGAACAGACTGGAGACACACCCACCACGAACCTTCCTCTACGACAGCAACATCACCAGGAGACACTCTTTTTTTTTTTTTTATTTATTGTTAGAATTTAATCTTGAAATTAAGATTAATAAACTGTGGAAGACACAATGTGTGTATTGAAACAATACTTTATGATTTTTATTAAACGAAGTTACAAGTAAAATACAAGTAAGCGTTATGAATGTTGACAGTTGGCTAGTTGTTCACAGACTGGCTTGCTTAGTGACCCATGGCCCTTAAAAAGGTTTAGAACCCCACTCTGTATGCAGTAATGAGTGTGACCTGTGTGGGTGTCTGTGTGGCGTCACATGTGCTACAGAACCTTCTAGTAGCTTCTCGACGTGCCCATCGAGAATGTTCCATCCATATCCTTAAGCTTCTTCCGCCAAATTCTCGAAAGAGCATGCACGTGCTAGCCGCCATGGTACATCTCACGAACGTGCACTAGTGGGGATAGCGTTGGACAATGAAGGGAAGAATCCATACGATCAACCACCTTATCTGCATGCGATTGATATCGTTGTATTCCAACATTTATTAAAATTTACAATCAATTCTCGCATTGAGAATTTTCAGTAATTTCTTCTGGCGTGGCGCAGTGA